>NC_141077.1:49026890-49672515 GCF_041138505.1 Cibotium barometz | reverse complement strand
GGGAGTTAAAGGGGGAGAGAGATGGAGGGTTAGAGACTTGGAGAGAGGGAGGGGTTAGAGAGAGAGATAAAGAGAGTTAGAGAGAGAGTGAGTCTTAGAGAGAGAGAGTTAGAGGGCTAGAGAGAGAGGGGGTTAGAAAAAGAGTTAGAGAGTGTTAGAGAGAAAGAGAGAGTTAGAGAGAGAGAGGAGGTTAGAGAAAGAGAGAGTGCTAGAGCGAGTTAGAGAGAGTGTGTGTGTGTGTTAGAGCGAGAGAGGAGGTTAGAGAGGGTTAGAGAGAGTGTTAAAAAGAAAAAGAGAGGGCTAGAGACAAAGATACAAAGAGAGTTAGAGAGAGAGTGAGGGGGTTAGAAAGAGAAATAAGGAGAATTAAAGAAAGGTAATATCTTATTAGAGAGAGAGAGAGAGGGGGTTAGAAAGTTAGAGACAGAGAGAGGGGGGGAAGGTTAGAAAGTTAGAGGGAGAGAGAGAGAGTTTAAGGGTTAGAGTGTTAGAGAGAGTTAGAGAAAGGTAAAGAGAGTGAGGAGAGAAACACTGAGTGTTAGAGTGAGAGAAAGAGGGTTAGAAAGAGAATGAAAGAGAGTTAGAGAGCGTTAGAGAAAGGTAAAGAGAGTGAGGAGAGAAACACTGAGTGTTAGAGTGATAGAGAGAGGGTTAGAAAGACAATGAAAGAGAGTTAGAGAGCGTTAGAGAAAGGTAAAAAGAGTAAGACAGTGAGTGAGTGAGTGAGTGTGTGTGTGTGTGTGTGTGTGTGTGTGTGTGTGTGAGAGAGAGAGAGAGAGAGAGAGAGAGAGAGAGATGTTAAATAATAGTGATTAATGTGGGAATAAGCAAGTGCTAGGTGGTTGAGTAAATGTAGACCTTAAATAAAGCGATTCCAATGTGTGTGAACAACTGCTAGTATGTATTTGTCTCTTGTGTGGGAACAACCTCTTAAAAGGCATATATGGTGGCATCATACTATGGAATCATATTTAGCATATTTGGTGGCATCACGTCTAGCATATGCTTTAGAATATGTAATGAGGTCTCTCCTATAAAAAGGACCTATGTCTATAATGAATCTATGCTTTCCACTACATCTTGTACTCCCACAATCCCTTTAATCTTGTGCTGATTCTCTTGTTGATTATCATCTCTCCCTCTTCTCCCCACTATTGTGTGGCTGCACTCTAGGCACTAGAGCCAACATGTGGTATTCGAGCACAGTGCTGCTACAGCCCGTGGAGTTTTGCGCAGAGATCCCGCCCGTCTCAATGCCCACTGTCGTTATGTGCTGCCACTCGAGAGCAAGCTGCCAATGTCTCAGAGCCACTGCCACCATTCCAAAGCCCACGGCTCGTCGGCCAGTCAGGCGACGCTAGTGCCCAGCGCACAACTGGGCAAAGCCACTACAGCTAGCGCCACCACCACCTTTCTTCTACTATTAATCCCATTTTAGATTAACAAATATGCTCCTCCATTTGAGGACATTAATCAGTGTCATACAAAAGCACTATAAAAGTTGTACATTATGAGATATTGGCCACCCAAGGCCTTAGTTAAGTAAGTTTTAGGCGCCCAAGTGTGAATAAGGGCCAATTGTATATAAGGCATTTTCTCAATGAATGGACACAATCCCCCTTTGTGCTATTGAGAGCTCTTGTTTATGTCTTCAGAGAGATTGAAAGAGAGAATTTTAGCACTTGTGCCTCTTCTATACTTGTATGTTGCATGCTTGTGTTGAGGAGTGAGAGAGAGAGTGATTGCCTTATGTGGTGGTGCGAGCGACTCTACGATGATAGCGTGGAGATAGAGCTTGGAGCATTGAAGCTTCTTAAGTGAGCTTGGAGACCTCAAGGGACACAAGTTCGAAGTATTGGTAAGTGCCCTACGACAGTTGTGTTCTATTGCTCTTCCCTAAGTTGTATTCTATTGCTCTTCCCTAAGTTGAATGCATTGAGTTCCCTCTTGGAGATGGGATAGCCATAATATTTTTGGCGCCACTCCCAGGGAAACACCTTTGTTTCTTCCATCCTCTTTGAGTTTCAGCTCCCATTACATAATATTCATCATTACCTTTGCATTCTGGTAGTGCATTGTGTAGGAAATGAATGGATAATATTTGAGTGGAAGTGAAAAATTGTGAGAAATTGGTTGTGTTTTTTGTAATTTTGTGTGGTGGAGTGGTCTTGGAAGAGGGCTCCACTATTTTTTCTAGTCAATTTTGATGTTTGCATCACCGGAATCGTCAACGTAAACCAGCAGGGTGGTGTTCTGTTTTTCTTTCTTTTCAAAAATTTATAAAAATCGTAAAAATAAGGAGCCATTGATTGTGCCTTAAATTCGTATTACATTCCTTAAGTGTGGCACAATCATCTTGGAAGCAGTTGGATAAGGATTTTACACCCAAAATCACCTCATTCGATGCGGGAAGTTCCCATGTGAAATTGCAAGAAAATCGTTCACGACGTGAACCGTCTTCTCTAACTTCAGGTCATGAAACGCTCTCGACATCAACGCCACGATTAGCGCCACAACTCACAGGATTCCCTTGCCAAAAATAGGTAGCCTTATCCTCCTGACACCATGGATATTACAAAATTAAGAAACGTGAATTAGCAAAAAATGTTCATAACGTGAACTATTTCAGAGAAGTTCACGACGTGAACTGATTGCATTTCACGGCATGAACCATTTTCAGTTTACAATGTGAACCATTTTAGAACCTTTCACGTCCTGAAATCTTTTCCCTTAATGGCGTGAACTGTTTCTACAATTTCGTGCCTTTATCAAATCCAACTCATGGACCTGATATTGTCGGATTAGGCTAAGTAAGTTCTTGAGAACATTGAAAATCATAATAAGGTAACGTCTCTGCCATCTCACAGCCTCAGAAACGAGTCGACAAAATCCAACCAAAATTTAATTGGGACAATAAAATAGCTTATCAAATCATATTCACATGCGCTTGAGGTCTGGAAAGCTCATCGGAGATGACCTCACTCCTGACGATAGTGCATCAAATCACCCAGGATCTTCCTTTTAAAAGAGTGTGGGTTCAAGCCACTCAGTAAAAAGCACTCAGTTGACAGTCTTAAGGAATCTGACCACCATCGAAACTAGTAGTGAAGAATCCATGGAAGAAGAGTTGCGATACTCTGGGTTTGGGGAAGAGAAGAAACTACCCTCCCCCTACCAGATCCAGTGGTATCATTGATATAGCCCAGGGATTTGTTGGTCTCCAAAAACCAGCAATGATGAAGAAGCACAATCTGCACGCATGGGTGTGTCAACAAGCATTGGACTTGGTCCAAAGCAAGAAGTACCTATCCAAACTTCAAATTCGAGGTTGTCCAATCACTGGCACCCCCGAATGAGAAGAGACATGGAAAGCGCAGCCAGGACTGGACAAGTATTCTTCCCAACCTCAGAGGAAGTAGAATTAGATCTGAAAAGGATTGAGGTAGAATGGCAGCTACGAGAATTGAGCTTAAGGAAACAAGAGCTTGATACTCGAAGGGCTAGAGCCAAACAAAAGGAGATGGGAAGTGTAAACTTACTTCAATCTCATAGGGTAAAGAGTTGGAAATAGTCATGGGCAGGAGTGAGGGAGAAATTCCAAACTTAAAACCCATTAATGAAGAGCCCAGAGCAGAGGAAGGGTTTGTAACCCTAGATGAAGGGGATAATCCACCAAGAGAAGTGGGTGAAGTGGAAGACCGCCTGTACACCAAAAAGGACATCGAGCAGATGATCAATCATCCCACGTTCCTACAGGACATGAAACTCTTAATTCTACAAAGGCGTACAGAGGTGACTAATGATGAGCCATTCCAGAATGAAGTGGCCGAACAATCCCATAGATCGGAAATGCCTACAAGAGCCAACATAGGAAGAGGACGAGGTCTAGGTGGGGGGAGCAATTCCTCAAAGACCTAGGGTGGATCCAACCACAGATCTTAATGCAGCCACAAGGACATATTTATTAAATATGGCTGCGCGGAAATGGGCCAAGGAATGGTCAGGGAGCTAGGCACTGCTCTAGAATCCTGACCCTCTCAAATGAAGCCACACATCATTTCAAAGCTCGTTCAAAAATTCTCTGGGGATGGGGATTCTATTCAACATGTAGAGATCTTTGAGTCCACATGGCAGCCAGTTCAATGATGTAACAATGATTCATGCTTTCTCACTAACCGTAGAAAGCGCATCAATGGTTTCAAACCCTCAAACCCAAGGATAAGTAAAATTTCACATGGCTCAAGAATGTGTTTGTGCCTAGCTTTGCTAGACGTGGCGACAGATGGAGTCCTATGGCACAGCTGCACAACATCAAACAAAAGGAAATGGAATCGATGCGAGACTATGTGTCTCAGCTAAAGCACTTAAATTCAAGGTGCAAACTACGGGAAAGGCTAACTAATGAACAGTTATTGCCTTGCTTCCAGAGAGGAGTTAGACACCACAAGATGCATGATTATCTGGTATTAGCTCTGGTATTAGCCCGACCGGCTACTCTAGATGCACGTTGTAAACTGGCAATTGAATATGAAGAAAATATGCTAGAACTGCCACAACTGAAAGACGTCAAAATATCTTCAACAGAGCGACTTCGCGTGTTTTGAGTCACCAAGAGATTGGAACTTGGAGTAAGCAAGTCGAAAACATGACTGTGGATGAACTCAGTAATACAATACTAGAAAAATTGAAGGTAAAGGAGGGAAGAGAAACATCTAGGCATGGGCATACCCATCTTTACCTCCGTAGAGAATTGGTGTGGTGCTCTATGTGCAGATTGAATCACACTACCACACCGAATGCCCACAGTTAAGAGCAAGGCCACTACTCTATTGTGCACACTCTGTGTAAAATTAGAGAATCATGACACCTCTGTGTGCAGATATCCAAGGTTCCAAACAGTAGCACAATTGTCGGCACCTAGAGCTCCATTGGCCTTACCAGCACCACCTATTCAAATCACTATAGCTGCAAGATAGCCAAACTCTTCCTATTTACAAAGGGGGATGTTTCGGGTACATGACACTTCACCTCTGCCCGCCGCCACCCGTTCTACCACCACCACCACCACAGGCTAAAATCAACCAAGTATTGATTGAAGAGCCATCAGAAGATATGGATATGGTGCGTGAAGTAGAACTCAATGGAGAGTACTATGAGGAAGCTGTAGAGATTGCACCAAAATTCTTTGTCCTATAGAATAACACGCCAGTACTTGTGTTTCAAACCAAGGTATAGTGGAAGGGTAAGGACATAAACTCAAACATGATGAGAGGACCACTACAATGTTTTGGTTGGCACTGGACTGCATCAAATCGCTGAGTGTCCAAACAAGAATGTGGTTCATACGCACCAACACCGACAATTGCTTGCTCCACCCAATGACGCTAGTACTTACTTGTACTAAATGTGGGATTGATCATTTGATCAAAGATTGTCCATACCGCGCAAGTGGTTAGACTTCCACTTCTAATAACCACGCCACCGTCCGGACCATTAATGTGTAGCCTAGAAATATCACACCATTCAATGTCCTAACATGAGTCCAAGGCCAATTGGGGGACAAAGGGAAGAACCCAGCAGATTCAACCACTTCTAGAACTGGCTGGAGAAGGAGGGTGAAAAAAGTGGGTAAGGGTGACACCAAGGTAACAATCCAAGATGGATCCGAAGAAGATAAGATTGACACCGGATCCACCTAATCAAGAGAAGAAGGGGATCAAGCGATCAAACAAAAAGAGCCTGACAACCTAGAGATGCAAGGAGAAAGACCATCAACTCCTAAAGAAGTTGGTGAATACCCAAATGTCGAAGAAGAGATAAGGAAGCTCAAAGAAGCCAGGGCCCTAGTAGAAGAGTTTCAACGACTTCACGAAGCCAAGTTAAGGGCTAACCGGGTTAGGGATACAATGTATCCAAGAAACGAACCAACAAGGGAAAGGGAATTGGACATACCTACTCCAATTCCAAAAGAGACGGAAGAGGGATCTCTAGGAAACACGATGTCAAGAATGTTTGAGGAAGATGCGCAGGATGAGTCTATCCATTCATTCCCTAGGGATGGATATGAGACACACACATGGAAGGAACCCTCAATTGCCAGAGAACCCAGAGATATAAGCGGCCTCGCAGCCATACTATCCACTTCTGTGCAAATGCCATTGGGACAACTACTACACAGTTCACTAACATTATGGGTAGAAGGCAGACTAAGGCCAGAGCGGAGGAAGGGTTTGTAACCCTAGATGAAGGGGATAATCTACCAAGAGAAGTGGGTTTGTAACCCTAGATGAAGGGGATAATCTACCAAGAGAAGTGGGTGAAGTGGAAGACCGCCTGTACACCAAAAAGGACATTGAGCAGATGATCAAGAGCAGATGATCAATCATCCCACGTTCCTACAGGACATGAAACTCTTAATTCTACAAAGGCGTACAGAGCTGACTAATGATGAGCCATTCCAAAATGAAGTGGCCGGACAATCCCATAGATCGAAAATGCCTACAAAAGCCAACATAGGAAGAGGACGAGGTCTAGGTAGGGGGGAGCAATTCCTCAAAGACCAAGGGCGGATCCAACCACAGATCTTAATGCAGCCACAAGGACATATTTATTGAATATGGCTATGCAGAAATGGGCCGAGGAATGGTCAGGGAACTAGGCACTGCTCTAGAATCCCGACCCTCTCAAATGAAGCCACACATCATTTCAAAGCTCGTTCAAAAATTCTTTGGGGATGGGGATTCTATTCAACATATAAAGATCTTTGAGTCCACATACAAAACCTGCGGGGCCAGTCAGTGATGTAACAATGATTCATGCTTTCTCACTAACCCTAGAAGGAAAAGCGCATCAATGGTTTCAAACCCTCAAACCCAAGGATAAGGTTAATTTCACATGGCTCAAGAATGTGTTTGTGCCCAGCTTTGCCAGACGTGGCGACAGATAGAGTCCTGTGGCACAGCTGCACAACATCAAACAAAAGGAAATGGAGTCGATGTGAGACTATGTGTCTCGACTAAAGCACTTAAATTTAAGGTGCAAACTACGAAAAAGGCTAACTAATGATCAGTTATTGCCTTGCTTCCAGAGAGGAGTTAGAGACCATAAGATGCATGATTATCTGGTATTAGCCCGACCGGCTACTCTAGATGCATGTTGTAAACTGGCGATTGAATATGAAGAAAATATGCTGGAACTGCCACAACTAAAAGATGTCAAAATATCTTCAGCACAACGACTTCGCGTGTTTTGAGTCACCAAGAGATTGGAACTTGACAACAAGGTCAAGTTGATCTTCGAACTACCACCACCACCCACTAATTACAAAGGTGTGCAAAGATTTATGGGCCACGTTGGGTATTACCACCACTTCATAATCTTCTATGCTGAAATCGCCAGGCCATTATACAAGCTACTCATTATCTTTGAATGGACTAAGGAATGCTAGGAAGTATATGATCGATTGAAGTAGGCATTGGCTAACTAGCATGCCAATTCTAAGACCACCTAATTGGGACCTTATAATTCATGTGCATATCGATGCATCAAACTTTGCTATTGGATACGTATTGGCACAGCCTGGTGGTCAATTCAAATTGGACTACCCACCAGTCTGCTTTGCTAGTCGCCAATTGAATGATGCAGAGGTGAATTACACTACCACAGAGCGAGAAGGGTTGGCCATGGTTTATGCAGTCAAGAAGTATCGACATTACCTATTGGCCATGGTTTATGCAGTCAAGAAGTATCGACATTACCTATTGGCCAAAAAATTTGTGTTCTTCGTAGACCATCAAGCCTTATTATATTTGGTGAACAAGCCTTGCACCACGGGAACAATCACACGCTAGTTACTATTACTATTGGAATTTGACTTCACAGTTACAGTGAGAAAGGGGACACAGCATGTGTTGACCGATCATATGTGGGAAAATTTTCCTCATGAAGGAGACGCTTATTTCACATGTATGGGAGAGTTTTAAACTCCCAAATAATGAGATATTTTTATCTCTCCTCTCTCTTGTTTCAACTAGATCCAAAAAGTGAGCTAAACTGACCAAAAAATGATCAAAAATTGACCAAATTGATCTGAAAAATTCTAGAATCAGTTTGCTTGGTTAGAGGCTCACTTTTTCCTATAAATAGAAGCCTTTCCCTTTGTTGAAGCTTAATAGTGTTTTTGCATTGTTACTCTACTTCTCCCTAGAGCCAAAAACTGTAAATTTATTCATAATTTATTAGTTTTTGACCTTTCCCTCTTGTAAAGATTGGTGGCCTTTCTTGTTTCAGACAAGAGTAGGTCCCTCAAACCATCAAGACAAAGGAAAGCTCTCAAATTCTCCTTGTAAGTTAGAGATTCTTCTCTTTTCTATTTTATTTTATGGTTTTTATGATTTTTGTCTTCTTTAAAGTGAATAATGATGTTATGCCTCATTGAAAAGGCATTCCCCTCTCTTCTTTAGTAAATCCAACTCTTCTTTATCCTAGATGATTAATAGATAGAATCAAGTTTTTCATAATATTTTTCTTAAATAAGTAAAAAATGTTTACATTAGAATGATTTAAATACTTTTTCTAGTTGATTTTAGAGAGTTAAAATTTAAAAAATGATCAGCCATACAAAGGAGGTTATGGTGAAATTTTCTAAAAAAAGAGTAATTCTCCTCGTATATGTATTCTTAAAGTGTTCTTTTTCATTCTAAGTATAGAAAAATACATACTAGAACTATTTTATTATAAACGTGTTATTTTCTTTAGAATTAATTTCTATGCATAGAAGGATGCATATAGAAATTTTTATTTTGATCAATAAAAGTGTTACTTTTATCATAATTAAATTTTTATGTATAATTAGATACATAAAAGAATTTTCTTTTTATAAAAAGTGTGACTTTCATCAAAATTAGATTTTATGCGCAGAAAGATGCATAAAGAATTTTATTTTTAATTCAAAAGAGTTATTTTCATCAATTTTGATTTTATGCATAAATAGATACATTAAGAATTTTATTTTTATTCCAAAAGAGTTATTCTTATCAATTTTAATTTTATACATAAATAGATGCATAAAAAATTTATTTTTATTTTAAAAGAGTTATTCTTTATCAATTTTAATTTTATGCATAGAAAGATGCATAAAGAATTTTATTTTTAATTCAAAAGAATTATTTTCATTAATTTTTATTTAATGTATAAATAGATGCATAAAGAATTTTATTTTTATTTCAAAAGAGTTATTCTTATCAATTTTGATTTTATGCATAGAAAGATACATAAAGAATTTTATTTTTAATTCAAAAGAGTTATTTTTATAATTTTAATTTTATGCATAAATAGTTACATAAAGAATTTTATTTTTATTCCAAAAGAGTTATTCTTATTATCTTTAAATTTAAGCATAGAAAGATGCATAAAGAATTTTATTTAGTTATTTTTAATCAATTTTTATTTTATGCATAAATAGATACATAAAGAATTTTATTTTTGTTTCAAAAGAGTTATTCTTATTAATTTTGATTTTATGCATAGAAAGATGCATAAAGAATTTTATTTTTAATTCAAAAGAGTTACTTTAATCAATTTTGATTTTATGCATAAATAGATGCATAAAGAATTTTATTTTTATTCCAAAAGAGTTGTTCTTATCAATTTTGATTTTATGCATAAATAGATGCATAAAATTACTTTTAATCCAAAAGAGTTATTCTTATATCAATTTGATTTTATACATAAAAAGATGCATAAAAGATTTATTTTTATTTCGAAAGTATTATTTTCATTGAAATTGAATTTATGCATAGATAGATGCATAAAAGATTTATTTTTATTTTGAAAGTGTTATTCTCATTAAAATAAAATTTATGCATAGTAAAATACATAAAAGGTTTATTTTTTATTCGAAAGTGTTATTTTTCTTAAAATTAAATTTATGCATAAATAGATGTATAAGAAGATTTTTATAAAAGTGTTATTCCTTGTCTTTATGTCTAATTAGATACGTAAAGAATCTTTATATCAAAAAATTAAAATTCTCTTACATTCTATAAATAGATGTGATGAGATGTGATAGGAATCAAATAGATGTAAATAAAAGGTTTATTTTTAATTCAAAAGTGTTATTTTTCTTAAAATTAAATTTATGCATAAATAAATGTATAAAAAGATTTTTATAAGAGTGTTATTCCTACTAAAGTTGTCTTTATGCTTAATTAGATGCGTAAAGAATCTTTATATCAAAAAATTAAAATTCTCTTACATTCTTTAAATAGATGTGATGAGATGTGATATGAATCAGATAGATGTAAATGGATGGATGGAAGTGATATGAATCAGATAAATGTAAATCGATTAATGGATGAGGATGTTTGTGAATGTGAATGTGAATGTGAATGTGAATGTGAACTGTGGATATGGATGTATGGATGTGGATGTGGATGTGGATGTATGAATGTAGATGTGGATATATGAATGTGGATGTGGATGTGGATGTGGATGTATGAATGTAGATGTGGATGTGGATGTGGATGTGGATGTGGATGTATGAATGTGGAATGGGATGTGGATGTATGAATGTGGATGTGAAAATGGATGTATGGATGTATGAATGTAGATGTGGATGTGGATGTATGAATGTGAATGTGGATGTGGATGTATGAATGTGGAATGTGAATATGGATGTATGAATGTGAATGTGGATGTGGATGTATGAATGTGAAATGTGGATATGGATGTATGGATGTGGATGTGGATGTGGATGTATGAATGTAGATGTGGATGTGGATGTGAAAATGGATGTATGGATGTGGATGTGGATATGGATATATGGATGTGGATATGGATATATGGATGTGGATATGGATGTGGATGTATGCATGTAGATATGGAATGTGGATGTGGATGTATGAATGTGGATGTGGATATGGATGTATGAATGTGGATGTGAAAAAATGGATGTATGGATGTGGATGTGGATGTGAAAATGGATGTATGGATGTGGATGTGGATGTGGATATGGATGTATGAATGTGGATGTGGATGTGGATATGGATGTATAAATGTGGATGTAGATGTAGATGTGGATGTATGGATGTGGATGTGGATGTATGGATGTGGATATGGATATGTATGTATGAATGCGGATGTGGAATTGGATGTATGGATGTGGATATACGAATGTGGATGTGTATGTGGAATAATAAATACGAATGTGTGAAATGATGAGACGTCGATATGAGTGAATGGATGAGATGTGATGACATGTGAATTGGTATGTGAATAAATGATATGTGATGTGAATAAATCTGATGTGATGAGATGAAAAATGATGTGATTGGATAAGAATGAGTACACATATGAATTGAATGTGGAATAAGTAATGTGGACTGATGAGGGATAATGTGGAAAGATGAGAGTTCATTATAGAAACTGTAATTGTGACCTGTTTGTAAATGACTGTTTATGTCAAGAATGCTGGGGAAGCATTTTGATCGTCTTGTGATTAAGGTCGTGGAGACCTAACTGATAAAGTTGCAACAGCTGACGAAGAGTCAACAGAGGAAGTCTCACGTAGCAAGGTCGACCGAGGTCTTGATCAGCCTTGGTTTGATTTAAATGGTGAGCTTCCGGTACAGTGGATGAGGGACCAAGGAAGAGGCCTATGAGTGAAGCGCTAGGTGACCTGCGAAGGATCCTAGAGGGTGCTGACCATACGGTGCTCGGGCTCTAAGTCACCTGTCCGGATATTCCGTGGACGCGGCCCCGAGTGTGGGACCCTGCCCCGTGCAAGAAGTGCTACTTCCGCTGCTAGCACCCCGAATCCAGCAGATCTCACAAAAAGCCATTATATTTTGTTAAGCTTATCACTTACTATTATTTTGGCTATGTTAATGTAGCAGCTGCTCCATGAGTACATACCCATACTCATGCAATGGAAGACATTTGCACCAAAGCCTCACCATCATTAACTTCCAAGTACATCTCTAAATGGAGGAACCATGGTTGGCAAAAGCCTAGTCAATGATACAACCCATCGCGTGGAACTTTCTTTTAAATTATAAATCTCTCCAAACAAAAATCTTCATAACAACACAATGACCTCTAATCCTTAGTAGATATATCTTAGCCTTGCAAGTCGATGTAATTCTTTCAAGTTTCACTAGTGAATGTCTACTTCAACACAGAGCAATTCAATAAGAGTCTATCTGCCTCCTAAGAGTACTTGAGTATACATAAAAGCATAAAAAGCACATGGGAAGAAGCATGTAGAAACATGTCCTACTCAACAACATTTGATAAGAATCCTGCCACACAAAGGGACTTCATCGAAAGCCAATTTCTTCAAATGATGAATGTCGTTTCAATGAATCAAATGAGGAACTGAGAATCACCTTCTCATTCTGATGATTATGTCTACGTTTCTCTGGATAATTCCCTCGTCTCTCTCATTATTAACATCTCTTAGCGTCCCCACTAACACAAATCACATGTAACTTTTCTTATGAATGCCAAAAACAAAGAAAAGAAAAACCTCAAAAAAATACTCACACAAATATACAAATGCAATCATTTGCAAAAACTCCTCTCCCACCCAATTAGGAATTCCCAAAAATCCCTAACCTTTTCATTTACTAACTATCTCTTCTCATTCCTTCCGGAGGAACAACGATCATTGAACGTCACTCAATATCAAAGCCATCGACAAAGTTTGTCCATTCTCCCCACACAAAGGTCTTCAATGCGATCATGAGGACGCGATCACCACATCAAAAAGGGGAGAATGTTAACCCATTCCTAGGGTTAACAAGAGCTACCACCATTATCTTATACCAAGGAGTCAAGGTAGATACACCAAAAGGTCATATATTCAAGATCTAAAGAAATGATATCCAAAGCTACAACTTGGACGAACGCCTATAATGGTTAGATGGAATACTTAAGGCAATTCTCGCTTCAAGAACATGTGGTAGTAAGTTAGAATGAAGTCCCAAGTGATATACTTCATGGATATATTACGAGTAGTCATTGTAATAGCGTTAGGCCTCTTATGAGCCTAAAGTGCCCGATCGGCCATAGTTTAAGTGCTTGTGAACAATTATGGCCATGTATATAAGTCAATTTCTCTCATAATACAATATACTCTCCCATTGTGCAATAGAGTCTTGCTCTTGCAAATCCTCTTGCTAAGCTCTCTCTCTAATGCATGCTAGTGAGTGTGTGTGAGTGAAGTAAGATGAGAGGAGGGACGAGTACCCGTAGTGAAATTTTTTTTCTTATCTATTAGAAATTGTGAAATTTTGTGTACAGAGCTCTAACTCTGCATTCTTTTCAGTTGTCATAGATTGCTTGCCTTTTGGTTCTTTGACAAGATCTTACGCAATAAATTTACCTATCAACATTTATTTTATTACATATTCAATGTTTTAACATTTCTATAGAATCAAAAAGATAGCTTAAGTGGTTTTCTTGAAGTTAAATAGTTCTCTTTTTTGAAATTTAAATCTTTAAGCATCACGAAAATCAACATATCAAAGAAAATAAGGTGCTTTTTCATGCTCTCTGAATGCTTCACAAAAATCAACATATCAAAGAAATAGGACGCATAATATTTACAAACGTTTAGCGAAAGAAATGACTTACTCAATAGTGCTTGTTTAGTGAAAGAATAAAAAACAATAATAATAAATTAAAAGGATTATTTTAATCAATTTCAAGCTTGACTTCAGAAATGTATATATTGAAGCAATGCAAAATACCAAAAAAGTGAAATAAATAATAATTTATTAATGAATAGTGCATAAATTAAAAATATGAACATATCAAAGAAGGATGCATAAACTTTACAAATGATGCTTCTTAGTGCTTATTAAACAAAGAATTATATAAGAAAATAATTAATTCTTTTCAAAAGGAAAAAATAAAAGATTCAGAGACCGAAAAGTGGTATGAATGCGTTTAACTATTGCAAAAAATAAATAAAGCGAAATACACACAACTAAGGTTAAGAGTTTGTTATCATAATAATAGAAAGGGATATTCAACAGGAAAAGGAACATTGAAGTGAAATAGTGTTAATATATGTATGTATGTAGCTGTTCAAGGACTCCGAAAAAGCAGCAAGCGTACTAAACAATTGCTCTGAAATAAGCAATTGATTATGGACAGAAAAGCAGTATGCCAACAAAATAATAATTGATGTAACCCCCAAAAAAGTAGTTCGATTAGTGAACTTCACAAGAATAAAGAGCAAGTCTATGTACAACAGAAATTTGAGATGTTTATTATTTTGCATGAACTGAGCATAATCATCAGAAAGAAAACACAAAGGAGAATACCAGAAGAGCGTGCGCTATTCTTCACTGCACGTAGGGTACGAACAGTATAGGCGCCTTCTGGAGGCATCTCAATTCGAGGACAGGCTGTGGCATGAAACCTAGTGTTTCATGCACGTACTACGTACTAAGCACATAGAGATTCATTATCGCCATGTCAGGGAGAGGATTCATGTAGGGGAGATCTCATTATCTTACTGCTCTACATAGAACAATGTTGCAGATCTATTTACGAAGGTGCTGCCTCGAGAGAAGTTCGAAGCTTTCCTCTGGGAGAACAGTGGATGCGGAAGGTTCTGCTTCACCACAAAGCAATGCTGAAGTAGATGGACCAACATGTTCATGAGAAGCAAGCAACAAGGATGAAGATGGACGCCGATCAAACTTCATGATATTACTGATATCATGAAGAGGTTTCCTCCTCAGTGGCATGGCAAGCAGAGGAAACGAAGATTGAAAATATATTGGATGAAATTGAAAACAACGAGGAGTGGTCATTAAATACTACACACACCGAATTATATCCAGACACGCAACAGATTCAAGAAGTAAAAATACCAGTGACACGCATCTCGACATGCATGGTGAACATGGCACATTGCAAATCTCAGACATGCACCTAAAACGTCCAGGAAGCAGAGACCAAACAGAGAACATGGCAAGGAATCAAAGCTTGTAGAACACAAGCATGCAGTAGAATGTGAACAGAGAATGGGACTGCAAAGACAATATGAACATAAAATTGGAAAAGAAACGAAGGTTGCAGAACACCACATGCAAAATGACTGACACCAGCAATTCGTCAAAGCGATCCGCCACAACAACAACTACAATACACAACGTGCAGCTGCAGACGAGCGATCAAGAACACGCATATGCAACCGGCACCTTCAGATCACCGCAAAAACGAACACTCCAGAGACAAAAGCGCCATGCACAAACAAAGAGGAGAAGAATTCGTACGATCGGCACCAGAACCAAACACCTAGGAGATGAAGGCGCCATGCAGAAAGGAGGCATGCAAAAAAAAAAAAAAAACAAGCTTTAAAGGAAAAATCTTCCACGTGTCATAAAAAATTAAATGCGCCCCAAGAAAACGTTTGGGGTGCATATTCCTATCATTATCTTCCACACATTGAATTTGGAATCAAACTCACTTACCTCTTTTCTTTGTAAATATGCACCCAAAACGTTTTTTCCAACTGTTGTTGTGCTCTCACTATTTCCTGACCTTCCTTTGCTAGACACGTGTTCTTCATGTCTCCCTGCATGGTTGGACACGTGTCCGTTTTCTATCCGAATCCGATGTCACATGACTAGACACGTGTCAATTCTATATCCGAATATGATGTTTTGCATGAGTGCACGTGTGTCCGTTCTACATGCCGTAAAATCAGCTCTCGTCGTTATGCTTGTTGGCATCGTTGTGCGTGTCGTCGCATCATTGTTCTTCGTCGTGCTTTCACTCTGATCACGGATGGCACCTCATGTATGTTTTTTTCTCATTGGCTTTCCTAGTGAACGGAGTCACAACCTCCTCGTCCTCATGCTTTCACTCTGCTCTGCTCGACGTTGCTTTTTGTTTGGATGTTGTGCCTTGCTCGTGCTCGCGGATGGCACCTCCTGCATGTTTTCTAATTGGTTTCCATGTTGATGGACTCACAACATCCGCGCCAGTGTGCTTTTGCTTCTTTCGGCAACTTGCTTATGAACTTCTTCTACCCACGTCGTCCTCCTCGATGGTTTCCAATCGTGCTGGTTGTGCTTGCGCTGCTATCACATATCCTTTCTTTGCATGCCAAGTTGTACATCGACCTGCACGTATCCTTCTTGGTTTAGGTATAACACCCCCTCAGTAGCTTCGAAAACAACACATCTCCAGTTGAGAAGCTGTCTTCACATGCCAGGTAGTATATCAACCTGCATGTCATTCTATCATTGTTGAATGCTCTTATCCATATTGTACTCTCTTGTTGGTTCATATGCTTCCTTCACATGCCATGTTCTATATACACATGCATGTCTATGTATTATTGTATCTCTTCTTTTCTGCCATACTGTGGTGTGCCCTTCTTTTTCTGGACTTTCTATTACTTATTTAATCACCTTCACTGCGTATCTGTTGTTCCTTTAACGACCTGTAGTGCTCGTTTGTTCTCCTCATCATGCCTCCTAGAAGAAAACCGATTCATGACATTAGCAATCTCATGAGTGTCGATCGTCATCCTTCTATGTCGTGAGACAGATCGTCGTCTTTCTTCTGCATCCTTGCTCTATGATGAGGGCGAACCACCGACTTCCACTGTACCAAGAGCTCGCTGCACATCGGCTGTCCTCCCGAATAGTCACGCCTCCAGAAGACCCGTTCACTGTTCGAAACCTTCGTGCAATGAAGTTGAAAGCGTGGTCCTCTAGTCTATGTGTCTTCGTTCAAGTTCTCCTGATTGATACTTCTTCTTCTACAACGCTCATCGCATGTTCTTTTCAATCGTCTCTTTCTGCGCTTTGTTTTTTACCTTGTTTATGTTTTGTATTCACAAGCTCATGAGAACCTACCAATAGAGGTAATCAACTAGCATCAAACTCGTATGTGGAGCCTTTAGCAAATGAAAAAAAAAAACTGACTCAGAGCCATCTGTATAGAAGATACCTCGTTTTCTGCCAGACAAAAGGACCAAACTGTTTGAAGTGTCTATCTCACTGTTGCTATCAAAAACGCAGACGTCAATGTCTATTGCTGGAAACCACTTGAAGAGTTCGTCAGAATGGAGTGCTTGAAGGGTTGGTTTGCTCTTGAGAAAGGGAATCATTACACTTTAAATCGTGGTCACTCTCATGGCTTCGTTACTCATAAGCACCGGCAAGGTCATCAAACGATACATGGGTTGAGACTTCTTCGAATCGGAAAGCGGTATAGTCATGTAGAGAGCTTTACGAAAAATTCAAAGATATGATTGACTATTACATGAAAGACTTGCACAAACCGCATTTCAAATTCTTCTCGCATCACATCTCCGCTTAAGAGATAAGAGGGCGACAACTTTACGCTCTATATGGACAGGTTGGTTTGAAAACCAAGACTTGCTCATCGCCTATTAATCTTTTTGAACGAGCTTATGTTTTCATAGACAACTACATTGCTAACAAGCTTGGTGCCTCACTCCAAAGCACACTTCTAAGAATGGTCTCGAGTTGCAAATATTATCCAGCCGCATCGTGGATAATACTGAAGACGGGAAATGTAACAAGTAGAAGGTCTTCTGCAATTTGAAAAGTGTTGAAGCTCCCTCACCTTACACAATGCATAGACATTGATGAATTTTTTTCACGAACACTCGTGCTCTGCAAGGTTTTGTTATCTGCTACGTGGACAATCAAGGATTCATGAAGATGACAGTGGGAGAAATGAACATGCAATGATAACTACAATAAACGTGATACACAACCAAGAAGCCATAGCAATCCTATCATCATTGAAAGTTATCATACACCGCATCATATCTATCAACGTGGGAGAAAACAGAGAAGTTCAAAAAAGCCATCGTGGATGGTGATGACTGTGCCGCTTCCACCGTCAATCTGTAAATTCGTTAATCTTACAGAGAAAGAAGCATGCTTCGTGTATCATGTGTATAGTGTTATGTTCAAAAGTGTGTTGTACTTTCAACCTTGTTTTTGTTCCTGCAAGGTTTTCCACACGACAACTGTTTGTCGTGACATGTTTTCCGATGGCACTTATAAAAATATGCCATAATAAAGTGCTTCTTCCACTTTTCAATTTCTTATGCTCTTAATTTTATAAGCCCCTTAAATCATGCTTAAGCTTAGTGATTTACTTTCTAAGGATCTTTGCTGAGATGAAAAGTTCAAATTAATGCACACCAGACGAAAAGTTCTCAATATGCACACCAAACGAAAGTTCTCAATATGTATCCTCTTAGGTGCCAATATATCCTCTATACGAAAAGTTTGCCAAGCTAAAGTAAATTTTTTACTAATCCTCTCAAGATCTCAATTATCTTCATTTTTGCAAAGAAAAGAGATAAGCGAGTTTGCCTCTTAGGTGCCAATATATCCTCTATACGAAAAGCTTACCAAGCTAAAGTAATTTTTTACTAATCCTCTCCTCAAGACCTCAATTGTCTTCATATTTGCAAAGAAAAGAGGTAAGCAAGTTTGATTCCAAATTCAATGTGCATATTGAGAACTTTTCGTCTAGTGTGCATTAATTTGAACTTTTCGTCGACAGACCGTCAAAAATAAATCACTAAGCTTAAGCATAATTCAAGGGACATATAAAATTAAGAGCACAAGAAGTTGATGACATGAAAGCTCTTTAATATGCCATATTTTTATGAGTGCCACCGAAAAATAGGTTACGACAAATAGCTGCCATGCAAAAAACCATGCAGGGACAAAAACAAGAATGAAAGTACAACACACTTGTAAACAAAACATTGTAAACACTCTACACCAAGCATGCTTCTTTCTCTGTAAGACCAACGAATTTATAGACATACAATGAGAGCGACATCCCCGTCCACAATGGCTGTTTTGAACTTCGTTGTTTTCTCCCACACAAAATACATATGATGCAGTGATCTTACTAGGCATCACATCTTTCATCATCATCATCAATGATGATAGGATTGCTATGGCTTCCTAGTTGTGTATCACGTTCATTGTAGCCATCATCACTTGCATTTCACTTCTCCCACTGTCATCTTCATGAATCCTTGATTGTCCACAGTGTGGATCAAAATACCTTGCAAGGAGTGTCCATGAAAACAATTTCATCAATATCTATGCATTGTGTAAGGCTCATCACTTTCCAAATTGCACAAGGCCTTCTTCTACTAATCCCATTTCCCGTCTTTTTTCTTCTTCTTTTTTTAAAGTTTGGCGTTAGAGAAGAGACGGGCTTAGTACCCATGGGACCCCCCTTATCCCACAAATCAGGGGCAAGGCACATCAATCGAGTAGCCAACAGGGATCGAACCCATAACCTGGGTTTTGACAACGAATCACCTTAACAACTGAGCTACACTAATCCCATTTCCCGTCTTTGGTATTATCCAGGATGTGGAGGAAGGATACGTGACAACAACACAAGCACATGCACAAGCACAACCAACAAGATCGGAAACCATTGAGAAGAAGAACGTGGGCAGAAGCAAGTCGCTGTAGGTCGTGCAAAAGAATTCTAGAAGCACACTAGCACAGACATTGTGAGTCCACCAGAGCGAGAAAACCAATCAAAAAACAACATGAAAGAGGTGCCATCCGCAAGTACGAGCAAGGCACAACATCCAAACAATGCAACGCTGAGCGGAGCAAAGTGAAAGCACAACGACGAGGAGGTTGTGACTCCACCAAGAAAGCCAATGAGAAAACAACATGCAAGAGGTGCCATCCACGAGCGGAGTGAAAGCACGATGACGAACAATGATGCGATGACACGAACAACGATTCCAGCAAGCACGATGAGAAATGATTTTACAACATGCAAAACGGACACGCGTGCACTCCTGCAGAACATTGGATTCGGATAGAGAACGGACACGTGTCCACCATGCAAGGGGGCTAATTCGTAGACATGAAGAACACGTGTCCAGCAAAGGAAGGTCAAGAAATAGCACGAGCAGAAATTACTTACCGGAAAAAACGTTTTGGGTACATAGTATTAATCGAGGATAAGATTAATAATTCAGGCAATGTGGAGGTTAGAGGCCATTCATGGCAGCTAGACAGGCCCACAAAACTGACGCTTGTTGATGGCAAGGATGCAAAACTAATATTCTTAATAGAGACGAAGGAAGAGGATCATAACTCTCTTTATTAGCTGTGAGAGATTGTGCAACGCTGAGGCATAGTTCAAAGCTGTGAATCTTTTAAGACAATCATGCCATTCATGAATGTTTGGAAGCAGTGGCCATAAGATGAGCATGGATTTTGGAGGACAGGTATGATCATGATAGCTTTGTTGTAGTGCTCCTTGGTGAGAGGGGAGATCAAGGAACGTAGTAGTCTAAGGACGTGTCCTGGGGCCAGAACTGGCTCCAAGGAGTGGCGCTGCGCTGGGGCATTACAGGCTGAGGTAAAGGGCTGTGATATAGTGACCGGAAGATTCTCTTGTAAGAAACGGAGAATATTGCCTCGTGAAACCAAATCCGCCTCCAAAACAGATCTGCAGGAGTAGTTGAATTGATGATGACAAGTAGTTATGAATTCTTCCGCCTATTTGCAAGTTAAAAGACCCGCCAGAGCGTGCTCCTGATGTAGTTGGATTGCTTCTTGAAGCAACACAACACCTGAATGCTGCCCTTGGTTGTTGATTCAGCTCACGAGCAAAGCATCTGGCTATATATTCGTCTTATGAGACTACATTTTCAATCATATACAACCCATCACAGACACACACACACAAACACACCCGTCCTACCTCTTCCTTTTCTCCCTTCCTCCTCAGCCCTTACTAGGTGAATAAAAACCTGGGAACAGTTTAAGGAAGGCTTGCTGACGTATTATATATCACAATATATTTATATATCATTACACATGCATATGTCTGTCAATGTTTCCACTTATAGTGGAGCGAATCTACAGAGCTGAATACTTTACAAGACTGTTTATAACGTCCTCACAATTTTCTTGCTGTAACTGTGACGTTACCCAAAGCTCCGATAAGATCCTTCCTTTAAATGAGCTCCATGTATTACGAGAACCTTCTAGAATCTCTCACAATGTTCACATATTGTACAGGCATCTATTGCTTTTACACCCCTTACAGACTATCCATTTGAATAATCCAATATGGAAAAAAATTACCGCAACACTAGTGACAGGAATTACCTCTTTGAGCTCCCACCCTTTCTTGTTTTCGAACTGCATACAGAGCTAGCAATATTCAGAGACGACAGGTGACAAAAACCAACGAGAGAACTTGTGCTGACAAGCTCTATTACCTCTTTGCAGTGATCCCATCTACAAAATTAGGAAGAGGAAGCTTCCAATAATTCCAAGAATTGAAATCCTCCTGTAGTAAAACAAATTTGTTTGTTAACAGGATATCAAGTTATCTTAGGGAGGCTTTTACAACACCTGCTCAATCCAGCGGGGATGGCACCTATCCAAGGATGGGCGCCCTCTAGGAGCCACCTGATTAACTGGAAGGCTCGGATGGGGTGCTCCCCTTCTGAAGCTACCCTCAGTCACTACTACCCTCAATTACTACTTCTAACGTACCTGTTCAGACGAGGACACAGGCGGAAACATGTCATCCACCAACGTGTGAATGCTTGTGTATGACTTGACATCAACATGATGATTTACTGTGATCTCTCCCTGCATAACCAGTGCAGAGCAATCTTCAAGTCCCACAAAATTTTGCAAGACAAGCAACAAAATCAAATGATCAACTTAAAACCAGCCATATAGGCTGATATAGTACCTTTGGATTGATTATGAAAATCTTGCCCTTAGGAATCCCCACTTTATGATAACTTATTTCGTCTGTATGACGATTTCCAAAACCAGCATAAAATGGATTTACATCGTTTGGGAAAAGTCTTCTGATCCCCTAGATCCATGCACATACAAAACAAAACAAAAAAAAAATCACGTTCTGAACAAACCATAAAAGTTCTCAAGACACATTCTACACTGATCACAAGTCTCATCAAGCAAATACCTCTAAACAGGATATCTTGAACTCATGAGGAGCTCTCCTTATAACTGGGAAAAAAAAAAGGATGAAACTGTTAGCATGCAGACATTTCTGATTGAAAAGCTCGGATAAATAACACTTTCAAAAAACAAAACAGTATGATTCAACATACGAGTGCAGAGATATGCATGCAAAAACATTCATATAACACTGGCAGAGAAAATTATTAAGTAATCCATATACTAAAAAAGAGACCAGTTCCTACTAACTTCGGTAGACAAGAAGGTTGAGGGTTTTAGCACAAGCATGACGACGAGCATCAAGTTTGAAGTTCAAAATTCCAAGCTAGTGATTCAAGGCATAGAGTTTGTGCAAGACTTTATGGTTGCCCCTCTTATAGGAATAGACATAATTTTGGGCATTCAATGGTTTCACAAGTTCCAGCCTGACATTGATTGGGGCAGGCACACTTTTCAGATTACCCAGAATGTGTCCAAAGCCCCATTGATTATATGTAGAAGTGAGACCACAGCCTGTAGGTGAGATGGTAGCTGATTGAACCCTTGAGCAGGAGATCTTGGGTTTGATCCCAACTTGCTGCAGCCAATGGATGCCTCCTTATATGAGGGTGATAATCCACCTGCAGACAGGTCCAAGACTCCCTATGGTAGCCAATATAAAAATGAGCCTTGAGAATTCATAGACGAGGCCAAGTCCTGACTCCTGACTATGCTGTGAGCGCAGTTGATAGAAATGCACACACACACGCATATATTTATACACACTTAGTGAATAATTTAAAGGTTATAGAGCTTTAGGCATAGCTGTGATTTTTCACATCTTTAACAAGAGAAGCCACAGGATCAATCATTAGCCGTGTGTGCATTTTTTTGTGTGTGTGTGTGTGTGTGTGTGTGTAGTTGCATAGTGTGTGATCACGTGTGTGTGTGTGTGTGTGTGTGTGTGTGTGTCAAATCTTTGCATCTATTGACTTCTATACAGGCTTATCGATTGATATTACCTCCTCCATGGATTGCTCAACATGCTAATTCTCTTTGGCATCTGGATAAGTCTTTAGCTTGGTGGAAAGCAAAACTGACATTGATATGGAAGTTGAAAATGCCATTGAAACAGAGACTCTTTCTCTAGAGATGCATTGTCGGTATTTTTCCAGTGGGAGTGAAATTGGCTCAAAGAAGGATTGCCTCTCCTATTTGTCCAAGATGTCATCATACTACTGAGAGTGTTCCGCATTTATTGTGGTCTTGTTCATATTCCAGAAACCTTCTGGACAAGATCTCCTATTTTTTATCTCTCAGATTTCCTGCACACAGGTTCTACAAGTTTTTCTGGATGTTTGGCACCTTATCAGCTTCTTTGTCACAGTATTCTCTTTTCTTCCATTGGATCAGATACTGGGCCTTATGGACCCTCTGGCTACAGCGAAATCATACATATCTGAATTCACCCCTTCAGCACCCTTATGAGTTCTTCCGAGCCTCGTTGCGGCAGTCCTTATATGATGCCGTGCATGAGGGAGATTTGGATGTTTCTTGTGTTCAGCTTTTCTTTTACTGTTTCTGATGGATAGGGCATAGGCTCTTTTCTTGAGCACTGCCCTGATCTTGCATAGAACTTTTTTACTGCTGTTTTTAAGTTCTAGGGTTTAGACATCCTCCTGATGTCAAACCCTTTTGTACATTTATGATATAATGCAATTTCAACTAGTTTTACCAAAAAAAAAAGTGTGTGTGTGTGTCAAGCCTGGTCACTCGTTGCTCTGCTCATCTGCTCGTGAACCCTACCTGCGTGCTGCTGAACATTGTCCTCTTCCTGGCGCTTCTTCCTGCCTGCCTGTTGACCCTGAACCCTACACGCTTGCTGGTGCTAAACCCTACATGCCCGCAGCTGCCAATTTGTTTGTTCATCCTGGCCGTCGCCCACTTCTTCTCTGCAGCCGACATATACCTGCCTGTTGGCAATTGTCTGCATCTGCTGGCCGTCAAATACTTCTCCTACAGAGTCCCCTACCTCGCCAGGTTTATTGGTCTTCGCTTCTGGTTCTGCCCAGCCTCTCATCTTGTGTTTGTGTGTGCTGTGGCTGTGTGTGTGTGTGTGTGTGTGTGTGTGTGTGTTTTGTATAGCAGCGTTTCTGTGTGTGGGTTTTTCAAGTCATGGAAATTCGGAAATATAAGAGGTGATCTCAAGCGTCATCAGGTTGTTATTGATGAAGGACAGGACTGTTGTGCTAATACTAAGCTGCAGTCCTTTGCTGATACTTTTCACGAGGGTTTTTATGAGATCAATCAAGCATGGGGAGATGAGCATGTGCCTGAGTTTCGTGTTTCTGTTCTAGGGCAAGTGTTGTATGCACCTATTATGAGTTTGGCTCAGTGAGCTGTTCTATTATTCTTCCCCGGACGCATGCCTGATAATGCAGATGTTGCACAATGGTTGAAATCTTTGCTTAAAGGTTGTGTTGTTGCGGGATGCTACAAGGCGGTCAGAGGCTTCTATGAGGTTATATTCACAGATGCTCAATACAAACAACAGCTTTTAGAAAAATCCCCTTTGTTCTTTGGGACGCAATTGGTGCATGTATACCCTTGGTTGCCTACCAAGGACTATCAAAGTCTTATACGCCACAATTTTCCGCCTTTGTTATCTACTCTCCCACTCCTAGATTGGAGGTTTGATCATGGGTTCCCAGGTTCTTCCTCCTCTTCCTTTGTGGATCTAACAGCTAGAAATGCCTATCGCATTCTTCTCCTGCAGCCATGGATTCACGAGCATGGTAATTGACTATGGTGCTTGGACAAGTCTCTTGCATGGGAAGACTTGTCTTCATCGCATCTGGAACAGTAAACTTCCTTTGAAGCAGTTGGTTTTCCTTTGGCGGTGTTTGGTGGGTGCACTCCCAGTGGGTTCTCTGTTGGCTGTCAAGCGAATTGCTTCATCCGTTTGTCTGACTTGTTCGCATCCACGTGAGAATGTGCTGCATCTTTTATGGTCCTGTCCTACTGTTCGTGATTTTTTTGCTCGTTTGACGGCTCTGCTCCATGCTCGTTTTCCCAGGCTCACTTTTGGCAGGCAATTATGGCTCTTTGGTAGATTTGCTTCCCTCTCTGATTATGCTCAGTTTTTCTCCTAGTGCCGCTACTGGGCTCTGTGGACCATATATCACACACACAACACCCAGTTATTTCAGCATACCTCGATGGATGTTTATGCTTATTTTCGTCGTTCTTTGCTTCAGACTCTTCAAGGTGCTTATTTCCTTGGACAGCTTTCCTTGCCTCAGCTGGAAGTGTTTTATCACTATTTTTAGCTTTTTGATACTGGTTGTCCCACTCCGGAACAGCCATGCATGTACATTTTAATGATAATGAAAGAGTGGATTTCACCCCCCAAAAAAAAGTGTGTAGTTGCATATCCTCTAGTGAGTCTATCCTTTGCTACTTATTTCATAGAGAAGCGTCGACTAGTGAAGGTACTCCAAGATAGACATATGAGTGCACCACCTCAACCCTGCTACCCATGTAAGTAATCTCTGTACGTACTACGGCTTGCAACTAGGTAGGAGGTGTGTAATACCATAACCTTGGTTTTCTCAAGCTTGACTGAGAGCCCCCTTTGTGTGCAAATGTCACGTGCATCCCGCACTTGGATACCACATGGACATGTCTGTACAACAGATGCAAAACCTAGAGTGGTAATTGGTCCTTAGTGAGCCCCAGTCTAGGACGAGTCATCCACGGTTCCACTCTTAAGTGTCCAGGGTCTAGTGTACAAGACCCATACATGGTCTTGGTCACGTGTGCAAGTCCCACACATGAAGTAGTGTCAGTCCGTACTGTGAGTCACCCTCTGGAATTATGTAGAGGTGAACCGGGCTTTGACTAGGACACCAGTCGTAGGTTTAGGTCTTTTAGCATACCAGGTTTAGGGTATGTGGGCAGGTAGGTAAACGAGGCAGCCCTGTGGGCCAGCCCAAAAAGGATTAAGGCTCTTGCCTACCATGAGCAAGGTTGTTAGAGGCGTCAAAGGAATTTGGTACGAGGATCATGACAGATTTCTTCAGCACTAGCACCAGCAAGCCCAACCCACACACCTCCTGATACCTCCTCCATCGAGCCATCAGGACACCAACCACGCTCCCAGGGAGTCACTATTGATAGAGCAGTCGTCTTATGTCCTGCTCGTCGGCCACACCCACCAGGATCCCGACCATGACATCCCCACCATCGCTAGATCAGAGCCATTATTGCTTGGCATCGGAGGCGCCTACCTCACTTCTACAACCTCTCCATTCTAGACAGCCCCATGGCGGAAATATATGATCTGAGGAGAGGGCAGCACTTCAACTGATATACATTTTCCAATATTTTCTACTCAATATTATCTAGGAGTCTTACTTACAGTTCTTATAACTATAAGATAGTCAGTTTATTGTACTTTTCAGTTTCATTTGGTTGTTCTCTTTGATGAGGCACCAACTTCAGATGTACTCTCAGTTTTGGTCTCATAGGCCATCATGGCCTCTTAGAGACGTTAATATATCATTTCATTTCTCAACTAGGGGAAGTCCTCCTGCTCCCGGACTTTTAACGCCAGAACGGGAAGTCAGCAGGTCCCACTACTCGATATGGACAACAAAGCTGGACATCACTAACACAGGGCTGCACAGATCATCACAGGACCATGAGCAGGTCATAGTATATGGGAGATATTTCTTAGAGCTGGGAGTTGCACATGGTCTCGTCATCTATAACGGAATGTCCCGATGGCCCTCCTCCGACGCCCTCACCTCCTTCCCTCACTCAGGAGATACTAGCACCGTGGACTACCTTATGGGATCTCCGGGCACACCTTCTCCCCAACTTCTCCATCCCGCCACCCCCCTTTGAAGCTAACCATGCCTACCTCTCTTTCACTCTTACCTGCACACCACCTGTCCCTCCGCCACCACCCCCCATCTCACATTACACCCATGTCCTTTTTGATCCCGAGCTTGACCTTGTTTACTCCAACTACATCTACCACCAACTACAAGATGTGGAATCTATTGTCTCCCTATCCACCCTCACATCACAACTCACCACCATCCTCTACACATCCACCACCACTTCTTTCATCTGCACCACGTGGCGGTCTACCACCAAGCCACCTTGCGGTTCCATGCCCCAAAACTGTTGGTATGATGACGCTCCCGTCTTAAGCATGAGGTATGGCTTGGGCAAATCACGAAGCGCCAAGCACAACTGATTTCTCAATGGCTCACCCAAAGCGAGAAACTAGAGTTCTACGCTAGGAAAGAGGCAAGAAACTGGAGTTCTAAGCAAGAAACTGGAGTTATTTTTTTAGGACTGAACTACAAAGAGGCCTAGAGGAAACTCCGAGAACATCGCCCCCCCACACCTATCACCTACCCGAACACATGGCACTCCTATGCACGCTCCCTCTATCATATCCCCCATCAACCACCCCTACCCCCACCACCTCCACCTTCTCCACAAAGGGCACGGTCCTCAAGGCCATTTGTAGATTACGTAATGGACGAGCCCAAGATCACAAGGGACTCACTGTCGAGTACATCTCGCATGCCGATGATACCCTGGTGCCCCTACTAGCCTACATGTTCAATAGAACCCTTTGTGAAGGTTTTCCACCCTCTTGGTCCAGGAACACCATCACCCCCCGGCCCCACCCTCAAAGCCGAAGATCCACTTGATCCTAATAATTACAGGACGATCATGATTGGCCACACATTGGCCAAACTATATGGATCGGTGGTAGAGGCGGATCTCAGTTCATTTGCAAAGAGCCAAGGATGCAGAGCCTCAAGAGAGGCAGGCTTTTGGAGGAGCTACTCTACCCTTGACCACATCTTCACCATCCGTGCCATCATCGAGGAGGGTAGAGCACGAAATTAGAGGATTTACTGCTACTTTGTGTATTTCCGCAAAGCTTTTGATACTGTATCTTGAGCTCACCTCCTACACCGTCTACAAGAGATCGGAGTCCCATCTGACATGGTTTGAAGCATCATGGCCCTCTATGAGTTCGTCGTTGGACGAGTGAGAGCCCCATGATCCAGCACTATTGGGGTGAATCAGGGTTGCCCTCTATCACCCACTCTTTTTGGCCTCTACATTCATGAGAGCTCGAGCTTCATTGATGGATTAGGCAGGGCTAGTCCCACACTGGCAGGCATATCGATCCCCATACTACTTTATCCAGATGACATCATCCTCCTCTCAAATTCAGTCAAGGGGCTTCAAAGACAGACGGATGCCTTACAAGACTTTTGCACTCAATGGGACCTCTCTCTTAACCTTGGTAAAACCAAGGTAATGGTCTTCAATACTTCTCGCCCCTTCACATCCAGATTGAGCTTCACATATAGAGGGGATCCTATGAAGATTGTCTCATCCTATGTCTACCTTGGTGTCACTTTCAGTGGTCCACGCTTCACCATGCTTCCCGCAGCACATACCACAGTGACACGGGGATATGCAGCCTTGAGCTTACTTGAGCAGCAGTGCTTCCAAACACATTTCCAGGAGCCTAGGTCGAAGGATTGGCTTTTTGACACCCTCGCTTGCCTTGATGTATGGAGCAACCTTCTGGGGGCCAGATTTATCCAATGAAAATTGGCAGTGAGTTGAGAGGCTCCAAGTCATGATGTTCTCCCCTATGATCTGCAGCAAACCATTAGTCCCACACCAAATTATCCAGGCAGAGTTTGCTGCAACCTCGATGGTGGAGGATGCACTCTTCCAGACAGTCACATACCTCCATCGCATTAGTCACAAAGATCCCCACAGGTACTCAAGGCTTGCCCTAGAATCCTCGAGAGAGCTAGCACTTGAGGGCCACTCTTGATTATGGTATGCATTAGTTTCCACTTGGTTCTCAGTATATGGGCTCCGCATGGACCGCCTACCACACCTTCAATACAGTTTGGACTCCCCTTTTCTCTGGCTCTCTCACGAGGATACCAACCGGGTTATCCGGTTAGATCTTTTCAGCCTTTACACCAATCGCACATGTATCATACCTCCGGAGCTCCCAACGAAGAAGAACTTCTATAGAGATCACTTCCTCACGCCGGAGACTATAAACCGAGGGACATGAGTCACACCGGAATGGGAGTGCAACCAGTGTTTGAAAACCAACCACACAAGCGATTTTTTTCCCTTTTTTTTCTTGGCCGAATCTCTTTACCAAAAGGCAAAGCTATGATACCACTGTAACATGCGAAAGCTTATAGACATGATTATACTTTGATAACGAATATTCAGCACCTTGGTTACTAACGATTGCACAATGTAGCGGAGATAAGAGTGCAGGAGAGATGTGGGGAGAAACAAAGAAAGAAATAAAGAGATATATTAAGCGTCTACTAAAGACTCAATGGGCCTATGAGACCAAAGCGATACAATAATGTCCATGGCATATCTCTTTTCTTTTCTTTTTTTTCCGAGAAAAGATCCTTTCATTAGTTATAAAAAAACGCCCATTGGGCTACAAAATCCTCTCCTGCTCATAAGAAGGCAGAGCAGAGATCCAATCAAGGCAGCTAGGGAGACTCTCCCTGGGTGCAAAAAAGTACAAATAACTGAGAGGCTATATCATACAATAGGAGGGGCGGAAATCCAAACCGGTCACCTGTAGTGCCAGCGGGGAGTACCCGCGTGTAGAGTATAGAAAGGGCCGCTGCGCCAAGTGGTGTGGAAAGCCTGTCGCCGCAAGATAGCTCGATCCGAGCCGCCCCGGATGCGGTCATACTGTCCTCGCAGGGTGTGAATCAACTCCTGCCAGATAGCCCAAACAGTCTCTGCTGGTGGCTCCAGTCTCCCCTCAAAGGCCCTGAAACAACGGGCTCTCCAGGTGAACCATATGGTGAGACTGCTGAGGAGCTCCCATCGTAAATCCCTCTCCTGTGTCCAGCCGGCTGTCGAGAAATCCGGTGAAGGAACAAGGCGAGGTTGGCCCCTAATGAATCTGATGGCCTGGCTGTCCTGCTCCGTCTCGTATCCCATAGCTGGCCCTGACGAAGTCGACCAAGCAGCGGCTCCCCACGTATACATGCCCTCTGTAGAGAGGGGGGCAAAAATGCGCAGCATCCTCAGCCAAATCTGCTGCGCCTATGGACAATCCCATAGGCAATGCCTCTGTGTCTCCAATGGATGGCCGCATTGGACGCAGGCCGGCGGAAGGCCACTATAGACAAGCCAAGTGCCAACTGCAGAGCCCCTGTGGGCAACCAGCCACTGGAAAGCCGAGATCCTGCGTGCCTGTCGGCCAGCCCAGAGCCTCGTCCAAAAATCCTCCAGGAACTCCTGTGAGAGTCCCAATAGCCGCCAATGCTCCAATGCAGCTGGAGAGACCATCCTCCTCGCAGTCAAAATATGCCTCCCCAACCAGAGAGTATACTAGAAAAAGGTGATCTCTGTGGCCTCGGGGGACGCATAAGGATCATGCCACTCGTACTCGCCAGGGTCCCACTGGAGCGCCGGGCCATGGGGCGCACAACATATGCCCATATGCGCCAATCAGAGTCCACATCTGCAGGGTCTAGATCAATATGCCACTTCCGAGAAGCGGCGGCCACTACCCGTATCCTCTGAAAGATGCACTCTGCAACCAAAGGCGACTCCGCCTCCACTCTCTGAAGTCTGCCCTCATCATGTATCTCATAGTAGAGGCATCTACCATCCTCAGTGCAAGCTCTGACAGCAATCAGGATCTCCAACTCTGTAAGGCTCCCATCCACCGTGGGGCCGCTGGCTCGAAAGGCGTGAACCACTCCTCAATGAGTGCCTCCTAAATGTCATCCCTCATAATCAGCCCCCCTCTAAAGTGACTCAGCCTCTCCGCCTGGATCTCCTGCCGGAGACTACAAAAGGCCAGCCAATCTCCAAAACTGCATGCTAGGCCTGCCGTCAATGAACCCCAGGCTAGACGAGGCCGAGAACCCAGCATATGACCCTGCTCTGTGCATACCACGGGGCTCCAGATGAGCGGCTGTTTGGCCCGCTCCTCATCACAAGTGGGAGGTCTCTGAGAAAGCCCCGGTCTCTGCAACTCCCAAGCTCGCAGGATACTCAAGGCAAATCTGTCCTCCCATCCTCTACTGAGGCGTGTCCTCATCTCTATGAAGATCCACCGTATCTCTGGTGCCCAAGTGCCCCCTGCTGGGGGAGCTCTAGCCTACAGCTGCTAAAAAAGAAGCTCCTTCCAAGGCTCAGCGCGCCTGGAAGCAACCCCCGAACAATAAGCTTCCCCAACAAGGCTCTACTCTGATCAGCTGGATCTATAATGCCCAAGCCCCCCTGGGCCAGCGGAAGAGTAATAACTGCCCAAGCAACCTTAGCCCGGGCCGGCTGACCATCCCGCCCAGACCAAAGAAAGTTCCTGATCAGCTTCTGTACCTGGCTAATGCAAGAGCTCGAGAAGATCCAGCAAGACGTGATGTACCACATAGTCGCTAAAAGCACCTGATTTGTCACCACCACCCTCCCAGCCAAGGATAGCCGAGCTGTACTCCAATATAAAAGCTTCTTCCGAATGCTCAGAAGAAGCGGGGCGATCTGCTGCTCAAGTGACAAATCAAGTCCAATGTGGCATCCCAGATACCGCACTGCTGTGCCAGGAGGAATCCATCTAAAACCCGAGTCTGGGCTCCATGCCGGAGCGGGAGCGCTACTAATCCAAAAAGCCACTGTCTTGCGCCAATTGATCAATGCTCCCGAAGCCAAACCAAAAACCTGTAGGGAGGAGATGTCAGGAACCAAAACTCTGACCAAAGGCAGGCCAGTTGCTCTAGCCACCACTGAAGCTGCTGTGGGGCCAGTCTCAAGCACCGAGCCCATGATCCTATCCTAGAAAGGAGCGAAAGGTACTCGTGGCGAAGTCCAGGAAAGCAAACTGTGACATGGAATAGGCGCTCTTCCTGCTCGGCCGCTGCTGGGTCGAAACCATGCTGCCAATGTCTGAAGAAGGCCCGAGCACCCCTAATGTCAAGGGGACTCATGGCTAGGACCTGGGCCACACTCTGGGCTGTCTCGAACTCAATCTGGTAGTGTCCGCGGCCTAGTAACTAAACGTCCAAGATCTTGCCCACATCTGCAAGAAGGCGGGCCTGGAGAAGATCCCGGATCTCCCCTCTGCTGGGGCGAGTGCCAACTATACGGCAGATGGTGGAGTGTGCCTGAATGCGTTCCACCTCTGCGGCGAGGCTCGCTTCCTCTTCTGGCGAAAGAGAAAGCCCGATGGGGGTATCCTCAGGGGCAGGCAAGGGGGCTGCGGAAGAGTCCCTCTAAGGTGGGACGGGAGGAACCTCCATCAGAGTTTGAAGCTGAGTCAAGGGTGAAGCGAAAAACGGAGGGTCCTGCAAGAACCAAGCTACACGAAAAAGCGGAGCGGGGAGGGGAAGAGGGGGAAGGGCGGAAGACAGAGGGGGAGGGGCGGAAGACAGAAGGGGAAGGGGCGGTAGGCAGAGGCGGAAAACCGGGCAGCGTAGGGCAAAAGGGGGCGGGGAAAGCACGAAAAGGGGGGGGGGGGGGACGGGGAGGAAGGGGAGAGCGGGGGGCGCGAAGGAGACGGGGGACAGGCGACGATGGGCGCGAGCAGGCGGGGAGAGGTGAAGGCTTGAAGGCGGAGAGGGGGGGTGCGAGCAGGCGGGGAAAGGCGAAGGCAGCTCGAGCGGGGGGGGGGGGGGGGGGGGGGGCGAAAACTTCAGCGAGCAAAGAAGATGCCGGAGAAGGTTCACTTTGGATTGTCCATGGCATATCTCATCATGGAATGGAAAATAAAACAGAAATAAAACATAAACATAGCTATCTCGCTGGGGTAATACAAAACTGTCCATGGAGTACTAGGAGCATTGGAACACGAGAGCAGCATCAGCTCCCCGTACCACTCTCCAAAATATCAACCATAGGGCTAATGAGTATGGCCGAGAGGTCTCCCTCAGCTATGTCACGTGGAAAGGTAGCTCGATGGCGGTGGAGTGTGTCCTGGATCTAGAGCTGATGGTGGCCGTCGACGGCCCCGCCCGGGGGGGGGGGGGGGGGGTGCGGTTGAGCATGAATGTCTCCCACCAAAAAAGGGGTTTCACAAGATACTCCCTTTTCCAAATATGCAACAGCTCCCCCCCTCTGGTCATCGTAGCTAATGAGCTCCTCCAAGAATTTCCCATATACCTCCTCTGGCAATGCCTTAGGCAAGAAGGCATCACGACCCTCTAGCAACTCAATGTCGGTGAAGAGGGTGGGTGATTTGTAGGCCGGATGTAGCAAGGCGGCAAGACCATGGATAGGTCACCGCATCCACCTCCATCTCCTATCCACAATGTGCAAAAGATATTCGCACTCGTCCTCATCGACGGAAGAACAAGCGCGCAACTCAGCCGTGGCCTCTCGCATGAAGTGAACCAAGAGGCCCTCCATGTCGGTCATGCACAAAACCCTATAGAAGGGGATTATGGCAATGACAATGCTCCACACCTCGGCCCAAAAATCTCATGCAAGCATGCCATCCATACTGCATGCCATCCATGTCTCACAAGCCACCGAAAGATCAACATGCTATAGGTGGACTTGCAAATATTATGGCAAGCCTTATGTGAGCGGCCTCACTAGGCTTCAGGAGAGCATTGCAAAGGTAGGGGGGCAAGTGGCAGCATGCAAGGAATTGCCTCAAAACATCGTCGATGAGATGTTTATAGCCACTAGGGGTGTCAACCGCCCAAGTAGGAACTCAAGCGCTCATGATGAGGTCATTTCCCCACCACAGGATACTTCCTCTCCCACCGCCTCCGTCGGTGCCTCCGCTTCCGTCTCCACCCCTTGGGCAATGGATTATGGAGCCTTGAAGACAGAGGAATAGAGGATAGAGAGGGGGGCAAAGAGAGAGAGAGAGAGAGAGAGAGAGAGAGAGAGAGAGAGACGGGCTAGAGAGCTTGGAAGTTTGAAGCTTGAGAGCTTAGAGTTAGACTCTTAAGCCTTGAACCTTAGAGCTTGAAGGCTTGCAAGCATAGAGAAGTAGCCTGAAGGCAGCTTGAAGGCTTGAAGGCTTGAGCCTTATATAGTAGAGGCTATGCATATGGGCCACAACAAATGACAAGGCCCAAAATGAGCAAAACGGGCATCCGAGCGGTCGAAAATGGTCAAAAATAGGTCGCAAACGGCTACTTCGAAAAACTGTGCACATGCGACAATGGTCGGATTCTGGACCGTACGACACCGTACGCTATCGTACCGAACGATAAGCAATCATACGGCGTACGGAAACAACACTGAAGTTGCAAGTGCTAATGGTGAAATCACTTCATTGCTGGTAGCCAACTCATAGGCGTATAACCAGTAGCACTATGAACTGAATTATTGTAATGGAACTCTAAGCTATCTAAGTAGTTTACGCCTAAGTTCAACCACCGGTTCTATGGTCCATATCGGATCCTCAAATTTTTCAATGGAGTGACTTACAAAATAGAACTCCCAGCAAATGTCCATATTCACAATGCTTTCCATATCAATTTGCTCTAAACGTTTTTGTCCAGATGCACGTTTTTGGTCACCATGTGCCTATGCTTGGGGATGGTGCTACACCTTTTAAGCCAGAACTCATTCTGAAATCGAGTTTCAAATGCGTCTTGCCGGAATTCTATGTTAAACAGAAGTACCGCCCCATGACGGATTATACATGGGTGCCAGAAGAGAAAATGCTTCAACTGGCACGCCACCTTATTCTACAGTTCTATAACATTCTACCCCCGTTGGGAATGATTTGGTGCAGGATTAATTGCTTGAAAGAGGCTTCAAACTCTCCAAAAGGGGAGTGTATGTGAGGCTTCGGATTTCTATCCGGCCTACATGGTGCTCTTGAGATGAGCTTGGGTGCTCCAAATATATTGCATCTATATGGGAGCACCTTGAGCTGGAGTAATGTGGCCTAGCCCAACCTCTCCTACCTACGTCTAGTCTAGATACATGCCGGCTTGTGGGCAAGGGATCCCATGCCTCGGACACCGATAAGCTTTCTCTCATCACATTTGTGATCCCAATTTTTAATCTTGTCGCATCTTGAAATTGAATCAATATCATTTTGTGGGTTGAAACCTCTCATCGGTGTGATGCATTTTTTTTGTTTTCGGCAAGACAGTCTGATATGTTTTTTGTCATAACTATTGCATACGGTACCACCACGAAAATCCGAGTGGGACCAGTTTGTCACTTACCTCAAGAAGTTATTTCCACCGCCTCATTATCTTAAACGACTCGAGAAACATCGCTTTAAATGAGGACAAACGAGGTCAATTTCTCTATGGTTTGGACACGCAAATCCAGTGGGATATGTGCATGTTTAAGCCCCAAACTTTTGATTAGACACTTTCTCTTGTGCAAAGTGCGGAGATGAAATACGGCGACGCACAACCAAAGACCTCCCAGCCAGGAGTAGCCAAGGCAACCACTGCCACTGGCAAGGGCCGAAACCAAACCCAGTCAAGGTCCACCCCAAGAGCCTCTAGCTCCAAGAACTCAAACAATGGACCTCACCTTACTCTAGACCAGAAGGCTCTAGCCAGCAAGACGGGTGGTAAGCTTAGTACATGATCTTGGTCAAGTGTGAGTCACCATCCGGAATGATGTAGAGGTGAACCCGGCTCTACCTAGGACACTAGTCATAGGTTTAAGCTTAGTACATGGTCTTGATCAGTTGTGAGTCGCCATGTGGAATGATGTAGAGTAGGACACTAGTCATAGGTTTAGGTCTTGTAGCATACCAAGTTTAGGGTATGTGGGCAGGTAGGTAAAAGGGGCAGCCATGTGGACCACCCCAAAAAGGGTTAAAGCTCTTGCCTACTGTTAGGCATTTTTCTGTAAAGATGTTTTGAGTCCGTGTACATATGGGATGCGTGGTGTGCAATAAAACTTTGCCCTGAATGCCCTGGCAAGTGTACAGACGGAATGGCTTTGGAGTAATTTAGTGCATGCAATTTTCTTCGGAACAGCTGCCGGAGACTTCGAGTTTTTATTTGTATGAGCTTTTTAGTCGTCAAGAAGGTGTCTGGGATGTGTGTAAATAAGAGGTGGAAGAACATGAGGATATTAATGATGGGTTTCGATGAGCTTCTGGTGAAAATAATGTTGATATGCTGGTTTATGTGGAGAGAGCTCAATTCAGACTGTAAATGTTGAAATCCCTCAGGCGACGCCAGCAAAATATAAATTGCTTTTATGCTTGAGTTTTGAGAATCTTTCAGGTTCGGAATGGCCGTCTTGGTATGATGATGCTGATCATGAGGCTATGGGCAACTCTCGCATAATTTTGGAAGGTTATGGGTTGGGTGTGATAACCCGAAGTACAAGGAAAAGAAGAGAGGAGTAGCGTGGCTAACCATCATTTTAATGCTCAAAAAAATTAATTAAAATGTAATACAAGTGGCCAATAAAACCAATGGCCACTTGGAAGTCTTGATGGGCCGCCACCTCAACCTCTAGAAGGCGTGAGAGAAGGGGCCGCTTCGAGGAGTAAGGGCCGAGAGAAAGGAAAAAAAAGGTGGCCTCTTAGAGCCTGGCGGAGAGGGTGGGAAAAAGAGTCGAAGGTTCCTGTAGGTGCAGAGGAGGTGGGAAGTCTGAGAAAGGAAAAGAGACGTGTGTGGCCATCGCGTAGAGGAGGAGGACTCTTGGGCGCAACAACGCAGGTGACTGGGAGCTGTGAGGTTCGTCGCCGTGAAGAGGTGATGCTGTATGAGCTGCTGGCGTTCAAAGGCAACAGGCTCGTGTGGAGCTGCTGGTTGGCGATGGGGGAGGCGCCCTTGTCATAGACAGAAGGCGTCAAAGGGCTGGCGACAGGCTGGTGAAGCCATCATGGCGAAGGTGACTGGGGCAAGTATAGTCCACGCTCACCGCACCAAGTGAGTGAAGGTGCTGACCGCTTGGCGTAGAGAAGCGCAGCTGCTGGTGTGCGCAAAGGGGAGCCGCCTAGACGCCGACGTGAAGGCCTTAAAGGTGACTGGGGCAGCGGGACAGGCCGGTGAAAAAGTTAGGGAGAGCGGCCAAGAGAAAAGGATGCGAGGTGCTCTTGCTGGGAGGTCGCCAAAAAGTGAGGTGGGCGACTGGAGGAAGCTGAGCTGGCTGTACAAACTGGTGAAGAGGCGAAGAGACTGCTGCTAGGGTGCTGCAGGCGAAGACGTGTATGGGTGAGCCTGCCATGTAGTTGCTGGCTGGTGATACGGCGGAACCAGAGAATAAAGAAGTGGCCGCTTCGAAAAAGTCAAGCTGCAAAACCTGGTGAGATACGAAGGTGGCCGACTGGAAGGTCAGACAGCAGGTAAAGAACAGTGGCCGGGTTTTTTTCCTTTGGTGTGCACAGAGGTGGCTGGTAGGCCACCGTTGAGGCCTTGGATGAGTTGCTGGTGGTCAGTTGAGAAGGGTAGCTGCAGGCGGAGACAGAGGGTCTTTCAGAGAGGCAAGCCGAGTGGAGCCAGCTGATTTGTAAAAAAGGGATCTGCATTATTTAAGGATAAGTGTGCGGGTTTTCATTATCTTGTGGAATACAGGGTTTTTGAGGTATTTCTGTGTGGTGTTTTGAGAAATTTTTCTTTCCAGCTAGAGAAGCTGGTGGTGCCCCTTATGCTTGTGAGTGTTCTGAAGGTGGTGAGTCGGCAAGCTATAGTGGCCTTCTTGTGTTTCTGAGCTGCCTCACATCTTTCTGGTGCCCCCACTGAGGATTGCTCTATTATTTCCTTCAGTTATCAGGGTGTGTGCCCTAGAAGTTGAGAGTTCAAGGAAGGTGCTTTCTTGGGATCTGAGGTGAAGTTTGGGGGTGAAAATGATGTCTTATCCAGAGTTTTATGGTAGCCCTAATGAGGATGTGGCAGACTTCTTGGAAAGAATGGAGGTTGCATGTATAAGCAACCACATTAATGAGTCGGTACAGGTGTTGCGGCTACTGAGCATTTGCTTGAAAGGGGGTGCAAGGACCTGGTACAGGGCTTATGAGGAGTCATTGAGGGTTGCTGTTCCACGTCTTGATATGATGGAGAATGGATTAAAGACAGCACTTAGCAACAGGTTCAAGAAGGTAAAAGACCTCGACAAGGTTTGGCATGAGGTGCAAGCTCTGACACAAGGTGAGTTTGAATCATTAGATGATTATATGAAGAAATTTTCTTTGCTATGGGAAACTTTATGCAGGGCTTTAGGGGAAGACCAGGTACCCCCTGACATGATGAAGAAAAACAAGTTTGTAGCCGGGCTTAAGAGGAGTATTCGCTGGAAAGTGGAATTGAAGAAGCCCAGGTCTTTTGAGGATGCGGTAGAAATTGCTAAATCAAAAGACTGGAAGCTGCAGCAGCAGATGAATCAGCTGGGGATGATTCCAGTTGTAGCACAGCCGGAGATTCGTAGAGTGGAGGCTACACCCATGAATGCAGTGATTGAGAGGATGAAGCCCACTAAAGCCCAAGCTATGCAGATGGTACCACAAGCTAGTCAAGGAGTACCTATGGTTCCTACAGGTTCTGATGAGGGATTGCGACAGGATATGAAACAGATGGTTGATGTTATGAAGAATTTGAGCTTAAATTTAATGGGAAGTACAGGTGGTGGACGTGGTAGAGGCCGTGGCAATAATCATGAGGGGGGAGATGGACAAGCAGGGTATGGACGTGGTCGCGGTAGGGGCCGTCGTTTCATTCCTACATGCTGGAACTGTGGTGAGCTTGGTCATCTGAGTACAGATTGTGATAAGCCTCAGCGTATGGGTGGTGATATGTACCCACTACCTTCACAGCTACCAGACAGGTCAAATGATTATGGTATTGATATCAGGGATCAAGCAGCCCCAGTGGAATTACAGCTGAGGAGAAGGGGAAGGCAAAGGTTATGAATGTTGTCACTCTGGAGAATGTTCAGGTGAGAGAAGAAGGGGATGTGATGCCTATTGGCAAACGTACAACGGATGAAAGAGAAGGAAAAGAGGTGGCTGGTGTCACCAATTGGCCGACCATTTGGTCCATCTCCAGTTTTTGCGTCTCATTCACTTGAGGCCAGGCCGGTGTCTCATGTGAAGAGGCCAGTATTTTGCTGACATGGACGGGAGCCAGACTGGTGCCACCTGTGTGTTAGCAGGATGGTGTCGTATGGACGGGAGCCAGATCAGTGCCACCCGTGTATGACCTGGACTGTGTTCGATCCATGGGACTGTCACGCCATGGAAGAGCCAGTATTCGTGCCGTGTTTTGCCTATGGGACTGTCACACCATAGGGAGACTCGTGCCTGGAACTGAGTCTTACCTATGGGACTGTCACTCCATAGGAAGACCAGGTTTTTATGTTTTTATGTCGTGCCAGTTTTGTGCCGACAGATATTTTGTACTTGTTCCATGAACGGGAGATATATCCATGTTACTATTTGCACATGCACACATATTTTGCATGTTTGAAACTGTTTTCGCATGACATGTATTTGTGTGTTTGCCTGCTTGACGTGTTACTTACTGAGCGGGGACGCCTGCCACAGTGAGTCGTGAAGTCTGCTCTGTATTCTGACAAGTTTTGGTGCATGTGAACAGGTGGTAAGTATGTCGCACTTGTTGTTTTAATGTTTTTTATTCTAACCGTTTATTTTATAAGGTTAGGTGTTCACACTTATTTAAAAGTGGGCACCCCCTTTGGGCACCCACTTTGGGGCCAAGGTGGGGAGCCCCACTTTTAAGTGAGTGTGGGGGTGGGCATGGTCACCTACCCCCACTAATCCCCCCACATGCATGCGTGGGTATCACCAAAGTTAACTCCACATTAATTTTATTAAAAAAAAAGGGCTCTCTCTTCAAACGTCTTCATGAATCGCCTCCATCCTACGTGAGACAACCGGCGACGCTTCCCCTTTCGGCTGGCGACTGAACTTGCACCCACAGGCGGCTAAATTCCAGCAGTGCGCTGCCCTAACCTCTGCGCCAACTTTACCTGCAGGCTGCCCACCTTCTACAGTATCCTCCTATCTACAGGCTGCGTGAGCTTTCCTGCTGCAGGCGGTTGCTTCACATCATACACAGCCGACTGCTTCTATTTGGCTGCCATCTCTCCCTTTATTACTGCACGTACTCTGTCCCCAGGCGGCTGGCTGCAACTGCACTGCAGGCGGTTGCCATATCTCACTGTACTGCTGCGCATACACCCTTCCAGGCGGCTGCATCATCACAGGCTGCGCAGGCTGCAGTTAGGCGCCTATCATCCATCAACCGGCTTCATCAACTGACGGCTGTGGTGGCTGTGCGCCTGTTTCCAGTCAGCAGAACCCTTTTCTCTTGCAAACAACGGTGGTGTACACTCTCTTCATAACAGGCTGCTCCTCCACACAGCAGCCAGGTCTCTATCCTCCCTTGCAAGTGGATGTTCTTCTCTCACAGCAGGCGGCTGTACCCCTTTGTGGTGGTGTTTGTCTTGATAGTTCTACACGAGGCAACTATTTCTTCAACAAGGGTGGTTTCATCTTTTGCACAAACACCACAAGTATTGGTTTTCTATCAACCATCTACAAGTAAGTGAATTTCAGATTCCAGTAAAGTATTTTATGTTTAAACCTGTTAAAGGATTCATCCCTCTACGGCCACACCCGTTCGGTGCCGGGTTGTCCAAGCTATACTGGAGACCCTCGGTCCAAAGGTGCTGAGATCGGGAGAGCCAGGCGTTAGTACGACAGCGCCTGTTTGTGCGTGGTCTCGGAACACGAGTGTGGCGCTCTCCGCGGAGTCCAGTGAAAGCACAGGACCGTAGAGATTGGACCACACTAGTGGTCGTTCTGCTTCGAGCTTCTACATCGAACTTCGAGCCTACTTGTTTGGTACTGTTTTCATATGTACATGGACATTATCTGGTTCTTGGAACCCATGGAGCATTGTATTCATTAAATACTCCCAATAAATATATCATATATTGAGGGGGGGGGTCGGCCCGTTCCGGCCCCAGTGCTGGTGTCCATCTTTCCATTTCATTTCATTTAAATTTCAAGTTGTTTTAAGTTGTCCATTTCAAATTTGTGGTTTTAAAGTTGTGCTATTAAGCGTGTGGGTGTCCAACGGAGTCCTTCCGACTTCACGGGATCGGTTTCAGCTGGACCCAGCCGTAAGAAGGGGAAGCAGCAGGAAGGAGAAGATGTGAAAGCCAAAAGGAAACGGAAGCCTCGTAGAAGGTTCCAGGTGTCAGACTTCCCACTGGTGGGGGATGGGCAAACCAGCTATGACTTGAAATCTGATTTGGTGAATAGGAAGGCAAACATCACCTTTGGACAGTTGGTGGAGATGGTGCCAAAATTGAGAAGGCAATGGAAGAGACTTGTGAATCCAATGGAAAAGGAGTCAGAGAAGAGGTCAGTCAAAGTACTATCTTTAGAAGAGCTTCCAGATATTTGTCCTATTGTGGAGGTGTGGAGTAAAGGTAGGAGCCTTGGTCAGGCCTATATAGATGGAGGAGCTCAAATCTGTGTGGTTACCCAATCATGTGTGGAGCAGTCAGGCTTGAGGGTGTCTGGGGTTTCTGGTTTTCGAATCAGGATGACTAATCATCAAAAGGTAAAATGTCTTGGTATGATAAAGGAATTGGAAATTGAAGCTTTTAATGTCAAAGCTACTGTAGATTTTCATGTGATGCCTGCGGGTCTGGGTGCTTTTCCAATTATTCTTGGACGACCTTGGTTGCGAGTGGTGGGTGCAATACAAGACTGGAGGTATGGGACCATTTCTTTGCATAATAAGCAGGGTAATAAAAAATCTTTTGAGATGCATAGTAGGAGATCTTTAAATCATGTGTGGGAGAGGCCACAGGATTCAAGTGAAGAGGAAACTACCACCACTACTTCTGAATCAGAGATGGATTCATCGACCACTGCTTCTAGTGGAGAAGAGGCAGATGTGGCTTTTCTGATATCAGAGCAAGAAGGTAATGAAGATAAAGAAGTGCATGAAGTGGGTGCTGAGAGAGAAAATACTATGGGGTCATATGAAGTGATCGAGGAATTACTGCAGCCAAAGATAGAAGTGAAGAAGAAGCAGGAGTTGATTGAAGGAATGCTGAGTCCGGATCTCTCGAGTGGAGAAAAGGCTAGATATGTTAATATGATGTCTCATTTTCCAGAATTGTTCATTACTTCTTATAGAGAGATTCGAGGATTTAAAGGGCCAGATTTGAGGATTGAATTGAAAGAAGGTGTAAAAACAGTTAGGCAGAAGCTTCGTAGGATGGGACGAGAACAAATGCAGGCCCTGAGAGAGGAAGTTGATAAGGTGTTGAGTGCAGGTTTCATTACACCAGTGGATACAGCTGAGTGGGTAAGTCCTACAGTGGTGAGTCCAAAGAAAGACGGCAGGTGGCGTATATGTGTGGATTTCAAGCCTTTAAATGCTGCTACAAAGAAGGATTCTTACCCCCTAAGAAGATCAGCGCAAGACAACTTTCATTACACCGTGGGGGTGTTTCTGCTACAAAGTTCTTCCTTTTGGATTGATGAATGGACCAGCCTACTATCAGAGAAGGACCAATTGGGTATTATCTCCTTTTTTGAACAAGTTTGTGAAGGATTTTATTGATGATTTTTGTATATACAGCTCCAGGCAAGAGCATTGTGATAAGCTGGCTACAGTTTTTCAGCGTTATGATGAGTGTGGTGGTCAATTAAATCCAAAAAAGTGTTTTTTGGCTCAACCGAGGGTGAAGCTCTTGGGCCATGTTATTTCAGAGAATGGTATTGATCCAGACCCTGATAAAGTCAAGTCTCTTCTTCTTCTTCCTACACCAAAGAATACAAGGCAATTGGCTACTTTTGTGCAAAAGGTGAAGTATATGGCTCCATTCATCTCTCTATCTTCACAGTTGTTATATCCTTTGCAGCAAGCAGCAAAGCATGATCCTTTGCATTGGACGGAGGAGTGTGAGGTGGTTTTCCAGAAAGTGAAAGAGGTGTTGAGAGCTATTCCTACAATGCAGGCGCCTAACTGGGAACAGGTATTTTATGTCAATCTTTCAGTAGGTGAGGATGCTATTGGAGCTATGTTGCTACAGAAGGGGAAAGAATCACATTATATGCAACCAGTCTACTGTGCTAGCAGGGTAAAACTTGCCAGAGAGAGGTTGTTATCAGAGGTGGAACTTGTTATGGTTAGTGTACTTTATGCATGTAGGCGGTTCCGCCATTACTTGTTGCCTCGCCCCTTTGTGTTTTTGACGAGCTACACTTTTTTGCCTCAGTTGATAAATGGCACAAATTTATCTAAGGCTATGATGAAGTGGGTGATTGAGTTGCAGGAATTTACTTTCTCATTCTTGGTGGAAGAGAGTACCAGGGCTACCTTAGCTGATCTACTGACATATAAGGAGAGTCCACTTCTTATAAAGGAGGAGACCATCAAGAAGCCAGTTGAGGATGCGGCTGAGTTGATGAATGCACATTTATTATATTTTGATGGTTCTTACAGGAAAAGCCATGATGCAGCCTCAGGAGGTTTGGTGCTTTATGATCCACAAGGTTGCCTTGTTTTTAAGAAAGGTGTTACGGTGGATGCACATAGCAACAATGAAGCAGAGTATCTGACTTTAGAAGTTGGATTGCAAATATGCTTGAAGCATGGTGTACACAGGATTCGCATTCGAGGAGATGCATTGCTCGTGATAAAACAGGTATTGGGAGTTTGGAAGTCAAAGAATATGTTACTCAAAGAAATGTGTTTCAAGATTAAAGGTCTGTTGAAGGAATTTGAAGCTTGGAGTCTTAAGCATGTGGATCGAGGCCATAATGAGGAGGCTCATGAAGCAGCCCAGGGAATGATTGGTGAAGTTTTTGTTCTTAAAGAACATGCATCATTTTATTGTAGCAGGGAGAATTTACAGGATGTTGAGGAGTTTTTGTTAACAGGGATGTGTCACGTGCATCCCGCACTTGGATGCCACGTAGACATTCTGTACAGAAGGTGCAGGACCTGGGATGGTGAACTGGTCCCATGTGAGCCCAGTCCGCAAGTCAGCCAGGGATCCATCTCAGTCGTCCGAGGTCAGGTGTGCATTGTCCTGCACATGAGTCCAAGGTCAGGTGTGCATTGTCCTGCACATGAAGCAGTGCCAGTCCGCGCTGTGAGTCTCCCTCTGGAATGATGTCGGATGTGCTGTGTATCTGGTTTGCAACTGGATGCCAGACATCTGTAGGCATGTAGTTTGCATGTAGAGATGGGGTCAGCCCATAGGGCTACCCCAGGACAAGGGTTTGCATGTGCATACTTAGATGGGCATGGGGGAGGTGTAGAACCACCCCCAAGGGGCCAGGAGGGCCCAAGACTTTGCCCACCAGCCAAGGCAAGGGCTGGAGGGGCAGTCGGCCAGCTCCAGAGCCTCTGGACAGGCAGCCGACAGAGGGTAAAGACCCTAGAACAGAAGGCGGCCAGGTGTGGGGGGCAGTCCCACACCTATGCGCAGCATGCCCAGCAGCCAGGGGCTGTCCCAGAGTCATGCGCAGGCTGGACAGGTGTGAAAAACACTTTATTAAAGTGTGAACACATTTTATTACAAGACTCAGTCGTGGGGCTGTTATGAGCAGGCCGACTGGATGATAGGAGGGGTATAAAAGCCCAAGTCATAATTCATTTCATCCATCTCACAATTCACCAAGAGCCTCAAGCATTCAAGGGCCAGGACAGCCAAGGGTTTGCTAAAGCTAAGGAGTGAAGGACTGAAGGTCAAGGGCAGGTTTTCCAGCCAAGAAAAGGTCAAGTACTTTGTATTTGTTCAGATTTACATCATTCTAATAAAGCAAATACACCATCCGTGGTGGGGGCCCTACAGAGGGTAATTGGGACCCAATACTGTGTCCTTCTCCATCTCCCCCTTCTCTCTCTATTTTCTGCACATCGTCTTTCAGTTTTGTGCGTTAATTCCGTCGCGAAAAGAGTGCTGTTTTCTGAGTTTTGAAGTACCGATCCTTCTCCGAAGCTTCCGCATATTACAGTGGTATCAGAGCCTACTTCAAGGACGAAGATTCAGCAAAGAAAACCAGAAAATTTTTCGCTCGTGTGGTTGGTTTTTAGACGCCGGTGGACTACCCCTTTCGGAGTGACTCCTGTCCCTCGAAGGACGGTTGGTTTTTAGCCTCCGGAAACCTCCGGAAGTCTCCCACACAGATAGTGGATGGTCAGATTGCGTTCCGGAAAGGAACTGCATTTTCCCGCTATGGCGAACTTCGGCGACGAGAGAGAACCAGAACCATGGGACCAGAGTGCACCAGGCAGCCCAGCTAGGGCACCCGGCTTGAGTGTACAAGACATGTTCCAGCAGATGATGCGAGCAATCGCAGACCAGACAACCAAGTTGGACGAGCAGAAGGCGCGGATTTTGGCTCTGGAGGAGCGTTCTCGCTCTCCAGCGTCGCGTTTTCCATCTTCTCCTCCCTCTCCTTCCGTACCCCAGATACCAGATCCTCGTCACAGGGACCCTCTCGAGGGGTCAGAGCCGCAGTCAAGCTCCTTGCTTGAGATGCAGATACGGGCATTGGAGATTCGACAACGAGAAGACGAAGCCATGCGACGAGTGGAACACGAGCGTTACCTCCGAGCTTTGGACGCCAGATTGACACCGGCGGCGCCCTCGAATCATTTTCCCGAGAAAATGAACTTCAGTAAGTATAATGGTAAACTCGATCCCACTACTCTGTATTCATGGTTACATCAATTTGAAGCTTACTTTGCCGCAGTTAGGAAATCAGATATTGACAAAGTGATCTTAGCCAGTTGGTATTTGGAAGGTGAGGCCATTCCTTGGTGGACTCAGTGGGCTCATGCCCACACCAGATCAGGTATGGCAGCTTATGGGTGGGACGAGTTCGTCCGTGACCTTAAGCAGCGGTTTTTACCGCCCCACTACCTTGAGCGACTCAAAGACGAGTTCAGGGGTGCGCGTCAGAATGCGCAACCAGTCCTTCAGTTTGCCAATAGAATTTCGACCTTGTGTCTACAATTAGGCTTATCTGATGCGGACAAGAAAGGGCAGTTTTTGTATGGCCTGGACACGCACATCCAATGGGAGGTGCGTATGTTTAGACCAGCCACCTTTGAGGACGCACTCTCGCTTGCGCAGAGTGCAGAAATGAAACACAATGGTGGCAAGCCCAAGACTTCCCAGCCGGCTTCTCCCAAGGCTAACACCTCGGGGGGCAAAAGCCAGAACCAGACGGGGTCTTCCCCAGGACAGAGCCCGGGAGCCTCTGGCTCCAAGAACTCGAACAATGCGTCTAAGCTTACTCCAGACCAGAAAGCGGAGGCAGGCAAGACAGGTGGCAAGTTGAGTGCTGAGGAGCTTGCTCAGTACAGGAAGGAGGGTAGATGTTACTTTTGTCACACAAAAGGACATACTTCTCGGGATTGTCCGAAGAAGCCTCCAAAGCCCGCCGCCGCCTCCACAGCTTCCGTGGTGAGCACAGCTCCCACACAGACCCCAGCGGCTACCCCTAGTTCTTCAAACCCCGGTGCTTCAGTTGGAGCAATTATTAGCCGGGAGCTCGAAGATAAGCAGAAGGGCGCCCATGACCAGGAGTATGAGCGCAACGAATTGCTCAAGTCCTTTGGCTACATAGGTGGCCAGAGAGTCGTTGTCTTGTTTGACAGCGGCAGCACGGAGGATGTGATCACGGAAGAGGCCGCTAGGCGTGCCCGTTTCGAGCTCACTCCGGTGGACAAACAAGTTGAGGGTTTTAGCACAGGTATGACAACGAGCGTCAAGTATGAAGCTCTAGGTGCTAAGTTAGTAATTCAGGGCATAGAGTTTGTGCGTGACTTTATGGTTGCCCCTCTTGTAGGAGCAGACATAATTTTGGGGATCCAGTGGTTTCACAAGTTTCTCCCTGATGTCAAGTGGGACAAGCACACGTTCCAGATTGATCGGAATGTGTCAAACACCCCTGTGACCATTAAGTGTGAGCCAGGTATTCCAAACTTTCCGCTCATAAGCCACTTGCAGGCTAAGCGAGCAGTCAGGAAAGGCGCACAGTGTGCGATGATTTACGTCCAGACAGCCCAGACGGTGGCCAGTGCTTCCGAGAAGTACTCGGTTCTCCATGAAAAGTTCCAGAAGATTTTTCTTCGGGACAGTCTCCCTCCCAAGCTTCCCCCGTCCAGACCGGAGGATCACAAGATTGACCTCCTCCCAGGCTCGGAACCCCCGAGCAAGTTTCTGTATCGCCTTTCTAAGGCAATGGAATCGGAGTTCGACCGCCAACTCCAAGAATTGTTGCAAGCTGGCTTCATCCGCCCCAGCGTGTCGCCATTTGCAGCACCGATCCTATTTGTCAAGAAGAAAGATGGGTCTTCTCGGTTGTGTGTCGATTATCGTGCACTCAACAAGCTGACTATCAAGAGCAGATTCCCGATGCCTCGAATTGATTATATTCTCGAGAGGCTGAATGGAGCTAAGGTGTTCTCTAAATTGGATTTAAAGAGTGGGTACCACCAGGTTCGGATTGTTGAGGGGGACATCCCCAAGACAGCTTTCCGTACAGAACGGGCCCACTATGAATTTGTGGTCATGCCATTTGGTTTGACGAACGCCCCAGCTACATTTAACCGCATGATGATGCGTATTTTCCGGGAGTTGATTGGAGTGTGTGTGTTCATATTTTTGGACGACATACTCATATTTTCAGCTACAGTTGAGCAGCATGACATTGATGTGGAGAAAGTCCTTAGGTTGCTGGAAAGCAACGAGCTCTATGTCAATGAAAAGAAGTCAGAATTTTATCTGTTCCAGGTGCATTACTTGGGATATATAATCAGTGCCGAAGGCATTCGACTTGATCCGGCTAAAGTGGCCGAGATTGTTAACTGGGAAGTACCTCAGACTGCTTATGACATTAGATCATTTGTGGGTATATGCCAGGCATATTCCACCCACATTGACAAGTTTTCTGATCTCTCGGCAGACCTCACCGATCTGCTAAAGGGAGTGAAAACAAGGAGGCAAAAGATTCGAATGACTCCACGAGCGTTGGAGGCATTCCAGAACCTCAAGGTGGCTTTGTCAGAAGCGCCTTGTTTAGCCCTTGCCTCGTGGGACGAACCATTTCAGGTGATCACCGATGCGAGTAACATCGCAATTGGAGGTGTATTGCAACAGAATGGTCATCCGGTAGCTTACATGTCTCGTAAGTTACTGCCCGCCGAAAAGAACTACTCAGTCTACGATCGTGAACTCCTAGCAGTTATACAGGCCTTGAAACATTGGAAACATTTCCTGTATGGCCGTGACTTTGAGGTTCGCACTGACCATCAGGCATTGCGCTGGATTCAGACGATGCCCAGTGCACAGTGGAGTGATCGACAGCACCGCTGGAGTCGGATATTCCAGCAGTTCGGTGGTATGATTGAGTACCTTCCAGGAAAGGCCAATCCCGTGGCCGATGCTTTGAGCAGGAAGGGACAAGTATCTGCGATTTAGACCACTAGACTGGACCTTGTTGGTACAGGACTAGAAGACATGAAGCACACGTACGCGGATTCCGAGGAATTCGGTACTCAGTGGGAACAGGCATTGGATGCCACAGGACCATGCCATTTTCTGATACGCGATGGTTGGCTTTACTACAAAGGCCGATTGTGTGTCATGAAATCATTCCGGGCAGCTCTTCTCCATGATGCCCATGACGCCATTACAGGTGGTCATAGGGGCATGAATTCGACTCTGGAGAAGTTAGAACGGCAATACTATTGGCCAAAGATGAGGCGTGATGTGTTTACTTATGTACAACGCTGTGACATTTGTCAAAAGGTGAAAGCTCCTCGTGGAAAGAAGATAGGGTTGTTACAGCCTTTGCCAATTCCTGAGGGTCCTTTCCAAGACATTTCGATGGACTTTGTCACAAATCTGCCTCCCAGTCCGAGTAAGCGTAATACACAGTGTTTGACTATTGTTGACAGGTTCAGCAAATTTGTGATGCTTATTCCTTGCAGGGCCAATGTGACCGCCGAGGATGTTGCCCAGCTATTCATTCGGCATTGGTACCCGATTGGTGGGATTCCTAGGACCATAGTGTCAGACCGAGATGCCAAGTTTACCAGTCATTTTTGGAGGGCATTGTTTGATAATTTTGGTACTAAGTTGAATTTTTCCAGTGCATTCCACCCACAGACAGATGGCCAGACAGAGATATACAACCAGTTGGCCTTTGATGTGCTGAAGTGTTATGTCCACGATCAGCAAGGTAAGTGGGAATCGTTTTTGCCTTTAGTTCAAGCTGTTCTGAACGACTCTTTTTCTTCAGCTATTGGTAGGACTCCATATGAGGCAGCGTTTGGAAGGCCTTTCCAGTCGTTGTTAACCAGGACGTCGTCTTCAGTACCGGAGGCGAACAGAGTGACGGAGTCTTACCAGGAGATCCTAGAGTCCGTCAAAGACAGATTGGCTAAAGCGCAAGAGGCCTACACTCGACAGGCCAATAAAGACCGAAGGGACATGAAGTTTTCGGAAGGAGATTGGGTATATCTTCGGATTATGAAGCAAAGATTGAAGCAGGTGGGCAAGCGATGCCCAAAGTTGTCTTTCAGGAGCTTCGGACCATTCCCCATCCGGAAAAAGATTAATGAGGTGTCTATGCAGTTAAAGCTACCTCCAAGTTGGACTATGCACGATGTATTTCATGTCAGTTGGTTGAAGCCATATGCAGGTCAAAGACGAAGCGGAACCAGACATCATTGATGAAGCTGAGGTAATGGTTCCAGAACAGATCCTTCTGCACCGTTTCAAGCATGGCTCAGGCCGAAGACTACGACAGTTCCTCACGAAGTTTCAGGACCGAGGAACTCATGAAGCGGTATGGCTCGACAAAGAATTCTTCGAAGACTATCCGGCTTTATTGACGGATTATTTGGAGGCTATGCAGCTTCCGTCAAGTTAAGCAGAAGGGGATGTCACGTGCATCCCGCACTTGGATGCCACGTAGACATTCTGTACAGAAGGTGCAGGACCTGGGATGGTGAACTGGTCCCATGTGAGCCCAGTCCGGGACGAGTCAGCCAGGGATCCATCTCAGTCGTCCGAGGTCAGGTGTGCATTGTCCTGCACATGAGTCCAAGGTCAGGTGTGCATTGTCCTGCACATGAAGCAGTGCCAGTCCGCGTTGTGAGTCTCCCTCTGGAATGATGTCGGATGTGCTGTGTATCTGGTTTGCAACTGGATGCCAGACATCTGTAGGCATGTAGTTTGCATGTAGAGATGGGGTCAGCCCATAGGGCTACCCCAGGACAAGGGTTTGCATGTGCATACTTAGATGGGCATGGGGGAGGTGTAGAACCACCCCCAAGGGGCCAGGAGGGCCCAAGACTTTGCCCACCAGCCAAGGCAAGGGCTGGAGGGGCAGTCGGCCAGCTCCAGAGCCTCTGGACAGGCAGCCGACAGAGGGTAAAGACCCTAGAACAGAAGGCGGCCAGGTGTGGGGGGCAGTCCCACACCTATGCGCAGCATGCCCAGCAGCCAGGGGCTGTCCCAGAGTCATGCGCAGGCTGGACAGGTGTGAAAAACACTTTATTAAAGTGTGAACACATTTTATTACAAGACTCAGTCGTGGGGCTGTTATGAGCAGGCCGACTGGATGATAGGAGGGGTATAAAAGCCCAAGTCATAATTCATTTCATCCATCTCACAATTCACCAAGAGCCTCAAGCATTCAAGGGCCAGGACAGCCAAGGGTTTGCTAAAGCTAAGGGGTGAAGGACTGAAGGTCAAGGGCAGGTTTTCCAGCCAAGAAAAGGTCAAGTACTTTGTATTTGTTCAGATTTACATCATTCTAATAAAGCAAATACACCATCCGTGGTGGGGGCCCTACAGAGGGTAATTGGGACCCAATACTGTGTCCTTCTCCATCTCCCCCTTCTCTCTCTATTTTCTGCACATCGTCTTTCAGTTTTGTGCGTTAATTCCGTCGCGAAAAGAGTGCTGTTTTCTGAGTTTTGAAGTACCGATCCTTCTCCGAAGCTTCCGCATATTACAGGATGATTCCTAATGGTATTGAAAAATCAAAAAAATATGGTTTCATCAGGAAAGCTACAAGGTATGTGATGGTTGGTGATGCTTTGTATTTGAAGGGAAATGATTTGATAATGCGACGGGTACCTTGGAAAGAAGAAATCTAAAAAATTCTTAAGGAAAACCATGAAGGAGCATGCGGTGGACATTTTACCTCGAAGATTACCTTGCATAAGGTATTGCAGGAAGGTTATGTATGGCCAAGTGTACATAAGGATGTTAATCATTGGTACAGGTCATGTAAACAATGCCAAGCTCACAGTAGACGGATATTAAAGCCTGAGATGAGGAAGACAATTCTTGCTTATGATGTTTTTGAAAAATGGGGAATTGATGCTGTGGGACCATTGCCTATTACCAACCGAGGGAAGTGCTACATCTTGACTGCAGTTGATTACCTTTCTAGATGGGCGGAAGCAAAGACAGTGAAACAAATTACTGCTAAGGAGGTGGCAAAGTTTATATATCAAGATATTTGCTGTAAGTTTGGTGTGCCATTGGAACTGCTTTCTGATCAGGGTCCAGGTTTCAGAGCAGAGCTTATGGACTATTTGTGTACGAAGATGAAGATCAGTCGCAGTTCTACCACACCTTACTATCCACAGTGTAATGGCCTGAATGAGCGTTTCAATGGTGAATTGATCAAGATTTTATCCAAGGTGACAGAGCAACAAGGTAAGAATTGGGATCTGGAGTTGCCTGCTGCCTTGTGGACATACTGAACAGCAATTAAGACTGGTACGGGTTTCACTCCATTTCATCTTGTTTATGGGAAAGAAGCCTTATTGCCTATTGAGGTGGAGATACCAGCTGTTAAAATGTTGGAAAAGCTTTTGGAAGAGCCTAAAGATGTCTTTAAAGAGCGGCTATTATATTTACAAGAAGCACAGCTGAACAGGGATAATGCTTTGAAGCATTCTGAAGATATGCAAGCAAGGACGCTGGAGAAGTTCAACAAGAAGATTAAAAGCAAAGGAATTATGAAGGATGATCTGGTATTACGTTATAATAGCAGGCTGGATAATGCCTTTCATAAGAAGTTCCAAATTAAGTGGGAAGGACCTTTCTTGGTGATGCAAGGATTTGCAAATGGTACCTATCAATTGGCAGACTTAGATGGGACTTTACATGCTTCCAGGGTAAATGGATACAGGCTGAAGAAGTATTATGCACGTTTAATGGTGATTGTGCAGGATGCAGTGTCTGAGGATGTGATCTCAGATGAAGGGCAGTTTATGGATATGGATTTAGGTCTTGAAATGCTTTTTACTGCTGATCATGAATGATTCAACAGGCTGGGGGTTGGGCAAAGTATGTCAGGCATTTTTCTGTAAAGATGTTTTGAGTCCGTGTACATATGGGATGCGTGGTGTGCAATAAAACTTTGCCCTGAATGCCCTGGCAAGTGTACAGACGGAATGGCTTTGGAGTAATTTAGTGCATGCAATTTTCTTCGGAACAGCTGCTGGAGACTTGGAGTTTTTATTTGTATGAGCTTTTTAGTCGTCAAGAAGGTGTCTGGGATGTGTGTAAATAAGAGGTGGAAGAACATGAGGATATTAATGATGGGTTTCGATGAGCTTCTGGTGAAAATAATGTTGATATGCTGGTTTATGTGGAGAGAGCTCAATTCAGACTGTAAATGTTGAAATCCCTCAGGCAACGCCAGCAAAATATAAATTGCTTTTATGCTTGAGTTTTGAGAATCTTTCAGGTTCGGAATGGCCGTCTTGGTATGATGATGCTGATCATGAGGCTATGGGCAACTCTCGCATAATTTTGGAAGGTTATGGGTTGGGTGTGATAACCCGAAGTACAAGGAAAAGAAGAGAGGAGTAGCGTGGCTAACCATCATTTTAATGCTCAAAAAAATTAATTAAAATGTAATACAAGTGGCCAATAAAACCAATGGCCACTTGGAAGTCTTGATGGGCCGCCACCTCAACCTCTAGAAGGCGTGAGAGAAGGGGCCGCTTCGAGGAGTAAGGGCCGAGAGAAAGGAAAAAAAAGGTGGCCTCTTAGAGCCTGGCGGAGAGGGTGGGAAAAAGAGTCGAAGGTTCCTGTAGGTGCAGAGGAGGTGGGAAGTCTGAGAAAGGAAAAGAGACGTGTGTGGCCATCGCGTAGAGGAGGAGGACTCTTGGGCGCAACAACGCAGGTGACTGGGAGCTGTGAGGTTCGTCGCCGTGAAGAGGTGATGCTGTATGAGCTGCTGGCGTTCAAAGGCAACAGGCTCGTGTGGAGCTGCTGGTTGGCGACGGGGGAGGCGCCCTTGTCATAGACAGAAGGCGTCAAAGGGCTAGCGACAGGCTGGTGAAGCCATCATGGCGAAGGTGACTGGGGCAAGTATAGTCCACGCTCACCGCACCAAGTGAGTGAAGGTGCTGACCGCTTCGCGTAGAGAAGCGCAGCTGCTGGTGTGCGCAAAGGGGAGCCGCCTAGACGCCGACGTGAAGGCCTTAAAGGTGACTGGGGCAGCGGGACAGGCCGGTGAAAAAGTTAGGGAGAGCGGCCAAGAGAAAAGGAAGCGAGGTGCTCTTGCTGGGAGGTCGCCAAAAAGTGAGGTGGGCGACTGGAGGAAGCTGAGCTGCCTGTACAAACTGGTGAAGAGGCGAAGAGACTGCTGCTAGGGTGCTGCAGGCGGAGACATGTATGGGTGAGCCTGCCATGTAGTTGCTGGCTGGTGATACGGCGGAACCAGAGAATAAAGAAGTGGCCGCTTCGAAAAAGTCTAGCTGCAGAACCTGGTGAGATACAAAGGTGGCCGACTGGAAGGTCAGACAGCAGGTAAAGAACAACGGCCGGGTTTGTTTCCTTTGGTGTGCACAGAGGTGGCTGGTAGGCCACCGTTGAGGCCTTGGATGAGTTGCTGGTGGTCAATTGAGAAGGGTAGCTGCAGGCGGAGACAGAGGGTCTTTCAGCGAGGCAAGCCGAGTGGAGCCAGCTGATTTGTAAAAAAGGGATCTGCATTATTTAAGGATAAGTGTGTGGGTTTTCATTATCTTGTGGAATACAAGGTTTTTGAGGTATTTCTGTGTGGTGTTTTGAGAAATTTTTCTTTCCAGCTAGAGAAGCTGGTGGTGCCCCTTATGCTTGTGAGTGTTCTGAAGGTGGTGAGTCGGCGAGCTATAGTGGCCTTCTTGTGTTTCTGAGCTGCCTCACACCTACCATGAGGGTAGAGCCTTTGTGGGCCTATTGAAACCGAGGTAGGTAGTACAATCCAAATTCCTAGGAATATTAAACCTCGCATTAAAGACACTAAGTACATATAGTTTTACCAGTTACAACCACACTTACCCACACTCAAATTAGTGAGTATAAAAGATTTGGAAAACTTGACAACACAATGGGTCCGGGACGCCCGCCCCCCCCCCCCCCCCCCCCCCCCCCAAAAAGCTTTATTACAAGGAGTATTTACGGATATATGTAGAGGGTGTTCTTGCATCGGATTTCCAAGTACCAAGGATGAAAACAAAATAAAACAAGTCCACCGCCCAAGACCAAGGCAAGGGGTGTTTCCAGCTTCACACCAATCTAGTGTGGATATCGCAGGAGGAGCCCAGTCTCACATAGTATGCTATGTGGATCCCACAAGCTCCCCTAGTCTCACACTAGACTAGATGCACCTAGAGAGCCTTGCTCATCTAGTCTTCTATCACAAGTTGAAACATATGTGTGCAACATCCTTTCTAGCACATACCTTGTCTTGGACACTCCTTCAAGGTATTTGGAAGAGCTTCAGCAGGTCCCACACTTAACGTTACTTAGGGATTTACCAACCACTTGTGTGTCTGTGAGAAGATGTTGGTGACTAATAGCTGCCCTTCCCTGTATGCAGACCCTGTGTGTATGAGAAAGGAGTTGAAGATGATGGCATGCTGTATCATCCCGTATGCATCCTGGTACTGATGGACAGATGAAGACTCTGTATGCAGCCTGTATGCAGAAAACTGCCTTATGGGAAAAGCACAGGTTATGACCAACTGTTCCCCTTTCTCTATGGTGCAGCCAATTCAGTCCACCAGTGGGAGACAGACAGAGAATCCATTCGTTTCAGTCCACTGGGTGAGAAAGAGAAAGAGAGAGAGAGGATCTCTTCGCTTCAGTTCATCAATGAGATAGAGAAAGAGCATTGCTTCACTTCAGTCCATTGGATGAGAGAGATAGGATCCCTTCGCTTCAGTTCACCAATGAGAAAGAGAGAGCGTTGAAGGCTTCTGGCCGCCCGTGAGAGAAAAAGAACTTCAAAGGTTTCACGTCACCTGTGAGAAAGCATCATTGGTTCTTGGCCACCTGTAAGAGAGGGAGAACTTCAAATGCTTCAGCCCAACTGCATGTGAGAGAGATTCCCTTTTGCTTGCTCAGCTAGAAGAGAGAAAGAGCCCGAATCTAAAGCCAGCCGGCTGTCCTCCTTCCTCCACGACGTCGACCACCTTGATGTAAGCATGTGATGGCTCCAGAAGTTACCCCTGTGGCCATTGATGCCCTTTATGTATTTTATTTTAAAATACCACAAGCTCTCGTACATGATATTGTGTTCATGAAGTCCTCTTACAGATGACTTAAGTGTTTGTGTGCCCATTGAGGTGTTCACAGCCGTTTTTAATGTGGGTGTGAACAGTCCACCTTATAAAACTTAACTAATTCTTAAACTTGGGTTTTGGGACTTTCAATGGCCAGTTTCGGCACCTGCAAAAACCCAATCACTAGTCAACAAGCAAAGGCATCCACACAACCTCATAGCCAGTAGTTATGGGTGTCCCCAGCGCTACGAGACTGGACATAAGCAAGCATGCAAGAAACAAAAACAAGTCATGCATCTATTTTTTTAAAAAAATCTCCGCACATACATAAAATGAAATGCATATGCAAATATACATTGGAAATCCCCCGTTCTCAAGTCATCTATCTCACCCAGGGGTCTAGTCATACTAGGTGACCCCGAGCACCAGTGTTCCCAGTCATACTGGTCACACCTCCAACCCTACTAGTTACACTAGCACTGCCAGAAATGCTACTGATCATATCAGGAAAGCTCCCATCCCTCTGGAAATACTAGTCCATGTCACAAGACTACTGATCATATTAGCAAAGCCCAGACACAGGAAATCCCGAGGGTGATTCACTAGTCAAACTGGTGTCCAAACGCATAGAAAGATCCAGTGAGAATCTATCTTTGCATTTATTTAAGGATACCTAGTTGTTCAAGAGCCAAATTGTCATGTGCACACATTAATCTGGTGCCATGTAGACATGATTATTCCTTACAACCGCCTTAAGGGCAAAGTCAGAGGTCGTATATGGGCAGTTTGGAGCCAATTTGGTGGCCCTATAGATGCTTGGAGGTGCCCAAGACATGCACCAATGGTTGGGACATATTATGGGCACAATATGAACACATTTTATAGCATTTTTGATGTGAAAACCGAACTGATTACGACTTGCTATCACTTTCCTATATAAAGGCAGGTCATGGGTTATTCATAATCATCCAAAGACAAAGATTGCAGAGCCAAGACCAAGGGCATGCAGTCTAACAGTTTGGATCAGCCAAGTACATCTCCAAATCAGCGTTTTCCGCTAACGCACAGTTGAGGACAGTAAGCATGAGTTCATTCATAGCATTCATAGTCTAGATCTATATTGAATCTATGACAATCTTTGTAATTACTCATTCATTCAATAATATATAGTAGGAGTAGGTTCGGTAAAGAGTCTTTGTACTTCTATATGTCATGAGTACGTGATTAGCATTAATCTTAATTGCTTTGCATTAATCATCATTTAGCATGCTTCCGCACAGTAGTCATATTACATTGGTATCAAAGCATGTCTAGGTCGTTCTTAGAAAAAGTTTTGCATCAATGCTAAGGTTTGCATGTAAATCAACTAATTAGGGTTTGTCTTTTTGCATTAAATCAACCTTTTTGTATCAGCTTTTTGCTCATTGTCAACATAGTATAGAACTAGAAAGTCTATATTTCAGTCTAGCATGGTTCTAGGGGTGTCTAGGATGCATGTAGAAGCCTAGTTTTAGGGTTTTGGGGCTAATTATAGCGACAAAAAACAACAAGTGTTTCTTCATGGAAACCATAGAGGATATTTTGGCTTTGATAAAAAGGCAAAGTGAAGCTAATTGGGCAAGGTTCGAACGGGCATCCCAAGAAAGCGCAAAGATTTACTAACAAGCATATGAAGACCTAGATTGCCTAAGGGAGCAACATGAAGAAGAAGCGAGGCAAAGAAGGGAACAACGTGAAGAAGAAGCAAGACAAAGAGAAGAAAAGTATTGGAAAGAAATAGAGTTTTTCGCCATGGTGAGTCAAAGTACTCCAGTGGAAGAAAGTGTGATAAAGACCAAGGAAGTTGACAAGAGTACCATAGTAGAAGACCAAGGACAAAGGGATACCAAAGAGGCACTAGAAACCGTGTCGGATCCGCAAGTTGAGGTCAACCAAGAGATACAACTGTTTGAGCATGCAGAGCCACAAACAATTCCAAATTCCATGCAAGTTCCCGCGATCATCATAGCCATCGAGGAGGTGACAGTTCACGAGGTTCCCACAATTATCTCCGAATCCATTAACGAGGAGAAGATAAGTACTTCAGTTGTTGAGATGTTCAGGGAGTCTACCATGCCAATAGCGCTTCCAAAGGGGCAACTTCCATTGCCCACAGTTCTTGAGGAGATAGCGGTGGAGACACCATATGGGAATCTTTATTGCTTTGTGTTAATCATCATTAAGCACGGTTCCGCACAGTAGTCATGTTACACGAATGGTGACACCTGCCATGAGGGTAGCCTTTGTGGGCCACCCTAGGGACCGAGGCCCCATGGCCAAGTCCAACAGCCATGGTATGGTTGGGCGTGCTGCCGGCCAGGCCTGGAGAGCCTCGGCAGCGAGTTGGCCAACCCGTGAGGAATTCATAACAAGGCGACCAGCCAATAGGGTCCTTCACTGCAGTTGGCCAGCATATGTGGTGATGTGTGAAAAGGCATGTTTTATAGCACATAAAACAGGTCGTGAGAGAGACCAACAGCTTACTAACCCAGCGACCAGCATATTAGAAAAGTATATAAGCATGGGCTAGTCAAAGGTCTTGACCATCTCATATTCACAAAGTCCTGAAGTGATTCAAGGGCAAGGCCAAGGGAATCCCAAGCAAAAGGTGAACTTGAAGGTCAAGAGTCAGGTAACTCAGGCTGCAGATTTACAGCCAAGGTGTGCCTACAGATTTCACCCTTTTTCTCATCATTCAACAAAGCAAATACACAAAGCTTGGTGGGGGCCCTTTGACGGTATTTGGGATCCAATCGGGTGTACCTTGTCTTTATTGTACTTCTCTCTCTCTCTCTCTCTCTCTCTCTCTCTCTCTCTCTCCGAGGGCCGATCCACCCATCATACCCAGACCACAGGCTAGTGCAAGAGCTCGGCCGAGAGGTGTTACACTCAACAGAGCCACTGAGTTATGCAGAGCTCGACAACCCAGACCCCATGGCCCTCGCCCACGGCCATGCCACCACAGGAGGATCCGGACCAACATGTCCCATCATCGCAGGACCTTCTCGCGCCAGCTCACTTTTACCACCTTGAGCAACATGTCACAGCAGCCCATGAGGGATGTATTAGGGTGATATGAGAGCTCTCTGCTCATGTACCTAGATCAGATTTTATAATTCTAGATTTTTGTTATCTTTCTTTATTACTATTTTGTACCCAAGATGATGTACCTCATGGATATGATGTAACGTTTTGGTCTCACATAGGTCATTTTGGCCTTTTGAAGATGTTAATACAACTCTCTCTCTCTCTCTCTCTCTCTCTCTCTCTCTCTCTCTCTCTCTCTCTCTATAGACGAGTTCAGCCTCTAGTAGACATTAATACAGCTTTCTTCTTTCTTCTTCTTTTTCTTCTCTCTCTCTCTCTCAGCTAGATTGTGCAATCGTCAAGAACCAAGGAGCTGAATATTCGTATCAAATTATAATCCTATCTATAAACATCCGAATGTTACAGCGAGAATCCTGTAAAGTATCCATGTGCTTCTGTAGCCCCTCCTAAGAATTTGCAATGAGTACAATACCATCAACACATAAAAGGATGGAAACAAGAATACTTCCTACAGAAGCTCCTCCACCTCCAGCTCTGTCAATGAAGTATGAGATCTCATCTATGTAGACTCTAGAGTCCAAAGAGGGTCGAAGATATAGCAGGTGTCCTTGTTTCACTCCGATCATGCTAGAGTCCTCTCGGGCATCTCACCCTACCAATAACTAACTCATATAAGGCAACGATAGCCCAAATCATGTCAGACGGGATTCTGAGATTCTGTAAGCGCTGTAGGAGATGGACCCGAGACACTATATCAAAAGCTTTCCGAAGTCCACAAAGCACCAGTATAGTCAACGACTATCAAGCCCCCAGGCTAGTAGACCCTACGATTCAGCCAAAGACTCGGCCATCTAGATCACCTCCCAACCACAGAGCCATTCATGCTCAGTCCCGAGCACAAGGGGGTAGTAGCATCAGTGGCATAGCTCAACATGCAAAGTCCCTGGCGTCCCATACCACTAGAACACACCCATCGGATATAAGCACGGAGTAGTCTTGAGGCATAGAGTCTGAGTCTGAGGAGCTCTCCATCAAACTAACTCATAAAGTCACATATATAGTCCTCCTATAAACTAGGAGCCAAATATAGCACATGTCTCATAATAGCTACTTAGCCCCAATTAAGATGCCTCACCCATAGGCTAATAACCTGAAGATCTTAAACCTGGTTAGCCTTGGGACGTAACATACTTCGCCCTTTAAGAACCATTGATATCCTTAGCAATAAATCCACGGAAGCGACTCTTTAGACTATGCACTGACTCCCATGTAGCCTCAACATCAAACCGTCCTTTCCATTCCATCAAGTACTCTAAATAGATGGAAAGCCGAGACCGTCTAGTATGTTGATCTAGAACCAACTCAAATTCCATTGAAATATACCTCGTCATGTCCTCAAGATTAGGAATCTCCTCTACTGACACAATCTCATCACCTTCACCAAGACGTTCCTTTAAACGATTGATGTGAAACACAAGGTGAATCTTGATTCCTCGAAGTACTAATCTTCTTTGCGATCTTGTAAGGACCACAACATCGAGAATATAACTTGTAATGCTTGCCAATCTTCATCGTCTTAGAGTCTTTCAGGACTTTGAAATATACCCAGATGCTTTCATGTAAGATTCTCGGGGTCGTTATTGGTTGACATAATACTGAGCGTGATCCTGAGCACTCTTTATGCTTCTTCTTTTTTTTTTGGAAAAACGATCCTTCTATTAGTTAATGAGAAAACGCCATAAGGCTACCAAGCTCACCTCACAAGGAGGGATAATAAAGACAGTGAACACCGGAGCTCCACCCCCGTGGCAGGCCGCTCTCTGGGGGGCGCTACCTAGTAGTACATGCGGGAGGTGAGAAGAGCCAAGCTAGAGGCCTGTAGTGCCAAGTGACATCCTCGCCCCTCACAATGAGGAAAGGGCCACGCTGCCAAGTGCGGAGGAACGCCTTGCGGCGACCTCTCATGCGATCCGAGTCGCCCTGAAGTTTCCCCCAGTGTCCTCAAGGTGTGAACGATGTCCACCCAGAGGGCCTGTATGACCTCCGCCGGTGGAGTCGCCTGGCGGTCTATGGCCTCCCTGCATCGGGCTCTCCATATGTGCCAAGCCGTCATGCTGCTGATCATCTCCCATCTGTGCCCGTCCCCCTCCTGGGAGACTGCCGAAGAGAAGTCTGGCGTCGGAACCACCGCCATCGCCCTGTCAGAGACCTGGATGGTCACACTGCCAGGGACGTCCTCGTATCCAAGGGCCGGGCCGCTGTCCGTGGCCCAAGCCACCGCACCCCACGTCACCATCATCTCACCTGGCAAGCCTGCAAAAACCATCCTGAGAGCGCGCTGCTAGACCTGCTGTGCCTGTGGGCAATCCCATAAGCAGTGCCGCTGCGACTCCTGTGCATGGCCGCACCGAGGGCAGGACGCTGGGTGTCTGCCAAAAGCTAGCCAAGCCCCCACCACCAGTCCTCTATGCGCTGTAAGCCAGAGAAAAAGCGTCACCTTCCGAGGCCAGAAGCTGGCCCAAAGGCGCTGCCAGAAGTCCCTAAGGAAGGCAGGGGAGAGCCCTTGTTGCCGCCAATGGAGCACTCTTTATGCTTTCCCTTGCAACTTTCAGCATATCTTGCATATCATGCAAGAAATCTACTCCTCATTGCAACTTGACCCCCCATAGTCCTATGGTAACGAGTGACTTCGATTGATAACCATACATAAGCATAAATGGGCTAAAACCAATAGCCACATGCTTACTACTGTTATAAGCAAACTCAATCTACGGAAGATACCTTTCCCACTCAGACTGCCTCTTGGAGACATACGCCGTCAATATATCCTCCATAGTCTGGTTCGTCCTCTCCATCTGACCATCCGACTCGAGATGATGAGAACATGACATTCTCAAGCGTGTTTCCAGTTTGGAAAACAATGATTGCCAAAATTGTGCAGTGAATTTGAGACCCCCATTGTTATAAATTACAATTACAATGATAACCTAAGTCAACATCGATTTAAAAAAGAAAAGCTGAGCTCGTGAGCCTGCCCCTCCCCCTACCACTACCTACGCCCCCAGCCTCACCCGCTCCCCCCCCCCCCCCTCCTCTACTCTACCTCCCCCCCCCTCATGGTGTTGGAGCATTTTGGGCCTTCTCCTCCATCTTCTCGGCTATCCCAGAACGGTCTGCTTCCCGTAGGAGGCAGTCCGTCGCTACGTTCGCAACTTTCTTTGCAAGGTTCTTCTCAGGCTTTCGGTGCAACTCTGGACCTTCCCTAAGGAGGACTCCATGGAAGCCACTCCACCATCTCCTCCTTTCGCCTCTGCTTATCTGATGAGGAGAGATGGGTTCTCGTGAGTTCAGTTTGCTGTTTTGGAGGCCTCTTCCTTGGTCTGCAAGATAGTCGGCAGTCTCCCGGCGCGTGGCACTTTTCGGGATCTCCTCCAAGGCAGCCTCATTGGCGAGACCGGAAAGATTACTGGCATCCATCCAACCACTCAATCACAACTGCAACCAATTGGAGTTCGACTCCACTAAGGCGGCCAAGTGCGTCCTGGCCCGTAGCCCCCTGGCCTTACGCTCAGCTCGTGCATTTCTGGTGAGGTAGACTCATGGCTTCGACCCGGCGTCGAATCCTCTTGCTGGATTCCCGGTCCCCGTCTTCTTTCCCGACCTTCAGAGAGAGTTTCGGACCATTCTTCCTGCACTCAGACGTCTCATTGGGCAGATGGTGGGGCGAAGGTGCTCCAGAGCATCACGAATATCTATCCGTAGAGTCTGCCACTAGAGCTTGGCTAGCCCGACCGCATGAGAATGGGGAATATCCTCTGCATAAATGTAACAAAAAGTAGGCTGCACCGAGATCAAAAGAACTGCCGCCTCCTGATCAGCGTCGTCAGATCCCAGAGTAGCCAGTCAAAGCCATGTGCTTGCCCAGGAGGAGTGAAGGGCAGAGGCAAGCCTGGTCTCAAAAAACTGTGGCATAGGCCAGTGTCTGCTCCTTGATCTCAGACTCCACCAAGTCCGGAGTCCACTCCATGTCTGGTGCAACGCTGAGCGGGAAGGAGAAAGCCACTGCACCAGGAGCCACCTCCCTCTGAGGGGCCGGGGTCTTACACGGATGGCATACCACGCAAATCCGGAGGGGCAAAACCGTAGTCTCCAAGGTGAGGTGGTCACTGAGGAGACACAGAAAGAATCCATAACCAACTGGCAGGCCCATGTTGTGTCCAGGGCTGCCACCCTCATCTCCTGGAAAGGCGGTGACAGGGGAGGCAAACACGGCTATCTCAACCTGTCTGGAGTACCTGTAGGCTAACTGTCTCATAGAGTCCTCCTTCGGCCATCGACGCCTCTCTCAGGAGGAGTAGGGCTGCGAAAAAGGGGGGGGGGAGCGGAGCGGTAATGAGGAGAGGAAGGGGGAGAGGAGGTGTGAGAGCTATCTGGGGGAAAGGCAGGAGGGGGAGGGGGTGCGGAAGGAGGAGGAGGGTGAGGGAGAGGGGGAGGAGCAGGCAGCACCGGAGAACCTGGGCAAGGGAGCTCCGACGAGGACTCAGGAGAGGGGTACGCCTGGGCAGGGGGAGGGCGGGGTAGAGGAGGCTCCAAGCGAGCGACCCCATGGGGAGTGGGAGCCACCGCTTCCACGGTGGGACCTGCCTTGGGGACATCAGAAGGGGGGTCTGCTGCCGTAGGACCCGCATTGATGTCGTGCCCACCAGTCTCTGAAGTAGGTACTGTGGGGGGTCCTCCTCCATCGGTGAGGGCCCAACTGGCTGCCTATCGCCAGCGGGGACGAAACGGCTAGAAACAGGATCCTCGGGCCCCACGCGGGGGGCCTGTGCGTGCCGCTGATGCCGTTGCTGTTGTACGACGGCCGATGGTTGTCTATGTCTCATCTCTTGACAAATGAAACATTGGCCTGGGAGGCCAGAGTATTCCACCCTCTGGAAGACGGAGCCACCACTGAGAGTAATGGGAGCTCGATCTGGGACGGGAGGGCCTCCGGTGAAGGAACAATCACTCAGAGCGAGGGGAGGCCGACTGCCCGTGCCACCACGGAGGTTGCTGAGGGTGGAGTCTCACGCATCAAGAAAAGCCACATTTTGGTATGCCAAGTAGGGAACCCGATGCCAAAGAACTTGTCTATTGTTGGCACTCATAGATCCATGATGTAGATTTTTTATAAGATCCCCAAATTTATGATGTTGCATGATGAGCTAAGTTCTTTGATTTATGCTTTACTGCTACCATTAGTAGATAAAAAGGTTCAAAATAGCCCCAAACTTTACTCAGCGAATTGATGATGATACACAACTTCACAACAGGTACGGCGGCCAGTGGTCCGTACCAATGATGAAGTCCGGCCGTTTCAAAGCAACAGTGAAACCCAGAGAAAAGGTGCGATACGGGCTAAGTAGACACGAAGGAGAGGCGGAAGAAGGGGCGGGGAGATGGGTGGTTGCGAGTAGATGGCAAAGGTGCAAAAGGTCAATCCCACGTAAGGACCTCCAACCGCTAGTGCCACCACGAGGCCGGGTGGCTCTGGGGTGCTTGCATCCCTAGTCCGCCCAGCTGGCAGAGCAACCGATTGCTGCTTAGCTCGGACAACACCTTATCATGGACTCTCTCGCTTTGGGCAGCGGAAACGGGCGACATCAGAGCAAGTGAAGGGGAAGTACCCGTTCGGAGTAGAAGACGGCCAATCGTTCAAAGCAGCAGGAGCATGACCTTGCTTTGATACCAATTGAAGGTCTCAGAGAAGAGGTTCTGGTGGGTGGTAGAAAACCATGGTGAAGATGACGTGCAGAGGGAGAGAGAACGGGAGAGAGAGAGAGAGAGAGAGAGAGAGCCAAAGCTTGAGAGAGATGATTGCATGATTCAAATACTGACTTGATTAATTATTAAAATGAACTACACGCCCTTGTTATATAGGCCTTTCTCACACCAAACTGTTTGACCCTTATTTAATGTATGCTTATCCAAGTTCACACACTTGTTACACATATATAAGCTCTGATTTATCCCAACATACCCAAGTGTCCCATACCACCAGACCACGCCCATCAAATGTAAATGCGGAATAGTCGCAAGGCCTGAAGTCAAGGTCTGAGAAGCTCCCCCTCAAACTAACTCATAAAGTCACTTATATAGGCCTCCTATAAACTAGGAGCCAAATATAGCACGCGTCTCATAATAGCTACTTACCCCCACTTAAGATGCCTTACCCATAGGCTATGGTTAACCTAGCCTGAAGATCTTAACCTTGGTTAGCCTTGGGACGTAACTAAGCTGTGATGCCTCCAAAGACCCCATAATGTAGTCTACCACCGTGCCTCCGGTCCGTGTATGACCCCCATGTGGGAAGCATGTCAGCCCTCCTGATCCCGGCCACTGTAGCATCCCGTTATAAATAACGAGACGATGCCTGGCTCCCAACTCTAGTAAGTGGTCCCCATAATGTCCTCTGTCTGGTCCAGTGTCCTCTGATGCCCGACTAGCCCCTATCTCCTCTGGATCCACAGGGTGGAGGATCTCCATGTCATCATAGTCATACACCTCACACTGTCTGCTCTGTGTGTGGGCATTGAAGTCGCCCGTAAGAAATACTTCCCCTAGTGTAGAATAATGCATAATCTCCTCTGACAGACAAGTGTATGGCGAGGCTCCTATCTCCTCCTCCTGTGGCATGTCCTCTGTAATGACATAGGAGGATCCTGATGGAGAAAAGTAACATAGAGCTATGTATATAACCCTGTCCTGTGAGAGCTGTAAGCTGATCCACATGTATCTGGCCTCTGGATCCTGTGCTACCACTCTCAGTCTCCCCTGTAGCTCTCGTCTGAATAGGACTGCTACTCCCCCCGACCCTCTCGAGGTACCCTGGCGTGTGGTCCTCCTATATGCTGACTCCCACCTCTACTCGAGGTAGCCCTCTCTCTGGGCTCTGATGTGTCTCTGTCAGAAGTATGATGTCTCTCCCCACCATAACATGCTCCAGTCGTCCAAGCTGCACCCATAGTGAGAGAAAGTTATATTAACGTCTACGGAAGACCCCAAGGGTCTATGAGACCAAAAGTAATACAATGGTACCATGGATATACTGATTTTTGAGCCATGGAAAACTGAAAGAAAAAGTAAAATGAAAACATTTGACAGTACATGTGATCAACAGATGATCCTGTGTAGAGTGAGATATGCTGTGATCAGCTAATGACGGTACCCACCTCGGCCAAAACCGATCTGATGGTGGTGTGAATGTCAAGCCTCTGTGATGGGAGTGTGTCATGTCGGTGAAGAACCTCATGAATCTGTCTCTGTGTGGTGGAGGGTCCTAGTGCTCTAGGTCGGGGACGTCTGGCTCGCAGAATGGATCAAGCTCTCTCGCTAAGAACTCCTCTGGGGCGTGGAGCTGGAGCATGGGTACAGGTGGTGAGCTCTGATGTCGTAGTAGAGAAACTGTTGTGGGCAGTGGATTCAAATGTGGATGTGTGTACCACAAAGAAATCTGTGATGGCTCTCTATGAGGTGTCCTGTCAGAGTCGAGGCTGTCTCTCAACATGCTGCCTCAACACTACATCCCTGTGTCATCTGAGGTCCATCAAGTACATGCCCAAGCACCTCTGATCCTCAAACTGTATCACCCGTGTGAGTGGTCCGAATCCCTCTCGGAAGAGGCAGTGAAATCTCCCCCCCTGTATCTCATAGTAAGCCGGGCAACTGAACATATAATGGGCCCCATCCTCTACTACTCCTGCGATGCATACTATGCATGTCCTCTCCTCATGTGGGATATCCTCAGCTCTGCCAGTCTCTACTCTAAGGCGGTGGGAGGATACCCTGAGCTAGGCAATCGTGATACACATAGCATGTGACATGTGTATCTATATGTATCCCGGGATCTCAAAGAATCCATCCTCAGAGAGTCTCAAGAAGTGATCTCTATAAACTTCTTACCAATCTCTGACAGAGACACCCATGCCTAGTGTATGTGTAGCCCGAGTAGATCTAACCGGATGATCCTGTTGATCTCCTGACACGAGAGATCAACGTATGGGGAATCCAAGCTATACTGAAAAGGGGGGAGACGGTCCATCTGTATGCCATGTGCATGAAACCACTCGACTACCTCAGAGTACCATGCATGTGTCAGTAATGGTGGTGGCCGTGTTGCTGAGGAGGAGGGCAGTCCAGCTCGTCTCAATTGCTCCCTCTCCCTCTCGCCCTATGATTGCATAGAGGATTCTAGTGCTAGTCGTGGGAGGCGATCTCTGTCAAGCACACGTGTATACATGCTGAATATAAGTGACAGTCTGAAAACAGCATCTGTAACCAGTGGGGCCACCCCAGAGAGAGAGAGAGCACAGGGAGGCTGGCAATCATTACCTTGGATAACCGTACCCTTTTCCATGCAATTTGTGTCACAAACAACAAGTACTAAATGCATAGGTTATTATGACATGAGTTACCATCGTTCCAATCCTTAAAGACATTCACACATCAAGCTCACCACGCAGGACAGAAATCAAAACATCAAAGATGATATATGGCAAACCAAGCATCCAAATGGTGTGCATTTAACCAGCAACAATTTCATCCAGTAAGCTTGTATCAAATATTTATTAGTAATGCTGGAAGACTAAAAGTTCCCTTAGTTACATAGCCTTAGAATTTCTAGACAAGACTCTCATACTGGTTGCTGCATGAGAATTACAAAGAATTGCAGCTGATGAGGGGACACCACCAACCATGGTGGAGATGGCTACTACATGGAGGAGCAGGAGGAGCATGTGATGCTGAGATGCCCAGCCATCAGGAGATACAGGAACAATTCAGGATTCATGACAACTCCATGTTCAAATTCAAAACCTGTTATGGATGATAAGCCACTTGGATGATTTGCCGATACTCAATGTGAAGGCACAAATGCAAGCATAGTGTAATCACACCTGAAACCTTACAATTTATAGCACCAGCCTCCTTGATATTGCCCAAAAAGTACACATGAAACAAATGTCTCTCTCCTACTTTGCTATAAATGATGACTCCACTTTAAAAGAACTTGTATAAGTCAGCATAAGAGCAGTCTTCCAAAAAAAACCAAGCCATGGCCAGAAGTTAATATAACTAAGCCAGATGCAGCATAGAAATGATGAAGTAATATCACCTTCCCGATATAAGGATGGGATCAAACCATCAGGAGAAATGAAAACGGGCCCTTTTGGAAGAGTTTCCCCATCCTTCAAAACATAAAAATTTATGCCACGCATTGGTGAAATGGCATTTAAACCACACCTAGGCTCAAAACGAAGCAAAATGACTTCATACATACCTGTTTCAAATTAACAAGGAACTGTCGAGTAAGGTACGCCTGTGAAATGGCACGAGCACTCAAAAACAACACCTCATATCCATTTTCCTGAAATGCCAAATCAATAGCATGAGATGACAATACATCAGAGTCGCTCAGACCACCACAGTAGTATAAGCTTCCTCTGTACAGAGTTTTCCATAAGCAAAAACATCTTCAAAGAGAGATTACACTTGCTACAACCCAATCAATAGTCAATCCTTTCCAAACAGATCCTTGTGATTCACTTTCCAGGTTCGACGTTATGGGGGCCCCATGATTTCAACAATCGTGCTGGTACCAGCTATATCAATTATTCCAAAACTGTGCATGAACAAGAACAGCTTGGTAGCACTTCTTCTAATGACACATGACAGTCACAATTCTGTTAGGCAAGGGGGACAGGATGGTTGGGGATAGAGCATGTCCCAGCATGAATAGCACTTGCCCAATAATAGGCTCAGATATCTTCCTGATTATTTTTTTTAATGCTTATGAAGTTTTTGACATAGATTCATATGTGAAATAAATTCTCAATTCTGACCAACATATTATAGAAATGTCGGAAGGCAGTAGGAGCTAGAGACACTCGGCAAGTAGAATTCCAACTTCGTAGTAATATGGAAAAACGAAAGATATCCGTGACTGTTGGACTACCCATTAAATGGAGGAGGCATTTAGCCAAAGGTATAAGAACCCAAATGACCTTAGAGTCAATCATGCATTGTAAAAGCAAGTGTCACAGTAAAAGCCTTGGAATCTACTTGAGAATCTCTACAAATGCAAGTGGGACATGGTACAAAAAATACCACCATGAATCTAGAAATCGCCTACAATCTAGGCAGAGAATAGTGGGTCAAACTAGAAGAATAGCAAATGCCTTCAATCTAGGCAGAGAATAGTGGGTCAAACTAGAGGGAATAGTGAAGAGATTTGGGGGAATCATGTTGGGTAGGAGGGCAGCTAACCTACACACACTTTTTTTTTTTGTAATGATTATTTCGATTACTAGTGGGAAACCTCAGAATGAGGAAAACCCACAAAAAGCATCATATACAAGAAATGCCAGAGTTCATAGTGAACAGGGGCATGATCAAAATATATCCGTGAAAAGGCTATACAATGATGGGTCAATCTCATGTAGAGAGAGACAATCATAAAGGGATTGATGTAAAGATTCTTTGAAATAGTGAAAGGCTTGAATGGGCGGCTCACCAAAAACAGCCCGATTCCTGGAGTACCAAATCGTCCACATGGCCCAGTAACGAAGCCAATCAAAAAAGGCCCTATACTGTCTGAGAGCAGGAGAAAAAATACCAAACAACCAAAAATGTTTCCCAAAAGAAGCAGAAGGGAAACGAGCTCGAAGAAGAGCCGTTATATGATCCAGCAAAAGTTTAGTTGCATTACAATTCCACATCAGATGGAGAATTGTTTCATCATGCGCTCCACAAACACAACAATCTGAAGATGTCACATGGTGCCTTGCCAGGAAAGAGCCAACTGGCAGAACAGCCAATAGACATCGCCATAGAAAAAGCCGACATTTTAACGGCATCTTACTGCTCCATATCATCCTGAGCCTTTTCTTCCACCAAGCCAAAGGCTTATGCATTCTCCAAGCATCATTTGCATAATCATGAACCCAAATTTCAGGAAGGAGAAAGCCATAGACTGTATGCACCGAGAGCTGTAGCAGAGACAAAGGACCACGAGTAAGTATGGGCCTATGCAAGCTCCAATCGTGCAACCTATCCGACTCTTCAAGAGCGGGAAGAGGCTCAAAAGGGGCCAACAAACTCTCAATCTTTTCCCATAGGGGACGGTAATGATGATTTAGGCCAAATTTAGGACAAGCATCTATAAAAGACAGAACATGGCCACTATCATCTAGCACATCTGCAATGAAATAGACACCCTTTTTGGCAAGGAAATAAGCTTTTCTAGGCTCTTGCACAGCCAAAGGTCGCTCAAAAACTCTACTCCAATGAATGCTTTCCAAACGCAGTGAATTACAGTTAGTATTCACTCGAGGAGTCCAGCCGAGAAACTGTGTAAGCTTTTTCCATGCCAAAATTAACTTTGTGGAGAAAGGACAACCAGCAATCTTGCCTTCAAAATGGCCAAACACAGCATCCCAATGCGTGATGGTCCAGTTGCCAAACGATTTAGTGGACATCTCAACACACATATCTGCCAACATAATCGCCCAAGGCTGCCTCTGAGATACAAATTCCAACAGCAAGGTGGACTTTCGTGCCAATGCATGAAAGTGTATATTAAGGATATTCAAGCCTCCATGCTGTTTGGGACTACATAGCTTCTTGAGCGAGAGAAGGTTAAGGCCCCTCTTAGCATGTTTGGTTTTCCAAAAAATGCTCATGGCTGAAGACATAAAACGATCAATGTCCACTTTTCTCCACATTATTAGTGGCAAAAAGAATTGAATATATGCCATGACAATAGCCTGTACAATCCTTAAACGAACATGCAATGGCCATGTAGAAAGCTTCCAGTAATTAAGTTTCTGATTCAACCGTTGCATCACCCATTGAGTCATTTGCTGATTAGAAATATGCCATCCCAATGGGTAGCCCAAGTGTCTGACTACATGCATTTGTGAAGGAATTTCACCTGGCCAAATTAAACTATGCCAAGACCGAGCATCAAGAGCCAAAAGTTTAGATTTCTGAAAGTTAACATAAAGGCCAGCAGCTTGCCCAAACAGCTCTAGTGCCTCCATTAATCTTTGCACATCCGATTGCGTATTGCGGGGCATACAAAAAGAATCATCAGCATACGCCTGTGCTAAAAATTGTTTGCCATTGGGCAATTGCAATCCATGAAGCACATCGGAAGCTGTCAAATGATCTAGATATGTAAGCAAAGGATGAGTAGCCATAGCATATAGCAACGCACTCAGAGGGCAACCCTGTCTTACAGATCTTTCTAATTTCCAAGGGTCGGTAATCCGAGAGCCAAGTATCAAAGAAGCATCACTATCACTGTAGAGGAAGTACACAACACGTTGCAACTTTAAACCAAAGCCCAACTGGGCCATAGTCATGGCAACAAAGTCCCAGGAAACTGTATCAAAGGCTTTTTCAATATCAATCTGAAGCACAAGTACATCCTGTTTAGTATACTTGGCATATTCCATACCAATATATGCATTAGCCAGATTGTCATTAATCTGCCTACGAGGAATGAAACCATATTGAGCAGGATGTAATCCATCATGCAGAAAACCTTTAATTCTGTTCGCCAGCATTTTAGTAACCAATTTATAAATAACTGGCATAAGAGTGATAGGACGCCAATGCGAAAAGGATTCACAAAGATGTCTTTTAGGAAAAAGCTTGACTAATCCTTGCTTCCAAGACATTGGCAAACAGTCATCTTGCCATGCTTTATTGATCATGAATAAGATCACCTCTTCCAGAAAAGGCCAGAAGGCAATAAAAAATTCAAAAGTCAAACCATCCCAGCCAGGTGATTTGCATTTACCCATCGAACGCAAGGCTTCCTTTAATTCCTCTTCTGAAAAAGGTTCCTCTAATACCATTGCATCGGCGGGCGAGATAATAGGTTGCACATATTGCAAAAGTTTACAACGGGCCTCTAAAACCTCTGGAGAAACTTCCGAGTTCGAGGCAAAAAGAGAAGAGAAATAGCATTTAGCCAAGTCAGCCAACTCTTGCATAGAATCAGACCATTGGCCATCTGACTTTTTAACTCTGCGAATATTCTCTTTCTCCCTGGACTGATGCAAACTTTTGAAAAATTGTTTAGAAGAGCAACCTTTATCCAGCAATGCCCTTTGACGAGAGCGAACCATCCACTTTTGTAATTTACGCTGCTCGTTTAGCATAATAACATTCTTTGCCTGCAATAAATTATCTTGCTCACACTGTAGGAGAAGCCTTTGTTGAGCAGTAGCAGTGAGGCATTCACATGTTTGTTTTGCCTGCAAGACTGCTTCACGAATATCATGCATATAAGACCGCCCATAGTCAATAATCACAGCTTGCATGCGATGAACAAAATGGAACCACGCAATATCAATGTCCTCATAAATCTGATGGTAAAGTGGTACCAAAGCATGGAGAACCATTTCTTTAAAATGATCATGTTGCAAATAGCTATGATTTAAGATGAGCAGTCGAGCCCGGGAAGCCAAAAAATCATCACATGGCATATCAAAATATAGTCCCAGCCATAAGGGGGCATGATCTGAAAGACAAAGTGTCCGATCTATCCACATTTTACAGATATAATCATCAAATTGATCCGCATGGAGTAAATACCATCTATCCAATCGGGTCCAAATATGTTTAAAAGCATTATGATTAAAAGTGAACCCTGCATCATGTGGACATACATGGCACCATAAATCCAAAAGACTATGATTAGATATAAGATCCTCCCATGCTGATCTTTCTGTCCCAAGCATATGTATGCGGCCAGTGGAACTATACTCTGGAGAAGGAACATTATTAAAGTCACCACATATAAAAGCATTATGTAACCAAGGATAATCATCAATCTCTTTCCAAATTTGAGCACGATGTAAAGAGCGCTGAGGAGCATAAACTGTGGCAAATTCAAAAATTTGGCCATATAGACAACATTGAACCACCATCCATCGTCCATTCATATCATTATGTACCACTATAGGCTGTAGCTCATGCCGAATTAGCATTGCAGTCCCTGAGAAGTTTCGAGAACCGGCATAAAAAATGTCATATCCAGCAAAATGACCATCCTGACCCGTCATTGCATGCTGATTATGCTCTTGCAAGCAAACTATATGTGGATGCATCTTATATACATAATGCCAAAACTGCCTCCATTTATTATGATCACAGAGGCCTCTAGTATTGTAAGAAAAACATTTTATTGGAGCATTAAACATGATATATATACAGATTATGTACAATGCAGAAAAAACATAAGATCAAGTGTCTGACATGTCTTCTGTGGGATCAGACCCCGAAGGCTGACCCTCATGCATTAAAATATCCGCATATTTAGGGGCCGAGTCCATGCCCGATGGACCACCTCTGACAATGTCCGACCACAACTTTGAGACCGAAGAAGAAAGAAACGGTGAATTTGAAGTACTAGCATGATTAGTGACTGTCCAGTTTCTTGTTAAAAGAGACTGACGACGAGGTACGACAGTCTTTTTTAAAGTTTGCAAATCATGCTGCTCTTTTCCTTTTTCCTTCTGAGAAGAAGAGGAAACCCCTATAACACTTGTAGAAGCAACCATTTTGGCCTTTCCCTTGTCTTTACCTGCCTGCCCATTGCGAGGAGCCTGTCTAGTAACCTCCTTGTTTTGAGTCACGTCATCCTTTACTATAGTAGGCATTACAGCCGCAGGCGGAGGAGGATGCAAAACTGTGGGGCATTCAGAGGCCATATGACCAAATTTATGGCATGCAAAGCAGGCACCTGCAAAAACTCCCCATTTCAGTTTAAAATAACGTGCCCCCATTCCTTTAACATCCTCTACCTCAATAGCCAAAGCAGACGGAAGATCCTTATCAGTGTTCCACAGAATACAAAATCTGTTCTTGTTCCCTGTAGGTCGAGGTGGGCATACCACTTTCCCCAAAGCAGCCGCAATTTCTGGCAGTTGTTCCCTAAGATATTCTGGGAAATCAACCACCTCAACCCAAACTGGACATCGATGCTTTATCAAAGATTGATAATCCTTGGTCGGGGACCAAGGAAGCACATGTACCAATTGCGGACCAAACATCAAGGGGGAAGCTTCCAGCATAAGTTGCTTATATTTAGCATCTGCAAGCAACACATCATAAAATCCACGAGCAGCAAAGTGCACCCCATCCACAAAAGAACCGCCCACAATGGATTGAATCCATTGGGCTACATCTTGAGCCGACGGCATACGTCCCGGAAAAAAGATTATAATGCCCCTTTCAGAATATTTCTTAAGAGGGGACACAATCGAGGGAAGCTTAATTTTGAAATTAAACACAGGAGGGGGATCCGACCATTTTTGCCTGCTTTCCACAAAATCATCATATAATGCATCAAAGACAAATTGTGCATCCTGTGATTCTTGCTGCACATCAGAAATATCTTTTGCAAGATGTCTCCTCTTGTTAATATCAACCGAATTATCCCTTCGTGAATATGTCAACTGCTCCGTAGCCATTTAATGCACACAAAATAGTCACAGAACTGAAAGTAGATTATGCAAGGACCCTGTAAATCTTGAAAGCCTGAACTGCGAACTAAATTGAACTTGAAAAAAGCTTTGAAAACCTGTACTGTAAACTGGATTGAGAAGCCTGTGGGAAACTTGAAGATGCAGGAGAAAGAAACAGCGACTGTATACACAAAACCACCAACTGTATACAGAAAAGAAGGGCAACGGGATGGCAACACTCACACACCTGGACACACACACACACACACACACACACCCACTCACACACACACACACACACAGCAAAGCTTGAAAAATACTGAGCGCGTCAGATTGTGTCAGCGCGTCAGAGTGCGTCAGAACGCGTCAGAGTGTGTCAGAGCGCATCAGAGCGCGTCAGATTGCGTCAGAATTCAGAGCCGAGCAGATACTCCTCCTCTCTCCCACGGCGACACCACACCAGCTAACCTACACACACACACACACACACACACACACAACCTCAAGCACAGAAAAACATGAGTGCTAGAAAAGATGTACTCAATAATGCTAATGTAAAAGTACAAAGGATGAGTACTAAAGTACTATAGGGCAAAGTGCCCACACACAAGTGTGTTCCCATGGGAAAAACCCCCTGTCCAATTAGGGTAAAAAGTGCCCGGGGATAGAGCAAGTTCACACCATAAATGGGCCAGGCGGACATGACCAACAAACCCCCCTCAAGTGAATGGTGTGAACGGAGACAGGGTAGAGCAGACACCTTGGTAGAGGCTGTAAGCTCAAAGCTTTGTGGAAAGCTTCAAAATTTCCCCTCGAAGAGGCTTTGTAAAGCCATCTGCTATATTGGCATGTGTAGGCACATAAGCCAAGTCAATCTCTCTTGCATGGAGCCTTTCCCTGACATAATGATAGTGAACCTCAATATGCTTTGTGTGGGCATGAAAAACTGGGTTTCGTGCGACTGCCAAAGCACTCTGACTGTCAGTGTAAATAGTGGTAGGGGACTGCTGTCCAACACCACGATCGGCTAATAGGCGTCGTAGCCAAACACATTCCACAGTAGCTGTAAAGGCTGCCATGTATTCAGCTTCACAGCTAGAAGTGGCCACTGTAGGCTGCTTCTTATTGAGCCATGAGATGCATGAGTCACCAAGAAGAAAACAGTTACCACTCGTTGACACTTGCGTGTCATGGCAACCTACCAAATCACTGTCTGTAAATGCAAGCAAGCATAATGTAGAAGAACTGCCATAGAACAAGACGAAGTTTGCGATGCCTTTAAGATAGCGAAAGACATGCTTACACGCTTGCCAATGCATAGTGCTCGGACAATGCATGAATCTACTCAACTAAGAAACAACATATTGTATGTCTATACGAGTAGAGCATAAATAGATAAGGCATCCCACAACCTGTTGATAGGTGGCAACATCAAAAGGCTCACCAGCATGCTCAAGTGACAATTTTAGACCTGGTTCCATAGGAGTAGAGACAGATTTACAATCTGTTATGTGAAAACGCTCAAGAAGCTACTCAACATATCTGCACTACGATAACATGATACGCCCCTCAAAAGGTATAAACTGTATGCCCAAATAGTAATGTAAATGCCCCATGTCTGTGACATCAAATGCATGCTGCAAATCAGCTTTAAAAGCTGAAATATCACCCTCTTCAGGGCCAGTGGACGAGCATGTCATCCACATAAAGAATAAGGATGAGAACACTGTTCCCAGTGTAGCAAACATAAAGTGTACTCTCAGCTGAACTATTCCGAAACCCTTTGGCAGTCAAGTATGCATGGATCTTGCGGTACCAAGCACGAGGAGCCTGTTTAAGACCATATAGTGCTTTATGTAAATGGCATACTTTTGTTTTTGCACCTTTTTGAACAAAGCCAGAAGAGCTGAGATACATAAACTTCCTCCTGCAAATCGCCATTCAAGAAGGCAGTTTTGACATCCAACTGATGTACATGCCATTGTTTGTATGCAGCCAATGCAATAACAGTACGTATGGTAGTCATACGTGAAGTGGGAGCAAAGGCCTCTTCATAGTCAATGCCCTCACGTTGGGCATACCCTTTGGCGACCAAGCGAGCCTTATGGCAATCAACTGAACCATTAGGCTTGCGCTTTAGCTTGAAAACCCATTTTGTGACAATAGCACACTTGCCAAGAGGCGAGTCACATAATTCACAAGTACCATTTTTGTCAATGGATTCCAATTCCGAACGCAAGGCTGCTACTCAATTGTTATCCTCCACTGCATCAATATGAGAAATAGAATCCTCATTACATGCGGTGGCAACAAGAGCTGTATCCACATAATGTGAAGATGCATGGCGAGAAGCAACACGTGTACAACTTGGCATAAATGTAGACTGTTTGCTATCACGCAAAGTCTCAACAAGCCATCTAGGAGCAGCTTTTGACTTCCTAGTATCTGCATCTTCCTCTGCCAATGCCCCAAGGAATCCTGATCAATTTGAGGCATTTCAGGATCAATTTGGGGCAAGTTCAGCTGCTGATTTTACTGATTTCAGCAGGCATAGGTGGCTATAAATGAACCAAAACTGGCTCTATATCCATTCCATGCCTCATAGGCAGTCATAGATTTCAAGGCTTTAATGGGGCAACGGTTAAGCACATTATTGGCACATATAACCGCCTCAAGCCAAAACTTACTGGGCAGATCCTTGCTCTTGAGCATGCAACGTGCCATCTCCATAAGTATACGATTACGTCTCTCTGCAACGCCATTCTGCTGAGGAGTATAGGGGATAGTACACTGATGGGAAATACCATGTAACTGTATGTAAGGTGTGAACTCATTTGACAAATATTTTCCCCCTCGATCTGTATGCAATGAAGGCGGCGGCAGCTTCAAAGTCCACGTTTTAAAGGTTTTTAAAACCTTACGAAAGCCTTATTAAAAGGCTTTTTAGTAAGCCTTTTGCACTCGACTCTTGCGAACGGGAAACAGGCGACGACGGATGCAGTAGAGGGAATGACGACGAGCAAAGATCCAATGCCAACAAAGTGACGAGATGTGAAATTGTACCGCAAGAGAAGCAAACCCTAACCCTAACCAAGCTCTGATACCAATGTTGGGGAAGAGGGCAGCTAGCTTGCACACACACACACACACATAACCTCAAGCACAGAAAAACGTGAGTGCTGGAAAAGATGTACTCAATAATGATAATGTAAAAGTACCAACGATTGTACGAAAGTACTGTAGGGCAAAGTGCCCACACACAAGAGTGTGTTCCCACAGGGAAAAAACTCCTATCCAGTCAAGGTAAAAAGTGCCCAAGGATAGAGCGGGTTCACACCATAAACAGGCCAGGCGGACATGACCAACAAATCAAACTTTGATCTTTATTCTTGTATCTTGCCTATATAAGAGGCACCATTTCATGAATAAAAATGATGGATTATGCTCTGAAATAACTCGTGGGTCATTAGTGCTAATCAAGCTTTAATCATTCTCATTAGCATTAAGTCTTTTGCTTAACAATGCCTATGTATCACTTTGATCCAATATAATGCATTGTTTTGCGCATTGGTTAGCATGCACACACTCATTTCCACAAGTTTAATCAGAGCTAAGGCAATGTTATTGAGCTTCTTAGGGTCCTAGACACTAATCACTTGAGTCATCTCCTCTTTTAACCCTTGTTGAAGAGCAACAAAATGGAGGGCTTCTACTTCAAAAAAAGCATATAGCCCTCTTGTTAAGACCCTAAGCTTCCTCCATATCAAGTGGCTCAGCTTCATTCACTTGAAATCGCCACCAAAACTAGGGACAAATTAGTGCAGTCTGAATTAGGGAGAATCACGATTTTTCTGCTGCTGACAGAAGGACACAGGCTAATTCCTTTTTGGGAGTCTTCAATTCATGCTTGGACAAGGCTCTCACCAAGTTTCATGGTAAATGGTTTATTCTTTCACAAGATTCAAGCATTTTATCGGTTTACTGCTCACAGTGATTCGCAGAGAGTTAGTGCTAATTACATTGGGTACTAGGAAAATTGATGGTTCCATCTACACATTAAGGTGTGGCTAAACCTCTATGCATCATCATTTCGAAGTTTCTCCTTGATTTGGTTGCCAAATCATTCACTCCAAAGCTGGTCAGTTTTCTGCACCAAAACCAAAGAAGTGTTTTGCTAATTACTCTAATTAGCACTCATTAATCAGCTCAACCTTGGTCCTTAGAGCTTCAAGCATAACTTTGGGCAGTTGCTATACCATTATATGTGATTGTTCTCATATTATTTCATCATTTTAAACCTCAACAAGCCACTCCAAGTCAAGGTATAATTCTGCAAACCAGTGAGCTATTTGATGCAGGATGCCTCCTTCACGAAAGGAACAAGAGAAAGTGAAGCCCATCTCTAAATCTAAGAAGAAGATTGTTAAACCTAAATCAAAACCTTATTGTTATCATTATGCAAAATCTTTAGGTTTTTTTTAAACTTGTTGAGTACAAACGTGCATATAAATGGCGAGGGGAATTAAAGCATTCTTATACTAGGGATTAGACACTGCCCTTGCCTTGGGGTTCACAAACCAAGTGGTAAAACCTTCCCTCACTCTCATAATGGCATCTCATTCTATGCAATTAGATAAGTTTGATGGGAATGGATTCAATACATGGCAAATGAACAAAAATATCATCTAATGAGAGCAAGTATATGGAATATAGCACATGGAAAGGAAAGAAAGCCAAGTACTAGAGAGGGTGAGACCGCATGGGCTAAGGAATGACAAAGCATTCTCCATTATTGCATTAGCTTTGAGTGACAATTATATATATCATATTTCAGATCTTCAATCATCTTTTGATGCATGCGAGAAGCTTGAAAAGCTATTTGGAACAAAGGGCAAGAATTCAAAGATTGCAATGACAATTGAATTCTTTGAACTTAAAATGAAACCACGTGATTCTTTTGCTACTCATATTAATCATATGCAAAGCCGCTGAAGCTGCGCCCCGTCTCCTGCCTGCGCGACCTGCACACCAGCACCCCCCCGCCATTGCGCTTGCTCTTGCCCCCCCCCGCCTGCTGTTTTTCCTGCGCCCCCTTCCTTCGTTGCTCTGCCCGCCTCCCTTCTCTCTTCCACCCCTTCGCCTGCTCGCTGCTGCGCCCCCCCTCCCTCGCTGCTGCGTACCCTCCTCGCCCCCTCGCCCCCCCCTCGCCTCCTCGCCTTCTCGCCTCATCCCCTTCTTCACGCCCATCTCACCTCTGCATCGCCCCCTTCCGCCAGCATTCTCCTCTCCCGGCCCCTCATTCGCGCAGCTGCCCCCCCCCCCCCCCCCCCCCGGGCTTTTCCTTCGCCGTTCCCCCCCCCCCCCCTTTCGTGCTGTCTTCCGCCCCCCTGGGGGTTTTGTTTCTTTTTTCCTCCGGTCTTCCGCCTCTCTGTGTGCAGCCCGTTTCTTGCAAGATTTCCGCTTTCGCCTCGCCTACGCCTGAGCTTCAGACTCTGATGGAGACTCCTCCCGCCTCGCCTCAGAGGGACTCATCCGCAGCCCCCTCGCCCGCCCCCGAGGACACCCCCATCAGGCTTTCAGGCCCATTCCACCATCTGCCGTATAGTCGGCACTCGCCCCAGCAGAGGGGAGATCCGGGATCTTCTCCAGGCCCGCCTGCTTGCAGATGTGGGCAAGATCCTGGACGTACAGCTTCTGGGCCGCGGACATTATCAGATCGAGTTCGAGACCGCCCAGAGTGTGGCCAAGGTCATTGCCATGAGTCCCCTTGACATCAGGGGTGCTCGAGCTTTCTTCAAACCTTGGCAGCATGGCTTTGATCCAGCAGCGGGCTGAGCAGGGAGAGCGCCTTTTTCATGTTACAGTTTGCTTCCCTGGACTCCGCCGGGAGTACCTTCCGCTTCTCTCTCGGCTAGGAGCATTGGTGGGGTCGGTACTCGAGACTGGCCCCACAGCAGCTTCAGTGGTGGCCAGAGCAGCTGGGCTACCCTCCGTCAGAGTTTTGGTGTCTGACATCTCCTCCCTTCCTAAGGTCATTCAGCTACCTAGGATAGGGGGGGGATGGATTGATCAGAGAGTGGAGTTCTCGGGGCTCCCGAACCAGTGCTTCATATGCAGGCAGGTCGGCCATCTGGCCAAGGCCTGCCCTCGCAGGAGACCTCGACCCTCACCACAGCAGCAGGCCCCTGATGGCCCGCCCACAGATGTGGCACGGCAGGCTGCCTCCGGGACACCTGCTCAGGCCACAGAGACCTCGGAGTGGCAGCCTGGACAGGGGCGCCGCCGAGGGAGACAGTCACAGCAGCACGCGCAGAGACCGCTGCAGCAGCAGCCACAGGCTCAGCCTCACTGGGTTCCCGTGAGGAACAGCTTTGCTCCCCCCCTCCAGGAGGAGACCCCTGCAGCGACTGAGGACCAGGAGATGCCAGCACCCCCTCCTTCACCCCCCCCACCCCCACCCCCACCCCCATCCCCTCCCATTGCCTCGCTTCCACCTTCACCTCCTCCCGCCCCCGCTCCGGTCTTGGCAGCGGCTCCCTCTCCGCCCCCCTCGCCCCCCCCCCCTCCTCCCCCCCCACCCACCTCGCCTTCCCGGGAGACCGTGGCAGTCCCCTGGCGCTCGCCCGCAGTCCGGAGGGCGCTGAGCACCGATCTCGCTCGAGCACCACAGAGGAGACCCGCCATGCCGATCCGGGCTTCACGGATATCATCTATCCGCAGTCGGCTGAGTCGCCTCGGTGTTAGACAGCGATCGGAGGCTTTCGGTTACGCCTTCACTCGGCTTTTTGGAGCAGAGGGCCCCCATGAGCCAGCACCCATCCGCGTTCATGTAGTGATACCTCCGGCCCGCGGGGAGGAGGCACTTGATTCAGCAGTGGCCTTCTCGTTCCCTCTCTATGGCCCTTGCGACCGGGAGTGGACTCTAGAGCTCGCTATTAGCACTTTGAAGACTCAGGCAGTTGAGTTTTCACATCATGTGAGCGACCTGGAGGTGACAGATGTGATAGGCCAGCTCTGGGAGTTGGCTCATTTTTTCTTGGATCCCGGGAGTGTGGATGCCTCAGGGATTTGTCATTTGGTCGTGCGTATAGTGGCAGACTTAGCACGCGACCCTGGATATGTATGTATACACGAGGTTGCTCTGTCAGAGCGGGAGACAGTCGCCATGGGCCACAGCCACTGGCGCCTCATCCGGGAGTCTTGCAGTACACCGGGTGGGCAGATTCGCAGCCGCTCGGATGGGGACTACTCTCCATCCAAGCCGCTTGCGAAGGCCCGCCGCACGGCTGAGACAGCATCTACCTCAGCAGGTCATCCATGAGGATCATCTCATGGAATGTACAGGGCCTGGGCGGAGCACATTTTATACGCTATCGAGGTTGCTTGAGGCAGGAGCTTCAGAGATGCCTGGTTGGTGGCGGCATTGATATTTTGATGATGCAGGAGCACCACTTGGGTGAGAGCAAGATCCGGAGATATGGTTCGGTGATGCCTGGTAGATGGAATACCTTTTGGTCTGCAGGGTTTGGTCCTTTGGGTGGACAGGGAGGAGTTTGCATGGTCATTGCATATGTATGGCGGCAGGCCATTGTGGATCGAGGGATCATTGTGCCTGGTAGAGCACAGTATGTCATTCTGAGGATGCATGATGAGCTATTGGGCGTGCTCAACGTCTATGCGCCTAATCATGCTAGTGCCAGAGCAGAGTTCTGGACCCAGGTTACGGATGCATTGCCAGAGGCCGCACATTGGTGTGTCGGGGGAGACTTCAACATGCTTGAGGAGCCGGCCGATAGGGTGGGAGGCAGTCATGTTACAATGCACGGCACGGAGCTTGCAGCTTGGGATCGGTTTTGCATGACACTGAGGATCACTGATGCATGGCAGCATGGGGCTTTCTCCCGTTCTCAGGACAGTCTTAGTTTCTCTCGGTCGGATCGTCGGCAGGGAGGAACTAATCTATCACGGATTGATCGCTTTTATGTGGGCGACTGGTTAGGGGAGCGAGGGGGCTCCGTTGGCATTCTCGCTGGCACCTCATTTTCAGATCATGCGGCAGTTATCCTGACATGGGAGGAGAGGACACGGGAGCCCAGCTTGCAGTTGAGGATCCCAGAGAGGGTACTTACAGATCCCAGTCTCGCTGAGGACATTGAGAGGATCTGGCATGATAGTCAGTGCTCTGACCAGGATGCAGCAGGCCAGTGTGCCCAAGGACTCATCGAGCTTAGCTCTTTTCTGCACGCTGCAGCTTTGACACGGCTGGGAGAGATTCGCGAGAAGGAGCATCGGCTGAGACGCAGCCTTGCCTCGTTACAGCGCCTCCAGGAGCAGCAGCCGGCATGTGAGTGGTTGGCGTCCCAGCTGAGCCAAGCACGCCAGGAGGTTAGAGAGGCAGAGGAGCAGAGACATGAGTTTTACTATCGTCGTTAGGCCTCTCAGTGGACGCAGCTTGGTGATAGAGTGACTGGTGAGTTTTTTGAGATCACTGGACCCCGCCATGCTCAGGCAGGAGTCCGTCAGCTTGGTAGACCGGATGGTTCGGTAGCTATTGAGCCCAGGGAGATCAGAGCCATAGCCACTGCATTTTATAGAGACCTGCTTTCAGCGGAGCCAGCCACTGAGGACAGGGATGCTTGCAGACAGACTGTGTGGGCCCACATGCAGAGGAGGGTCACAGATCGTATGCGTTCGGTTCTTGGTGCGCCGCTTTCAGAGATTGAGCTTGCCGAGGCCTTGAGGGTCCTGCCGCGACATAGTTGCCCAGGGGAGGACGGACTGACGCCGGCCTTTTGGGGCCAGGCCTCCGCAGGGGCTTTCAGCATGTTTTGGACACTGGGGTGATGCCGCAGAGCTTTTCAGAGGGCTTGATCTATCTTATCCCCAAGGGGGAGGGAGTATCAGATGATATTCGGCATTGGAGGCCTATTACGATCCTCAATACTGCCTACAAGGTCTTAGCAAAGGCCTTGAGTTTGAGGATCCAGCCCTTCCTGGGGGAGTTGATTCATGCTACTCAGACAGGATTTGTCAAGGAGCGCAATATCCTTGACAACATCTTTACTTTCTGGGAGGCGACGGCCAGAGCTAGATTTCTTGGCGAGGACTTGGTCGTGATGCTTCTCGATTTTGAGAAGGCATACGATAGAGTTGATTGGGGTTTCTTAGAGGGCACTATGCTTCGCCTGGGCTTTGAGCCAGGATGGATCAGAGGGGTGGCAGCTCTGTATTCCACAGCTCGCAGCCAAGTGTTGATTGCAGGAGGACGGGGGCCGAGTTTTGAGCTGACCAGATCAGTCCGTCAGGGGTGTCCCCTCGCCCCCTTTCTTTTTCTCTTCTTTGCGGAGACTATGAGCATGTATTTGACGGCAGAGGAGGTTGGTTTGAGAGGACTTCAGCTCCCAGTCCGGGGGGAGGACTTGCTTGATGCTGAGTTTGCAGACGACACGGGCTTATTTTTGCATGGCCAAGAGGCCAATCTTCTTCGGGCAGAGCAGTCGCTCCAGGTTTTTAGTGCAGCTTCGGGAGCATTGATCAATTGGCGCAAGACAGTGGCCTTTTGGATCAGTAGTGCTCCCACTCCGGCATGGAGCCCGGACCCCGGTTTTAGATGGATTCCTCCAGGCACAGCAGTGCGGTATTTGGGATGCCAGATTGGCCTAGATTTGTCACCTGAGCAGCAGATTGCCCCGCTTCTTCTGAGCATTCGGAAGAAGCTTTTGTATTGGAGTACAGCTCGACTATCCTTGGCTGGGAGGGTGGTGGTGGCAAATCAGGTGCTGTTAGCGACCATGTGGTACATTACGTCTTGCTGGATCTTCTCGAGCTCTTGCATCAGCCAGGTACAGAGACTGATCACGAACTCTCTGTGGTCTGGGCGGGACGGTCAGCCAGCTCGGGCAAAGGTTGCATGGGCAGTTATTACACTTCCGCTGGCTCAGGGAGGTTTGGGCATTATAGATCCAGTCGATCAGAGCAGAGCCTTATTAGGGAAGCTTATTGTTCGGGGGTTGCTTCCAGGCGGTGAGCCTTGGAAAGAGCTCCTCTTGCAGCGGCTGCAGGCTCGGGCGCCCCCAGCAGGGGGCACTTGGGCACCAGAGATTCGCTGGATCTTCATAGAGATGAGGAGGACAGGCCTCAGTAGAGGATGGGAGGACAGATTTGCTTTGAGTATCCTGAGAGCTTGGGAGCTGCTGAGACCGGGGCTCTCTCAGCGACCTCCCTCTGGTGTTGAGGAGCGGGCCAGACAGCCGCTCATCTGGAGCCCAGCGGTTCGCACAGAGCAGGGTCATATGCTGGGTTCTCGGCCTCGTTTAGCCTGGGGGCCTTTAGCGGCAGGCCCAGCTCGTAGTTTTGGAGACTGGCAGGCCTTCTGCAGTCTCCCAGAGGAGATCCAGGTGGAGAGGCTGAGTCACTTCAGAGGGGGGTTGATTATGAGAGATGATATTCAGGAGGCACTCACAGAGGAGTGGTTCACGCCTCTCGAGCCAGTGACCCCACGGTGGATGGGAGCCTTTACACAGTTGGAGATCCTGATTGCTGTCAGAGCTTGCACTGAGGATGGCAGTTGCCTCTACTATGAGATTCAGGATGAGGGCAGACTCCAGCGAGTGGAGGAGGAGTCGCCTTTGGTTGCAGAGTGCACCTTTCAGAGGATTCGGGTAGTGGCCGCCGCTTCTCGGAAGTGGCATATAGACCCCGATCCTGCTGATGTGCTCCCGGATTGGCGCATATGGGCATATGCAGCGCGCCCCTTGGCCCGGCTACAGTGGGACCCCGGGGAGTATGAGTGGCACGATCCTTATGCATCCCTTGAGGCCACAGAGATTACCTTTTTCCAGTATACTGTTCGGCTGGGGCGGCATATTTTGACGGCGAGGAGGACGGTCTCTCCAGCGGCGGCAGCGGGGCATTGGCGGCTACAGGGACTCTCACAGGAGTTCTTGGAGGATTTTTGGGCTCAGCTCTGGGCTAGTCGACAGGCCCGCAGGATCTCGACTTTTCAGTGGCTGGTCGCCCACAGGGGCTCAGTAGTTGGCACTTGGCTTGTTTACAGCGGTCTTCCGCGGCCTGCGTCCGATGCGGCCACCCTATGGAGACACAGAGACACTGCCTTTGGGATTGCCCTCAGGCACAGCAGATTTGGCTGCGGATGCTGCGTATTCTGGCTCCCCTCTCTCCAGAGGGTATGTTTACGTGGGGTGCCGTTGCTTGGTCGACTTCGTCAGGGCCTGCTATGGGCTATGAGATGGAGCAAGGCAGTCAGGCCATCAGATTTATTAGGGGCCAGCCTCGCCTGGTTTCGGCACCGGATTTCTCGTCCGCCAGCTGGACACAAGAGCGGGATTTACGATGGGAGCTCCTCAGCAGCCTCACCATCTGGTTCACCTGGAGAGCCCGGTGCTTTACGGCCTTTGAGGGGAGATTGGAGCCACCAGCAGAGACTGTACATGGGATTTGGCAGGAGTTGATCCACACCTTGCGAGGACAGTACGACCGCATCCGGGGAGACTTGGATGAGGCGATCTTGCGGCGCCAGGCCTTTCACACCACTTGGAGTTGTGGCCCCTTCTACACCTTACACACGGGATCCCCCCGTTGGCACTACAGGCCACCTGTTTGGCTCTTCCCCCCCCCCCCCCCCTATTGTATGATTTAGCCTCTCAGTCCTTTGTACTGATGCTTGTATTTTGCAGCACCTAGGGAGAGTCTCCCGGGCTGCCATGCTGTATTCACTGCTCTGTTTCTCTTATGAGCAGGAGAGATCTTTTGTAGCCCTACGGGCGTTTTTTCTATAACTAATGAAAGGATCTTTTCTCGGGAAAAAAAAAATCATATGCAAAGCCTCATGAACCAATAATCAGCCATTGGTGCACCAGTGTCTGATGATGATGCCATAATCGTGCTACTCAAGAGCATGCCTGATGACATCTATGGCAACATTGTTACTACTTTGAAGAACACTCCAGATCCAACATTGGACGGGATGATTACAAGATAGAAAGTTCCAGAGTAAGTAAGAAGGGGGAGATTTCAACCCAACAAAGGTCCATTCAAAGCAAAGGGCAAGCTTAAGTGCAACTACAGCATGAGCAATCACTTAGAGAAGGATTGTTTCTTCAAAAAGCAGGCTCAATGGTGGAGCCATTTAGCCAAAGGTGTAAGAGCCCAAATGATCTTAGAGCCAATCATGCATTGTAAAAGCAAGTGTCAAAGTAAAAGCCTTGAATTCTAACTGAGAATCTCTACAAATGCAAGTAGGAGACGGTACAAAACAGCCCACCACGAATCTAGCAGATGCCTGCAATCTCGAGAGAGAGAGAATAGTGGGTCAAACTAGAGAGAACAGTGGAGACATTTGGGGGGATCAAGCTTGGCTACTTATGCTTGTATCTTGCCTATATAAGAGGTAGCATTTCATAAATAAAAACAATGGATTATGCTCTGAAACAACTCGTGGGTCATTAGTGCTAATCAAGGTTTAATCATTCTCATTAGCATTAAGTCTTTTGCTTAATCACTTTGATCCACCTTAATGATTGTTTTGCTCATACATTAGCATGCACACACACTCATTTCCACAGTGACAAGGTCCAAGACAAGCTTCAAGACCTCATGAAGCTTGTAAGAGGACATAATGAAACAAACCTAACAATCTCTGTCCCTATAAGCTTATAAAATTTGTTAAGGTGTAATATATGCCATCCATTTAGTAACCTGTTTACTGCATTTCTTAGATAGGAGTTCTCACACTCTTCCAAAGTAGCAGATCCAGATCTGCAACAGATATATATCCCTTTTTGGTCACTGATGCCATACAGTCTGTACATCATCACAAACTCACACCTATAGTACTAAAACCTCTATCAAAACAAAATCCAAATGCTTTTGATGTGTTGTTTCCAACTACAATGTAAAATTTTAGTTAATATAAGAGTCCATCTATCTTACCTTGATGGCAGAAAAGAGGCGAGTAACTCCAGACTGGCTCCAATCTCTCCCAACAAGAGGCATTACTTGGCCCAAAACATCAGACCTGCACATTATGAACACCACCTTTATTTAGAAAAATACGATCCATTTATAACATAGACAGCTAGCTCATCAGAAGTAAGGTCTACCCCAAAGATAATACAGACATATATTCTATATTAGCGGTTCGATGATTTGGAATATTTGGTAGTGATTTAGACTCCAGGGTATGCTTGCTTTCCCAGTAGCATCAAGTATTCTCTTATACTGGACTTTCAACTCAATAATTGACCTTTCATCAAGGCCCTTTCCCTAGGGTTGGTGCTTCTCTACAACCTTCCTTATACATAGGGCAGAACAGTAAAACTGTCACATGCCAATTCAGCAGCCACAAATTACACACCTAACAAATAAAGTCATAAAAGCATTTTGGATTCTAGGAGTATACCAGGCATCTCCAGTTTCTGAGTCTCTACGGGGGACAGTCTCGGATTGCACCAGGTGTGTGTAAGGTGGTTTAGAGCCTTGTAATAGGTCTCGGGTGGTGTATAGTCTTGGGCAGTTGGACAAATTGGTGTGGACACGGTAGTGAGCTACCTTGTAGCAAATCGTGGAAGAGAAAACCCACCACCATGCTAGTTGGCCAGCCCTCATGGTCTTACCCATGCAGTTGTTAAGAGAGCCCAACCAGCACCCCCCAAGGATCACCTAATACACAGGTAGAACACTTTTTTTTTCTTTTTTTCTTTTTCTCCGACTAGCCTTAGGCCCAAGGTCCTCTCGTAGTTACCATTTTTTCACCATCCGCAGGCGCTTTGTATCCGCCCATAGGCAATGGCACGAAGGAAGCACCTTGTGGGGTTTTCAACCCAAGAACTCCTGGTCCTATGAAACCACTTGGTCTATCACCTAATTGGCACACATGTAGAACACTTGTGCCTATGTGCTAGGGGTTTCCAAAGATAGAAAGAAGAGTGCAGCGGAATCACACATAGAGCACCCACAAGAGTCCTAAACTACTGCTTTGGATTATGTACAAGATGTGGCTGAGAATGAAGACATCAAATCACAGCCCTGTGACCTACTATTCACTCCCAGCTAGCACTTCGCCTATAGAGAAATGCTCTGTGAAGTACAACAATGAGGAAAGCACATGATTATGATGATTTGGCAACCCATGTACATATATACGCCAATGCTCCTAGTAGGCCGTTGGCCAGCTCTACCCAACTGCCACATCATCACTGCTACTTGGCAATGCCACATGTCACTTGCGCTATCCGACGTCGACTACTATCTGGTGCCTAGCGCTGCTCTGGACACTCGTAGGTGTGTCACATTCTCCCCTACTTGCATTGCAACTTTCCGCAACTGCACGGTGTCCATATAAAGTGCCCTTCCATAAAAGAAAAGGATCCAAGCAAAGCTCATCCAAGATACCAAAGATTCCAAACAATGCGAGACCACTTTGCATCCACTCAAAAGGCTCACATTCCGTCCTCGCCACATTAACAATAAGACTTGCAAAGAAACTAGAGGATGACCAACTTCCACCTGATCAAGCACTCCAACCGTCCATGAAAAAACAATGCAAACCTCTGAGTATCCTCCAGTAGCCCACAAGAAGAACACTCTAGAGAATGGCCGAGCAAAACTCCGCTATCCAAACTCCAGCCACTAATGCATTGGCTCAAATGGAGCACAAGAATTGCTTGCACCATCTCCAATGCACCCTGAAGGAAGAAAGCAGAACTAAGAACCATACTCCTCAGAAACGTTGCACCAGATCTATATCCATCAATATTGCTCATCATTGTATGTCTAAACCACCCATGTCTCGTGGAACATACTCCGAGTAATCGTCCTACTTTGCAACAGGCGAAGCCAAAGGAAGCATTCCCTGAGGGTATGTATGCATAACCAGTACATCATTAAACTCTCAGATTAGTTCCAAAGGCCTAGCAACAGGCATGAATAGTTTCGGCAAGTGACTCGACGTAGTGTTAAGGGTAAGGGAAAGGAGGCATGGGGACAATAGTTTAATAAATTCTCAGTTCTTCAGCAAGACTTGGAAGTGGAGATAAGAAGTGAAGGTGTTCAGACAAAAATATCAGTCAGTAAAAGTCAAAGTGAGTAGAGCAATAAGTCAAAGTCAGTAGAAGTTGAGAAAGGAAGGATGACATAGTGTCCACCTTGTCATCAAGTTTAGCAGAAGGGAATGTCACGTGCATGCCCGTGCCATGGCTTAATCTTTAGCATGAACAACATAATCCTTGACTAATCATCAATAAAGTCATTTATCAGTGTAGTAGTAGCATCTACAGCATCAACATCATTAGTAGCATCAGCACATCATCATCATGAGCATGAGGGAGTGTGGCACCCTGTCGGCAGCCAACAAGGCTCTGTCAGCTGTCAACAGTGTTGTCTAGGCTACAAGCAGCAAGGGTCTAGAAGCATGGCATAAGGTGTGGGCAATATTAGTGAAAGCGCAACATTAAAAGGTGATTTCAGCATTTAATTTGTCCACCAAGCAGGCTGACGACTGTTGATTCTGGCCGACTTGGTCCTCAATAAAGTATATAAGCATAAGACAGAATTGAGCAAAGCATCAAGTCATTTCAGCACGTCATCTTCAATTTTCCACAGTAGAAGCAGGTAGAAAGGGACCAAGGTCACCCCTATGGGGCTGACCAATGGCCTAAGTCATGTACAAGCATTAAGCAACCTTTTTGTACCATATGAATAAAAGAAAACCTTGACACCCAATCTCTCTCTTCTTTTTCTCTCCTCTATCTTAATCATCTTAATTTAGCATCAATGTTCTTAATCAGGCTTAGGGCTGTGGATCAGTACAGCAAGGCTTCCACACATGCAACAGAGGAGGAGGCTTCTTTAGAACTGGAGGATGACTGTGAAGGAGATGCACGTGTGTGCGTCTCAGCTTTTTTCATTTCTCAGGTTGAGCACACACCTATTTGGCTTCAATGGCGGTCGCTTGAGTTTTTGGGGTCATTTAGGAGTACTCTTCTCACTTGCCATGTGCATTGGTTGGAGTATCTTCAGTGTTTGATGTCATGGAGGCACCACAAGAAGACATGTCATTAGATTTGTCTTTGTCATGGGAGGATAGGCAAGTTGGTGCATCTTGACAGTACATATTTCTTGGAGACTATCGACAACAACCAGGGTTTTGACTTTGGTGTATCACTCCGTCTGCTACCCTGCTGCATTCTTGCTGGAAACTGAGCACCTTCCTAGGGGCATTGCTTGGTGGCTGAGCTTGAATGCTCTGATACCAATGTTGCATGCGCGAAAGCCTTGCTGTATTGATCCATAGCCCTAAGCTTGATTAAGAACATTGATGTTGAATTAAGATGATTAAGACAGAGGAGAGAGAAGAAGAGAGAGATTGGGTGTCACGGTTTTCTTTTATTCATATGGTACAAAAAGGTTGCTTAATGCTTGTACATGACTTAGGCCTTTGGTTAGCCCCATAAGGGTGACCTTGGTCCCTTTCTACATGCTTCTATTGTGGAATAATGAAGGTGACTTCGTGAAATGACTTGATGCTTAGCTGAATTCTATCTTATGCTTATATACTTTATTGAGGACCAAGTCGGCCAGAATCAACAGCCGTCGGCTTGCTTGGTGGACAAATTAAATGCTGAAATCGCCTTTTAATGATGTGCTTTCACTGATGTTGTCCACACCTTATTGCTAGAAGGAGCGGTGTGTGGATGTCCATCTCCACACCTCACTTGGTGGACCCTACTTTAAGAAGCATATTGGATGCTCGGGCCTGTCTTATCATCATCCACTCCATGACTCCATCTATGCAGGCACAGTTTGTCTCTACCCGGAGTAATCTCATCAGATGTGGGCGGAGATCCAGAGGAGGTATGGGAGAGTTTCGACAATGAAGATTGCAAAATTGGAGTCAGATCCGGAGAAGATTACAATCAATGAGTTAGATAACATCGTTGAGAAGATTGGAGAAATCACCCGTATCAAGCTGCAACTTGAGGAGTACGGAAGCACAATCAACAATCCAATCCATAAGCTTCTTGGAAAATTGCTTGCTTCCTTTGATTCTGTTAGGGATCATATTTACTTCCGTGATCCTCTCCCCCTTTGAGGAAGTCGTGAGTTATCTCCACGACAAGTGTATGCTTCGCGGAAAAAGGCAAGTTGGAGTTTGTTTTTGTTGCCCAAGACAAGGGCAAAGGTAAAGGTGGAAAAGGAAACTCCAACAACAACAACAACAAAGGCAAGGGTAAACAGAATTCAAAGGAGTCCAAGGACAAAAGCAATGAATGTGATTACTGTAGTAGGACAAGTCATACTGAGACTCACTACTTTGCTCGTCATGATAGCTCTCGAGCAGCCAAAGCTAAGTATAAAGCCCAAGATGCTTCCAAAGCGTCTAACAAACAACACCAAAGACAAGGGTAAGGACAAAGTTTCAAAGGAGGGATTTACCAAAGTAGCATACATGGCAGTCACAGATTCATCCACTTCTTCACAAGATTCACTCCTCGTGATCACAGAGATGACTTCTCCAGAAGTGGTCAGTGACACACCTGAAGCGGTGAAATGGGTTGGTGACAGTGATGCTTATGTCCACAGTGCATGCAGAACTTACTGAAGCGATCCACTGATAAAACATTGTGTTATGAGATCCAATGGATGCTGGTAGAGGCCCTACAAAGTCCATATAAATGTCAATGAAAGGTCTGTCGGGGATAGGCAAAGGTTGAAGTAACCCAACTTTTTTCGTATGTGGAACCTTAACTTTTGGACAAATCTTACAGACTTGAACATGTGAATAAACATCACGCCTCATTTTTAGCCAATAAAAGGACCGTTCCAATTTCTCAAGGGTACTATTGATACCTCTATGGCCTCCAACTAAGGAGTCATGGGCATCATGGAGAAGAGCTGTTTGCTTTTCCCAAATGACACAGAGACGATTCTTGTAGAACAACCAACCGTTCTGCGCTGAGTAATGGCCAGGGCCAAAGTATACTGAGTCCCAAACTCTGCGGAATCCACATATTAATCTTTCATGCTATCGAAGTCTTTTCAAGTGATTTCGAGAATGGTAGACTGCTGGTCTTTCGACTAAGAGCATCTACTACTGGGTTATGCTTACCAGGGATGTACTCAATCATTCCTCCAAATTGTTGGAAGATCTGACTCCATCTCGCTTTCCAATCACTTCATTGGACACTTGGCATGGTCTGACGCCACTTAAGTGCTTGGTGGTTTGTTTTGCCTGTGAAAACATGTCAATAAAGGAAAGACTTCCAATGTTAGAGCGTTGTGATCACACCCAAAAGCTCTCTGTCATAAACCGAATAATTCCTTTCGACGACATAACTTTCTATTGTAGTAGGCTATGGGTCTATTGTCCTGCTGAAGACCTGCACATATGGCTACATTTATGGCATCGGTAATAACCTCAAAAGGTTCATCCCAAGATGGTAACTTCAAAACAGGCGCTTATGAGTCTGCTTTCTAGAGTGCACGGAATGCATCAAGCACCTTACCTGTAACTGTGACTTTTTATCTACGAGTTTTCACCCCCCTTGAGCGAGTCGGTTAGAGGTGCTGCAAGGTTGGAAAACTGGTGAACATGAGTGTTGTAAGCCAAGTCTGGCAAAGTTCTACGAATGAACGGATCTCTTGGGCGAAATGTCTCAATCCAAGATCCCTTGAACCTTTGAGGAGTCCAATCGAATCCCGACGGAACCAATGATGTCCTTCCGTTCCCTTGTGGATAGGTCGGGTCTGGAGATGAGAAATCAACGAGATGCCAAGAATGCTTCTATCCCCATGAATCATGACGAGCTTAGGAAAACCTTTACAAATAGTAAAAGTGTCCTTCTCCCAATTGAAAATAGGCTCATACTAACAAAACCATTGGATTCCTAAGATCATGTCACACCCCAAAAGAGACGAGAGAATAAAATCTCGTTAGAATGAGGCCTTTTGAACTACAAAGAAAAACAGTTGTGCCTTTTGAGATATGTGGGTGCGGAGACCAGGTGTGAATCCGTCCACATCCAAATGATAGGACACTAATGTACAGCTCATTTTGGTAGCCAACTAGGAAGAGATGGCATCCTCAAAACTGCCCATGTCGAATAGGACTACAAACTCGCGGCCCTTGGTAGAGCCATAAGCTCGGATGAGGCTTTTCTCTGACATAAGCTTGCTACCTTATATGCCACCTATGTCGGTCCCAAATGTTATCCACATCACCTTTATCTTCATACACAAGTTGGATGCATTCTTTATCCATATAAATTCCCACTTTCTTTCCCTTGCTAGAGTGTTCTTTACCCATTACAAAAAATCACCAAACAATTTAATCATCGACTCATAAAACCTTATAAGTAACCATACATTTTGCACTATTTGTGCCCCCAAAATTTCAATGATCCCCTTGATGACAAATTGGAGGACATTAGAATAAGTTTGTGCTACATGCTTTAACTACCTTTGACGTTTATACTATCATGATCTATCATGATCACTTGTAGGTATTTCAAACTCATTTCACCCATGACCTTAAAAGAAAGGAGTCCCATAGCACTTCCCTTGTTGCTTGCATCTTACACACACACACCAATACCTAGGGCATGCCAAACCATCTAGCCTAAGAGACACTAGGCACTTCTTATACGTGTAAAAGAAACATCCAAGGAAATTAACCTTTTGAGCATTAATCACTCAAGGAGGGCAATTGCAAGAATTTGTAGAACCACATTTTTTAAATTTGTGTTTAAGTTTGAAATATTTATTGATGAAAAAGTTTTTGGTGAAGCACTTGATTTTACACAATTTGATGAAGAGATAGTTGATGATGCAAAACTAAAATAATATGTTAAAAAATGCCAGAATAAATGCTAATAAATATGGTAATAATGCTGTCACCATGCACTACAGTGCAGAGTGCATGTCACCTATTCCAGTGGTGCTAACTTGATTGGTTTCACAAATTTTGATTGGGCGAGCTGTATCGATACTCGGAGGTCTACAGATGGATATTCCTTCATGCTTGGTACACGATTGGTTTCTTGGAAGGCTTAGAAGCAGAGGACTGTTGCTACTTCTTGCACCGAGGCTGGGTACAAATCCTACCTTCTTTCCTCCATTGAGGCACTTTGGGTTCATCATATTCTGGAGCATTTGTGTTGTGCCGACACTTCCACGGTTACGATCTTCTCGGATTCTCAGAGTGCCATTGCTCTAGCTCAGAATCCTGTGATATGGAGGCTGTGTACAAATCCTATCTCCTCTCCTCCACTGAGGCACTTTGGATTCATCAGATTCTGGAGCATTTGTGCTGTGGCAACACTTCCCCGGTTACTATCTTCTCAGATTCTCAGAGTGCTATTGCTCTAGCTCAGAATCCTAGCCAAGCATATAGGGGGTGCATTATCATTTTGTACGCGACTCGATCGAGCTGGGACTTCTTCGGGTGGCCTACTGTTCTACCAAGGACAATGTGACTGATTTCTTCACCAAACCACTTCCGAGAGCTACTTTGGAGGTGCTACTTCAATGTGCTCGTATTGAACCGCCCCTCTGGCGCTAAAGAGGAGGTGTTGGAAATATATATTTAACATCTCCAGATGGTCTACATGAACCCTAGCATGCTTGTATTGGTCATTTCCATAAGGCCCGAAATTAGCATAACTAGTAGACATCATTTACGTTTTTTCTAGCATTTTTATGAGTCTTTTAGGCTATTTATGGCATATTTATGGCTCACGACTGCTGTCGGCCTACTGCAACAGACCAACTTGCTCATATGAGAGGTATATACGGGCTCTCACCATCTCATATCTCATCTCACTTTTGCATATCTGCTGGAGGTTGTTGGCTGTAGCCACAGTCTCTTATGCTTTAAGCACTTACGGGCTTCCCTCGTGCTCATTTTCAACAATAAACGTCTGTCTACAGCCTTCTACTGTTTGTACTTGGGCCTACAACCTGTGTTTTCTCTTTCTTTCACAGACAACATTGTTTTAGCATTAGGCTCAGCAAGACTAAACGTTGATTCAGTCCCAGATGAAGGTGCGCAGGTCCAAGGTACAGGAAAGTGCACAGGTACAAGGCCCAAGGAAAGGAACACAAGACATGGAAGAAGTTCCCAGGAGATTGGTTGGTGGTGTTCCACAAGTCCCAAAGGGAATGGCAATCCTATGAGTCGGGTGCCACTTGGAGCACACCAGGAAAGGCTTTCACGCAATGGTTCCAGGGGAGGACGATCCTCCAAGGGGTTGAGTGAGAGTGTCAAACTCAATACTCAGGAAAGAAGAAGAGAGAAAGTGTTCAAGGACAAGGCAGAAATGGAAAGGGGAGAGGATGGAACAAATGCATAGAACTTCATCAGACTTGGAGTGGATTTGGAGACCAGTCCAGGTTTTCAATGAAAAGGTTGCCAGGAAAGGAAGGCTAACAAGTTGGGACTCCGTAAAATAGAGAATGGGATGATGACAGTCATCCAAGAAGAAGTTGTAATCCCGTCATCAAGTTTAGCATAGGGGATGTCATGTGCAAGACATGTATACGCTTAACCCAGAGCTAATCCTTAAGGGGAAACATGACAAAGAACAAGATTAGAACCAGTTTTGGACCTGATTCAAGAACTGCAGCAACTAGGTGTGGTCATGGAAGGCACTGGAGGGACCCAGGAGGCTATCGGCAAGCTTTAAGGGAACTTTATCAAAGTCGGCTCCAGCATGTGATTGGGGTTTGTCCAGGGACCTGGCCAGCAGCAGGTCGGCCAGTCCAATTGGGATTTTTCTGGGCTATAAATAGCATGGACTGAGTTCTTGGTTATTCATTCAACTCTTTATGAGTTGGGTCTTAGACTTAGGCATAGAATAGGGTTTTCTACCTTTTCATGAAAGCAGCCTATAACTGTAAGATTTGTACACCTTATACTGAATACTCAGCTCTCTCTCTCTCTCTTTTGTATGCGTTTTGCATCAACATGTTCCAAGATGGTGTTTAGGGCTGAAAGAATACTCCCAGAGCTTCCACATGTGACATTGAAAACCCTGCACTTCTCAGATTCACTCCAAGTCTCGTTAAGAACGGTGCATCTTGTTCCAATGTTGTCTTTTTTGCTTGCATACCCATGCCCCTTAACGCACTGATGACTTCTTACTGAGGCTGCACCTCCTGTTCTCAGGAAGCCACAGAGGTACTCCTTTGAGGACCTAACTTCCATAGGCTAAATGCTGAGGATTCACCTAATCCATGCCTGGCCTTCCTGATGCTTCTTAACTGCTTGCATTTACCTTGCTTGGACCTGTACACCCCTTATGACAATGCCCTTGTGGTGCAAGTATGCCACCCCTAGGGTGGAGGTTGAAGGTAGGGTGGGTGTGGCTACTAGTCCTTGCAGGTCTACTAGTCTGGGGCATGGGAACTTCGACTGTTCTGATATATATTACTGGGACGTGCAGCGCTTGTGATGTGGCCGCACCTGATGCTCTGATACTAATGTGACATAACGGAAGCCTTCATGCCTTAATCACAGCCCTTGAGCACCCTATAGGAACCTTTAATGCAAAATGCATGAGAGAGAGATAGAGAGATAGAGAGAAAAAAAGATTGGTTTTCAATATATATATATTATGTACATGAAAAGGTTACATATATGCCGAGTAGATAAGAAGTCATGATGCAAGGTCTTTGCAGGCTTCAGGAGTTCTACTGTGACGGCTGAGTTTCTAGCCTTATTATAATCAAAGCTCTCTTAAAATCAATTAAAGAAATACCGCAAGGGACGCCATGCATTTTGGGGCCAATCGGTCTCCGTGTCCTGTTTACAAAAGCACTCTAGCTCCCCCTATTTGTTTTCCTTTTCTTGGTCCTCAAAGGTGTTGAAGTGTTTTGTGTGCAAGTTTGTTTTTGGACCGTCCTTTGGTTTTGTCTGAAGATCGAGGTCGGTTTATAGTGTCCTCTTGCAAAGGCACAATGTTCTTGCGTGCCATTGATGCTTCGGTTCCAGGGACAGTTGTGACAAGCACTTTCATTTGGGGACATTTGCGCCAAGCTTTATTAGAGATTGGCCCTCAAAATGTAGTACAAGTGATCACAGACAATGGACAGAATGTTGGAGGTGAGTTTCCAAAGATTGTGTAGGAATCCATCAGTCCAGCACCCCATCCCAATCCCATGGGTTAGCCAACCACCCAACCACTGTATTGATAGGATCCATTATAAATATTTGGTTATGTTTTGTCTCGGGTACCACGAAAAAGAGTTCCCAGGTCCCTAACCGACTCTCATGCAAAACTTCAATAGACACACCACTTACGCACCTAATATAAAATTGTCTTTTCTTAGACTCAACTATCTCCAAAACATCATTGCAATAAAACCACAGTGTTTCCATCATATTCCTCAGTATTCCATTTCCAAGTTCCAATTCCAATCATTCTTTCCTCGGCGTACCTATGGCATCATTGGCAACCAGAACGCTCACCGCCTGCTCACTCAGAAGCCTTTTCAATAGTTCCTAGTCCATAGTACTTAAGAATATAATCAAGTATTCCATTCATTCCTTCCTCAACGTACCTATGGCATCATTGGTAACCAGAACCCTCAACACCTGCTCACTCAAGGGTCTTTTCAATAGTTCCGGCCACGAACTCATCCGTTGTTGAAGACCAGCAAGACCAATCAACCAGATCCATGCCCGTGTTCAGAAAACAAACTCCAGCTCATTTTTCTTCCTCAACGCACGCATGGGTATCCTAAGCGACTCAGAGCCTGAGCACCATATGATCAACACTCTCTAGGTTCATTCGCAGGTGACCTAGCGCTTCACTCATAGGCCGCTTCCTTGGTCCCTCATCCACCGTACCAAAAGCTCACCATTTTAACTGAACCGAGATTGGTCAAGACCTCGACCGATCTTGCCACGCAAGACGTCCTCCTTTGACTCTCCATCAGCTGTTACAACATTTCAACTTAGGTCGCCGCGACCTCATTTCACAAGATAGTCAAAATGCTTCCCCAAGCATACTTGACGTAAAACAATCTTTAAAAAAACAAGTTTCATATACACACTTACAAAAATAATTCTCATCTTTCCTCATCATTACACCTGCTTTCATATCGTTCCTCATCATTTCTTACCATTCCACTTCATTTCTCATCATTCCATATCATTTCTCAGTATCCTACATTTTTCTACAACAATTCACATCACATCAATCCACATCCACTCTCATCATCTCACATCAATTCACATCCATTCACATCATTCCTACATTCATTCACATCATCTCACATTCATTCACATCATCTCACATCATTCCCATATTCATCTCACATCATTTCACATCCATTCATATCTCGCATCATCTCACATTGATTCACATTCATTCACATCATCCTACATCATTCCCACATTCATTCACATCGTCCCACATCATTCTCACATTCATTCACATCGTCCCACATCATTCCCACATTCATTCACATCATTCCCACATCATTTAACATCCATTCACATCATCCTACATCATTCCCACATTCATTCACTTCATCTCATCACTCTACATCAATCCTCACATCAACCAGATTAAAAGTACAGTTACTCTACTTTTTATACTTTTATACTGACAGGACTTTTCTAAGTCTCAACCATTACTTGGCTCAGTTAAAGACAACTTTTCTCGACTCAATTCAATTAAGTCTAAATTTCCATTCTCTTTTGGATCCTCGATCCTTTCAAGAGTTTCGGATTCCTTTCCCAAGAAATCTAGGAATAAATCAGTCACAATTATTCACATTCATTCAACTAAGCATGTTTCTGGTCTTTTTTTGGAAAATCCTTTTCCCGTTCAGAATGTACCCCAAGATTCTATTTTTTGAGAATCTAGACATGTACTTCATAATTCCAAAAGTTAATTATGTTTGTGATTTCCCTTTCTGATTGAAATTTTATCCATGATTTCACGATGCATTTCCATGAATATTTCCTCATTCTTATTCTAATTTTCTCAAATTAAAATATACTCAATATTCTTCTTTTTCAATAAAGGATTTATACATACGATCTCATGGAATTTACAAAACCAATAATATCCATATTTCCTCTTTCAACTTAAACACTCATTCATTTTTATCTACATGAATCATTTTCATAATTCTCATAAATTGAATGAATCTAGAAATTTATGTATAAGCTTTTTTATTTTTCAAGCAAATGAATAATGCTCAAAACTCCACTTTTATCATAAAATTTATTATGCCTAAATTCATTCTCTAATGATATAAATTTTTCCATAGCTTTTCCACATTTTCTAAGAAATGATAATACTCAAATTTTTACTTTTAATATAAAAGTTATTTATGCATAAATTCCATTCTCTAATGATAAAGATTTTACCATAACTTTTTCATATTTTCTATGAAACAAGAATACTTAAAATTTCACTCTTAGTATAAAAATTAATTATACATAAAATTTATTTTTTAAATAATAAAAATTTTGCCATAGTTTTTTCGCATTTTCTATAAAATAATAATGCTCAAAGTTCCTCTTTTAGAATAAAAAACATTTATGTCTAAACCTTCATTTTCTACTGATAAAATTTTACCATAACTTCTCTGCATTTTCTATGATTTAAAAGGTTAAAATAACACTTTTAACATAAAAATTAGTTTATGCATAAACCTAAGTTTAAACATAATCATAATTATATTTAAGCATCTTATTTATTTAAACCGATGTAGAAAAATATGGAATGATGAGAAATGAAGTTAAAAGGTAAGACATGATGAGGAATGATGTGATGTGAATTGATGTAGAAAAATATAGAATGATGAGAGGTAAGACATGATGAGGAATGATGTGGAAAGATAAGAATTATGTTTGGACTTGTATTTTGTATATGAAACCTGTTTGTTTAAAGATTGTTTTACGTAAGTATGCTGAGGGAAGCATTTTGACTATCTTGTGAAATCAGGTCGTGCGGACCTAAGTAAAAATAGTGCAACAACTAACGGAGAGTCAAAGAAGTGTTAGCACTTTCATCCCCAGTTTCTGCTCTTTATGGTGTCCTTTTGGTCCCATTTGCATGGCCCTTGATTGTGGGCTGGCCACCCCTTTTTTAGTATTTTTCTGGGATTTTTCCCAGCCATTCTGGCATTTTTCTAGTGAGCCATGTCCAACAGCTCCAGTCAGCCTGTTTCTATGCTCCAGTCGGCCAGCTCTTCCCCACTATAAATAGTGGGTGCTGGCCTCTCTTGTTTCATTCAGTCTTGTACTTATTTGCTCCCTCACTTATGAGACTATCACTGTCTCTTGCTTGGGACTGTTTTGGTTCAGTATATTCAGCATAGTTTGCTCCATATCTCTTCTCTCTCTTGCACTCTCTGTTCAGCACATTCTAGTGCCACTCTGCTTCCGCTCTGTGCACTCTTTCAAGAAGGACATCTCGCGTGACAAGATCGGCCGAGGTCTTAACCAATCTCGGTCCGGTTAAAATGGTGAGCTTCCGGTACGGTGGATGAGGGACTAAGGAAACGGCCTATGATGAGTGAAGCGCTAGGTCACCTACGAACGAACCTAGAGGGTGCTGACCATACGGTGCTCGGGCTCTAAGTCGCCCAGGATACCCACGCGTGTGTCGAGGAAGAAGAGTTCATGGCTCTTTTACATGAATCTTGTTGGTTGATCTAGCTGATCTTCAACGGAGACTCCATATGGATTTTATGTGAATATATTCCTAGGTACTATGGGCTAGGAACTATTGAAAAGGCCCCTGAGTGAGCAGGTGGTGAGCGTTCTGGTTGCCAATGATGCCATAGGTACGCTGAGGAAGAAATGAATGGAATACTTCATTATATTCCTAGATACTATGGGCTAGGAACTATTGAAAAGGCCCCTGATTGAGCAGGCGATGAGCGTTCTGGTTGCCAATGATGCCATAGGTACGCCGAGGAAAGAATGATTGGAATTGAAACTTGGAAATGGAATACTGAGGACTATGATGGAAACACTGTGGTTTTATTGCAATGTTGTTTTGGAGATAGTTGAGTCTAAGAAAAGGCAATTTCATATTAGGTGCGTAAGTGGTGTGTCTATTTAAGTCTTGCATGAGAGCCGACTAGGGAGCCTGGGAACTCTTTCCCTGGTATCCGAGACAAAACATAACCAAATATTTATAATGGATCCTATCAATACAGTGGTTGGACAGTTGGCTAAACCATGGGATTGGATAGAGTTAGACTGGACTGATGGATTTCTATAATAAAATTCAATTCTGTTCAAGTGACGATAGTTGAAGTAAGTCACAAGATAATCCTTGTTCTATAGAAAGGAATCTCAACCGCTGTGCCTCTTTGATGGAAAAAAAAGCGTTGGTCTCTATGAACCAAGTGTAAGTTCCTCCTTTGATTCGGCCGTGTGACCCGCGGGTTCGGTCAGAATACAAAGGTCAGTTAAGGCCCTTGACTACGTTAGAAGATTCTTTTCCTGGAGGAATCGCCTATGCTTTCTGGGCGGAGTAAGTTTTTTCCGAGTTCGGTTTTGGAAGAACCATCGGATTAGTCTCTTGTCCAACATTCGTGGGCGAGGCCCTGAGTGGAAAGCTCTGCCCTGCGCAAGAGGCTACTACTTCCGTTGCTAGCACTCCATAATTCGATGCATAGAGAGGACAGGGATCTCACAGCTAGTATCAGAGCAAATTGGTTAAAGTTGATAAACCAAGAAGCAAGAAATGATAAAAATTTATGAGTTACTAATGAAAGATTGTAGTTGTGTGTTGAAATTCGTACAAATTGATATTCATAATGAAAATTCAAAAATTGAAAATTGGATTTTTAGATGGAAGTAACTATGTGGAATCTCTCACTTGCTTGAGGCCTAGATATGATGGTATTTACATTATAGCTCCCAAGGACCGTGACTACCCGTACATACCATGGGTATACTGCAGCTCTTTACTGACAATATATACGAGTGAATCTAAGATCTTGAAATTATAAGCAAAAATGCTATCCTAAATGATGATTTTTGCTTGATATTTTAATGTTGGTTGATATGATTTTAGAATTCTAGTTGAAAAATTGATGAATTGATTTGGATTCTGATTAAAGGATGATGATTTTTTTTTAATTCTAGTTGAAGAAGATGGATTAAATAAGTTATGATAATGATGAATGGAGAGAATTTCAGTGATAGACGATCAAGACTTTCAGCAAATCACTATGGAATTAGTAGATCGTACTGACAGATTGTTCGTAGCGTGACCTTTGGCCCAGTGGACCCAATTGTGGAATCACGAATCGAGAACCTCTATAACTGAAATTTCCGTGAGAGAATGTTCAGATGATAATTAGAAATTACTGGTCTGATGGACCATTATTGTCATAAGGATATGAATGAACTATTTTCTGATAATGAGTTCTGTATGTTCTTCTTATTGAAGCGATCTTTATCCCAGGATTCTATGAGAATTGACTAAACTTTAAGAAACCCCAGAATCACTTCGATCTAAAGTTTAACTCCTTTCAGATTTGAATTATAAATAAAGTGATCTTTTCACCTGAGTGCCTTGGTTAAGTTGGAAAAAAGGACTTAACAAAGAATTTTTGTATTGATAGGATCATGGATCGAGGTCGTCGTGGTAGAAATATTAGCCCCCCACGCGATGAGGAAGAGCTCGACCCAGATTTTCGCAAAGCTCTTCATAGATCTCAGCCTGAACCTTTCAAAGGTGAAGGGGAGCACTTGGGAGAAAACGTAGAGAAGTGGATCGAAGCTATGGAGAAGTACTTCGATGTCACTAGTTACAACGAAAAGAGTAAGGTGGCTCTTGCCAGACTGAAGATCGTAGAAACAGCCAGAGTAGCGTAAAGGAACCACTATGAGACAAACCGCTTGGATCGGAACACCCAGACGTGGGATGATCTTAAAGCATACCTCAGAAAAAGATTCTATCCTCCAGACTTCTTGGAAACAAAGATGAACGAGTTCTTGGAACTAACCTAAGGAAGCCGAACCACGGAGGAATATCACCAGGCATTCGCTCTCCTCAAATACTCGCCACCGCTGGATGAAGAACAACTGATGGCTAGGTTCATTCGGGGAATGAACGAACCCTTGGATACCCTGGTGAAGAATGCTAAGCCAGTTTCTATGGCCGAAGCAGTGCAGATGGCGAAGGATTTCACCAAGACCTTTGTTGTCGAGGTCCTGCCAAAGCTAGCTCTCTCGTCCTTCAAAAGATTCCAAAAGCCGGAAGGTGATTCCAACTTTCCGCCTCCTAAGAGACAACAAGGTCCTAGTCACCCAGGATACGGAAAGTTACAGAATGGAAGGAAGGCCTTTTACTCGGAACAAAATTCCCTGGAACTCAACTTCAGAAGTTCCACCCTTAAACAAAGGAATTAAACGCTTTAACTGCCAAGGATATGGTCATCGTAGTATGGATTGCTCAACTCCTTTTCGATCAAGATTTTCAGGATTAAGGAAGTCAAGGACCAAGATTCCAGATTCCAACTCCTTTCTTCCAAAGTAATTAGGGTCCCTCCCATCAAAATCAGAAAAACCCCAGAGGTAGACTCCCTAACCAACCCTCAGCTTCGATGCAAAGTAATGCAAGAACTCAGTCTCAGAATTGGAGAAGTCAAAGAGAGAAGTTCCCAAACCGGTCATCTACTTCTAAGGCAGTAATGCTGGAAGTAATAGAAGAAAGAGATGTAAGAGATTATCCTCCAGCTTCGAGATGAGGACATCTCGCGGCGTTTTTTAAGTGGGGTAGGATGTAAGATTCCTCCCTCTAGCTTTTGAGATATAAAGATGTAAGAACCTCCCCTTCAGTCTCTGTAATCATCCCCTAATTCAGAGTGCAAGAAAACATTGATTTACTCTGTTTTGACCTAGAGAGAGAAAATATTCTAGAGAGAGAATACAGTTTTGAAATATTTTTGGATAAGTATTTTCTCCTAGTTAATAAGAAGAGATCCCTTGAAACAGAATCTTAAAAAGAGTTTTTCGACGTACATTAGAAATTAATTGAATGTGTATTGGACATCTTAGCCTAGGGGTATATAATTTCAAAAAAATTTGATTAAGATTCAAATAGTGTTCAAAAAGAACCAATAAGGTTAATCGAAGTGTTGCAATAAGAAAAGACAAAGAATTAAAAAAAATCTCTCAAAATAAAGTAAATTCTCACATAAGATGAAGAGTTGACTAATACTAGATTTATTAGTTAAAAAATGAGATTTTTTAGTTAAAAAATAAAATTTTTGATACCTCAGAATGGGGAGGAGCTCTCATGAATGAGGCGCCTAGAAATCACATCAAGGAGACATTTTTAATTCAAAAAAAATGAGAGATTTTCATCTCTCCTCTCTCCTCCTTCAAACCAAATCAAAAAAGTGAGCCAAACTAGTCTAAAACTTCTCCAAAATGGATCAAACTGGAGCTGAAAGCCTCTAGATTCTAGTTGGACTTAGTTGGTAGCCTCCCTCTCCTATAAATAGGCTCTCATTCCTTTGTATTTTCATATTAAAGTAACTCTATGCTAGTGTAATTTTCAGTTTAGTATTTTTCTATTATCTCTCTACCTTGCCTCTCCATTGTGAAGCTTTGGGGCTTCACTAATCCTCTTCTCTTGGAGATTAGTCCCTTTTACTTGGTGACCAACCTTCTTCTTTGAAGGCTTCACATTTCCCTAAAGAATCAAGGCAAAAACCAAGAGTAAGCCTAAACAATGATGTTTTTCTCTCTTCTAAATGGTAATCTTCTTCCCAAGCCCTCTAATGCTTGGGAAGCATTTTAATTTATGGTTTCTTCTTTAAAACTATATTTTTTTTAATTATATTATTTAAATAGATATCTTTTATACTTAAAAGTACTGTTTTGATTTTTAAATCTCTCTTTTCATAAGAATACTCATCTTGATGGATTAATCCTTCTTGGAAGGATAGATCTTAATCCTAATCTCATTTTCTTAACTAAATCTCTAGATCTAACAAGCTAGAGATAAAGAGTAAGCATTTTTATGATTTTTAATCTAATTAAAATAAAGATTAGTTCATTTATACTTGTTTTACTTTAAGAAAATTCTTATTTATTCTTTCTAAAGTGAAAGAGCTTAGACTAACATTCTTATAATTATTTCGATATTTTGATATTTTTCTTAAATAAATAAGGTGCTTAAATGTAATTATGTTTATGTTTAAACTTAGGTTGCATAAAACTAAGTTTAAACATAAATATAATTATGTTTATGTTTAAACTTAGGTTGCATAAACCTAAATTTAAACATAAACATAATTAAAATAATTATAAAAATATTAGGACAAGCTCTCTTTCACTTTAGAAAGAATAAATAAGAATTTTTTTAAAATAAAACAAGCATAAATGAACTAATTTTCATTTAAATTAGATTAAAAATCATAAAAATACTTAATCTCTATCTCTAGCTTGTTAGATCTAGAGATTTGGTTAAGAAAATGAGATTAAGACTACGATCTATCGTTCCAAGAATGATTAATATATCGAGATGAGTATTCTTACGAAAAGAGAGATTTAAAAATCAAAACATTAAATATTAATCCATTTTAATAATATAATTTTAAAAAACATGTTTTTAAATAAAAAACCATAGATTAAAATGCTTCCCAAGCATCAGAGGGGTTGAAAAGAAGATTACTATTTAGAAGAGAAAAAATCATCATTGTTTAGGCTTACTCTTAGTTTTTCTCTTAATTCTTTAGGAAAATGTGAAGCTCTCAAAGAAGAAGCTTGACCACCAAGTAAAAGGGAGTAATCTCCAAGAAAAGAAAAAGATTAGTTAAGCCCCAAAGCTTCACAATGGAGAGGCAAGGTAGAGAGATAATAGAAAAATACTAAACTAAAAATTATACTAGCATAAAGTTACTCCAATATGAAAATATAAAGGAATAAGAGTCTATTTATAGGAGAGGGAGGCCACCAACTAAGTCGAACTAGAATCTAAAGGCTTCCAGCTCCAGTTTAATCCATTTTGGATAAGTTTTAGACTAGTTTGGCTCACTTTTTTTATTTGGTTTAAAAGAGGAGAGAGGAGAGATAAAAATCTCATTTTTTTAATTAAAAATGCTCCCTTGATGTGATTTCTAGGCATCTCTTTCATAAGCCTTTCTTCCCATTTTGAGGTGTCAACAATTTTATTTTTTTTACTAAAAAATCTCATTTTTTAACTAATAAACCTAGTACTAGTCAACTCTTCATCTTATGTGAGAATTTACTCAAAATCTCATTTTTTAACTAATAAACCCAGTACTAGTCAACTCTTCATCTTATGTGAGAATTTACTCATTTTTAAGAAAAAAAACAATTATTCTTTGTCTTTTTCTTATTCCAACACTTGGATTAACCTTATTGGCTCTTTTTGAACACTATTTGAACCTTAATCAAAAAAATTTTAAAATTATATACCCCTAGGTCAAGATGTTCAATACACATTCAATTAATTTCTACGCACATTGAAAAACTCTTTTTAAGATTCTATTTCAGGGAATCTCTTCCTAATGACTGGGAGAAAATACTTATCCAAAAATATTTCAAAATTGTATTACCTCTCTTTAGAATATTTTCTCTCTAGACCAAAACAAGATAAAACAATGTTTTCTTATATTCTGAATTAGGAGATGATTACAAAGACTAAAGGGGAGGCTCTTACACCTTTACATCTCAAAAGCTGGAGGGAGCAATCTTGCAGATATAGATCTGTTGCTTGCTTTGTTTAATTTATTTCGTGCATGGTACCATGTAGTGCTCATTGCTACTTATAATTGACTTTGATAAGGTCCAGGACATTAGAGAGGTTTTGAACCGTAGATGGGATTGGTTTCACAGATGGACAGAAGATGACCTTGCACTCTTGAGGCAACTTGAGGACGAGCTTCTAGAATTTCGCAATGGGAGTTTTACATTTGGAAGAGAGACTACAAAACTTCAAGAGACATAGCTTCGGCGAGTCTCCTGGTGGGAGAAATATGGGACACATACTCCTACTCTTGTAAGTACTTTACTACTTTGTGAACACTAAAGCAGAAGTTCTGAAGTAGGCTATCGAAAGTTTCTAAATACTACGTGGTAACTTACAAAGTTTTATGTCCTCCTCATGATAGAAACGCCTTGCATTGCAGATTCTCTCACAAGATTGTAGCTCCGGTCCTTGTGAGAGAAATTGGTGCACATGGACCCTCTTCCATACAAAGAAGAAGAACATTGTCCACTGCTCACCTAGAACGCTTGGTCTTTTGCCATTGCAACCTCCGTCTACTTGAGCAGCGAGGCAATCTCATCGAGCTGCGCCAAGTGAATATCAACAAGATCGACATTGAGAAAGTGAAAGGCATTCCAGACATTCCTGCAGAGGAGCGCGACATCTATGCCATGCTTTACAAGGAGTTGTTGGCACCAACTCGTGTGACACGAACACATTCATCGGTGGATGAAGCTTCAATCTTCTACGAGTACTGCAGCTTTAGAGACTGATATTGAGGCATCATCTCCTTTTGATACAGATTCACAATCATCAGAGAAGGGAGATGATATTGCTGATGATGATGATGAGTCTTGACTATTGAGGCTTTTTACTATTTGTTGACTCTAGTCTAGACTCTAGACTTCAGTCTTTTGACTCTTTTTACACTCCATGGTTCTTGTATTGGTCTTTTCAAGTTTTGTTGACTGTTGATAGTTTATCATGATTCATGAGACATTTGTATTGGAGTCTTTTGGACTTAAGTGCCATTTGATTTTGAGAGCATTTTTCCAAAATTGCATGGCAGGTCTTATCATCTATCATCTATCATCTATCATCTATCCTCTATCCTTTTAATTGATTTTCTCTCTTCTCAAGTTTCAACAATCATTGGTCACTCAATGTTCACTTGCAACTTGCACGCAGCAAGCAGTACTTAGTACTAAGTAGGCTGCAAGAATCAGGATACATGATGATGATACATCATACTGTTTTTGTTTTAAACATTTATCCATACTTTGTTGGTTGCCTGGGTTTTTTTATGCATAGAAGACGGGGGGGGTACGCATAGGCAGTGAGGGGGAGGTATCAAGGAAACAAGTGAGGCAGTGGCGATGGTGAGGGAGGGGGGTTGTGTGTAGGAAGAGGGAGGCGGAGGCCAACACGAGGGAGAGGAGGCAGAGGGGAGGGAGGGCAAGTGCGTAGATGGGGAAAGCTTCCATCTCTCTGGACCTAGCGAAGATCTTTTGGAGATTAGGTTGTGGTCTTCTAGCTGGACGGTTGGTTGATTATAGGGTTGTTTGGATCCCAACGTCTCAGCCTTTGAGAATGAGCTAGTTGGGGGAGGATGAGATTACTTGACAATAGTCGGTCGGAACTAGATAAGGACACTGAGGAGATATATGACCCCTCTCCATTTAATTAAAACACTACACATTCATGTTTGGGCCTCCTCTTCCCCTGCCTCTCATAACTGTTGAAATATACAAGTGAATAGGGTGTGTGTAGGAACAAGTCCTTAGCAGGCTGTAAAAGAGAATCTGTAAATGAGAGAGAAGCTGTGAAAAGGTGAAAAGTATCTACTGGGAGAGAATAAAGGGTAGCATGAGAAGATTTAGAATGTATGGAGATATTCTAGGAAGAGGTGGAGAGAATCAAGCAAAAGAGGTGGAGTGAATCAAGGAGAGATTAGTGGGATTAGATGCTTGGATGTAAACTCTATAATTTGAGACATTGGGCTAATGAGAATTTGTTGGTTTTTGGTTATCCATGCCTACATTAAGCTATCAATTAATTGCTCACTAATCACGTCTTAATCATCGTCTAATCTCTTTGTTAATTTTGTTGATTCTAGCATTTGATCCACCATAGCTCATCACATTGCTGTAAATTTAACATGGTATCAGAGCCTAGCTTAGAATCCATCAAATTTATGAGCCCATTATCTTACTAATCACCTAGTTAATTAAGATTAGGAAAAAAATCATTTTTTTAGCTCTTTTTCAATTAGTCTCTGTACCCCCAGCTAGTGGAGGAGCTCTCTCTCCCTTCACACATAAAATTAGCCCAAACCCTCTTAGCCACACTTGAGTAGACTCCCCATGCTTCAGACAGCCATCTCAAACTGCCAAACCGCCACCGGATGCTTCAGGAAATCGTGGATTCACCAGCGCCACTTTTTTGAAGAGAACTGCAGATCTACTCCTCCACAGAAGACATTGCTCTAATTCCTCTTGGTCCTATGGGTTTTCAAGAGTGCTCTACAAGCTAGTGAAGACAATTTTTGATTTCATCAAGTCTACAGTGAGATCCAAGCTCTGCATCAAATCTGCAAGTGACTTTGGTAAAACAGAGATTAAGCATTCAATCTTTGGTCAAATCTTGTGTTTCTTGGCTTAATCCTCTACTACACTAACTGCTATTGATGGCTTTGGAAGGAGTTGAGCTCATTTGAACTCTAAGGCCCCAGATCTGGACTCCCCGCATACTCTGTTTTCTGCACACAAAATAGAGGATTATTTTGCTAATCAATGATTAATCAACACTAATCATTGTATTTTGGTGCAATTGAGAGTGCAAATTATTCATTAGGTATCTGATATAGATCCCTATAACTTCATATTGCAATTCGGAGATGGTTTGATACGGTACAAAAAGGTACCCCTAAATCTGCAGCCATGGGCTGCCACTGGTCTATATATCATAAAGCGTTGATGCGCCTGTAGCCGACAATCCTCTGGTACAGTCAATAGTCCCTTTGTGCAGCCGACAGTCCTCTTGTGAGGCCGACAGAGCATCCTAGTCCTTCTCCAAGTCCAACACTTGCCAAATCTGTACTTCATGCTCCAATTCTTGGTTCTAATCATCTTTTTCTGGCTGCCCCTTCTGGACTAGCTTCAGGATATGTCCATGGGTAAAACTTACACATGACAATACAATTCTTCTCCCCACCAAGCTTCCCGCAACTATTGCGCTTCCCTTCGCAATCTCTCCTCCTCTTCTGTACATGCAAGTACTCTTTCTTCTTTTGGCTGGGGTGACAACGGCTAGTTCCATAATGGAAGGTAGCCACACTTACTCATAAGGTTTCTACACATGCTCGACGATTTATTTCTTATCCCTGGGGTTGGGGTGGACATAACTATTGGACATATTCCTTGGACACAAAAAATCCTATCACCATTGACCCTCCAAAGACTGCAACGGGCCTGGTCTCACCCCCCCCCCTGCGCCGCAGCTATAACTTGCGAAAGCTTACAGACATGATTATACTTCGGATAACGAATATTCAGCACCTTGGTTCTTGACGATTTGCACAGTGTAGCGGAAGTAATAGAGCGAGAGAGCGAGAGAGAGAGAGAGAGAGAGAGAGGAGAATCGCAATAAAGACAGTACACCTAATTGGGTCCCAAATACCCTCTGCAAGGCCTCCACCAAGGATGGTGTATTTGCTTTATTGAATGATAAGAAAAAGACTCAAATCTATAGATCTTCTCTTGGCTGTAAACCTTCAGCCTGTAGATGATCTAGTTCCTAATAGTGGGTGTAGAACTTGGTATCAATATATGCTCCCACACACACACACACCCCACGCACGCACACACGAGCATATATTCATACAAAGGTCTGTGTACTCAGTTTCTGTCAGAGCTCCAAAGATATAGGGCAAACTCGGCCATAATGAAGCCTAGCACTAAGGATCACGACAAATAGAAAGAATTATTACAACAAAAAGGTAGTTGATAGGGCATATGCACCACTAAAGATAGAAAGAATTAACACAATATCAACTGGCTACAACTTGGACGAAAACTTCACGATGTGAAATTTGCATGTCTGTTAATACAGCATAAAGATATACCTCGATGAATCCAAGAACATGCCCAAATTCACCTTATAAGAAAGTGCAATTTATAACCTCATGGTAGTCATCCACAAGACAATAAACCATCAACTCCATCATGCATAGTATGGACTAGATACTACGACATCCCCACTTACGTCATCAGTGCCCAATAGTAGGAGTGAATGAATAACAAGGAATCTATCTATTGCTATTTATAGGCCTTGGAAAACACAAGTGGATTGGCCGACCTGTTGTCGCCCAGGTCCCTAGACAGAAACCCTTTGGCTACAGCCGACACAGTAAAGTCTCCTTAAATGCTGGCCAACAGCCTCCTAGCTTTTCCTTTGTCTTTCTTGCCCATGCCTAGCTATTGTAGCTCCAAACTCTAGCCCTAAACCTGTTCTTTATCTGCTGCCCTTCAAGGATTAGCTCTGGGAATGAGCATGCACATGTCTCGCACATGACATACTGTCACGTGCACACCCATCAAGTGTACAAGTGGCATGGCATCATCAAGCATTAATCAGGACATTTAAGTATTATTCAGGCATATATCAGCATAAGCATGTATATGGGGGTGTTTCAGCACCAACATCAGCACCTTAGTCTTCATGACCATGTAAGGCATTCATTTGCATCAGGTGGGGTTGTTAGCACCAGCCGACAGCATGGTATGGGCAGCCGACAGCCTTCTAGGCATTTATGACAAGTCGTGAGCATCTGGGGGGCTGGCCAACAGCAGCAAACTAGCCGACCAGCAGCCATGTTCACATATATATAGAAGCGCATCCATTCAGTCCAGCATATCTCAGTTCAGCAGCGGTATCTCCTCAGCGTTTCCCTCCCAGGCAACAAGGAGAGCATCAGTTCCAAGCATTCCCTTCAGCGTTTCCTTCCCAGGAGACAAGGGAAAGTCAGTAGGACACCAGTTCATCCAGCATATAGTCATCAAATCAGCATTCAGCACCATAGGCAGCATATTCAGCACTCAAGTCATCATTCCTACCTCCTACATAGAGGGAAGTCGGCATCGAAGGGTGGACCTCAGCATTGGAGCAAGGAACAATCCTCATCTTCAGCATTCAGCCCATCCATCTCATCCCGAGAAGGATCTTCATCTAGGACAGCATCATAGATCTATTTAGATCTCATTGTAAACCCATTCATCTAATATAGCTGCATTGCATTGCATTGACACTATTTGTCTATCTCTTAAGCATCATTAAGTGAAGTTTAGTCAGCCTAAGGTTGTGTTTACGACGGTCAATCTCTCACATGTCACATTGGTATCAAAGCGTTACAGGGTAACCAGCCTTAGATCATTTTCATTACATCAGTCATTCAGTCAGACATCATGTTAATCGCTTCCGCACAGTTAAACCCAGTTCTCAAAATCTTGCAGGCCATCCTTAGGGATTTTCCCTTAGGTATGCATTAGTAACCCATCCATCTGCATTCTTGCACAGCATATAGGGTTGCACATGGCTGCATAGCAGACATCTTAGCAGTCAATCTTGCATCTGCACGGCATACATGTTTACCCATGAATTCTCTGGGGAATAATGACATCCATCATCAAAGGAGTACATAAAGTTTTGGGCTTCAACTCGCAGCAACAGGGGGTTCTCTTCCACAGAAGAAGACGGAAGTTTGCTCCAACATCGCCTCAAGAAGTTCAGAGTTTCAAGAACGACGAAGATGGTAGGTGAAAGGATTCCACTGACAGGTCAGGGGTGACTCAGGTATTTCCAAACAGTTTAGTAGCATTTGCCATTCAGTTCCCGCAGTAGACAAGTCTTTGGCTCAAAGGATTCAACTCCGACAGTCGACCTCAATCCCGACAGAAGAAGTCAGAAGGGGGCAGTGGTTTCAGTGGAGAAGGATCACCAGAGGAGTCGAAAGGTTGCCAGGTATACCACCTAGCAACAGTTTAGCAAAGGGGAATGTCACGTGCACACCCATCAGGTGTACAAGTGGCATGGCATCATCAAGCATTAATCAGGACATTTAAGTATTATTCACGCATATATCAGCATAAGCATGTATATGGGGGTGTTTCAGCACCAACATCAGCACCTTAGTCATCATGACCATGTAAGGCATTCATTTGCATCAGGTCGGGGTTATTAGCACCAGCCAACAGCACATTAGCACCAGCCAACAGCATGGTATGGGCAACCGACAGCCTTCTAGGCATTTATGACAAGTCGTGAGCATCTGGGGGGCTGGCCGACAGCAGCAAACTGGCCGACCAGCAGCCATGTTCACATATATATAGAAGCGCATCCATTCAGTCCAGCATATCTCAGTTCAGCAGTGGTATCTCCTCAGCGTTTCCCTCCCAGGCAACAAGGAGAGCATCAGTTCCAAGCATTCCCTTCAGCGTTTCCTTCCCAGGAGACAAGGGAAAGTCAATGGGACACCAGTTCATCCAGCATATAGTCATCAAATCAGCATATTCAGCACTCAAGTCATCATTCCTACCTCCTACATAGAGGGAAGCCGACATCAAAGGGTGGACCTCAGCATTGGAGCAAGGAACAGTCCTCATCTTCAACATTCAGCCCATCCATCTCGTCCCGAGAAGGATCTTCATCTAGGATAGCATCATAGATCTATTTAGATCTCATTTTAAGCCCATTCATCTAATATAGCTGCATTGCATTGCATTGACACTATTTGTCTCTCTCTTAAGCATCATTAAGTGAAGTTTAGTCAGCCTAAGGTTGTGTTTACGATGTCACACATACAAAGATTGCCAAACACATGTCAATCTATCACATGTCACACATACAAAGATTGCCAAACACAAGGACGTTGTAGACGGCCCGGGCCGTCTGCCGAACCATCCAGCAGGTTGAAGATAACTTTGAAGCCACTTCGGAGAGCGTTATGCACACCCAAAACTGCTGAGGGAGATGGACTACTGAAGGCTGAATGCTGAAGCAAAGCTTTGGGCTGCCTTGGGACTGAAGCACTAATTTGCTTGGCTGAGAATGATGTATGCAAAAGACTTTAGTCTTTAGGCACACATACTTCTACTAAATAACTGCTGAAGACTTATGAATGATGAGATGATTTTATCAAGGACTGAGGGGGCTGCTTATATATGCATCTGGGCTGCTAGTCAGTGGAGATCTAGTCCTGTTGGAGAGCTAATAAATGCTCATGACTTGCTGATTATAGCATTAAATGCTATTGGTGATATCCTGGCTTCACACGTGTGATGTGCCGGATAAATAGCTGCTGGCCACCTGCTGAAGACCTGGCCGACTGCTGTCCTAACCTGCCAATGCTGGCCGACTGGATGTTAGGCCTCCTATATGTCTCTTAAGTGTGGCTCATGGTGCCCACAAGCCCAAGGCTCATAGGCTGGCTCCAAGGGCTGGCCTAGAGCCTTACTACCTTTGCTGAATGCCTTTAAATGCTGGCTAATGCTAGAGTAACGTACATGAAAGACTGTTCTCCAAGCGGGTTAAGTGACAGACTCTTGACACCTATGGCTTGGAATGACCTATGCAGCTCATGCCTAACATGTCCTTGGACTAAGGCTCCATTAGAAGTCATCTCCTTTCTTTCTATAAACACCAGGGCCTTTGTTGTGGGTGTGCCCGCCCTTGTAGGTGTTTTCTCATTTTCCCCACTCCGTATTTAGCCCCCATTTTTTCCCTATTTTTCTGTGGCTTGGGTGGCAACCCTGTGGTGGAAGGAGGACCTCTGAAGCTGGCCGACTGCATTTGTACATGCTGGTGCTGGCTGATTGTGTTGCTTCAGGTCCACGACCTCCCACATGAGCTGGCCGACACCCCTGCAGCTGGCCGACTGGTTTTTGGCTGGTCGTGGAGGTTTAGTGCCAGTCGGCTGCCTCTGAAACAGGCCGACTACACTTTGGGGGCCATATAAAATGGCCCCCCAATCCCTTGTCACATTTGTATCCCTTCAGGATCTTCTTTGTGTATATAGAGCAGAGTTACACGCCACTATCTATCTCTCTCTCTCTTGTGCTGTTGTTTTCTGCATTGCGTTTGCTCTTCTGTTCCCAGATTTGGTCATCATCTCCGCTGCGCATTCTGACAGGCTCACAATGGGGTCATGTTGTACGACAAATGTTCCTAAATAAAGGTATTACTTCTGTAGAAGTATGGCACTGATGATGAGCCAGTGTGTCACACTGCACCTCCATGTGACAAGGCGTCCCCGGCACTCCACGATTGATCATATCATCACATGCAGCACAAAAAAACAAGACAGTCATCTATGAAATCCACTAGTTCAAACAAACATGCATGAGTAATGCATATGCACGTGTACATTGGAAATGCATATGCACGTGTACATTGGAAATCTCCTGTTCTCTGAGCTTGTACCTGTTCATAGGGCTCTAGTCATACTAGGGTAGTGGAGTGTGTTCCCAATCATACCGGTGCCACACCCCTGCATCTGGTCATACTAGGTAGAGAATGTGCAGTCATACTAGCTCTACATCCAGTCACACTAGATGTGAGAGTACTAGCAAACTTCCGTAGAAGTACATGATCATACCAGCAGAGCTCCCAACTCTAGTCATATTAGAGTGCCATCTACCAAGCATACAGGCATCAATGCACATCTGGGCTAGTCATACTAGCCCTCTATGATGTCCTGCATACATAGTTTTTGGAAACCAAGGATGTCACACATCCCAATTAGCTTGTTTAGGGAGCGAAATGGTGCCACTTGTCGCATCAAAAAAATCTGTTGTCCTTGATAAACTGCATGAATAGTGCCAAGTGACTCACATGCTCTGCATATGATTTGAAAGAAGGCCAGAATGTCATCAACAGGACATAAATGGAGCATTGTTCAACTCAAACAAGCCAGGAGGCCTGCAGCAAGGAGTCCTCTAGATATCACCCTCTAACCTAGCTTAAGTTAGCTGCTAAGATTGCCTAACTAATTATCCCTGGGGTTAAAATAGGACGAGAGTCGTGCTTAAACACTTTAAAGACCAGATAAACAGCAAGACAACAGAATATGCTAAATATGCGGTTGATTTCGGATGTGTTTTCCTACCACAACCCAGATGTAGTATTGATAGTTCCTTTAAGATGGCCATCTCGAGCCTATATAGAAGTTATCTCTTTTAAAGGGTAAGAATGATTCAAGCAAAAGAAACAATAAAAGCCAAGCCTTGGTGTGCAAGAGTATCATGGTTTCCAGAACATTCACACTTTCAAAGACTTAGCCAATGTCACTTGGTGTTCTGTTAGACCATGTCTTTTCTGTTGATGGTGGAATTGTTCTTACTTTGTAATTGTTCCATCAACATCAGAGATCACAATCCTGGTGTTCCATTTCCATAAATATATATGAGCATCCACCTGCACATTTAGCAATGACAGATTTTCAGTCAAATTTCCCATGCTTTGGATCAGCACTATACAAGACTATTCAGAAAAGGAATGCATACCTGTGCTTTTCCAAGAACTCTTGGGAAAGTAAAAGTCACTTTGTTTGGACCCTCCTTAAGTTTTAAAGATTCAATTTGTGCCGCTGTCGGAATATAGGTACGCACTTTTGGTTTTTGCGGCCCCTTACAGTAGTTGTTCTTCCTTAGGATTTCCTCAGATAAAGGACTTCCAATAGCTATGCTTGAGGCTGCCAATTTTGCTTGCTTTGTGACAGTGCCTTCAGATATGGGGGGCTTATCAGCTTTTGACGTCCTAAATGGGAGAGGCCACATGGTCCACCTAGATGGAGGAGGAACTAAAGCAATTGCTGAAATTTCTGCAGCTTTGCTTCCTTCTATAGGAGAGCCTTCTATGACAACCTTACTTGTGTCTTCATTCACCAGACCATTACATATCCAAACAGATGATTCACCCTGTTTGGCATTTCTTTTATCCGTCGCGTCTGATTTCCAGTTATCACCATCAAGGCATACACCCACCACTGAGGCAGTGTTGAGTGCATCCTGCAGCTCTTTTTCTTCTTCAGCTGTTACAATCTTGTAATCATTCCAAAGTAGTTCATCCATAGCTTTTGCATCCACACTTGATTTTGAACACGGTGCCTTCTGCAATCCAAACCAATCTTCTGCTATCACGGTCTTCAAGTTACACATCATTCCATCATCTGTCACTAACAGAGTTCGGCTATTACCCTCATCACATTCATCTTCAGTCTCCACATCCAAGACTCCATCACCTGTTACTAATAAAAGTGGGCTATCTCCCTCGTTGCATGCCCCTGCAGTCTCCACATTTGACTCAATACTGGAAACCCGCTGCGATCCTGATTGTTCTTCTTCATCCAAGTGATCCAGAAACATACCATCTGCCTCAGAAATATTCGAAGTATCACCATCAATGCTTATGATTGGGGGTTTCACTTCTAAGTTGATATTGGGTGCCTCCCGCAGGTCTAATCGTTCTGCTGTCACAGGAACTGAGTTAGCACAATCCATTGAATTCGTGCCACTAATGTTTCTGTTTATGATCACATCTTTTCTTGCCAAGTCTACCTCGGCCACCTCCGGCAGGTTTGATCTCTGAACAGAAGAAACAGTTCTCGAATCCAACATTTCAGCCACTCCTGAATTGCAGCTATCACCAGAGATTGTGCTTAATGGTTCCTGCATTCCTGATGGACCTTCCCATGCCAAGTCATCTGGTAGACCTCTCATCTGATTCGCACCATTCCCCCATGTACTTGAAACAGAGTCTGTGCAGGATGTTTCCTGCACTCGAGATCTCTCTTCGGCTGCCACTCTCTTCAAGCAAGACGAGTCTTTTGTTTTGTCATTTTCCTTTGTGTCATCTGCTATTGTTTGGCCAATTTCTTTCTTGTCATCTGCTGTCGATGACGCACTAGGTAAGGCCAGTATAGTATCCTCTGCTTCCTTTTCAAAATAGGCTTCACCTTTGTTGTTCAGAAGCATATAAAAGTCAGCTCGAACGCCATTAACTGAGATGTCAACAATCCTCTCCCTTCTTTTCAGGGCACCCTGAATATTGCCACACTTCACATACCACGGTGAACTTTTGAAGGCACCATCCTCTTGCTGCACCACAATGATGTCAACAGCACCCTGAAAAGGACCAGCCACTGCATAGACACCCTGCGACACATAGCTGCCCAGCATTGCAAAGCCATACATTTTATCGCCACATCAAGCCCTTTTACACGCACTATCAACCAATGTTCATAGCAGCTGCTCAGCTTCACGTGGAGCTGCTTCTACTGTAGACCGCAATCCCACAATCCATGAGCAGGAATGGAAAACGGTCAGCAAGCTCTGGTGGCGTCTTCAAGCACATAACTAATGGGTGGTTCCCTCTTTGTGAACCTACATGCAATGAAAGGCCCCATGCTGTATTTTAACACATTCAAGCAAATGTAAAGAATGTACAAGCATCCAGAAAAGGGTAGATAAGAGCAATCCGGAGTACCTCGTCGTACGTGCAAGATTGCAGGCCGTAGAATGTACGAGCACTGCGAGCAGATAAACCAGCTAGGGTTTACGCAGATACTGCCTTCTAGGGTTTTCAGAGACACGGAAACCGGGAGCAAAAACGACCGAAGATATGAGAAGGGGGAAAAAGGGAGGGGATCAAAACAAGATCTAGAGGTAAAACAAGGAGGTAAGCTTGTTTGTGCAGGCGATGCAGAACGAAAATTCAAACCAGGACTGCGATCTTGGAAAGGTGAGGGTAAGAAAATGGCAGGTTGGGGGCGTAGGGGGAAATTGACCTGGCTATGGCAACGGCGAGGAAGACACTCCCTGCGGCGATCAGACAGAAAAGCGAGGAAAGCTAAATTCACAATCCTTTTACGGCGTGTGAACGGTGGAGACCAGTGCCCACGCTTTTCGCCACATATCTCGTACTGCTTTCACCAAATGTTTTAAACGTTTCATATACACGTGGTTGTACAAGGTCGGTTGTTTTTATTTTTAAATATAGCCATGATTTTACTCCCAATCATGACTATATAGAGGCACCAAAATGTTTTTTGCATTTTCATTAAATATATTATGAGATTTTCAAGAATAAAAAAGAATAAAAATGTTTTGCTAAGGTTTCATTTTAGTATGTAATGATTAATGCTTGAAAAAGTCATGACTATATATGTCCTTTAAGTTATAAGCTATAAGTTATAACTAATGACAATGAGTACTCTAAGAAAACATTTTTTTCTTAACTGAAATCCTTTACATCAAAGTAACTAGAGCCTTTAGCATCAAAATATCCAGAGCCCTACATCTGTTTATACATCAATTTATACAATCAAACCCTGTTCAGAAGATCATTAATCAATACCCAAAAAAAACATTTTTTTCAAAACAATCACAATAAAGGTAACAAGTGGCCCTTTTCTCTCTCTTTCTCTCTCTCTCTCTCTTTTATTGCCCGAGTTGACCCTTCTCTCTAACTCTTTCGGCAGGTTGATTGCCCTTCTCTCTCTCTTTCTCTCTTGCTCTTTTTTATTTTTTTCCCTCTAAAACAAAAAAAAACATTTTCTTTATACTAATTCTACTCTCTCTCCCCCCTTTTTCTTCTTCTTCCCCCCTTAAAAAAGACTCATTAATAAAACAAAATATCCTTTTTTTAAATTTTCTCTCTCTAACTCTCTCTCTCTACCTCACACTCACTCATACTCTCTCTCTCTCTCTCTCTCTCTCTCTCTCAATCACACTCTCTCTAACTCTTTCTCTACACCTCTCTCCCTCTCTCTCTCAATCACACTCTCTCTAACTCTTTCTCTACACCCCTCTCTCTCTCTAACTCTCTCTCTCTCTCTCTCTCTCTCTCTCTCTCTCTAGTACATACATCCCGACCTCACAATAGCAGTTTTCTTTCAGTTTTCTTATTGTGCACTGAGCACCATATCTAATACTCAAAGATACCACATGCATTGTACATGGTTTTGTCTCATAGGAGGCCGGTTCTCTTTGGCCTAAGAGAGACGTTAATACTTTCTTTCTTTCTTTCTTCTTTCTAACTGTCACTTTCTCTCAAACTAGCCCTCTCTCTCTCTCTCTCTCTCTCTCTCACACACACACACACACACACACACATACACTTTCTTTACCTTTGTCTAACTCTCTCTCTCTAACTTGCTCTCTCTCTCTAATAGTCATTGTTTCTCTCTAACTCACACTCTTTACCTTTCTCTCTCTCTCTAACTCTCTAACCTTCTCGCTCTCTCTCTCTCTCTCTCTCTCTCTCTCTCTCTCTCTCTCTCTCTCTCTCTCTCTCTAACGCTCACATTCTCTCTAACTCACTCTCCCTACCCCTCTCTCTCCCTCTAACTCTATTTAACTCTCTCTCTCTCTCTCTCTCTCTCTCTCTCTCTCTCTCTCTCTCTCTCTCTCTCTCACACACACACACACACACACACTTTCTTTACCTTTGTCTAACTCTCTCTCTCTCTCTAGCTCGCTCTCTCTCTAACAGTCATTGTTTCTCTCTAACTCACACTCTTTACCTTTCTCTAACTCTCTCTCTAACCCTCTAACTCTCTCTCTCTCTAACTCTCTAACCTTCTCACTCTCTCTCTCTCTAACACTCACATTCTCTCTAACTCACTCTCCCTATCTTTCTCTAACCCTCCTTCTCTCTCTTACTCTAACTCTCTCTCCAACTCTCTGACACACTCTCTTTCTCTCTCTAACTCTCTTTACCTTTCTCTAACTCTCACGCTCTTAAACTCTCTTTCTAACCCTGTCTCTCTCTATCTCTTATTAGCTAGTGCCTAGAGTGCAGCCACACAATAGTGGGGAGAAGAGAGAGAGATGATAGATAATCAACAAGAGAATCAGCAAAAGATTAAAGGGATTGTGGGAGTATAAGATGTAGTGGAAAACATAAATTCATTATAGAAGCAAGTCCATTTTATAAGAGAGACCTCATTACATATTCTAAAGCATATGCTAGATGTGATGCCACCACATATGCTAGAGGAAGCAAAGTTTGCAAAGTCTTCATCAACTTTCAGCTTTACAAGCCTCTTCTGACACTCTTCGATGTAGTGCCCTAGCTTGTGGCAATTCACACTTTTCTTTCTTCTTCTTGGTGTCACCTTGTGAGACGAGTCCATTTTCCCTTTGTCCCCCGGAGAAGTAGGCTTGGTTTTCTTTTTTTGCATATGCTCAGTCTCCTTTGCTTGCATCACCCATGGATCCGTTCTTTCTTGTCTCCTCCTCTTGGAGAAGTAATCTAACCAACTCCTTGAAGAATATAGGATTGCCTCCTCCTCTCATAGAGAAATTCAAAGAAGTATGGAAACTCTGATAGGACTTGGTAAGGAGTTAAGAATGGTGGTGGTGACCAATTTTCTGTTATCAACTACCTCATCTATATTCAGCAATTGTTCTTTTAGGTATGTAACCTTGGTAAGATGATCTGCAATGGAATCACCTTCGTTCATGGTCAAGTCGTCCAGCTTCTGAATCAAGTATATGACTCGTGCTTCATTATTACGGGACTGGAACATGGTCTCGAGGATCACCCAAGTAGCCCTTATAGAGCTGCAGGGTCGGATGTGAGGTACAATCGACTCAAAGAGCAATCATGGCCATTTGCTTGAGCATTGTTAACCTATGACGGACATTGAGACGTACTATGTTTTACGTCACTAATTTAAATATTCTAAGTCATGGACCGGGCTTGTCGGCACCATATGTTAAGGATAAAGGGATTGGGTGATCGCCGATGAGAGGCGCACCTTGAATATCAGCAGGGTAAGGGTTAGGGTTGACCGGCCATGTATGGACGCCCATGTGTGAACGGCCAAGTCACCTATAAGAGTCAAATGTAACCCTAAAACCCTCATTCTCATGTGTTGAATACAAGAGTGCTCTTGCCTTATCTCCTTGGTTTCCTTCTCCTGCGTGTGAGAGAGAGAGAGAGAGAGAGAGAGAGAGAGAGAGATCAAGCACTGTGTAGCGGCACGACGGCGGAGAGGCGGTAGAGCGCCGACGGCGGCTCCTTCTTCACTGCGACGCGAGAATCCTTCACGGCGGTGGTTCTAGCGGTGAGTGACACACCTTTTGCATTCTGTTTGAGCTTGCTTTCCTGGTTGTATGCTTGCAGCCATTCGTGGCTCGCATACGGTGCTCGACAAGTCCCCAGCTACGACCTGTGCGGCAAAAGCGCACATTTTTGGCGTCGCTGCCGGGGAGATGCCCTGCACCAAGCTCCAGTTTGCAGCTCGGGCTGCTGCGTGAAGTGAAATTTACACTGTAGGAAAGGCGACTGTGTGTTTGTTGTTGAGGTGTTTCCGTGTTTCGCAATCTGTTTCTGCAATTTGTCTTCTGCAATTCTATTTCTTTTGTTATTTTTCCGCTCCGTGAGCATTCTGCTCTCTGGTTTTCTGCGTGTGAGGGGGGGATTTTTGAATCCCCAGGCCTGCGCTGTGTGCGAACTGCACACGGCCAAGGCTGAACCCTAGAAAGAAACCCTAGAAAACTTATCCCCAAAAAAAAAAGAATAAATTAATTTTAGAAAAAAAATTATCTTAAAAAAAAAACCAAACGTGTGGAGAGGAAAGATTTTTGATTTGGAGAAAAAAATTTTGAAAAGAAAAACCCCCAATTGACCCCGGCCGCCGCCTCAGTCTCAGTCTTTGATGTATATATATATATATATACATATAGGAGAGAGAGCCTCCATAGCTTTCTTTCAAGTGAGAGCTTATGGAAAGTTGAGCCCTATATGTAGCTCACCCCCCAAGGAGTAAAGTGAGCATGTGGGATAAAGCCTTCACCCTTTCCTCCACAAGCAAATAGGCCTGCACCCCTTTCTCCCACAAGAAAACAGACTGTTTTGAGGACCACAGGAGCTCTGGATAGGCGAACACGGTGCTGTAAAGCACGTTAGGACCCTTTAAACGATACGCTCGTTTTGAGCTATCACACGTCCTAGTTCAGGTTTGACCATACAAAAACAAGTAAAAACGGGGTGTGAAACACCTAAGAAACCACTTGTGTGGACTTCAAGGGTAGTTACCAACGCCCGTAGGGTACCCACGTCACATGCATCTACGCTCTAGTCGAATACTAGAGCCTAAGCCACTAGAAAGCGTTTCAGTTTACGCAGGCTTACACCATCCCTCCACGTTGGCATCTTGGCCTTCAACTGGAACCCAAGGAAGTGCAACCCAAGATCCACGAATAGCGCATAGTGACTCGTCCTCTGACTCAGAAGGCATGGAAGGGCACCCTACCACCAAGAACCCTGAGGAGACAAGCCAAAACATGCCAGTTTGGGTCCCACAACCCGGATCTAGCATGTTTAGTCGTCTAATAGAGACCTTTAGTAGAGCTACACGCTCTGAACATGCGACAAGCGAAGTAAATGAAGAAGGAGGGGTAGTGGATTCGCCATTCACATCTCATGTAGACCCTACCCTCCCAAAGAGTGTCCATGTGGATATTCTACCCACTTCGTTTAATGAGGGCCTTACTGAGCTACCACCTTCCGACGCGCCTCCTAAAGTAGAGGTCCCTAGAAGCCAATCCATAAGAAGTGACATTGCGTCCACTTCAAGAGAACCGTTTGGCACACCAAGTCTGGATAGGATATTTCTCAATGAAAATTGGGAATATGATCTACACACAGAGACTCTAACTGACCTATACACGGGCTACACATACCACGTAGGTTGGTTAGAAGTCCTACGATCTACATCTAGCGCTACTAATCTAGAGGAGCAACAACAAATGATATGTGAGGTTATTCATAGAATTATCCAAATTGAGAGGCAAAATAGGGGAGTGAACTTAGGTTCCACTGGCCCTATGAGATTTTTGGATACAGGCAAGGCCAAACAACCAACCCTATCACAATTGGAGACTCCCTCGGTGAGTCCCATAGACCCTTCATATGTTGTTTCGCCTGGAGTCTCAATGCAGGTTGAGCCCACAAGCAGTAACTTTAGCTTTCCAACCTTGGCTCAGCTTTCCATTAAGGAATCCACAATGCCTACCCCAATGATGAGCATAATGGAAAGTGCACCTGTTACCGCTGTAGTTAGTACGACGTCGCTACCTAGTGGAACAGTACATACAACAGTGCGTGCCAGTGCCTATCGACCATATGTACCTATCGCTACTCATGCTCATGTAGCTCCTACGCCACTTAGTATGCCAATGGCGTATGCTCCACGACCGCCTTATCACAACCCTTATCCAAGAGGAGCTAGGCCTAGTCATATATCATATCCTACGTCATTTGCCAACATACCCAGACCAACGCCAACTCCTATCAGCCAGGCTATCCCAGAAGTGCCTCCACCAGCTATGCCTGCTCACCTAGGTGATCTCGCAGCGTTTGCTCAGACGATCAGACGATCTATTGTGGAAAACATGCGGGGCATGCTTGAGAGAGAACCTAGAAGCAAGGCAGTACAAGTGGCTAAGCTCACTCAGAACTTCAGTGGTAATGAGAATGTTAGGAAGCACATTGAAGTCTTCGAACACGTGTGTGATTCCTTGGAAGAGCACAATGAGCTGCATAAGTGTAAAGCCTTAGGCTTAACCTTGAGTGGGAAGGCCGGAGATTGGTATCGAACCTTAAGGATTGAAGAGCGCACTCACTACCCCACTCTCAAGAGATTGTTCTTGAAAGAATACATACGTGAGGGTGTGCTTTGGGGAGTAGCATCTCAACTCCAAAAAGCTGAACGCGAGGAAGGGGAGTCAGTGAGAGACTTTATAAGTCGATTGAAGCATCTAAATTCTCGTTGCACTCGCGATGAGCGCTTCAATAATAACCAACTGCTCGATAGATTCATCCGAGGATTGCGCCACGAGGACATATACAATGGCCTAGTCATTAGAGGTCTTACAACGTGGGAAGCAGTCACACTGCCAATGCAATCCAGTTAGAAGACAACAGGTGTCTTCGGAGACAAAATCCGTTAGTTCGTAAGTATCTGGGTACGAGTTAATGATGGTAAAACCTATTGCCAAGGAGCCCAAGATATCCGAAATGTGTGTGATGACCGACCTTACTAGCCAGAGAGGAAAATGTGGAGGAATTAGAATGGCTAATTCGCCTATTGACCATGACTGACCCCTACTCCGTAGAGGACATATCCCCATTAGCCCAATGCTTTCCTTTTCCACAAGATGACTATCCTCGCATGGTTACATTCTTGATGAGTTTATGTGGATGGGAAAATGAAAAGGAAATATCTGACAATGATGAATGGACGGATGAAACTCATGGCACTACTGAGGTTGACTTTATTTATTTGGATGATGCGGATAGAGGCTTAGCCTTAGGGCTAGAGCCAGGACTCTACAACATCCTCTTACCGTATCCTCAGTAGTAGTGTAGTGACTGGTAGGTAGGTTAGTATTTTCAAGTTTTTTTTAGTTTGGATTCCTTAAACGAGTCTTTAATTAAGGAGGAAGCAATAGAATGTCGAGCGTGAGTACATGCTCCCCCTTTCCTTGGATAGATCATATTTTCTGCAATGATGTTGCAGCCTCTTGGAACCAATTTGTCTAGCGGGTCATAGGTGGTGATGTGGGCAAATAGCTTTTTATGATCCTTATGGCCACATCAAATTGCAGAGATGGTAGTGTATGCTCCCATTGACGAATGGAGGAAATGGTTTCCGACGATACTTTTACAAAGGGAGACATAGACTCATTGGGCTTGTTGGGTGTCGACAAGAGTAGGTGTATAGCATGCAGACACTTCTATATCAATGTGTACCTGGCATGAGGAGCTAGAAGCTTCATGTGGCTCCCCCCTTCCTGAGCTAGGTGGTATTGATCGATATCGTTTGGGAATCCAGACTAACTTTGGAAGAAGTGGTGCGGCAGTCTGTTACCTTTCCCTTACCACAGTCTTGAATTGTCGTTGGGGTGGCAACATTTGGTTTGCAAGGTTTTACAGGTGATGTAGAGGGATTCAGCTTATGCTTAGGGACCCAAATCTGGTCATTCCCCTCATAGTACCCTTGGGCTACTAATAATTTTTTAGGAATCCATCATGATGTTACATTGCCCTTTCTCGGGTGGGTAGCCGCTTTCCTTCTACGAGGCTTCTTGGTGGCTGAACGAGATTGAGCATGGGAAGCTGTTTAACAAAGCTTTTGGGACCAATTTGTATGTACTCTTTGGCATAGTAAGCGGAGCTTTAGAGACCACCCTGAATGTTTCCACTCTTGGCGTTGAAGCGTTAGAGGGGTGGCAAACAATCAAAGATGGTTTTGCCACTGGACTTTGTGATTTTTTGTTATCTAGCATTTTGTCCAAAGTCGATGGCTTAGGAGCGGGATTTTGAGCGATCATACTGAGTGTTGGTTCTTGCGTTATGACTCGTCTGGTTGCCCAATCGATATTGCACTTGGTGGCCAACATCCATTTGCGCCCTAAGTTTACAGTGCCTTCAATGGTACCAGCAGGCATAACCAAAAAGCTTTGAATTAAAAAATATTTTGGACCACTAAACCAAGAGATGCTCTTGCAAGAACATCTTTTAAAACAACGGAAGGAGATCGCAAAAGAAAAAAATCCAGCAAGCTCAAGAAGAGGCTAAGGCAAGGGAGGCCAAAGTCAAATAGATACTCCAAAAGAGAATGTTGCATGTGAACATGGCTTCGCTAACTCTCATAGACGAAGATGAACTAAACATTGAGCCAGCGTGACTCAGGGCGGAACTCTCTATGGCTAAATGTCATGCAACGAGCATTGCATTGATAGATACGGGATCAAGTCATAACCTGATCTCATATGAGACCTGGGTAGCCTTAGATAAACCACACCTTGAAAACACCAATGCACAAGTACGTAGTGTGCACTTGACAAGTATGAAAGCTGAGCGATTTTTAAGTGTTAATGTTTCCATCAGAAATAATTCCTTGGTTGGAAAGGTGTTTGTCATGCCTGTAGGTTCGATGGAGGAGGAAATGATCCTGGATTTGCACTAGCAACTGTAATATCCAATGGGACAAGAGGACATCATTGCTAAACGAGGGCAACAATGTCATTTTCTTACCCTTATGGAGCCCGATAAACACAAGGAAGCAGGCCATGATTGAGGATATAGAAACACCAAGCATGGTGACATCAGCTCCTAAAGTAAAAAAGGCATCAATTCCACAATCCCTATGCAAAAAACAACCCAAGTCAGAGGGTACACAGCAGTGGGTGCCTAAGGGTCAACTTGGAAACCAACTCTACAACAACAAGGATAAGAAGGGCATCAATAAGGAAACAACAAGAGAGGTTCAAAATGGACAAGGGATAGAAATGGTCTTTACAAGTAAGTTGGCGGTACTCCAGACAAAGCAGCACTCCACAAAGCAATCGTAAAGCAATGGGTTTAAAAGGACTTGATAATGGCACAAGGTTATTACCAGGACAATACAACAGCATGGGTGCCCAAACTCCACCCAGTGAACCACCGTTTGCAAACACCTCCAAATACAAAGAAAAGGACAGTAAAGGCATTCAGAACCAACTCCCAACTAAAACCAATACTAGGAGTGCACAAACACTAGTGTGGAGGAAGAAGCCAACCCAACAAGATGGGTTAAATATAACAAAAACAATACTTATAACCACCTCGATCAAGGTGCTGGACAAGGACATTGAAAGGAGGAAAAAGAAGGTGCAACAAATGGACACTGATGCAAGCCCCAATCTATAGGATTCAGTAGAAACACTGTTCAGTTGGGTGGAGGAAAGAATCAAGCACTCTCACATGTAGTTAAAGCTACCCAGAAGTACCAAAGTACCACCTTGGTTTCCATGGCAATAAAAAGATGAAGGTATCCATTAATCAAAAAATGGATACAAGGTAAAATTGGGTATCATTCACTTCTTTGAATGCATGGTTGAGTGTCTAAGCATGAAGAGAAATATAGGGTATCAATCTTGCACACACATGGTCCAAAAAGATTCACACTGTGAACTGGTACAAAATAGTTCATGCCATGAATTGATCTTAACAGCTTCACGCCGTGAGCTGGTTTTTAGGAGCTTCACGCCGTGAATTGGTACAAAACAGTTCACACCGTGAACTGGTCTTAAAAGCTTCACAATGTGAAGTGGTCCAAAATGCTTCACGCAATGAAACAGTTACTTTTTCTAGACCAATTGTAGAAAGACATGTGGCATTCTTCATTAAGGCAGCCGCCGAGTCTGACGACTGTGCCATGAAATCAAAATTTCTTCCTTTTTTCGTCATTTTGCATTCTCTGGTCATTGTGTGCACAACGCAAGAATCGAGCCCTTCCTTGCATCGCCTTCCTTCTCACTTCTTCGAGTATAAATCGACACATATGGGTTGAGGTGGGAGCTTGGGCCTTTCCTTTGTGTTTTCTTTTCTTTTCATGTGTTCAAATCATTGATTGTAATCATTTAATGCCTTTGTCGAACAATGTCTTTGCTTGGCGAGCAATGTCTTTGATTGTCGAGCAATGTCATAATCATCCTTGCACAAACCTCGCTTTGTGGTTCGATTAAATCATGCATTCATCAAATTTATAAAAAATGAAACCTAAATAATTACATAACTAAATCTCATGGAACTCCAACTCACTGAATTCCATTTCACGGAATTCCAACTCACGAAACTAACCTTGGGTTTATCCCATCTCATGAAACCACCATTTCACATAACTAAATCTCATGGAATTCCAACTCACTGAATTCCAATGGAACTAACCTTCATGGGTTTATCCCATCTCACGCAACTACCATTTCAAGTAACTAAATCTCACGGAATTTCAACTCACGGAATTCTAACTCACAGAACTAACCTTCACGGGTTTATCCTATCTCATGAAACTACCATTTCACGTAACTAAATCTCACGGAATTCCAACTCACAAAATTCAAACTCACGAAACTAACTCTCACGGGATTACCCTTCACCACTTGCACTTTCACAGCCTTAACACTTGCACTTTCACGGTACTTAACCTAATCATGAGTAGAATTGGACCCTATCATATCACAGCTAATATACGCTGTTAATTGCTCACACCACTAACACACTTCCCATCACAATTAACCTTGTTACCATCTGCACCTCCCACCACCAGTGAAAATACATACATATGCCTTTAACAAGATTTCCTTAGATGCAATGCTGAAGAGCTCGTACAACTCTAATGGAGCCAAATATGAAAATATCAGGGACGAAGTCACAGAAAAGGTATGCAGGGCAATGTTAGTGATAATGCGAATCCAGTGGACAGGTATAACAGGGTGCCACTAAACAAAATAGCAAAGGTGCATAAGGAAAAGGAGGATGATTGGGCCTCCTACATCCACAGGGAGATGGAGAATTACCTTAAGGTCCATCAGTCAAAAATTGCAACCCGTACCGATGACACAGGTACTAAACTATGTGGCTCAAAGGCCTCTCCCAGAACCAAAACTAGAAGAAAGAATGCAATTGGCACTCCTAACACTGACTGCTACGGAAATGCAAGGACAAGCTGTGCTCATGGTGGAGACTAAAGAGATAATGAAGGAGATTAAGAAAGGAAGGAAAAAGAAGACTGAAAGAAAGATGAGGGGATTCATACCAGATGTTGCTGAAGAAACACATAGAATTGAGGCCGAACTCACGCAAGAAATAAAATCGTACTAAGAAGTACTAGGGTAGTAGGAAGCTAGTGTTAGTGAGGCAACACATCAAGAGAGGACAGAAGTACAGCACATGACTCCTCCTCAAAGCTCGCCCCAATTAATCTTCAAAAATCTGTCTCCCCTAAAGAATTCCACAATGTCAGACACACCTGCGAGGGGGTTGCAGCAGCTAGAGCCTGAACCAAGGCATTGCCACCAGCAAAACCCCAAAGGACTCGAAGAAGCTACATCACTCCCAGTGCAACTCACATAAGAGCCACTAGATATAGGAAAAAGGCCAAGGGCTGAAGATACACTGAGTCCAAGCAAAAGGAGATGTCTGGAGAACGAGGAGGTGATACCATAAAATTCCTTCTTACATAATCTGGATTATGAAAAATTCTTTCAAGAAACAGTGGAGGGACTGGACAAGCTTCTGACTTTGCCACAAGCTAGATTGGAAGGGGCCGCAGCCACAAGTGCTTCACTTTGGGAGCAAGAACAATGGGTATGGCGGTGCCGTCTTCTCACGCCCACATGCTTCATGATCGCAATGCCACACTTTGGAAGCAGGTTCAAGAGGCAAACAACCAAGTACAAACAGTGCAAGAACACCTAACAAACGGTAGAAGCAACCCATATTGTGCAAAGGATTAAAGAGAATACAGATTTGAAACCGCAGCTAAAGCAAGCCAAGAACAACTTCAGAAGGAAGTCACACATAACTAGGAGTAAGCAGCTATCCATGCCCATCAGGTACAAGAGCTCAAGCACACTTCCCTAGCCAAGGAAGAAGAGCTACAAGGCCAAATCCAAACACTATTCTTAACTCTGAAGAAAGCAAGAAAACAGAGTAAACCACTTGCAAACAAGAAAGAGAATAGAACAACAAAGCAAATGCGGAGAAGAGTAGAGTGCTTAATGACACCATTAGCACCAATCAGAGATGCAAAGAATGATGATTGCACACCAAGAAGCGATGGTGCAAGTCACACAACAACTACAAGACAGTCAAAAATTGGCTACAGAAAGACTTCAAAGGATTACTGAGGCTCGGGGAAGAGAGGCTACAGACAAGTGCAAGAAGAAGCAACAAGGCACTTTGAGAAGTTGGATGCTACCAAGTTGGTTAGAGAAACAGCTATTTCAAACCTTCTCAGCACCAAGGACTCACGCATTCAAGAGTTGGAACGTCAACTGGCTATCCAAGAATGAAGTCAACGACAAGAACCAACAGATGAGATGAGCCTAATCCTTGAGAGCAAGCCTCAGAGATAGGTCTCTGAACCAAAAGCATTGCCACCAGCAGAACCCCAAGGATTAAAGAATCTACATTGCTCCCAGTGCAACTCACGGAAGAGCCACTGGGATACAGGCAGCAGGCCAAGGGCTGAAGATACACCGAGTCCAAGCAAAAGGAGATGTCTGGAGAATGAGGAGGTGATACCAGAAACTTCCTTCTTACATAATCTGGATTATGAAAATTTATTTCAAGAAACCGTGGAGGGACTGGATGAGCTCCTGACTTTGCCACAAGCTAGATTGGAAGGGGCTGCGGCCACAAGTGCTTCACTTTGGGAGCAAGAACAACGGGTATGGCGGTGCCATCTGCTCATGCCTACAATACTCACCACCAGCACTTAAACCTATGTGAATCTCTTTATATCATCCTTTTGGTATTCTAAAACTATATCATAATATCTACAAGCATCTAGAAGCAATGTTAACCAACATCCTACACTTTTGATAAAATACATATTGAGTATCCTAACATAAATCTTGAGGATATAACTGAGCTCCAAGATTTTATGAAACTCCACAAACCTAGCCACCCACCCCCAAGTTCAAGCCATGGTCAGGAAGAAACTTTAAGTTCATCATTTAACCCTACTTACCCTGTATATTCTAATGTCGCCAATCTGTATCCAAATGCTCTGCCTACTACTGACAAGTCTCAAGTAGACTATATTTTTTCTACTCTCCCTTTTCAACCCTTAGAATTTCCCACTAACACTCGCCCCGGAGGAGGTACCGGCACCTGACCTGTCTCCCCCACGGCAAACTCAGGAGGTACGTCACACTCTCCCACAAGACACCATTGAATCTTTTACTGCTGATACTATTCTTGAGTCCTTGTCTGCTGTACAAAAGATTCATAGGGGCTGGGAATCCACTGCTAAAGCCAAAACTTATGTTCAAGGTGTGAATGCAAATAACGCCCTTTAAACTAACTCGACGGATTTTACCAGAAGCAACTCAGATGTCACACCACACCGACAAAGTAACCCTATGTATTGTACCCTCTTTGAGCACCTCAACCGGAATTAGAAGAGCTCTTGCCTTTGGCTAGAGAGGGCACTTTATGGTCTAATGTGGCACGACGTACCAAGTTAGCAAATCCACAATTGGCCGATCTATTGGAAATAAAAATGGTGACATTTATGATCAGTTATTGCTTCCGCAGATGGAGGAAGACTCATCCAGTCCACACAAGAGGGGGGTACACAACAATTATAATAGATGATACAAACCCCAAGCTGGAGGATTTTGGCATCCAGTCAGATTGGAGAAAAGAGTACTTCACAATCCCAGAATATAGCCATGAATATATGTGTGCGCCACCAACTCAAAGAGTGGATCCCTTGTACATGCTACTGAAAAGAAGATGGACACCTTTGGAGTTTCAAGAGGCCAAGCAACGAGATTCACATGTATGTTATAACTTCCCCATCTTCATGCCAGCCACATTTACAAATATAGGACAGCAAAGGAAGCACATGTTGAACTGGATACACGCATGGCACCGTATCCCGGACTCGACAATAGTGGCCAGCGTTCAATTCCTAAAATTGCTCATGGTCCTAATAGATCAACCCAAGGAAAGGTATGATGGATATGATGCTGAGCAGCTACACTTCGACATGAATCAAGGACCCTATGATAGAGGCATGATGTTGTATTATTATCGCCTCCTAAGGTGTCTTCCAGCCTATATGCATGTCACATTCGAAGACATGGTCGACATCGGGTTTTGGAGATCACACTCGGCATTCAGAAGAACCCTAAAAAAGCTTCAATCACGCTGTAGCTTTTATCGTTTCATGAGTTCGGTGACCAGGTCTTTCAACCTCGATAACAGGTTCCGAGGATACAACCTTCATCAGGTAGGGGGGATGTTAATCCCATTTTGGATTAACAAATATGCTCCTCCATTTGAGGACATTAATAAGTGTCATGCAGAGGCACTATTAAAGTTGTACATTATGAGATATTGGCCACCCAAGGCCTTAGTTAAGTAAGTTTTGGGCACCCAAGTGTGAATAAGGGCCAATTGTATATAAGGCATTTTCTCAAATGAATGGACTCTTTGTGCTATTGAGAGCTTTGTTTGTGTCTTGAGAGAGAGCATTATAGCACTTGTGCCTCTTCTATACTTGTAGGTTGCATGCTTGTGTTGAGGAGTAAGAGAGAGTGATTGCCTTATATGGTGGTGCGAGCAACTCTACGGTGACAGCGTGGAGATGGAGCTTGGAGGATTGGAGCTTCTCAAGTGAGCTTAGAGACCTCAAGGGACACAAGTTTGAAGCATTGGTAAGTTCCCTCTACGATAGTTGTGTTCTATTGCTCTTCCCTAAGGTGAATGCATTGAGTTCCCTCTTGGAGGTGGGGTAACCCATAACATCTACTAATGTCTATGTTGCTCGTGCCACCTCCGTTTGGCTGTCGCCTATGCCCGCTACCGCCGCGGTCTATGCCGGTCATGCCACCTCTATTCGACTATTGCCTGCGCGTGCCCTCTCTACCCCGTTCCTGCCTCCGCCACCTATGCCGTGTTTGCCACACCACGCCAGCTCGAGACTCCCTCAGTTTGTTGCCTGCCCACGTAGGGCGCAAAGGGAAGAGGGCCACTACGCTCGAGCTCTAGCTCTACTCTGTTCTCAGCTCCAACTCAGCTTCACGTCCCTTGTGTGATTAATGGAAAGAGGGAAGACACATATCAGCTCACACCAGCATCTTGTTCACAGAGGTACAAGCTATTTTTTGGGGCTTTCCTTTCATAATTTTTTTGTTAAAGTCAAGGCCTTTGTGTTGCATATTTGGGGATTCTTGTTCATTAGTGAAAGTTTTTTAAAATGGAAGCATCCATAGGCACTCTTGTTCTTGTGTAATACTCTCGGAGTCTTGTGTTAGCTCACTCAAGTATACACCCTATTTTTGGTAAACTTCTATGAGATTGCACCTTCAATCCTGTCATATCTTGGTGCCTTGTGTGCACTCTCTTGTAACTCTCTTTTTCTCATATTTTCCCAAGAGCTCACTTCAAGGGGAGGCTTTCTTGTTCCTAGTTCTGCAATTGCACCTTCAATCCCATCATATCCTGGTGCCTTGTGTGCACTCTCTTGTAACTCTCTTTTTCTCGTATTTTCCCAAGAGCTCACTTCAAGGGGGGCTTTCCTGTTCCTAGTTCTCTCTCCAACTTTGGGAAATCTCATACTACTGCGACAGGATGTCGCAAAGAGCTACTTCCACTGAGCTTTGTGGATTTGGTGCTTGACAACTGAAGATCGACTTGATGGTCCCAATTACTCATTATGGAGTTTCATGCTGTAGAATCTCTGAACTGCCAAGGGGCTATGAGAGATTAGGATTTGGCTCAAAAATCACAATACAATTCAAAGAAAATAGAATTTGCACAAATTTTGAGGTAGAAAGAGAACAACTTTGTATATTATCAAGAAAGTTCTTATTGATATGAAGCACTCTTGGAAGAAAGAGCTCGAACTACTCGACCACCCCCGAGCTATCTCACTTGCACTCTCACTCTCATGAAAAACTCGCACCCACACACACACACACTCATAATCTTCTTCTTCTTCGGTTTTCTCTAAGTTCCTCTTCTTTTCCCACGAAAAGCTAAAAGTAGCCCCCTTTTTGGGCTTTCTCGAATTGCATGCCATATTTTTGGCGATGTAGTCTTTTTTTGGAAAAGCATGTTCAGGAAGCCTTATTCACATGCGATCATCATTCCCATGAAATTACGTTTTTTTTAACACCCAGGAATCAGCCCTTTCTCATGGTGCACCACTTGCGCCTCGGTGACCCGATGATGATGCTCGATAGCTCATCTTAAATGTTCCATTCTCCTCTTCGACTTTGTATTTGTTCATCCGAGGCTATATCTTCGTCCTTGACCGTTGTTTAGGACTTGCAATGTCTCGAGCGAAAACCTAGGCACATTTTTAGCACAAAACCACTCAAAAACCACTTTGGAGTCACCAAACGAACTGCAAATCACAAAATTTTCACTCGAGTAACGTTATTCTATGTACAAAATGGAAAAACTCTCTCATACAAAACTTCTCCTAACTCCACCTCTAACCTAATCAAAACTCACCCACGAAAATGGCAACTACCTGAAAATGACCAAAACCCAAAAAAAATTCATGCAACACAAAATTTGGTCAAAAAACATTAGATGTCCTAACAAAGCATTCTACACACTTTCTACAACATGAATTTCCTAAAAATATTTATACGAAATTATGAAGCGTCAGATTGTCACAGGGCAAGAGCCTCGTCTTGCTACACCAACTCCTGGCACCTCGACATCAAGGGCGACTCAAACTATGGCACAAGTTGTGCCAGGCATTATAACACCGCCTCTTGGAGACTGAAGATCAAAGATGGTGGGATGCCCGTGATGCTTGTGCACTTTTGCCGCACAGGTCGTAGCTGGGGACTTGCCGAGCACCGTATGCGAGCCACGAATGGCTGCAAGCATACAACCAGGAAAGCAAGCTCAAATAGAATGCAAAAGGTGTGTCACTCACCGCTAGAACCACCGCCGTGAAGGATTCTCGCGTCGTAGTGAAGAAGGAGCCGCCGTCGCCGCTCTACCGCCTCTCCGCCGTCGTGCCGCTACACAGTGCTCTCTCTCTCTCTCTCTCTCTCTCTCTCTCACACGCAGGAGAAGGAAACCAAGGAGATAAGGCAAGAGCACTCTTGTATTCAACACATGAGAATGAGGGTTTTAGGGTTACATTTGACTCTTATAGGTGACTTGGCCGTTCACACATGGACATCCATACATGGTCGGCCGACCCTAACCCTTACCCTGCTGATATTCAAGGTGCGCCTCTCATCGGCGATCACCCAATCCCTTTATCCTTAACATATGGTGCCGACAAGCCCGGCCCATGACTCAGAATATTTAAATTAATGACGTAAAACATAGTACGTCTCAATGTCCGCCGTCATAGGTTAACATGCCCCCCTTCCTGATGTAGATTCCGTCCTCGGAAGCTATGGTATGGTAAGCTCGATAGGGTTGTTGTGGTAGACCGTCTGCAAAACAGGGAAGTAGAGTGAAAGTATGCTAGAAATACTAGAAATACTTTATTTATAAAAGTGAGATTTTTATCTCATAAATGATTTTATGCATAAAAGAAATTCTTTTATATTAAAAGAATGATTTTCATCATAAACGAATTGTATGCATAAACATATGCATAAAGGATATAATTTTTATATTAAAAGTGTGATTTTCATCATAAATGGATTTTATGCATAAATAAGATGCATAAGAGAAATTCTTTTATTCTAAAAGTGTAATTCTTACTAAATTGGATTTATGCATGGATAGATGCATAAAGAATTTAATTAATCCAAAAAGTGTTATTTTTATTAATTCTTATTTTATGCATAGAAAGATGCATAAAGAATTTTATTTTTAATTCAAAAGAGTGATTTTCATCATAAATAATTTTATGCATAAATTAGATGCATAAGAGAAATTTTTTTATTCTAAAAGTGTAATTCCTACTAAATTGATTTTATGCATAGAAAGATGCATAAGAAATCTTTTTTTTAGTTCAAAAGAGTTATTTTCATCCATTTTGATTTTATGCATAAGAAGAAGCATAAAAGATTGAATTTTAATTCAAAAGTGTCATTTTCATTTAAAATCAATTTATGCATAGGAAGATGCATAAAAGATTGATTTTTATTTCGAAAGTGTTATTCTCCTTAAAATGGAATTTATGCATAAATAGATGCGTAAAGAAATCTTATATCAAATATATGTTGGAATTAGGGTTGCAGGAATGCACACACAACTTCAAGAAGATGAGGAAGCTTGAGCACAACACAGTAGTGTATTATGAGTGCCAAAAATGAAAGTTAACAAGCCCTAGAAGATTATGGGCGTATATACAATGCACGGGGGAAAAAACCTCCTAGTGAGGGAAAAAGTGCCCCGGCGGTCCTAAGTGTGTTCACACACATCACTACTATAATATGGTAACAAATCCCCCCTGGAGTGATGCGGTGAACAAGAGCTAGCACTCATGTATAGGGAAGTGTCTAGCTATGTGGACGAATCCACAAAAGGGAGTAAGCCCAAAGCTTTGCGAAAAGCTTCGAACTTCTCACGAGGCAGAGCCTTTGTGAAAAGGTCTGCAAGGTTATCCTGTGTTGGCACATAAGCCAAACTGATCTCTCCTGCAGAGAGTCTCTCCCTGACATAATGGTAGTGCACCTCAATGTGCTTCGTACGAGCATGGAACACTGGGTTCCGCGCAACTGCCAATGCGCTCTGACTGTCAGTGAAGATGGTGGTGGCAGATGGCTGCCCAACACCCAAATCAACCATAAGGCGTCTGAGCCACACACACTCAACCGTAGCTGTGAAAGCTGCCCTGTACTCAGCTTCACAACTAGAAGTGGCCACAGTAGGCTGCTTCTTGCTCAACCATGATATGCATGAGCTTCCAAGCATGAAGCAAAAACCACTCGTGGACACGCGTGTGTCATAACAACCAGCCCAGTCAGAATCTGAAAAAGCATGTAAATCTGGCGGCAATGATCCCCCCTTGGGATAAAACAACCCAAGATGCCGAGTACCACTCAAATAGCGAAAGATACGCTTCACTGCCTGCCAATGCTTAATGCCTGGGCTATGCATAAATCTGCTCACCTGTGAGACTGCAAACTGAATGTCTGGCCTCGTAATGCATACATAAATGAGGCAACCCACAGCTGTCTGATAGAGTGTGACATCAAAGTGATCTCCAGCATCATGAAGACTCAACTTCAAACCTGTCTCCATTGGAGTAGCAATAGGCTTGCAGTCTTCAAGGCCAAATCTCCGCAACAATGTTTCAATATACTTTGTCTGACACAAAGCAATACCTCCATCACACTGTTTAAATTGTATCCCCAAATAATGATGCAAATGCCCCAAATCTGACATCTCAAAAGAGGCATTCAAATCAGCCTTAAAATCAGCAATATGACTCTCATTTGGTCCTGTGAGCAGCATGTCATCGACATAGAGAGCAATGATTAGATGTACACCATCCACACGTTTAACATACAAAGTGCTTTCTGTTGGACTATTCTGAAACCCATGTGCAGTCAAATATGCATGTATTTTTTCATACCAAGCTCGTGGAGCTTGCTTTAAACCATATAAAGCCTTTTTTAACCTGCACACTTTGTTTTCCTGCCCTCTTTGAACAAAACCACGAGGCTGCGATACATACACCTCCTCATGCAAATCTCCATTTAAGAACGCAGTCTTTATGTCCAGCTGATGTACATTCCAACCATTATGAGCTGCTAATGCACAGATGCTACGAACAGTGGTCATACGACATGTGGGAGCAAAAGTCTCATCAAAATCAATGCCCTTCTCTTGAGCATAACCTTTTGCAACAAGCCTAGCCTTATGGCGATCCACTGTGCCATCAGGCTTACGCTTCAATTTGTATACCCACTTAGTGCCAATGGCTTTCTTGCCAGGGGGCAAGTCACATAAAGACCATGTACTATTCTTCATAATAGCATCGTATTCTGCTTGCATAGCAGCCATCCAATTTTCTGAACTTTGTGCCTCATCAAATGAAACAGGCTCACTTTCATCGCACATACTAGAAACAGCCAATGCATAACAATCTGACGCATAAGAGGCACCATGAGAGCCAGAACGAGTGCGACTAGACAAAGGGGCATCCAACTTGCTGTCACGCAAAGTCTGCACCAGCCATCTAGGCATATTCCTAGAGCCCTCAATCTCTTGTCTCTCATCCTCAAGTGCATCATGCACATCTGCATCAGATATAGGCTGATCTGTGCCATCATTTAAAACCTGCATAGGCTGAAAGACTGCCTCATGAGGTATTGCACTTGACTGTGCACCACTGAAAAGAGGCAACAATGTATCATAGACATCACGTGAGCTGATATCTGTCTCCTTAGTACATGAAACCAAGGGCTGAACTGCATCTTCCACAAATACAACATCACGGCTAACCAAAATGCGCTTTGTCTGTGGATGATACAAACGATAGCCTTTGCTCTCAGCACTATATCCAACAAAAATACATTTGACAGCTTTGTCATCCAATTTTCTGCGATGTTGCACAGGCACTAATGCATATGCCAGGGAACCAAAAACACGTAAATGGCCAACAGATGGCTTGCGGCTATGCCAAGCCTCATATGGAGTGACAACCTGTAATGCTTTGGTGGGACACCTGTTTAGTACATAAGTGGCACACATAACAGCCTCAAGCCAAAAACCATGTGGTAGACTTTGACTCTTAACCATACATCTTGCCATTTCCATGAGAGACCTGTTTTTTCTCTCAGCCACACCATTTTGCTGTGGTGTATACGGCACTGTACATTGGTGTTTTATCCCACGCTCAGCCAGAAATGCAGTAAATTCTGAAGACATATACTCCCCCCCTCGATCTGAACGGAGGGTGCCCATCTTACTTTCTGACACATTTTCAGCCATAACCAAAAACTGTTTGAAGCACAAAAACACTTCGGACTTTGCCTTCAAAGGATATACCCATGCATGCCTGGTAAAATCATCAATGAAAGTCACGAAGTAAAGGTAGTTTCCAAATGATGGAGTTTGCATGGGACCACAAACATCACTATGAACAAGCTGCAATCTGCGTTCAGCTCTCACTGATCCATCTTTGGGAAAGGAAGCACGCTGCATTTTACCCAATATGCAGCCCTCACAAACATGCTTGACAGGTGCCTCAAGCTTAGGCAAAGAAGACACCATTTCAGATTTCTGCAGGCACAGCAAACTTGCAAAATTCAGATGACCAAAACGTGCATGCCACAGTTTTGCATTTGAAATAGCCTGCGTATCCATAATAGCACATGCTGAATCCTCTACACATTTGCCATCCATATTGAGCTTATACAGCCCTCGACATAGTGAACCAGATGCTACAATGATGTCACCACAAGAGAGATCATGAACAGTACATCTGTCATCCACAAATTTTACAACCAAACCTGTTTTGGCAAATGCGGAGACTGACAGCAGATTCTTTTTGATCCCTGGCACATACAATGCATCAAAAAGTGTAAAGGTGTTGCCATTTGCAACATTCAGCACAATCTGTCCAACTCCTTCAACGGGATAAGAGGAGTTATTGGCACAAGTGACAGTATTCCCTGTGGGAGCAGACTCAAGGAAAGTGAATAAACTGCGCTGCGAGGTGATATGCTTAGTGGCACCACTGTCAAAGTACCATACATCTGAATCTACTGCAGACATACATGTGTCATGCAAAGATGGGTCATAACTGCACTGCGCATTGAATGCCCATTCTGTATCTAGCACAACATTAGCAGATTCATTGTTAGCAGGAGAGGCATCTGCAACAGCCATACCAGCCTCTTTCTTCTTAGCCTCTTTCGCAGCCAGCTTAGGACACGCTTTGATGACATGATCATTTCCCTTACAGTACTTGCAAAATGTCTTCTGTTTGTCACCCTTCTTCTCATCTTTGTCTTCCTTCTTTGGTTGCGCAGCATTTGCAGATTTCTGCTTACTAGAAGAAAAGCCAGCTTTACCTTTCCCGCTTCTCTGACTAACAACGAAAGCTTGATCTGCGACACGCATAATATTCCTATTTTGCCTTGACTGGTCTTCTTGCAGCAAAACAGAAACTAACTCCTCAAATGATAAGGCATTGGGATTGCCTTTCATCATCAAGCGAAGAGTGGAAGCAAAACCTTGATAAGAATCTGGTAGACCATTCAAAACAGTCTGCACAAGTGAACTGTCTGACAGGATTTCATCTGCAGAAATGAGCTGCTCTTTGAAATCCTTGATCTTTGTCAAAAAGCTATCCATAGAATCACCTTCGTTCATATGCTCACTCTCCAACTGTTTTCGGAGATAAGCAACACGAGCCTCATTTCTTGCCTGATACAATGTGGCAAGTACATCCCAAGCATCCTTAGAAGTCCTGCAGGAGCGAATATGTGGGATAATGGTACGTTTGACAGACAGCGCAATCAAGGCATGAGCCTGCGCATCTCTACCATCCCAACGAATCTGCTCTGCTGAAAGTGGTGGTTCTCGAACAGCTGCTACAGCACTTGTGCCTGCACCATCATCAATAGTACCTGTTTCTGATGTATTTGCAGCATTCCCAGCCACAATAGGACGTGCATCAATACCCTGCACAATGTTCCATAACCCCTTTGCTACCAATACATGTCGCATCATATATGCCCACAATGGATAGTTGGTGCCATCCAACTTATCCTCAGCAGCCAACATGCGGAATACATCATTGTTGTCAGCCATGGCCAATGACTGTACTACTAGATGTAAATGCTGTCTGTAAGAGGTAAACCTGTATAAAATCGACCTGTGCTATGTAGCACAGCCCAAAACAGACGAATGGGCACCTGTCCTGCAGATTTTAATCTTGACAGAAAATCTGCACAGTAGGACGATTTTGCCTGCGCAGTACTTGGAATGCAAAAACGGAGGGCGAAATGACTTCAGATCAAAATTCTGAAACGAACTAGCCCTACGGGCTCCCCCACGGCATATACTAACCTGCAGACGCTCGTGAAACCTCGTCGCAATCGGAGGAGATGAAGCGGCAGGTGCCGGTGATGCTGCCCGGGAGGAGGAAGCCTGCTCTGATACCAATTGTTGGAATTAGGGTTGCAGGAATGCACACACAACTTCAAGAAGATGAGGAAGCTTGAGCACAACACAGTAGTGTATTATGAGTGCCAAAAATGAAAGTTAACAAGCCCTAGAAGATTATGGGCGTATATACAATGCACGGGGGAAAAAACCTCCTAGTGAGGGAAAAAGTGCCCCGGCGGTCCTAAGTGTGTTCACACACATCACTACTATAATATGGTAACAATATAAGAATTCTCTTGTATTCTATAAATAGATATTAGGATGTGATAAGATGCATATGAGATATGATAGGATGAGTTAAGAGTTATATGAGATGTGATAAGAATGAGTCTGGGATGAGTTAGGATATGGATGTATGGATGTGAATGTGGATGTGGATGTGGATGTATGCATGTTGATGTGGATGTATGAATGTGAATGTGGATGTGGATGTGGATGTATGGATGTAGATACGGATGTGGATGTATGTATGTGGATGTGGATGTATGAATGAGGATGTGAAAGTGGATGTATGCATGTAGATGTGGATGTATGGATGTGAATGTGGATATGGATGTGGATGTATGGATGTAGATATGGATGTGGATGTATGTATGTGGATGTGGATGTATGAATGAGGATGTGAAAATGGATGTATGCATGTAGATGTGGATGTATGGATGTGAATATGGATGTGGATGTGGATGTATGGATGTAGATACGGATGTGGATGTATGTATGTGGATGTGGATGTATGAATAAGGATGTAAAAATGGATGTATGCATGTAGATGTGGATGTATGGATGTGAATGTGGATGTGGATGTGGATGTATGGATGTAGATACGGATGTGGATGTATGTATGTGGATGTGGATGTATGAATGAGGATGTGAAAATGGATGTATCCATATAGATGTGGATGTATGGATATGAATGTGGATGTGGATGTATGGATGTGTATGTATGAATGTGGATATGGGATTGGATGTATGATGTGGATGTACGAACATGGATGTGTATGTAGGATAATGAATGTGAATGTGTATGTGAAATAATGTGTTGTCGATATGAGTGAATGGATGAGAATGAGTACACATATGAATGGAATGTGGAATAAGTAATGTGGACTGAGGAGGGATAATATGGAAAGACGAGAGTTCGATATAGAAACTGTATTTTGTGACCTCTTTGTAAATTACTGTTTTATGTCAAGAATGCTGGGGAAGCATTTTGACCGTCTTATGGATTAAGGTCATAGAGACCTAACTGTTAAAGTTGCAACTGTTGACGGAGAGTCAATGGAGGACGTCTCGCGTAGCAAGGTCGACCGAGGTCTTGACCAGCCTCGGTTCGATTTAAATGGTGAGCTTCTGGTACGGTGGATGAGGGACCAAGGAAGCAGCCTATGAGTGAAGCGCTAGGTCACCTTTGCTGCGAAGGATCCTAGAGGGTGCTGACCATACGGTGCTCGGGCTCTGGGTCGCGGAAGATACCCACACGTGCATCGTGGAAGATATTGGAACAAGGAGTAAGAGTTGTTTTCTGAATCCGGGCATGGATCTGGTTGATTGACCTTGCTGGTCTGGAGAGACGGAATAACTCTCTCACTTGTAGCAAGAGTAGTACGATCCACACGTAGCTCAATCCAATGGGATTTGCATCCCTTTCGGAGCTAGGGATTCAACCCGTACCGGTGCACAAAAGCTTATCCAATTAATGGAGAGAATGCTAAGAAAACTACTACTATTGACATAGATTCAACACACACTCAAGCTCAATCTTGCCATACTCATTCACTCATCATCCCACTCCTTCATACATCCAAACAAGAAGAAAGCTAAGCTATTGCATACACAAGCTCAAAGCATCCTTCATTCTCAAAATCTTACTCCCTAGCATGCACACAAACCTTGAAGCTAACAACAAAGAAACATGCATACTAGAGAATAGACAAGAGAAGAGAGACAAACATCACTCATTGCATTGAATTAACAAAAGAATAGAACTTACAACAATGTTGATGGGAGTGAGAAGAGCTTGCACCTCTATGGAAGAAGAGGGAGAGCTAGTCTCAAGAGAGCTCAAACATGAGTTTGCCCAATGTGTCCATGCTCTCAAATGAGCCACCTTTTATACAAAAATTCTAGAACTCTCAAAAGTTCCCATGTGGGATTATTGTGAAGCCCTCTCCCACATACATCTACAAAGTGGAACTCTTTACAAGAGCCCTAAGTATCTTTTTTTGTTGCATCCTCGGCATCCTTGTATTGATCTTCATTTGCATGCAACATGGTCCTCAACGGATGAGTCCATGGTTCTCTTATATGGATCTGTTGATTGTTCTTGCCGATCTTCAACAAGGATTGCATCTTGATTTTTATATGTGAAAATATTGCCGGGTACTATGAGCTAGGAACTATTGAAAAGGCCCCTGAGTGAACAAGTGGTGAGCGGGGATGGTCAAAAAGCGAGCCAAGAGCAGCGAGCACAAAGCAATGAGTAGAGCTCATGTTCTTGTGAAAGTGAGCAGGTAGGGGCATGGTATGATGTTAAGCGAGCATGAAATGTTAAAGAGAAGAGTGGAACCACAGTGCAATTCTGTAGCAATCAAACAAAGAAGACATGAAATGTTCTAAAATGACCATTGCAATAAATTTTTTTTCGAACCAATGGTGCAGATACAAAAAATCACTATTAAACCCATATTGCTTGGCTCGCTAAAAAGATGTTGAATCTATAGTATTCACAATGTTGGAGAGCCATTAGCAAACAAAAGACAATAGACAGGAAAATTTATAAAATAACCAAAACATTTCCAAAACAATATCTAATAAACTCGGACTACGGTTCAGCTGGTATGACATGACCCCCATACATATTTCAACTAAAGTGGGTTGCAGGTTCCTAAAGCTGTTGAGGATGACTTCTAATAGACTTAGTTAGCATGTCTTTTACAATTCTCTCAGAAATACAAACTTGATGAATATGCATATTGTTGTTCACATCCTGTCCAAGAATCATTAAGAACACAAAGTATATGTGCTTGCATGCAAGATATGGTCTTTTCTTGGCCACTCTATCTCTGAACTCCACACATGAACACATTGGATTCTTCTGAATAGTGACCTCTATCAGAGGTGTGTCTTGGCTCCCATTGGTCAATGGATTAATACTAAATGTTTCCTTTACCCCTTCTATATGTATATGGCTGCCTACAACTTCTGCATGCATATCTAAGGCCGCAGTGATTTGACCAAATGCAGCCTTTGAAATTCCTCGTCGATATGGAAATTGTTTCACCTCCTTGTTTGTCTCGCTAGTGCCTTTTGCAAGCTCCTTTTCTAGAAAAAACTCAAGAGGAATACCAATGTCATATCCTGCTCTAATAAGCTTGCAGGCTTCTTTCACTTGTAACTTGGTACCTTTAGCAATGGGCCAAACACAAGGGACATTCTCTGGTGGATGTAATATTGTCTTTGTAATTTTCCAAGTGTGCCTAACATCTGTATTACAAAAATAGCAATACTTCTCCTTTTTCCAGGAGGATAGTTGACAATCACTCCAAAAACAAGGACTGACATCACCCCCTCGCAACCTTGAGCTACACTTTTTCCCCGATGCCCAGTGGTTGCACTCAACTCGATTCACTGTTGGTATCCTCCGCAAGGCCCACTTTGTATCATGCACATCACTTTCAAGGCTCTCTAAAACTTTGCGTTGCTCATCGACCTCTATTGCAGGCTCTAACCTCTCTCTTGTCACATAGTTAAACTCAGGCCTATGGCTAGAGTTGCCAAAGTTTTCTTCTGTCGAGTCGTGTAGTGGCCTTTTGGCTCGAATAGTTTTATTCTCACCCTTGAATTTTACCCTATTTGAAAACATAGGGGTCCCCGCCACTGCATCATCCACTGCTCGTGAGGTAGCTATTGGGGATGGACTTGCTTTCTGTCGAGAAAGAGCTCTCTCAACCAAAAGCTCCAATGTAGGCCCACAACCTGTGTATTTTCCTTCCAAGAAAGCCAGTTGTCTGGCACATTGGAAGTAAGCATTGATTAGATCTGTCACACAAGCATCATAAAGACTAATCTTTTGCCTATACCCCTCCCCTGCCAACCAACTTGCATGCTTGGTCTCTGACATATTTGTCCTTGGGACAAGAGCATTGACAATAGGCTCTCCATCCTACAAGAGTGGTAGAAATTGATTAAAAACAATGCAGGAGGCACACAATAATACAATGAATAATCTCTTACAAACATTACCTTTAAAATGAAATGACCCCATCGACTAACCCTATAGTGCCACCAACTTAACCAGCTAAGAAGCTTAGGGATGTTTCTATCAGCTGCCTTCCCAGTTGCCCACCATGCTCGTATCCTGCGAAATTGCTGAAGGGCACTTTCTTTGTTTGGGGCAGTCCTCCACTTCTCACACATCTCCCTGTGCTTTTCTTGATGTGGGCTATAGATGTACCTCTGTGTGTGGACACGAAGGTTGTCTTCCCAATGCCATAAACACGACCTTTCCCTTTCAATCATCTCCTTTCCGTCGTTGAAGACACGTCTCACTGCATTCCAGTTAGCGCCAGCCTCATCCGCCATCAACCCAAAAAAATTTGCTACCTTCCCTGTGTGCTCCACCATTACCAAATTCATATTTTCCCAAAACATGACTTGAGCATCCTCATCCTCTTCTCTAAATTCACAAGTTGCTATTGTCAATAGCTCACCAATCCTGCATGCCACAAATGGAAACAGAGTTATATTAAAGACACAAATTAAGCAATGCTCTCTACCGCTTGTAGCTTACATGTGGTCATAAACATGTGCTCCCATTGTATGCCATCCACCAGTATCCACTCGATGCACATGATCAAAGCAGACCCATGCTTGATTAAGATCCCCATTACCATCCTTGTCCATTCGCCGAACAATGTCAATCCCAGAACCAGGTCCAGTAGTAGACATCTTAAAGATAAAGCAACGCTCAGTAGTAGTGGTGGCTTGCAATGGAAATTGAGAACCATGGAGGAACTCAAAATGGCATGTTCTTTTTAGATTAAGAATGGCTTCATATCCTTCACCCAGAGGCCGTGTTGTTTTTCGTGTTTGCATTACCATCTGCTTCACCCTGCATTCATAAAGCATACTTAGTGTATTAAAGATGATAATTGCATACTATTCTTTGCTAAATTGCACTTCCTACGTACTTTTTGACATTTATCAAACTTTGCAACTCTTGCGACATCTCCTGTAGCTCCCTCTCTGTCATGAATTCTCCCTGTGCCTTGTCATCATCAGTGAATGCTCTTAGAACCACCTCCCTTGCCACAATCATTTGTACCTTTCTGGGCCCAGCGTTGTGGTCGATGCCCACTGCACGTGCTACAAAGGCCTTGATATTTCGTATCGATGCTCGGCACATTCCCTTGGAAACCATGTGTGTATGTTTGCCATAATGAATAAATAGTCTGCTGTGCATTGATTCTTTTGGCATAAAATAATAGACACAAGCAGGACATTCTTTAAGACACATTGGCACATGCTTGCAGAAAAAACACTCAAGGTTCCCGAAGCTCCCAATTGCTAAATTCCCATATTTTGGAGATTTTATCAGCTGCCCATTCCAATGGAGTTTGTTTGGTTGATTCATACGTGTCCTAAAGGAGCAGTGCTCATTCATGCACTGGAAGGTTCCCCCGCAGAAGCTCTTCCTAAGAACAAAAGTTTTATTGGCCCTAGTTTGCGTTTGTGGCTTTGTCCAAATGTTTCCCTCGTATTTTTGCTCCATCCCTTCCATACCTTTCCCACCTTCAAGCTCATATGTACTGAACTCTGGGTACACCTTGGGAAGCTCTTTTACCTTGCCTTTGTAATCACAATCATGGATTAAAGTGTGCAAGACATCAGTAGGAGGTAACATGCGGATTATTTGAAAGCAAGAGACCGCAGTATCAAACTGAACATCTTCCTCTTCCAAATGTTGAAAGCACTTTTCCACAGGAGAGACCTCTATCTCCTCTTGCAATGACCCATGTGCTTGGACATTGATTTCTTCTATCTCTTCAGTGTCCAAGTCACTGCAAAGCACAATGCTCTCTAATTCAATGCACAATGCAAAACAAAAAATGTCAAAGTCAAAGTTAATGCCACTTACATTGGAGTACTCTTTCGAGAACCGGGAGGAAATATAGTTGAGGGGCCTTGTTCTGGGGTCTCAAAATAATTCTCTGATTTGGCAATATATACAGAGGACAATGAATGCTCCAGGATAAAATATGCCTCGTCTCCAATCCCTGCATACAAGTGTAAAGGACAAATGGGCTCATACTCTCCTCCAATTTCAAGTAAGGCCTCCACATTTATCCCACCAATAGTTCCAAGCTTCCCCCGGATCATGTTGATTGACACAAGACATTTGCCATTCGAGAAGGGGACTCGGATGCATGCACCCATTGTAGAATGGAGGAAAACACGAGCCTCCCTGCATAATGCAATCACAACAACAATTAAGGAATTTACATTGAATATTAGCCAAAAATCTTTTAATACTAGATGTTCTTGCTCTAATCAATAGCATATACTAGCCATAATACAATTTTACCAGGCTCATTTTAAGACTATGGGTAGAAGCAAATAAAAATATTTATTGCAAAAACAGTCATAATGAAGGGTATCAAAAAGAGTACATGTATATATGTATATATGTTTGTGTGTGTGTGTGTATGTATACACACACACACGCATACACACACACACACACATATTTGCTTTGTGTTAGTTCTTGCGCTTTTTCATAATCTCCTGTTAGATTTCAAAAACTCTACCAGTTGGATGCCGTAGCATAACTGTGCTATAGATTTAAAAAAATCGAAAAAATATTGACCAAACCCTTAAATTTTAGTGTTGAAATTCATTAGTGTTAGGATAAAAAAATTTGTCCAGTGCCTAACTTAGGGTTTTTAGTAGTCGGCTACTTCTTATGAAGCAATTACTTAAGGCTTTTAGTCGTCCTCTGCACAGAAGCATCTTCCCTCGAACACACACGCAGAGAAGCGATCATGAAGCATCATACGTCTCCCCAGCAAAGAAACGCTGATCTCATGCGCAGGGCCCTCTCCCCACTCCAATCTTTCTCCCCAACAAAGAGACACAGAAAGGTATCATCATCCATGAATTTGTGCTATTTTGCCTGAATGAATTTGTGCGCTCAGCGCACAAAATAATAGGATGTTTTGCTGCCGCCACACTCCACACACAGTAGTATGAGATGTGCGGCGTTACTTCTTGCTATTTTTCTTGAATGAATTTGTGCGCTCAGCGCACAAAATAATAGGATGTTTTGCTGCCGCCACACTCCACACACAGTATGAGATGTGCGGCGTTACTTCATGCTATTTTTCTTGAATTAATTTGTGCGCTCAGCGCACAAAATAATAGGATGTTTTGCTGCTGAGCATTGAAAAAATCATCACGATTTTGAGTTCGTTTCAAGCTTCGGGGGCGCCGGCCGGCCCCCCTTGGATCCCCCCGGCGGCAGAAATTTGGAGAGAGTAGTGTAAGAACATGCTATCTATATGGTGCTGTCTCAAACACATTGCATAGACTGTCTCTCTTACTACTGTCTATATTATGCAGACTTTGAGTATACAAGAAGCTCAAAAAACTCACATTTGATGTCTTCTTGGTTGAGAAACGGCTCACACAGTCGAGAGAGGAGACCAGCAAACATGTGCATCTAAAGAACAATAGCACAAAAAGAAAAAAGTTTGTCCTTAAAAAAGTGTTGGATTGCGAAATATCACTTCTAAAGTTTATTAGTACTCAATATTGCCGATCGAGTCAGGTTGCCAGGTGAGAGCCGATTCACCTCTTTTGTTGTTCTATGCAGAAGAAAGTACTTCAAAAGGGCTTTCAAAGTGCACGAAGGAGGCATAAAATTTAGCCATGATATTGACCATCAACCAAGCCTACAAAGTGCTGCACGGCGAGTCGTTTATAGGTTTTCCTACAACATAACCCAGATATTCCTTGTTAAAAAACATGCATGCTTCTTTCTGTGTGTTGTTTTATCATTTCGGCTTCGGCTTGCAGATGGTTGCTTTCTGAAATTGAGGAGCACCAATTGGATATTTTACCCCCTCTCGCTAGTGTGTGGCTTTGTGTTGACAATCAATCTTATATGTATGCCGATTTGAAGCTTGGAAGAGTAAGTGATTGAATTTGTCATTTTGAATCCATGATTGAGAAACATGTTCATATTGAGGGTGAGTTGTGTTTACCCATGTTTGTCATTGAACAGGCCATGTCAAGCATAGAGTCTCGTTTCTGCCCGTGGTGGTTGGACCTTGAAAGAAACCATGTGCCTGAGGAGGAGCTTGATCTGTATCGCCAACATAAGTCTATATTGGAGCTTCGTAGCCAGCAAATTGATCATAATGAGGCCACATCCACATCACATGCAACATCGATTGCATCGGCTTCTTTTCGTAAGTCATTGCCAGTGAATTTAGGGAGGGAAATAGTGAATCGTGCATTGGAGGTGAATCGAGCAATGGAAGCAAATAAGGAGCAGAGTCAACAACAGACATCCAATAGTAGTGCAGGTGGGATACAACCAACTGACATCATAACCAAGACATTGCAAGCTCCAGGTATGTGAGCTTCCTACCTCATCTCTATCGTGATCCGATTGTTTTGACTTAAGACTATGTGTGTTAAATGTCAAAAACCTGTCTATAGGAACCATTTATGCCTTCAATGTCAGTATTGAGGACCTTGCAGCTACTTTTGTGAACATGGAGGATGCATCCTCATTGGGAAAGCAAGTGCTTGATGCCATGAATGTTATTTGCACAGTAGGGAATGTCAAGAGTAGAGGGTCCGATTACTGTGTGGAGTTGATATTTGCAGACTTCCCCTCAAATATCATCATTGGAGGTTGTGTTGCAAACAAGGTTCCATATTGGAATAAGATTGGGGATGGCATGTATGACTCTACTTTTAAAGTTGTTGATTCTTGTCTCTCGGATCGAGGCTTCTTTACATGCCTTTACACTATGGAAGAAGGAGTGACCATTGAGCAGGTTGCACAGAGCGTTGGGTTTGGCATTTATCATAGACAGGTTGTGAGGTGTACTCCACCTATTGGGAAGAAGATGGGGCAAATGATTACTACCCAGGTATTGGTGTTGTTCTCTTTGGGGCTGTCATTTGTGCAAATCTTCTTTGTCCCATTTAAGGTGAAAATGCATGAACAACCAATGTGTCTTTGCTTGTAGGTCACTTGTCTAATATTGGCTGTTTTTGTTCGCTCAACATCTCCTGCTACAAGCTTTGTGATGCATGGGGATCAACTAAGGGATTTGGCACTAGGTGATGATCTTGATGTAGGGCAAGATCTTATCTTTGACATGTATGTATATGCATTCAAATCAAGATAGAATTTAAAATGATTTTCGGTGATCTTTATGGCATATGGTTAATGGTTTGTGTGCGTTTTCAAGAGTGCCATCGGAGGATCTGGTGAAGAGAAAGGGTAGACCATGGCGGGGCGGTTGTCAGAGAGGTGAGCGGCTTAGCAAATACATCGTCTCCGTCTTCAGTCGTCCTGGGGACACGATTTTGGATTTGTTTGCTGGCACTGGAACTCTTCGGCTAGTGGCAGCATTTATGGATCGTAATGTCATAATGTTAGACAAGGATGAGCGGATCTATGATCACCTGTTAGAACCATACTCAGCAAAGGTATGCATGTTGAAAAGATAAATATGTTAGTAGAGAATAATTTTGTATTGATAAAGCTTATTTTCTTTTCTTTGTGTCTCTTGCAGTTATGAGGATCACATGTCTACATCAAAATGCCATTAGAGATAGTCTTTTTTTTAATTGAGACAATCATTTTTTTGGGACTATGGAAGTAATGTTTTGATGGATGTTATGCTTCTGAATGTTTTTTACAATAGCATGTAGCTGATTGTTGGACAATTTTTATTTGGATTATAAATTTTTTAAATCCTATGGTTATGGTTTCTAAAGAGTATTATATTGTTGTGTCAGTGAAATTGGTGTGCATCTTAATGGCTTGATTTATATGCTCTCTGGTCGCTGTGGTTTCCATGTGGTTGCAACAATAGTTTGTTTCTATTAGTAGCTCAATGACCAATTCAATGTCTTTTTAGCGAGCCAAGTAGTATGAGTTTTGTAGTGATTTTTTATATCCGCACCATTCATTTGAAAATGCTTTATTGGCAATAGTCATTTTTAAACTTTTTTAGTCTTCTTTGTTCTATTCATTATAGAGTTGCACTATGGTTTCACTCTTCTCTTTAACATTACATGCTCGCTTAACATCATACCATGCCCCTACTTGCTCACTTTCACAAGGACTTTATTTCTACTCACTGCTCTGTGCTCACTGCTCTTGGCTCGCTAAATAGACGCACCCGTGGTGAGCATTCTAGTTGCCAATGATGCCATACGTACACCGATGAATGAATGATTAGAAATATGGATTCAACCAGAGATTTTGAGGATTGTCATCAGTGACATAATGGTTTCATTAAAGGATTGTTTTAAAGTTAGCTGATGCTGAGAAAAAGGCAATTTCATATTGGGTGTGTAAGTGGTGTGACTAGTTTTATGTTTGCATGAACTTCCGGCTAGGGGGCCTAGGAACTCTTTTCCCTGGTACCCGAGACAAAACCTAATTCTAAATTGGATCCCATCACTACAGTGGTTGGGCGGTTGGCTAACCCATGGGACTGGATGGGGTTAGGCTGGACTGATGGATCCGTAAATCGAGACTCGATTTCTGTTATTACGATAGATGAAGTAAATCTCGGATAGTAATTGTTCTATGGATAGGAATCAACGGCTGTGCCTCTTGATGGGGGAAAAAAGCATTGATCCCAATGATCCAAGTGCAAGTTTCTTCCTTGATCTGACCGAGTATCTTTAAAGGTGCAGTCGGATCAGCTTGATCATTAATGGTCTTGACTACGTTAGAGTAAAAAGTTATCCTGGTGGAATCGCCCGTGCTTTCCGGGTAAAGGAAGTTTTTCCCTCGGGGTTTTTCCGGGTTCGGTTTTGGAAAAACCGACGGATTAGTCTCTTGTCCAAATATCCGTGGGCGAGGCCTCGAGTGTGGGACCCTGCCCCGCGTAAGAAGTGCTACTTCCGTGCTAGCACCCCGAATCCATTGCGTGGTAGGGCCAGGAATCTCACAGTTGGTATCAGAGCAAATTGGCTAATAAAGATCAACTGAGAAGCCAAATATGTCAAAAAAATTTCAAGAAGCACAAAAAGGTTGTAATTGTGTGATATAATTCATACAATTTGATATTCAATCTGAAAATTCATAAATTAGTAATTGGGTCTTCAGATGGAAGTACCGCAATAGTATGGAACCCTGACTTGCTTAAGGCCTAGACATGATGGCATTTACCTTATAGTTCCAAGTATCATGACTACCCGTATATATCGAGGGTATAACTGTAGCTCTTTACCGGCAGTATATACGAGTAAATCTAAGACTTGAAATTATAAGCATTAATGCTATCCAGATGATGATTTCAAATGTGGTTGATATGATTTTGAATTCTGTTTGTTGGATTCTGATTAAAAAATGGTTTCTGAAATTTAGTTGAAATACACTCATGGATAGGTAAGTTGTCATTTATTGTGACAACATGAGTAGCATATGGTGGGCCAGTAACCCAATATAGAACAAAGCACATTGAAGTGCATTATCAATTTATGAGGAAGAAGGTTTGCGCAGGTGATGTAGATCTGGTATATGTCAGCATAGATGATTAGGTGGTTGGCATCTTCAAGAAGGCATTGGGCATAAAGAAGCTCCAAAGGTTTAGGAACTTACTTGGAGTGAAGTGTGTGGAGTTGAGCTTGAGAGGAAGTGTTGAGATATCGAGCTCAACTAGTGCGATGGATATTGATGACCCACCTGGGTTGTAGCTTCCACACTTATGCCACTTGCATAGTTGGTGGGATTATGGTTGATATGCTGCCAGTGGGGATGATGATAGACTGTCACAACCACTTTGGAGTACTAGAGTTATGACATAGTTATAGCACTAGATCATATAGTCGGGTTCACATTATAAACCGACCATTGCATGTTATTGTAGGAGAGTACTTTTTCTTTATGTATGTACTCTTATCTTTTCGTTATATGGTTGTAGAGAAGAGAAGAAGATAGAAGAAAATTCAGCCATCCATCTCTCTCTTGTGTCTTGCACTCTCTTATATGTGTGTTTTCTTGTAAGGAACTCAAACTCTCTCTCTCTCTCTCTCTCTCTCTCTCTCTCTCTCTCTCTCCCTTGCATTCTCTTTATGAGATGTTTGCGATGGTTCTCCATTTAGAATGCATGACAAGTGATCAACATGCACATGATGTGAGCCCATTTTTGCACGATCAATCATGAAATCAAAGTCTAGTAGGGTGATTCTTTCCATAGTGCAAGGCTTATTTACCAAGTAGAGAAGCGCCTGATGGTCTATAAAAAATACAATGTTTTTTGCCAAAAGATAATGGCGGTATTTCTTTACAACATAGACCATTGAGAATTATTTCCCTTTTTATGGTGGTGGTGCAAAAATGCAACCAAATTGCAAAAGCTAAGACATCTATGTGCACATGGAAGAGAATATCCCAGTTGGGAGATCTTAGGATTGATGTTCTTGTTCCCAAGGCTTTCGTGAGAGTGTCATAGGATTTTTGACACTCTTCTATCCACTCAAGGGTGACAAGTAGTCTATACAAGGGTCTTGCTATATCGATGCACAAGATTATAAATATTCTATAGTATCTGATATGTCCCATGAAATGTTGGACACCCTTAAAGTTAGTGGGTGGTGGAAGCTTAAGATTTAGCTTCACCTTACTATAGTAGAGATGCCATGTTTAGAAATAATGTGGCCTAATATTACTCTATGCCTCACCCAAAATTGGCATTTAAGTGGGTTAAGGTACATTTAGTATAATTTGAATCTTTGTAGCACCTTCCTCAGGCACCTGAGATGTGCTTTCCATTTGGAATTGATACAAAGGTTATCTCTATGAAAACCTCAAGGAACTCTCTAAGGTATTCCTTGTTTGTTATGCACATAAGCCTTTGGAAAGTTCTTGGGGTGTTGGATAGGCCAAATGGTATAACTTTGTATGCATAAGTGCCCTATTCTATGGTGAATGTAATCTTATTTATGTTAATCATTTGAGTCTATTTCTTATAGCCTGAGAACCCATCAAGAAAGCTATAGGCATAGCACATGCTCAATGAAGAATGGTAACGGGTAATGGTCCTTCATCGTGGCTGCATTAACCTTTTTGAGGCTAACATAAACTAATATCTTTCCATTTTTCTTAGGCACTATTGGGGATAGCCATTCCATGCGCTCTATCTTGTAAATGAATCCATCTTCGATGAGTTTGTTAATTTTACATTTGACCATTATAGAGTATTTGATTATATGCCCTATGCCTTTATGGAACCGTGATCCTTCTACAATGGGAGTGTTGTGTTTGACCCCACCTTTGGGGGTATGGCTTCATGTCACTATACTTCCAAGAAAAGCAGTCTTGAAATTTAGTGAGAGTAGGCAAATGAGCTCTTTTTCTTCTTTTGGACCTTTCCAATGTATCTAGGTTTGGGATTCTCGTTGTCATTAGGTCATGCTATGTTGGCCTTCTTAACCTCAGAGGTTCCATCATAAGATGTTTGAGGCTTCCCATTAGGATTATATGCTTTGAAATGCTCACACACCTATCTAAGGTCTTTAGCATAGGCACTCTCTCGCAGGATGTGATTAACTTCTTTTTTAGCCTATACTAAGGCTTTGCTTTTTTCCCTTCTTGTGGAGCAAGAGAGTTTTATAGAGACTCATTTGATCCTATAGGTTTATCTCTCTTTGTGGCCATTAACCTGACTGGTGCTTCATAAAGATTGAGCTCCTTTTGCCCTACTAATGGCAAGTCTACATGGGAGTAAATGGCTTTGGTGTGTCAAAGCCAATGGTCTTCATTTCCTCCCTGGAAAGATATAGGTCATCCCTTTTTGATCATTTTAGGCCCCAAGCTACCATCTCCCAGTCATGGTGGATATCGCCTTCAAATTTTGGTGCACATTACATATTGCTGCAAAGTGCTGCTCAATGGAAAGGATTTCCATACCATCAGTTGCATATCTTGTGCCTATTCTCATTGGGAGGATGTCCATCATTGCAAGAGTATGTATCCAATTCTCAGATTCTTTGGGCTCTAGAAGTGAGGAAAACTGGGAGCTCTCACATTTATCAACATTTTATGACAAGTTTGGCATATGTTTAGCTCAGTGGTGTTATTGGTGGTTATCGAGTCTTTGGCAAAAGGTCCACCGCTCATAGGATGAGTTTTCCATGTTTATAAGCTTATTTTGAGGGTTTCATTTTTTTCCAAATGTAAATGTGGTCTGTATTTCAATCGTGGACCATTTGAGTCTCTCTCATGAAGGGTATGCTAAGGATACAATCAAAGAAATTACGGTAATGAGTGGTTAAAACTTAGACCAAAAGTTTTAATTCATAGATTCTACAGTAGTCCCATGGGTTTTATAAACTATGGCCCTATTTAGCAAGAGCTTGCCTATCAAGTTGATAGTATTCAAGTGATGGTTGTTTTCCTAGCACTGCTTGGTAATGATGCTTACTCTAGCCCCTCCATCCAGGATGACAGTGACTTGGCTTTCCTTGTTTTTTAAAGGGAGGATGGCATTTGTGTCATCACTCTCAAAGTAGCCTAGCTTATTCATTGATACCTTTGGAAAGGCTTAGTGAACTGCCTCTTCCTTAGCGGGTTCTTCATTATTTGACTCATGTGAGGATTCTTGAATCAGTTCCTTCTCCATACTTGCCTTTTACTTTCCATCAATTCAATCCTTTAAGTCCTTCCATAGGCTTGGGCTTCCTTGAAGAAATATGCCAACATAAAAATATGTACTTAGAAGGAAAGGAAGGCAGTGAGTCTAGCTATGTCTCTAGGTGTTTGTCCATTATCATTTACATAGATTTCAAGGCTGGTAATGGTGTATGGAATGTGTATAGGCCCATTTAAGTGTGGTACTCTTTAGTCATTAACCGAAGACTGTGGATGCCATGGGCTTAAAGCTTTTATCCTCATCTTCCCTAATCCCTGTTTTGATTTTTCTTAGGTTGTGGAATGGATTGGTTCTTTCCCCGGTCTTCCCTTAAGCAAGGTAAAACTTGTCTCTGCATTGGCATCCTCACAAACTATGGGGACTATTAGAGGTTCAACATCTATTTTCCCTTACTAGTTCTTGGGCCACATCTAGCTTACTTTTTTTCTCAATAGGATTGGGATATTCTGGCAGCTTCTTGGATGGGTTGCTAGGGTCTATTCATGGGAATAGTTTTGCTAGGTCTAGTAGGCTGGGGATTCAATTCTTCCTCTGAAGAGGATGAAGAGTTATTGGAAACTTTATCTTCACCTGATCCCTCTTGAATTGTCACTTGGTCTTCTAGTGTTAGGAGTAACTTTAGCATTTTCCAAAACTTTGGCTAGTAGGCCTTGGGCCGGTTTTTGGTGCCCTCTGATTTTGGGAATCTAAAGCCTGTTTGGTGCTCCTATTTTGCATTCTAGTCATGACGTTGACAGGAAATGTTTGTAACAACATCTCATCCCTGACGCTTAGCAAATTAAGACTTGTACTTGGTTTGTGCTCTTGAGCTACACGTGGAAATGATGCTCTCAATGAGTAATCCTTGTAAATATGGGCAATACTACAACATATATAGAGTGTTACTAGTAGTTGTGGGCTAGTCAGTGTGGTTGTGCCAAAGCCTTCTTAATGGGACACTTTGCCACTCGGTGAGGTCCCTTTACAGTGATAGCACCGTTAGTGGCATAAAAGATCCTAAGGCATCAATTTTCCTCCCCTTATTTTATTGTATTGCAGCTATATATACAGGGTAGATACTATCACTGTCTTGAATGTTGTGAATTAGGATTTGACTTTGGGACTATGGGCCTCTAGTGGTGGTCTTAGATAGTTAGCACCCCTCCCATTCCCTCTTCCTCTCCTTGAGGTATTTGTTAGGATAATTGGTTCATGAGGATCACTTTGTGAATGGGTGGTTTTTTTGGCAATACTAGAAGTGGTAGGGGTAATTTTGGAACTCCCAAGAGGATGCCTCAATCTGAGACAATGATTTCTTTGTCTGCTTGTAGCTTTCACAACTACCCAAAGATGTTGCTCCAAAATCAAAGAGATGGAATCACCCTTACCTATGTATTGATTCCTCTTGCTTGCCTCTTGAGCTCTTTGCATAAACAAGCATTCTGATACCATGAGAAGGATGAGGGGGAGAGAGGATGAGCTTGAGCTCCTTGCAAGAAAACACACATACACAAATGAGTTGACAAGCGCACAAGCAAGATGATGGCCGAATTTTCTTTTATTCTCTTCTCTACGACCATAACATAAAAAGATACAAGTATATACTATATGGAAGATCTCTTCTACTATAACTTACAAAGGTCGGTCTATAGTGTAAACCTGACTACATGAGCTAGCACTATAACTATGCCATAACAAGTGTAGAAGCTATCACCCAGGTAGGCCATCAATATCCATGTGGGAAACACTAGTAGTTGAGCTTGATATCTTAACACTTGTTATAGTAATCTTTAATCTCCCATGCAAAATCCTGCCTTGTAGTACAAGCTTTGTATACGTAAGAGGTGTGGGCACCTTGTTGATTTTACCACTTTCCATGGTGCACATGTGCATGGTAAAAGAGTAGAGTTTGAAATAAGATTTCGAATAAGATCCTCCCAAGACAAGACTTGTGTAAGCATAAGTAGTGGTGATGATGGTAACTTTATCAAACTCTCTAGCGTACACCCATAACACACACACTATGCAATACAACACCTGCAATATTTACCTTTTAAGGACACCAAAACTATTGAAAAAAACTGTGAATAAGTGCGAGACATGTAAAAGGCAATGACAATGTCCCACTTATAGAGTAATGATGCCTCTTACTGCAAAAATGTAAAAGTGCATCATTGTTATCAATAAAGAGTTCCACACTATGATGAATGCTCATCAAAGTGGACTAATTTTCTTCTCATGATGCCATGCTTATTTATGACTGTGTTATATCTCATTGTCCCCATTTGAAGCAAATTCATTTAGAAGTAGCTTGTCTCTCTTCAAAGTTATAAACATAAAAAACTTAAATATTGTTAACGAATGTTACCATACCTTATCTTTTGGTTAGATAAGATGACCATTATGATGTTTTAGCTCATTTAAGAGAAATAAGAGAAGGGGTGGGATTTTTATCTAGTAGTTTTGATTTCCTCCCTCTTTTATACCTAGTGCAACTCCTCTTCCTAGGCTGTCATCACTTTAGATTCCATCATTTGAGTAGCAAGAAAAAAAGATTAACACAAGGAATGTAGCTTTGATACCAAAATTAGTGGCTTTCTGGTTTCATCTTGCATAGATAAAGAGATAGGATTGGTGGAGGTGGTAGAAGAAATATCTTGTGTGTGTGTGTGTGTGTGAGAGAGAGAGAGAGAGAGAGAGAGAGAGAGAGAGAGAGAGAGAGAGAGAGAGAGAGAGAGAGAGAGAGAGAGAGAGATTATGGTTACATAAAGGATAAAGAAAAAACGATATATTATTGCATTAGGAAAAATGTTACATATATAGTTTTGGCCGCTAAGCCTTCATCTAGTATTATTGCAAAGTTATCTAGCTCCCTTTCCCCTTAAGTATTACCTTTCAAGTCCTAACCTTAGATATTCCAATAATGCAATAGCCTTTCCTTAAATATTTCAATAATGCATTATTCCTTACATTACATTATGCATAACCTTAGATATTCAAATAATGGATTAGCCCATGCATTACATTATACATAACCTTAGATATTCCAATAATGCATTACCTCTTAATGCATTACATTATGCACAAGAGATCTTATATATATTACACATAAGAGAGCTAATATATTATGCATATATAAGAGAGGTAATATTATGCAAATAAGAGAGCTAATGTGTTCAATTCAAGATCTTACCTTAGCCTTGCCAAAGCATGTGTTGTTGGGTCTTGCCTTACAGCCACCACAAACTACAACTCCCCTATGTGAGCTCACTAGCTTATCTGTCGCATCCTCACTCTGTTGTCACTTCCAAATGCTCCCTTGCCTAAGGATTGAAGGGAGAGCTCTATGACTAGATGGAGTCAAAAAGAGGTAGATCTTTGTGATGGTTCTCCTTCACAAAAGGTAGGGGACGAAGAAGCTAATGGAAGAGAAAACCTATAATCAAACCTATCTAGCATGGATACAAGTAAGTAAGAAGAGGGAAGAGAAAGTCTCACAAGTAAATTACTATAATGGAATTATTAAGTATTGCTTATTATCAAAAATTACTTTTATATAATGTTAGATATTTATGGTAGTACTACAATGAGGCCTTGTACTGATGCCATGGGCACTTTTGTCCTCTCGGGTTTTTTCCCCTGACCATCCAAGTGAATAAAAAACTTGGGGTTAGCTACTATATAAGCAACCACATTCATTGTTTAGGGTTGTTGCTCATTTGTGTTTTCTCCTTTGTACTTATAAAGAGCTTCATATTTCTCCCCTTTAAGCGAGACGTTGTCTCTTACACTCTACAACCTTGTGTACATCTTATTGAGTATTGTGTGTGTAAGTTTAGATCCATTGTGAGCTAAATGGGTTTCTCTTCTTCACCGTTGATTTTTTTTGTTGGAGCTTTGGATTTCTTACAAGCTTCCATTGAATCTTCTCTTGCAGACTTTCACAATAGCAAAGGTGGCTTCTCTTGCATACTCACCACTTTACCATGAGTTGATACTTGGGAGATAAGTTTTTACAATCACCGACTAGGTCTTGTTTGATCACACCCAATTCTTGGAAAATCAAGGGACTTAATATGATTCAATCGTGTGATTCAAGACCTTAGTTATTCAACTTTTACAATTGCCTAATTCTTACATAAATCATGAGATTCAGTCATGCAATTTAGGACCAGTTCAAACAGTTATCCAACTTCTTCAATCACTCAATTCATCTTCATCAATCGACCGATTTATCTCTCTTGATCGTTCGATTCAATATTTCAATTGGCAATTCAATCTTTCGATCGACCATTCAACTTTTTCAATCGGTAATTAAATCTTTCGATCGGCCATTCAACTTTTTCAATTACAATGATTTACTTCTTGGATGGAGTAATTCAAATTCTTCAATCGCCCACTTCTGTTGCAATTTGATCGCTTGATTCTACTTTAATATAATTATCCAATCCACCATAACTTCAATCATCCATTTTTATTTTTTAATTTGATTTCTCTCAATTTTACTTTAATAATTGTCCAATCCATGACTTCAATCGTTTGATTCTAGCACGTAGGTTCGATCACTCAATTCTATTTCCACAATTGTCCGATTGAGAATATTAATTATTCAATTCAATTTTGCAGATTCGAATCATCCAATTGCAAAATTTCACTAGACTAACAGATCAGTCTCATCAGCATTTAGTGACTTCATTTCAAGCTATTTTCAATATCTCTATTTCTCAGATTTAACAATAGTAGGTATGGCCCCAACAAACTCGTCCCAACAATTTGTTTGGTAAATTTCTTTTAAAAGAAGATAAGTTAGACGGGTCAAATTACTCTCTCTGGAATTTCATGGTTAAAAATGTCCTTATTGCCAAGGATTTATTGGGTCTTGTCAGTGGTGGTGATGAGAGACCCACCTTGCTGTCACAATTACTCTTGGCAACTCCACAATAGAGTCAAGGTTAATAGATCTAGACAGATGTCCCTCAAGTTACTGTTGATGAGATCAAAGAAGATGGGATTATAATGATGTATAGGCTACTTTGTCTGTTAAAAAGTCAATTATTCTACATATTTATTTTTTCAATATTTAAAGTTACTTGGGATGCTTTAGAGACTATGTATCAAGCTAAAAATAATGCAGGAGAGTCTTTTCTCAAAATATAACTTGATAAATGAGAAAATGCAAGACAAGGGGTCTATAAATGAACACTTAACCAAGTTGTAGGACATAAGAGAACATCATCTCAAAATTGATGAGATCATTCTAGACAAGAAAATGGTGAACATCACTCTTAAAAAAATCTTTGCATGAATCTTATCTAGGTATAAATCCTTCCCCCTCTGGCTTTATTTGAGAGAAAATGTAGGCCCTCTTACCTACCAAGAGCTTGTTAGCTTATTATTGCATATAAGGAGTATAAAGAAGGCATCTATTAGTTCTAGCAGTGATCAAGCTCTTGTCACACTAAGGGCAAAGGCAAGAAGTTCTAGCAGAAGAATAATTCAAACCAATCTTCTAAGGCTAAGGATGATTCCAAATAAGCCAAAGGAGGTTATGTGCTAGTATTACATGAAGCTTAGCCATGCACTTGCACAATGCTATAAATTGTGAACTAAAGAAAAGAATAAAAAAGAATCTAACAAAGGTTCTACCAGTTCTACCTCTCAAACAATGAGAGTGCCAAGAAAGAGGACCCTATGAATGTTAGCCTTGAAGACTTCTCACTTATGGCCATTTATTGCATCTTTAATCTTGATTAAAATTCATTTCCCATTTGTTGCATCTTTAATCTTGATTAAAATTCATTTCCCAGTGCATTCGACGGTTGATATCTTAACCGTGGTGCTTCCAAGCACATTACTTCCCAAAGAAGTTTGGTCGACACTTCAAATATAATGAAAGATGCCCAGTTGTGGCATGCTAGGTTTCTCCCATACATATCGATTAGTGGATTAATGCTTTTCCAAAAACATGAGATATTAGAGGACCTGTCTGAACTTGATCCACCACCCGGATCTTAACTTGTATGAGTTGTCCCCACTTTTATAGCCCAGGTTGATGTGGAGATAAGTAAGCTCTAGCATAAGAGATTTGGTCACCTAATCTTTGTAAGAGATATAAAGGTCTAGGATTGTGCCACATTTACACATTTTTTGAGATGTTAGATGTACGTGAAGCTTGTATGATGGGCAAGAAATATCGGCATACATTTCCACACAAAAGCAAGAATTGTGTAGAAAAGGCTCCTTTAGAGCTTATATATATAGATCTCTAAGGTAAAATGCCAACCAGTATATTGGGTGATTCTTCTTATTTCTTGTTATTGATGATTGATGACTTAGTAGGAAGATGCAAATGTATATTCTTCAGGATAAGGATAAATATCTTGGAAAGTTAAAAGTATGGCATAACGTGGTAGAGAGAATGGGACATGAAAGAGGTTGAAGAAGTTTTGAATAGACTGAGGAGGAGAATCCACATCAATTGAGTTTAATGCCTACTACAAGGAGCACAAGATCAAGAAAGATTTGGTAGTTTCTCATACTTCACAACAAAATGGTCTTATAGGGTAGTGCAATAATCACACAACGATGGAGATGGTATGGAGTATGATCAAAGGTAAAGGATTATAGAATTATTAGAGGGGGCTCATGGAGTTTGAGTTTTACTCAATTGTGCTACTACTCAATTGTGCGAAACCACACTTGGGATCTTATAGATCATCTTGCAAAATGGAAGGTTATTAGCACAAGTGGGTTTGGAAGGCCAAGTACAAGCATAATGATATAGGCAAGGCTCATGTGTGGTGAAGGGTTTTGAATAGATCTAAGGGTTTGTCTTTCAAAAGACATTCACTCCCACACCTAGATTTACCACTAGTACTTTCCTTGGATGCTCATGGGAAGTGGCTAGTATTGTAGATGGATATGAAGTCACCTTTTGAACAGGTCGAAGGATTTGACTTTCAAGAGACATTCACCCCTACAACTAGATTTACCACTAGTACTTGTCTTGGACGCTCATGTGAAGTGGCTAGGATTGGAGATAGATATAAAGTCAGCTTTTCTAAATGGAAATTTGAAGAAGGAGGTTTATATGGTGCAACCACTTGGGTTTGAGATACCTGGTTTAGAAAACAAAGTTTGTAGACTCCGAAAGGCATTTTAGGGACTATAACAAACCTCCAATAGGCATGGTACCGGTGGTGGATAGATTCTTTATTTTTGTAAGTATTGGTCTTTATAAATGCTCATAAAAAAATTCAAATTTGTATATTTTCTCTCATCAAGGCATGCACAAGACCATTGTACTATGTGTTGAAAAGATGTAGGGGAGAAGAGAGCTTAAGCTCTTGCAACAAGCACACACACACTCACAAAACCCTAAAAGAGAACACACAAGGTGAGAGGCTGAAAATCTTCTTCTTCTTCACACAACACTCAATACACCATATACAAAGATAAGAGTACACACCATATGAAAAGGTACTTAACCAAATACATACTAGGGTTCTCTATAGTGTGAACCCAACTAAAATGAGTTGGCACTATAACTATGCCAGTCTCTAGAATGGCTATCACATAGCCTGTCATCCCACTGGCTGCATATCACCCATGATCTCACCAACCATGCCAGTGGTGTAAGTGTGGGGCCTATCCCACCTCACTAGATGAGCTCGATATCTCAACACTCCCCCTCGAGCTCAACTCCATCTCATGTACACCAAGCGAAGCCCTGAATCTACGGAGCTTCGCTGTACCCAATGCTTTGGTGAAGATGTCAGCGACCTGATCCTGTGTGCACATAAACAAGGTCAATGTCTCCTGTGCCAAAACCTTCTCTCTCTGACAAAATGGTAGTGGACCTCTTTATGCTTTGTGCGAGCATGAAAAAATGGGTTCTTGGCCAACCGTATACTGCTAATGTTGTCACAAAAAATGACAACTTGTCTATCCACTGATAGACCCAAATCTGCAAGTAGCTTTCTTAACCATGCTGCCATACAGCACCTCTGTACTCGGCCTACTGGATAGAGCAACCGTAGGTTGCTTCTTGTTGCTCCAAGTCACAGCAGCACTTGCCAAAGAAAACATGAAGCCACTAGTAGATCTTCTATCTGAGATACTACAAGCCCAATCAGCATCTATATGTGTACCCACGTACACATATCTCTGTCCCAGTTTTATAAAATAGTCCACAATGCAAAGTAGACCTCACATACCTCAATATGCATCTCAATGCATCCAAATGCAGCTTCCGAGGAACCTGCATAAACTGACTCACCAACCCAACAGCATAGCTCAAATCTGGCCTGGTGATCGTCATGTAGATCAAGCTTCCTCTACTATGCGCCTATACATAGTAGGATCCTCCAAAATCTCTCCTGAATCTGCACTTAACTTGCCATTTTGATCTAATGGCACTGAGATAGGCTTACAACTTATCATACCATACTTGGATAGCATGTCCAAGCCATACTGTCTCTGTAGTAATCCAATACCATGTGGTGACCTAATCACCTCAATGCCCAAGAAATATATGAGCTCCCCCAGATCCTTCATCTCAAACTTTTGTCTAAGCAAGATCTTTACATCAAAGATCTCTGCATCATGGTCCCCCATAATGATCAGGTCATCTACATAGATGACAACAAGCACAACCCCTCTATCACTGTGTCTCACATACAGCGAGAAATTTGCATTGGCTACATGAAAGCTAGTAGTGACAAGATATTCAGAAATCTTGTTAGACCATGCTCTTGGTGCTTGTTTTAAGCCATACAAGGCTTTCTTCATCTTGCAAACATGCTCGGGGTGACTCACATCCTCATAACCAAGTGGCTGCAACATATACACCTCTTCCTGCAAATCCCCATGCAAGAATGCATTTTTTACATCCTTTTGATGTAAAGACCATTGCTTTGACTCAGCCACCACTGCTATCACAACTCTCACTGTTGCCATCTTGGCAACTGGGCTGAAAGTTTCCTCATAATCAATGCCATATGTCTGTGCATATCCTTTGGCTACCAATCTAGCCTTGTACCTGCTTATGCTTCCATCACTGTTATGTTTTACTTTGTACACCCACTTGCATCCAATGGCTTTCTTGCCTTCAAGCAATTGCACTAAATCCCAAGTCTCATTTCCATATAGTGCATCCATCTCCTCATCCATAGCTTTCTTGCAACACACATTTCCAACAGCCTCATCAATGCATGTGCGCTCTACAACCTATACAACTTTTGCCATGTATGCATAGTGATGTGCCACATAACCATCATAGGTAAACCTCTGCACAGGATTCTTCACTCTCCTAGATCTTCGCAGCTTTGCATTCATGGCTTCCATAGCCTTCTTTACACTAGGTGTTCTCATAGCTGGTATCCCAAGATCCTCATCAAGGCTCATCTCTGAGCCACTAGACTCTCCATCAACATGAGAATGCTTTGCAGAAATGTCAGGCATACTAAGGGGCTCAACAACTTTCTCTTTGCCTTTATGTGATGTACTAATCACATTTGTAGGACTCGTATTATGACGTGACCTGCCACTCCATGGTCTATTAAAACTGACCACTAGATGAGGACTCTCCTGGTCCACTCAGAAAGACTGTGATTGCTGATACTCTCCCCCTCCATCTGACCTTAGTGACTTTACATATTTTCGTGTTTGCTTTTCAACCATAACTCTGAAATTCTAAAAATGAGTGAACACCTCACCCTTATCCTTCATGAAGTATACCCATACTTTCCTTGTGTGGTCATCAATAAATGTCACATAATACTTACAGCCTCCCATAGACATGGTCTTCGTACGACCCCATACATCTGAATGCATAACATCTAGTGCATTTCTGCTCACATTTCTGTCACGTGGAAATACATGCTTTGTTTGCTTTCCAAATTGGCATGCTTCACATATTTTCTGCATACCTTCAACTTTAAACTTTGGCAGCCCTGTCACAATTCCTTTAGTCTGCATAGACTTCATTCTCTGCACATTCACATGTCCAATTCTTTTATGCCAAATGTCTGTGTCTGCAACAATTCCTAAACCATTTGCAAACATCGCAGCACTCACTTTAGGCATGTTTACATTCAATGTAAACATTCTGCCCACTCTGTTGCCTTTTGCAACCAACCTGCACTTGTCTTTAAAGTCTTCAACATAACAACCATCAGGATTAAAACAAACCTGCAAATCCTGCTCAATCATCTGGCCAACTAAAACTAGATTCTTTGTTATGTTTGGAACATGAAGTACATCTGCAAGGTACTTCACTTTGCCATCCTGCATAGACAATAGCACATCTCCAACATGGGCAATTGGATGAGCAATGTCATCCCCTGTTTCCACAAAACCTGGTCTTTCAAGGTTTTTTAAACCCATGACTTGTCATGTGGTTCGAAGCACTTGAATCAACGTACCATACATCATCTTTATGTGCTGCTTCAACATTTTTAGACATGGTATTAACGATATGCTGCATAACAAACAACCTTTTATTATCCTCATTGTTTCTGCTCGAGGATGCATAGTTGTTTTGCTGTAATTTTTCATTTTGCATGTCAGTTTGCTTCTTATAACAATTTGCCTACACATGTCCAGGCTTACCATAATAAAAGCATCCACGTGTGTCATTATACTGCCTTTGCTAATTTCCAGGACCTCTTTGACTCCCCCTGCCTCTGAATTGGTCTCTTCCACCTGCGTGTTGTTGTTGTTGTGAATTCTGGGACTGTTGTTGTTGCTGCTGCTGGCCATAATTCTGATTACCTATTCGACCACCTCCTTGGCTGTGTCCATGGCCTCCTCTACCTCGTTCTCTTCCTGAACTTGTGTAAAAGGCCTGTTGCTCTGAACTATTTTTGTTTTATGTGGTCTTCACCCAAGCTCTTCTCTTCTATAATCAACATAGACACCAAATCTGTGAAATTGGGAATGTTTTCCCAAGTCTGAATAGACGTCGTGAACGCTTTGTATTGTGGCCCGAGACCACGTAGATAGACTTCCACCTTATCATCATCATCTTCTGAAACGCCAATAGATCCAAGGGATTCCGCAATATCCTTGATCTTCAGTGCATAGTCATTCACAGACATACTCTTTTTTCTCCACAGTATGAAGTTCATTCTTCAACTGTATCTTACGTGCCTTGGTATTCGTTTCATAGAGTTTTACCAAGGTGTCCCATGCCTCCTTGGGGGACTTGGCATCCTGTATGTGCCCAATCATGGTGTCCTGTATACTGATAGAGAGCCAATACATAACTTTTCTGGCTCCTTGGTTCCCATCCTTGAACTCTTTCACATCTGCAGAGCAGTCGGATTGATCTCCGGTATCTCCGGTGCCTCTTCTTGCTCATCTTCTATGTAGTCCCAGTAACCCTTTCCCATCAGGAAATTTATCAACCTGAACCTCGAAGCATGGAAGTTGTTCTTATCAAGCTTCTCAGCAACAATCTGGTTTATGCCATCATTTAACATCTTGCTAGATACACAAATTTACCAGAAATAACACTCTGGTTTGTCATGCACAAACTGCTGTATTTTCTACAACAGTACTGTACTACACTCAAATGTCTCAACCAGTGACCTCAATGTGCATACATATGCCCAATGGCAACTGTTGACCTCCTTGCAGCACACACAATGTCGGCACAACCAATCTATCTTCCTGCAATTCTTAAAACAGAGTTCTGCACAGAATCGATAACTTACCTGCAGTGCTCGAAATCGCCTACTTTTCGAAAAATGAAGGTCCTAATGCGCCCGAAACGCGTTTTCGACCCAAAAAATTTCATCCGATAGGGAAATATAGTTGCCCTTTAGCTTTACTCCCGCGAAGAAAGCTCCTCAATCAGAGATCGTTTGCCGGTGCCTCCCGTAGAGCTCCCGACAAGGGTGTAGTCGCCAACACAAATAGGGAAGAGTAGTTGAAGCTCTTACCCTCGTACCGCTTCTTGTGCTTCTCTTGCTTGCAGCTCAGTCCTTAGCATGAACTAGGATCTGATACCATGAAAAGATGCAGGGGAGAAGAGAGCTTAAGCTCTTGCAAGCACACACACACTCACAAAACCCTAAAAGAGAACACACAAGGTGAGAGGCTGAAAAAATTCTTCTTCTTCACACAACACTCAACACACCATATACAAAGATAAGAGTACACACCATATAAAAAGGTACTCAACCAATACATACACGGGTTATCTATAGTGTGAACCCAACTAAATGAGCTGGCGCTATAACTATGCCAGTCTCTAGAATGGCTGTCACACAGCTTGTCATCCCACTGGCCACATATCACCCATGATCTCACCAACCATGCCAGTGGTGTAAGTGTGGGGCCTATCCCCCAGTGTCCACCGCCTCACTAGGTGAGCTCGATATCTCAACATGTGTGATGTTGAGTTTAGAGTTTGATATGATAGACCTTGGGCTTGTGCATTTTTGTTTGGGGATAGAGGTCTAGCAAGAGTTAGATGGAATATTCATTTCTTAGCAAAAGTATGCAAGGGAAATTCTAAAGGGATAGAGGTCTAGCAAGAGTCAGATGGAATATTCATTTTTGTTTGGGGATAGAGGTCTAGCAATAGTTAGATGGAATATTCATTTCTTAGCAAAAGTATGCAAGGGAAATTCTAAAGGGATAGAGGTCTAGCAAGAGTCAGATGGAATATTCATTTTTGTTTGGGGATAGAGGTCTAGCAATAGTCAGATGGAATATTCATTTCTTAGCAAAAGTATGCAAGAGAAATTCTAAAGGCATTTGGCATGGCTGAGTGTAAGTGTGGTTACATGGAGGTTGATGCAAATCTTTCTATTGAATATTCTTCTCCACTGGTGGATATAAAGAAGTACATGAAGTTACTGTGGGCAGTTTGATATTCCTATGCAAGCAATACACGTCCTGACATCAACTTTGTAGTTGGTTAGAAGAAGGCATAGTGATGTAGGTGTTGAAATACATCAAAGGAAACATTGTGTATTGCATCACTTACAAATCGGGTAGTTCCTTGATTGGATTTTGTTACTTAGATTAGGCAGCAAAAAAAACTATTTTTGGTAACTGTTTTCTTATTAGGTTGGGAGTTACATCTTGGATCAACAAGAAGCAACCTCCTACAGTGGCACTTTCTTCTACAAAAGCTTAGTATAAAATAGCATTCTAAGTTGCTTCATGCAAAGTAGTTTAGTTGAGGAGGATCTTAGGAGACATGGGTGTTTCTCAAAAGGGAGAACCAATGTTACTGTGTGATAATCAATGTTGCATGGCTATTGCTAAGAACCCAATGTTTCATGCTCGCTTAAAGCACATTAAGATACAATATCATTATGGGCATGAGCTAATTCAAATCAAGTGGTGTTGTTATGAATATACGTAGAGTCTCTTTGGTTGGCACAAAGATCATTGTGAAAGAAAGCACTAGCAACGCTCACCCATCAGCACTTAGACCAGTGGTTATTGCCTCGCAGTAGTAGCCCACAAAGTGCTTATATAAGCAAGATTGCCATCTCTATGAGTAGCAATCAAATTAGACACCTCCTTCTCCAACATTAGCATTGTCTTCTTTAACTCCCTAACGAGTAGAGCTACCACAATTTCTTCTTCCCAAGCTACGAGGGTGTGATCTTTGTGCACATGAGTAGTAGCCCCAATGTGTATGGGAGCCACATTGTTGTTATACAGCCCCTTTCGATATCTTTGCTTGCTGTTGTAAACAAATTACTCTGCACCACATTGTTTTTATTTAAATTTGTCTTCAATCTTTACTTTCTCTTGGCCTATTTGTTGATAGAAAGATCTTTATCTTGGCCTGTTTTGATAGAAATGTGGTCACCTTAAAATTTCGGCCTGTTTAATAGAAAGGTGGCTGTCGTCAAATCTCTTCTTGCACATCTTGGGACCAACCCCTATTTCTTGGCTAGTGTACCAATGAATAGCTACCCTTACATTACTCCTTTCCATAAAACTTGGCCAAGATAAGCTTGTAAGGCTACAAAACTTGCAAATGTTCTCTCTCTCTCAATCAAGAAAAACAACCCCCTCATTAGTATTTAAGGCACATAAAACATATCATCTTCCTCACTATCCTCACTCTCACTCTCTTCCTCCATAGATAGGAAGAATTAACACAAATATAAAATTAAGAACAATAGTTTGTGCTAATGCAAGAGAGAGAAAAAAATGTGTGCATGGGTACTAGTCCTCCATAGGAGTTATTTGCATATAGCACACTTGTCTCTCAATCCTTCTATTAAAATGTCTTTCTTGTTCTTTCGATCGCAATATGTGTCCTTCAAGCAGAAATATTCTATGTCGGAGATATATATTCTTGTTATGATTCTTGTTATATTTTTATCATAGCCAATCCCCACACGGTGGACATGCCTTGTAACCCTTTATTGATAGACCTATAAACAATCGAAGTCTTAGTGCAATTGTTATTCCTGTCACTTTCTAATCCAAACACAGTAACTTTAATCATGTACCTGAAGAATAACCATAGGCCAGGATAGTCATGTGAATAGTCCATGTTAGATTGCCGTGAACCTCGAAGCTTCGTTCACCCTGTAGAATTGGACATGTCAAGCACTTTTATCCCTTTCCATAGTTGTTGTAGATCCTTGATGAGTGGTGCTAGGTACACATTTATGTCTTTGACTTGTTGTTTTCCTACATCAAAGTGCTATATCAAATCAGAGTTTTCAAGAAGTATAAACATTTTGGGTTGATATAATTTCATATCATGTTGTTTGTGCATGTACGTGGAATTAGTAAACTCAATATAAGATGCTCCTTCTTTATAGACATGAATGGTGGTAGGTTGTAATTGATCAACACTATCAGCCAAGTTGACACCTTGCTTAATTTAAGCGAAAATGGATTGATTCTATTGAGATCCAACAACAAGTTTTAAGCGACAGGGTTCTTGACTAAAATTTGGCCATGTTCTATCAATGTTCTTGCTCGGGGGCTCACCTCTAAGAAATTTTATGTATCACGTGCGTTCAAGGAGTATTAAAAAAACCCCTTACACTTACATACTTTTGTTAATAAAGTGATCCCTTTTTCTTCATAAACTTATAGTTTTTATTCAAAAATTGGTTAAAAAAACCCCTCCTGTAAATGTAATTCTATAACTTTTTTGAATTAATATACCCCTCTTGATGAACTCACGTGCTACACTTATATATTTTTAGGTGAAACCCCCGAGTGTGCTTGAAGGCTTCAAAGTCAAATGAAATGCGTAGGATCCCATCTGTGCTGCTCACATTATTTTCAGACCAATCCATAAGATTTAATAACTCCAAGCTCTAAGATAAGTACTCTATTTGTGGGGATGATGGAAGACTCTTAGAATCTTATAAAGGAATAAGTGTTGCTCCCTCCTTAAAACGCGATGCACTACATTTGGGAAAGAGAACAGATTTTTAATGCTCTCCTTGATACAAAATGTAATCATTAATGCATGCATGGATCATTTTATAGTCAAGTCCAAGACTCATCATCATCTTTTATGCCTTGTTCCTTGTTTTTGGGATAGTGTTATTGGGCAGTAGAATCTTACTAGAAAGTAATCTGACAACAACAGTTTATTAGGAAAATAGACATACCCTATCATTTAGCATCCATGTATATGATCCACTTATGTTAGTAATGCTGAAACTGATACATTTCTCTAAGAGTAGCAATCTTGGAGGTTCAGGATGAGGAAGGTCATAGATAATCTTGTCATAGAAGAACTCTCATAGATCTTTATGAGTGCTTCTTCTCAGAGATATTTTTCATGAGGATCACTGTCATTTGTATTACTTTGAAACCAATCATTAAGAAATTTAGTCATGCTGTTAGCATCATGCTTTGAATTGTCAGGTTGCTTTATTTGACATGCCTATTGCTCTCTCAACCTTTGAAAAGTACTAAGATCCTATGCTCTAAGAACCCGCATACACTCTACTGATAATCGAGAGTGTTCTTGATGATATAAGGGCACATCCTCTACAATATCATATTCTAGAACTTGTGATCTGATATGAATTTGACAATCATAAAGACATAATAATTCATAATAAGACAAGTGCCTACAAAGTAATAAGACGAGTGATAACAAAGCACAAGTAATAAGACAAGTGATAACAAAGCACAAGTAAACACATTTGTAAAGTCTCATCAAATTTTAACATCATGTACACATGCTGTTTCAAATATACTCAAATTAAGAGGACCTTGAGTGCCACAAGATATAATAAGTGAAAAATGTAAATATACTACTATAATGTTATGGATCAAAGCCCATTACAAAATACATGTGCACTAAAAATGTTACAAATATATCCATTCTCTATGTGGAGCTGGTGGTCACCTATGCGAACATTATTCACTTGCAACTCCTCACTAACATGCAAGGATTTAATAGCATTGACTACAATGTATCTAGGCACATCTCTACTACTCATGTTCACTAGCTCATGACCATTGTCACACTCCACAAAAGTATAATTAGTTCTTTCATTTCCCCCGAGTCCGCTCTACTGTTGATTAGCCCCAATATTTGTCCTTGAGTGTAAGGTCTACCAATCTCTTTGATTCATTAATGCCTCTTCTAGCGAGAGAGGTAGCATTAGTACATAGCCCATATGTGGTCATACTCCTGATGTAATGAGCAAGTTAAGCCACTAATCCCATGAATTGATAAGTCCACAAAATGTCATAAGAGTGACCTCAAAGTGAACTGGGACATGTAGTGAGCAAGTTGATGCCACAGACCCCATGAATAGATAGGTCCACAAAATGTCATAAGAGTGACCTCAGAGTGAGCTAGGACATGCAAATCCTATCTAATAAAAAGACATTGACCCCGCCGACAAGGCATGATCACATAGTGAGAACCTCAGAAGCTGAAAATCTCTCCATCAGCGAGCTCCCAACCAACCACCATAATGTATGTGATTATATAGTAGGCGATCGGGTAAGGGATGGTCACCAAACATCTCAGAATGAGAACCAAGAGGTAATTGGTGTGCATATGTCTCCATCTATAAAATAACAGCTTGATTATGTTGCATGTGAGGAAGCATAGATCGATCAAGACCATGAAAGCCATTTCACATCAGAAAGATGTACAACTAGATTTGGTCATGATGATTGTACCTAGATGCATGTTATATATCACTTTGTCTATCAAGATCATATAGAATTTGAACAACTTAATGTACAATGCTTAGAAAAAAGAAACATCACTTACCATAGGTTGATCATGTCTCTCTATTATTGGTAAATCATGACATCTTACAAAGTCTAGCTCATGGATATGGTATTGCCATTGTGTTCGAAGGTGAGTACCTCGATAATTCACACACCAACATCAAACTCTCTGCTCATAGTATGTATGTGCCTCATCAGCTTCATGCTGCACGGATCTAGAGGACATTATAGAAGATGTCGATGAAGACAAGGACACACCTCCTCGCCCTATCATAGGAGATTGTAGTCGTGCTGGAGGAGGTAGTGTACAAGAGGATGAGCCAAAACCTGTTTTCCATTGGAACAAAAGAACAATTAGAGAAACTACTTGTTGTTCATTGTTTTTGGAGTTCTTCACTCATATGAACCTAGTAAGTATTATCTCTAGTTATAATCTATATTTAGACTCATTGTTTCTCTTGCAGCCTATGTCTACGTGACATGAAATTCAGTGACTTGATGGGCGAGTGTTTCATAGCTCATAGTTGTCGACACATGAATTAATTTTTGATTCTAACTTCTTGGATGTGACTTGGAAATGTGTAGGAAATATTGCTCACAGTGGTGGAGAATACCAAGCCCCCCATAGTATGCATCTTGAGTCACAAAGGGCCTTTCGGTGGGAGATGCAACTCAAGACGCATTGGGATCAACAGAAGGTATGTCATATTTATTCTCCAACTATGTACTAGTGCCTGTCTTAAATCTTAGGTCTATGTATACATGTTGTTTTGATTATGAACGGATGCCTATAGGATGCAACACAAGCTAGGATTTAGGCTAGACATATATCATGTCTTGGCATGATAGGCAAGAAGGGATTTATTGCCACTTTTGTAATTATTAGAATGTTTACATTTGGTCTTATACGTGCATGTAGGTGTGTATCATATGTTCTTTATATCAACCGATAAGTCATGTGTTTTTTAAATAATAGGTGAAGGACTATGGTCGTCTCATGAGCCCACTCCTCAAGAGGTAGAGATGGAACCTCTTAGGGTTATAGCTATCTCCATGAGCTACTTTTATAAGTAATCTCTATTAAATGTCATTCTATTTCTAATTAAAGTATTCAAACATTAGCTAATTAGGTTTTCTAAACTGTACGAGTTGCAAGCGATGAGGTCATTATGGAGGTAGATCGACAGAGTTCCATTGGGCATAGATTTGCGTCGACAAAGCAGTTTGCACCAGGGAAAGATGATCATGAGGACAATGAGGGTACATATCATGGAGACTACATGTCCCTCCTCCTCCTTGCTCTAGATCCCTAGCTTGTTTCAATCCCCATTTTATATTTGGAGATGTTGTACATAGTTATACTATTACCCACATCATTTGTATAGGATTAGGTAGACTATGGCGGCCTAACATTCTACCATTTATACTCTTTAGATTTTACCATTTGCAGACATTTGATCACTTTATTACTTTGTACTCTTGTATGCTTACATATATACTTTCTACTTTTGTACACATACATATATTTACATGCACTTACATATATTTATATACTTTGTACTCTTGTACACTTACATATATTTACATGCACTTTTATTTTTGTTCAACTTTGTGCACAAATGTAAATTATTGAAGTATAGTTATGTGCTTACCGGTGTTATAATCCACCATGTTTAACTAATCTTTTCTCACTTGTGCGCTTGACTTTCAAGAGAGAGATTTCTTTAATATGTGCTCAATCCAATTTGAGAGAGAGAGAGAGAGAGAGAGAGAGAGAGAGAGAGAGAGAGAGAGAGAGAGAGAGAGAGAGAGAGAGAGGAGTAATGTGTACATGTGAGAGAGACAAAGAGAATTCACACTATTACACATGTTTTTAATTGGGTAAAAGTGACATTGAGCGTCACTTAAGTGTTGCCCCCGTTATCATGCGTAGCAATGGAGTATTTATTTTTAATGAACCATCTTTATGCGACAGCAAGCATAGTTTATGCCATGCAGAAGGCGTAGCTTAAATGATGCACATGCGATGCTTATGCAATGGAGTTGATTGCCATTTTGAGCATCGCACGCACGATGCTCAGTAGTAGTGATGTGTATAACGACACCTGTTATGATGGAAACATGTGTCGCTATCTAAGGGGGGATTATGTTGTAGTGCATGACCCATTAGCTATGACGCCAATTTGACACCAAGTCCACCTCTAACTACCATAAAAAAGGAAGGGCCCTACCCAAGATCTAGGATGAAATGAATGCATGCCAAAGCCTTTCTTCACACATGACCCATAATCTATGATACCAATTTGATGGAATGGGATCACCAAATATGCATCATCACAACAAGCTTAAATCACAACTAAGAAGCATCAAATCAGAATGACTATGTGTGTATACATTGTTCATACATTATACTAAATTAACGACTTGAACATTTCTTAAATAGCCCTTACATTTAATGTCAAATGTCTTAACCTTTAAACTAACCACAATTGTTCATATCCTAACCTTTGGACTAACCACAATTGTTGATATCCCCTATCCATGATTATAATCACAACTATTCATATCCCCTTCCCATTATTATAATCACCATATATGAACCTTAGTCTACAACCATAAAATGAAATAACATCTAATAAATGAGTATGTGTCCTAGGTGCTAAATAAGTGAACATTATCCGTCACCTTAGCTTCATATAGTGGGGCACATTCCCAAAAATGGTTCTAAAATTTTGTTAACCTAGTTATTATGGGTGCATAAATGACTTTCTTCGTTAGAGCTATATGGGTTGCTACATTCTTGTCAAGTTCTAGGGTGGCCTTATGGACCTACATACCCCCTCTTTCAATTATCACCTAGAAGAGACATGTAAAGCTATAGTTGTGATTCCACTACAAAGTTCCCACTTCTAACCTTGAGGTTCACTCTCTCAATACTTTTCTTCCTATACTAAGTGTGATGGCTACTCTATGGATTACTCCATACACTTGAATATTTTTGCGAGAGAGAGAGAGAGAGAGAGAGAGAGAGAGAGAGAGAGAGAGAGAGAGAGAGAGAGAGAGAGAGAGAGAGAGAGTAAAGGGAACCAAACTGATAAATGATCAAGATCTAACATCCTCAATATAAATTCCATGATACTATTATAACTACCATACTATTAATATAACTAGTAACCAAATTTCATACTAATATTATAACTTTTCCTCTCATTCGTTGTTTCGACCCCTTCATTTTGCACACCTACATGCCATACTTCTCAACCAAAATCTCTTTCTCATTCATGAATTACCTATTTCACTAGTTAATAAAAAGCACAAAAAATCAAATCAAACTTGTTTTTAGTTTTCATTATATTCCCCCTTTGTTTATCTATCAAGTCTTTAGCAAGATGCACATTGCACAATGCTCTTGTCAATGTAGGCCTCTTCATAACCAATCTCACCACCCCTACCCTCTTGCCCCTACCAAAGCAATTACTTCTTTGGTGTCATCCATCTACAAATTGAAGGCTTATGGATTTGGTAATACAAATTGTCAACTCTTATCTACTCCAAAACTGGTGAGCCCCTACCCACCTATGATAAACCTCATCCTTTCTATCAACCTCCTCAAGATCTTCAATCAAAAATAAATCAGGTGATCAACTTTCCATTTCTCATTCATGTCATAATGAATCCTGATGATGAGACTTATCCTCTCCTTAACACCAACTCCCGCACCACTTTTGATGAAACGAATGGTTTTAAGCTAAATTCGCCTCTCCTTAACACCAACTCCCGCACCACTTTTGATGAAACCGATGGTTTTAAGCAAAATTCACTATTCCCTAACCCTTCTTTGGAGCATCGTTATCTTCTACTCCAATATTTGGAGCATCGTTATCTTCTACTCCAATAAGAATTTGGATCTAAAAAGCATCATGCAAAGATGCTAAAGATCTCGTGAAAAGCATCCTCTTGTGAGCTTGAACTAGAGGATATTCACTTCATCAAAGCACTAAAGCTTGTTTTTGATGTCCAGTAGATTCATAAAAAGTCTAAGATAAAGACCGCACTATTTTATCATGGTTAAGTCAATTCGTTGACTACTTTCCCAATGAGCCATTTTTTGAAAGTGATAAGATTTAAGTGTGCAACCAATCACTTGATTGATAGAGCATCTTTATGGTGGAATGTCATGCAAAACTTCAATGATTGGCCTATCACATGGTTTGACTTTGAGGAAAAAGTTAAAGAATGTTTTCTTCCACCACAGTTTCTCCTTCAAGTACATCGTGCATGGAATAAGTTTGCATGGAATGATCGTGGTAGAGTTGCCCAATACACTGAGCATTTTTGACAATCACTCTTACAATTTTGCATGCAAAAAACAATTACATGAGGACACTCTCCAATGCAAGTATGAAGATGGTTTGGATGAAGGAATCCAAGCGGAGGTAAACATGTTTAAAACTTCTTTGCTATATGAAGCTATGTCTCTTTCTCATGATGTATAGAAGAAAATTCGTGATCTCTTCCAAAGTTAAAGAATGTTGTCTTCCACCACAATTTCACCTTCAAGTACGTCGTGCTTGGAGTAAGTTTGTATATGGATTGATCATGATATAGTTTCCCAATACACTGAGCATTTTTGGCAATCACTCAACTTTTCATGCTTGAAAAAGTACACGAGGACACTCTCCAATGTAAGTATAAAGACAGTTTGGGTGAAGGCATCTAAGCAGAGGTAAACATGTTTAAATCTTCATCGCTATATGAAGCTATTTCTCTTGCTCATGATGTATAGAAGAAAATTCGTGCTCTTGTGTTCGACCTTCACAAAGCTTTACCCCATTCAATAGGCAAGCTTTATTTGTGAGTAATAATCAGCACTATAAGAAGTCCTCTTGTCCTCAATTCTCAACTTCACATGCATAAGAAATTTAATGGCGCACGTTTAACCACTTTTCCTCTCAAAAATGTATCAAATGCGGCTAATTCTAAGCCAAGTAATGTAAATTTAAATCCCAAGCCTAGCCACAAGAATGTGCACAATATAGTTAAGCCACCTAAGTATGTTCCTACTTATCATTGTTGTCTTTAAAGGGACATATTAAGGCTAATTGTTATGCAAAGGTTCTTGCTTTGGAGCCAATATATGCTTCGGTGCATAACATGGAAGAAGAAACTCATGATGATGATGACTACGAATTCAACCTTCCCTGACTAGATTGAAGATGATCATCAACAAGAAGCCAATCAAGATTCAATGGACCCTCTAGGTATTCCAAAATCTTATCATTCATTGTTATGTACAAAGGGTTGTGTGCATGATAATCAAGTGTGTGTATTGCACGATGATATTAGTTCCCATGATTTCATTTCAAAGTCAAGAAATTGTATTTAACTACATCACCATATACTTATAAAATAAAATTTGCATTCCAAGGAACTCGATATAATGGTACTCATGTATTTAAGGGTTTAGAAATACAAATTGGTCCATACAAAGAGCATCGTGATTTCTTAATTGCAGGCATGCCATTTTGACACCAATAAAATCCCAATATTGATTATCACACATACACGCAATGTAATTTGAGTACAATAATCAATCATTGACTCTTGTTAGTGATTCGTATCTTGACACTTTGCCATTGATTACTCATACACAAGTAAAATGAGAGCACTAAGAAAGCATGAGAATGCATACATGATTTATGTGTGACGGAAGAAAAAATGACAAAGAGAACTCTCAGTCCACATTAAAAGCACTTTATCGATGCATTTAAAGATTGTTTTATGACAAAGAGCACTCTCAATCCACATCAAAAGCACTTTATAGATGCATATAAAGATTGTTTTATGGATAATTACCCTCCCCAACTTCCCCCTTTTATCGTGTGAAGACCATAAAATTGAGCTTTTTCGTGCTATTTAGCCACCCTTTAGGGCTCCCTATAGGAAAAACCCTATGCAATAAATGGAAATTCAATGTCAAATCAAGGAGCTATAATACCACAAACTAATGATTGCCATCACCATCACTCTCTTTCTTTGCAAGATTAAACACATATACTAAGCATGGAACATATTATAAAATACTATGTAGCTTTTATCAACAACAAATAGAAAGAGATGCACGACACCACAATGGGTTAAATCTCCCCCACTTGTTTGATGGTGGATCTCTCCTCAAACAAGTGTATTTTTATATATTCAAGAATAGCTTGCATGAGCCATGAATGTACACTCCACTTTGGGCCTTAACCATTTCCTTTTCTATAAAAATAGCAAAGCCATTCCCTTTCCCTTAAGAATAGGAAAGTTAAATGCTTCATGCATGCATTCAATTATTGACCTCATATTTACTAGGCTAAGGTATTACAATGAATCAAATAAACTGACTACACCAAGAGAGACCAAATAAATTAAATAAAAGGGTGTCCAAGTGAATTGCCTAAATAGTTAATCTCCGGTTGCAATGCCAAAATGGGCGCAACAATCATATAAAATTTGGAGGAGAGTCATCGAGCACCCATGCTAGCCCTACCATTGATCTACTTATAAAAAACAATCACATGTATTATATGCACATAGGGTTCACCATAAAAATAAATTCAAATAATCATTTAAAATATATTTTCATAACATTAGGCCATGATATATGCATGTCAATTGTCAGATCTCAACATGTCTAAATTTAATAGTGGTGCTAGTAAGCACATTACTTCTTAGCATGGCTTGTTTTTTCCCTTTGAGGTTGATCCTTAAGGAGGCATTATCACATTTGTAAACTCCTCATATCTAGTGAAAGAAGTTGGTAAGGTTATGCTAAAAACGGTGGGACAATCACTCTCTTAGAAGTCTTGTTTGTGCTAGATTAGTATCTATCATTGCTAGGGTAGTCCTAAAAGTCAGATTTATTGATGGCAGGTATACAATTCATGATTGGAGTGATGGAGACATTACTGTGGTATTTGGCACTCTAAGCCATGGTCTTTATAGGTTGGACATATATGAGAGTGTGGCACATAATGCTTGTTCAGAGTTATTAGGAGTGACAGGAGCTATGGCGTGCCCTCTTTGGTTACTTAAATTTTGGCAATTTGTTGCACCATTAGGGGGAATTTGAGCTCTAAATGGTCCCTTTAAGGGCTTTCTCTCTCCTCTTGGAATCCTGAAAAAGTGAAAAAATAATATTATTATATTGGGTTTCTCTCTCTTGTTTTTGAACTGAAATTTACCTTTTCCATATTTTCTAAAGAGATTCAATGCTTATTTTATTCTAATGTTCTTAAATTCTACTACGTATATTGGGTTTCTCTCTCTTGTTTTTGAACTGAAATTTGCCTTTTTCATATTTTCTAAAGAGATTCAATGCTTATTTTATTCTAATGTTCTTAAATTCTACTATGTAACCTCAACCACTGCACATGGAAATTCATAAATAAGAAAAGCTAGTAATTTATAAAGTAAGAAAACAAGTACGAGGATATTTCTGACATATGTAGTAACTGTGCAACTATATTTTTGACATTAGTACAACATGGAATTAGAAGATGTTAGAAATAGTGGCATTTTTTAAAAGAACTTGAATATATCTTTGAAAGAGAACTTAGTATTATGAAAAGTTTTTTTTCAGTGCAATTAAACACGCTTAAGTTCTATTCTAGCAATTAAACACGCTTAGTATTATGAAAAGTTTTTTTTTCAGTGCAATTAAACACGCTTAAGTTCTATTCTAGCGCATTTTCATGAAGTTATGGTGGTTTTCATTGGGCGAGTTTTCCTAATTCAATAGACACTCTTCTCCATTTGAATTTCCCTCCATTTAAATCTTTAATCTCCCAAGGAGGAAGCCTCTAAGTTTGACTTGAATCTCCTCTTTTCTCACATACTGTTTATGCATGGACAACAATGAAGAGAGATTTGGCTTTCTAGTGCCTTCAAGTGGAGCCAAAAAGTCATATTTTCCTTCATTGATTTTCTATACTCAATTATTTTGCTACAAGAAGTGTTATTGCACATCAAGAAGGGCATCAATAAATGTTGCTACAGTGCTCAATGGAGGTACGGCATTAATGTTTATGTTATTTGAAACATAAGTGTTTGAAATTAATTTGATAATGTTTTACTACACCATATATTTTTGTAAAGAAAGGAGTTAGTTGCAATTTCAATATTGTTTTGTGGTCTGTAGAACATCAGAGATAATTCTAAGAAGTGATGTATACATGTGGACCTGGATGATGAGTATGCTCCTCTCTATAAGATAACAGAGGCTTCTAAGTTCAACCCTTATGTAATGCAACAAGCTAGGGAATTAGGGAGAAAGCATGTTGATATATGCATGGAGGAAGGATCAATTTACCCACCTAATCCCTTGACCTAACAACCACCTACAATTTCAAGCCTAACTTCTTTGATCAAGTATTTTTGTGAGGGCAATGTTGACTTGCTTAGTTACACAACAAGGCTTGCTAGTCAAGTGAAAAGCATTTGGATATCGTCACACAAAGGATGCTGATGATGAAGGAAGCTCAGATCAAGCAGCTAAATGCTCAACTATCTAACAAGGAGAATGAATACAATGAGTTGGTAGAAGTTGTTTATGCTCAGCATTTGTAGAACCATGAACTGGATCAAAAAGCAAAGGATCTAGAGGCCAAGAACAACAAATTAGAAGGGATATTAGAGAAGACAATCCAACATGGACCACCTCTAATTTTGGATGCACGTGAGAGAGTAAGAGAACAAAGACCACTTACTACATTGTCAAAAAATAGTGGAAACTACAAATGCCATATACATACCGAGAGACTGATAAACTGAAGTACCTTAAATAAGATAGTGGAGCACTCTCAAAAGAAATCTCAAGATAGATGGTGAAGTCTACACTTTCTCATTCAAAGTTTAGAACAATTAGTGATGATCTCATGCATGCACGATTGCAAGATGTGAAGAATGCATTTACTGCAACAACTGGAACTCAAGGTATTCGTGATGACAAAGTTAGTTTATGTAGAGAATCCTATGAAATGATCTACAAATAAATGGATGCAGGTTTTAAGTCCATGTTACAAAACAAAACGGTAACTCCACTACCATGCCCTTGTAGTGTTAGAAAAGTAAGGCAATAATTGAATAACAATGTCCTTGAATCATTAGTGAGCCTAAACACATAGTTCACTCACATGTATTCAAGTATTGTGCTAAAGAAGTGACCTTCTTGATATGAGTCCGAACAACAATTTTATCTTAGATGTGTGTAAATTGCAAGCTGCAATGGTGAAGTTCTATGATATGTCTGTTCAAGAATGTGGTGGCACACTGAAATTTGTACTAAAACTTGATGAGAGTGAAATTGTAAAGAATCAAAAGATATAAAGAGTAAGTTTGACATTGATGAAGGGCATTGGATCATTCCATAAAACCAGGTGATCCTCAATACGTCAATGTTCAATCTCAAAACGAAATCTGGTGGCTCGCAAGATTTGAGGTTCCAAAAGAGGACCATGAGATCCTAAAGATGCTTTTCAATCTAACAGAGATTCTTATATGGTTCAACATCAAAAAGCAGGTGAAATTCTACATGTCGATGGTTTTGAAGACTACTCAGAGTGGAATGGCATCTTGCAAGTGATCTAAAGACACTAAAGTGCATGTTTGGTGTCTTAAATGCTGCAAATTTAGAGTTTGCTTGCTTGTATTGCATGCACTCAAGGAAAAAGGGTAAGAATAGAAAAAAGGCATGGAATATGAATACTGGGAAGGATAGTGCACCAACTCGTGATCAGTTCATATGGGATGGCAGAACAATGGTTAGGGGGGATCCAAAGTGGGACCCTATACTTGACATTCCTTTAAGACGAGTCCATTCTTGTACACTACATGCCATTTGTAGAATTGTGGAAATTTTGGTTTATGAATATATATGTTTTGTATATAAGATGCAACCAACGTCAGAGGCCCAAGCAGTGTGTGAGAGAGTGGAGGAGGTACTTTCATGCATGGATCTACAAAAAGGGAAAGTAGAAATCAAGAAAGATGACAAGAGGTCAGGTGCAAGTGGAAATATGCCATGCAAACCAAGTATTGGTGAGGCATGGAGGAAGTTACACATGATTGTCCCAGATCGTAGTAAATAATGGCGAGACTAGAACTGCAAAGGCTAATGTATGGACTACCTTTGATAAGGTTGCTATAATTCTACAAAAAATGAAATTCAATGAAGAATATGCCGACAACTTTAAAGAAGCTATGACTATGTTTTACAAGTACATGATGGTGGAAGAATGGACATCAAGTAGCATAACACATTATATGGTAAGATCCCCAATTTTGTATGTTCTTATGTTGTTTAGCGATTCTTATTGAAAATAACCAATATGCATATGCTATTGTTTTTTTTATTCTAGCATATTTTGGATGTTCATGGTCCCTACTTTGCAAATTAGGGAAGCTTACCTATCTACTCGACCCAAGGCATGGAGCACTCACATTGGCAAGCTTGTTGTGGGTTTCAGAAGGCCACCTTGCATGGTGGTGGAATCCATGAAGTTAGTGCATTGATACAATTACTCATGTGGTGGTATAGGAGGATTGTAGTTAGGATAGAGGAGAAAGAAGCCAAAGCCGATAGAACAAATTCAATTCATGGGGCTTGAAAATTATAAATCACTGACTTGAATAAAATTTTGATTCGTTTCAATTTATTCTTCTCTATGTCACTACCTCCCATGGATACTTTCAAACTTTCAAACTTTTAGACATTAAAAACATGGATATAATAGAGCCAAATAAAAAAGGCCGTACTCCAGAAGTGTCATTGTATTACATTAAAAAACTAATTTTTTACAAAGTATATGAGTCTTCGACTGCAACTCTTGATCATGAAGACTAGCATCCTTTGGTGCGTGAAGCTTTGCCCTCTTTGTAGATGGCTTGGCATCATCCTGCAATCGTAGAACTCGCAAAATTCTCAATCTTTTGAATCTGAGAAGCTCCCTTTTTCCATATTCACTTAACATCTTGGGATCCCTGATCCCACATGTTAATCCATATGTAGTGTAGGCTAAGTAATATTTTCTCCTTAGAGCATACACTCTAGGGCCCTGCCCGAAGGTTTGCACCACCCAGAAGCATGAATTATAATCAGACTTTCTGATTCTCATCTCATGAATAAGTAAATTGTTTGTCCATAAGTTATGAATCAACATCTTAGATAGTTGAAGACTCCTCTTCCCTTTGTGGACTATTGAGTCTTTGCTGAACATCTTGAAATTCTTCTTCAATGGGAAGGTTGGTTTCATAGTGATTAGCATCCTTATACATCATTGATAATATTTGAGTAGGAGTATGGTACTCACTGTCCTTGACATTTGAATCCAGTAGGAGATACTTATCCACGCTTGGATGTCGACGAAATCATCATCTTCTTCGTGCGATGATGGCGAGACGGTAGTTCTCCCTGATGTTAAACAAAGCTTGAATATCTATTAGGAGGACATATTGGTGGTCACCTATTGGAAACACATGGAGGAATGAGGTTGCAACATGCTCTGTTTCCTCTACCACAGCGGGCTCCTCGTCAACAACTGTAATAACTTGGGTGTCTTCTCTTATGAGGGCATCAATATCAAATTGCCACTGAGTTCCCTCTCCATGGCCAAGTTTATCTCCTCTGCAACCTCGTGAACCTCATCATCTTATGCTCTTGAAGGTTCCTTTGACCTTTCCTCATCTCCTTCTATTTAACCTTTCTCATCCTCAAGCAGTAGATGCAAATAGCAAATAAACCCGTAGTGGTAGTCAACAAGACAACATTTATGCTTGTGTACTGAGAACTTACTATGTGTCTTCTTCTTATCCCACGACACCTTTGAAATACCTATGTTCACCTTATCTCTTGAGGATGTGACAGAAATAAGATCGTCCACATGCACATACTGAATATTGTCCAGAATGACTACATCATTCGAAGTTGTCCCCTAGTATTGCTGCTCTTTCTCTTGGAGATATGTGCATCCAGACATGATCATACTCTCGATGGAGATATTGCAAGAAAACATATGTGAAATCTGAGGTTGGAGATGGTGTTGGCCGACTTTGTGAAGGAAATCAAATAATTTCTCATTAGGCGTTTCTTCAAACCCAGTATCGGCTTCAACTTTAATTTCAAAAGGATGCATCTACAAGCAAAACAAAGTAGGCAAAATGATTGTTAACTACACATCAATGAGAGAATAATGGAGATCTGCAGTTACAATGCAAACGCCATTACAATGCGATTCATGATGGATGTTGGCGAATGGAAGCTTGATATCACCTTGTACTGAACTCAAATATAAACGGTCTACATTGCACAAATAGAAATACGATGACTTTTCATTATAGCACAACTATGGGGGTTCCGAATTTAAGCTATACTAAGTCTGTGTTGCTAAAATTTCAGCAAACATCACTATGACATAGAGATATGGAAAAGGGTCCCATATTTAAGCTAAAAGGCCTTCTATATTGCAAGTCAGTACAATGCAATTTACGTTGGACATTGATGAGGGGAAGCCTTATATCACATTGTAATGACTTGCACTATACAAGGTCTAAATTGCACTAATATGTAACAAGCGGGCCTCTAAATCCCATGATACTCAGTTTTCCATTGTATACAAACGATCATATGGTTTCATGTTGCATAAGTATGCAATGTAGCCGATCGGACATAGGCTTCTATATTCTCGCTATAATGAGAGCATATATTGCAAGTTAGTACAACGTGATATAGGGTGGATGTTGGCGAGTGAAGCCTTTCATTGCATTGTAATGAATTATAATATACTAGGTCTATATTGCGCAAATATGTAGAAAATACAAGAAAGTGGCTTCTAAAAATGAGAGTATGGGCGGCCATCACCCATAGGATTCCGAATTAACGCTGTACTCTGACCTTGTATAATGCAAGTCAGTACAACATAATTTAGGGTGGACGTTCTCGAGTAAAGTCCTACAATGTGTTGTAATGAAGCTCAAAGTCATTTCTACTAAAAACGAGAGTCTGGGCCGGAGATTGCCATAAGGTTCCAAATTCACACTATAGTGACCTTGTATAAAGTAAGTAAATAAGTACAGCATGATTTAGGGTGGATGTTCTTGAGTGAAGCCCTACATTGCATTGTACTGAAGCTCAAAATTATTTATCAATTATACATGATTTGCATAGGAAAAGAAGTAATAATGCTCATAATCATATGAAAACAAACATTTTTAAGACCGATAAGACTTGAGAACTCAACTCATCTTAAAATTGCCTTAGGATTGGAGACTACGGATGAGTGCCGAGAACGATCAGGAGAATTGCCAACACACACCGATCGCACCATCGGAGAGGAGCAAGCAAGAGCGAGAAAATAGTTACACGGAAAAAAAACCCGAGTGTTTGAAACTCATGCTATAAATAATGCATGTGGGAGTGCGTGCATTATCCCACAGTCTTTACACATGGTAGGATTTCATTGGTGGTCGCCCACGTCCGTTCTCACGGGAGTGATAGACACATGTCACTCATGCATTCGATTGTTATCATTGCATGCCATGTGCACTTAACGCCAATGTCATCATGCGGCATCACGTCTACTTAAGGTGGGACCCCTTCTATTAAACCCTAAATCATTGAATTAAGTGTTAAGCTCTCTGTAAACAATAGCATCTTTTAATCGATTTTCATCATCGTGATCTCTCCGTCGTCTACACCATCTCATTGCTTTGCCGACAACATCTTGTTAACGAGTAAGTGCCCATTTCTCAATACAATGTTTATTAACTTGCACCATGTCTTCTTCTTCCTTTTCTATGTGGACTCCTGAGTGAGTTTCTTTCATTATGAAGTCAATACAATGTGATATGGGGGTTTCAATGTGTTGGAACTCTTCCCATCGCATTCTAGTGCATTGAATCCAAATATGTTATTGCATTTCTTTGATTGTTGTGAATGCAACACAATGCGATTTACTAGTTTGAATATGTTGTTTGTTTGCATATCACATTGTATTTGAGCTGATTTACTGGTTTGAATATGTTGTTTGTTTATATCACATTATATTTGAGCCGATTTTTTGTGTTTAGTTTTCTTCATTGTTGATTCAATACAACTCGATATGCAACATTCTATGCATTGGATGTCCTCTTATCACGTTGTAGTGAATTTTATTGAATATGTCTCCTTTGTTTGTGACTTGAGCCTGTTTTGCATGTTGGAGTAGGCTTTGATTGTGAATGTAGTGAAAAGATGCAGGGGGGAAGAGAGCTTGAGCTCTTGCAAGCACACACACACTCACAAAACCCTAATAGAGAACACACAAGGTGAGAGGCTGAAAATCTTCTTCTTCTCTACTCAACACTCAACACGCCATATACAAGATAAAAGTACACATAATATGAAAGGTACTCAACCAATACATACACGGGTTCTCTATAGTGTGAACCCGACTAAATGAGCTGGCGCTATAACTATGCCAGTCTCTAAAATGGCTGTCACATAGCCTGTCATCCCACTGGCCGTATATCACCCAAGATCTCACCAACCATGCCAGTGGTGTAAGTGTGGGGCCTATCCCCCAGGCGGGTCATCAGTGTCCACCGCCTCACTAGACGAGCTCGATATCTCAACACTCCTCCTCGAGCTCAACTCCATCTCATGTACACCAAGCGAAGCCCTGAATCTGTGGAGCTTCTCTGTACCCAATGCTTTGGTGAAGATGTCAGCTACCTGATCCTCTGTGCTGACATAAACAAGGTCAAGGTCTCCTGCCAAGACCTTCTCTCTGACGAAATGATAGTGGACCTCTATATGCTTCATGCGAGCATGAAAGACTGGGTTCCTGGCCAACTATATACTGCTAATGTTGTCAGAGAAAATGACAACTTGTCTATCCACTGATAGACCCAAATCTGCAAGTAGCTTCCTCAACCAAGCTACCTCACATGCTGCCATAGCAGCTCCTCTGTACTCGGCCTCTGTACTCGATAGAGCAACCGTAGGCTGCTTCTTGCTGCTCCAAGTCACAGCAGCACTCCCCAAAGAAAACATGAATCCACTAGTAGATCTCCTATCTGAGATACTACCAGCCCAATCAGCATCTGTGTACCCATGTACACATATCTCTGTCCCACTCTCATAGAATAGTCCACAATGCAAAGTAGACCTCACATACCACAGTATGCATCTCACTGCATCCAAATGCGGTTTCCGTGGAACCTGCATAAACTGACTCACCAACCCAACAGCATAGCTCAAATCTGGTCTGGTGATCGTCATGTAGATCAAACTTCCTACTATGCACCTATACATAGTAGGATCCTCCAAGATCTCTCTTGAATCTGCACTCAACTTGCCATTCTGATCCAATGGCACGGAAATAGGCTTACAGCCTGTCATACCATACTTGGACAACATGTCCAAGCCATACTGTCTCTGTAGTAATCCAATACCATGTGGTGACCTAATCACCTCAATGCCCAAGAAATATCTGAGCTCCCCCAGATCCTTCATCTCAAAGTTCCCTCTAAGCAAGATCTTTACATCAAAGATCTCTGCATCATGGTCCCCCGTAATGATCAAGTCATCTACATAGATGACAACAAGCACGACTCCTCTATCACCATGTCTCACATACAACGAGAAATATGCATTGGCTACATGAATGCCAATAGTGACAAGATATTCAGAAGTCTTGTCAGACCATGCTCTTGGTGCTTGTTTTAAGCCATACAAGGCTTTCTTCAACCTGCAAACATGCTCGGGGTGACCCACATCCTCATAACTAGGTGGCTGCAACATATACACCTCTTCTTGCAAATCCCCATGCAAGAATGCATTCTATACATCCAAGACCATTGCTTTGACGCAGCCACTGCTATCACAACTCTCACTGTTGCCATCTTGGCAACTGGGCTGAAAGTTTCCTCATAATCAATGCCATATGTCTGCGCATATCCTTTGGCTACCAATCTAGCCTTGTACCTGTTTATGCTTCCATCACTGTTATGTTTTACTTTGTACACCCACTTGCATCCAATGGCTTTCTTGCCTTCAGGCAATTGCACTAAATCCCAAGTCTCATTTCCATATAGTGCATCCATCTCCTCATCCATAGCTTTCTCCCAACACACATTTCCAACAGCCTCATCAATGCATGTGGGCTCAACAACCTGCACAACCTTTGCCATATATGCATAGTGATGTGCCACATAACCATCATGGGTAAATCTTTGCACAGGATGTTTCACTCTCCCAGATCTTCGCAGCTTTTCATTCATGGCTTCCATAGCCTTCTTTACACCAGGTGTTCTCATAGCTGGGATCCCAAGATCCTTATCAAGGCTCATATCTGAGCCACTAGACTCTCCATCAACATGAGAATGCCCTACAGAAATATTAGGCATACCAAGGGGCTCAACCACTTTCTCTTTTCCTTTACGTGATGTACTAATCACATTTGCAGGACTGGTATTATGACGTAGCCTGCCACTCCATGGTCTATCAAAACAGACCCACTAGTTGAGGACTCTCCTGGTCTACTCAAAGACTGTGATTGCTGACTTGCATTCTGTGCAACCACACTTCCACTCACATCAGCCCCAACAGCTTCTTTTTCAGCAGCATACCAGCTGCTGATCTCATCAAAGACAACATCCCTGCTTACCCTCAACTCACGTGTAGCAGGGTTATAACACCTGTATCCCTTTTGCTCAAGGGAATATCCAATAAACACACATTTTTCAGCTTTCGGATCCAGCTTAGTTCTCAGCTCATCTGGCACATGCACATATGCAATGCATCCAAAGACTTTCAGATGAGACAAATCTGGTTTTCTGCCAGTAAAACTCTCCTTTGGAGTTACATCATGTATGGCTGCAGTTGGAGTCCTGTTCATGATGTATACTGCTGTAGAAACAGCTTCAGCCCAATAGCTATGCGGCATATTTTTCTCTTCCATCAATGCTCGCGCAATCTCAGCAATGTGCTTGTTTTTCCGCTCAGCAACTCCATTTTGCTGTGGAGTGTATTTGCATGTAAACTGTCTTCGAATACCATTCTTCTTCAAAAATTTAGAGAATTCATTGGAGAAGTATTCTCCCCCTCCATCTGACCTTAGGCACTTTACATATTTCCCTGTTTGCTTTTCAACCAAACTCTGAAATTTTGAAAGTGAGTGAACACCTCACTCTTCTCCTTCATGAAATATACCCACACTTTCCTTGTGTGGTCATCAATGAATGTCACATAATACCTGTAGCCTCCCATAGACATGGTCTTCGTAGGACCCCATACATCTGAATGCACAACATCTAGTGCATTTCTGCTGTTACGTGGAAATACATGCTTTGTTTTTGTTTTCCAAATTGGCATGCTTCACATATTCTCTGCATACCTTCCACCTTAAATTTTGGCAGCCCTATCACAATTCCTTTTGTCTGCATAGACTTCATTCTCTGCACATTCACATGTCCAATTCTTTTATGCCATATGTTTGTGTCTGCAACAATTCCTGAACCATTTGCAAACATTGCAGCACTCATTTCAGGAATGTCTACATTCACGTAAACATTCTGCCCACTCTGTTGCCTTTTGCAACCAACCTGCACTTGTCTTTAAAGTCTTCAACATAACAACCATCAGGGAACCTGCAAACCGTGCTCAATCATCTGGCCAAATAAAACCAGATTCTTTGTTATGTTTGGAACGGAAGTACATCTGTAAGGTACTTCACTTTGCCATCCTGCATAGACAATGGCACATCTCCAACATGGGCAATTGGATGAGCAGTGTCATCCCCTGTTTCCACAAAACCTGGTCTTTCCGGGTTTTTCATCTCCTTGAACCACTTCCCATGACTTGTCATGTGGTTCGAAGCACCTGAATCCACATACCATACATCATCTTTTTGTGCTGCATCAACATTTTCAGACATGGCATTCACGACATGCTGCATAACAAACAGCCTTTCATTGTCCTCATTATTTCTGCTTGAGGATGCATAGTTGTTTTGCTGCACTTTCCCATTTTGCATGTCAGCCTGCTTCTTATAACACTCTGCCTACACATGTCCATGCTTACCACAGTAATAGCATTCACGTGCATCATTATACTACCTTTGCCAATTTCCACGACCTCTTTGACTCCCCGTGCCTCTGAATTTGCCTCTTCCACCTGCGTGTTGTTGTTGTTGTTGTTGTGTATTCTGAGACTGTTGTTGTTGCTTGTTGGCCATAATTTTGATTACCTGTTTGGCCACCTCCTTGACCGCGTCCACGGCCTCCTCTACCTCGTCCTCTTCCTGAACTTGTGTAGAAGGCTTGTTGCTCTGAACTGTTTTTGTTTTGTGAAGACTGTTGGTCTTCACCCAAGCTCTTCTATAATCAGCATAGACACTACCTCGTCCTCTTCCTGAACTTGTGTAGAAGGCCTGTTGCTCTAAACTGTTTTTGTTTTCTGAAGACTGTTGGTCTTCACCCAAGCTCTTCTATAATCAGCTCTACCTCGTCCTCTTCCTGAACTTGTGTAGAAGGCCTGTTGCTCTGAACTGTTTTTGTTTTGTGAAGACTATTGGTCTTCACCCAAGCTCTTCTCTTCTATAATCAGCATAGACACCAAATCTGTAAAGTTGGGAATGTTTTCCCGAGTCTGAATAGACGTCTTGAATGCCTTATATTGTGGCCCAAGACCACGTAGACAGACCTCCACCTTATCATCATCATCTACTGACACACCAATAGATGCAAGGGATTCCACAATACCCTTTATCTTCAACGCATAGTCATTCACAAACATGCTCTTTTTCTCCACAGTATGAAGTTCGTTCTTCAACTGTATCTTGCATGCCTTGGTATTTGTTTCATACAGTTTTACCAAGGTGTCCCACGCCTCCTTGGGGGACTTGGCATCCTGAATGTGTCCAATCATGGCGTGTCCTGTATACTAATGGAGAGCCAATACATAACCTTTCTGGCTCCTTGGTTCCAGTCTTTAAACTCTTTCACATCTGCAGCAGTCGGATTGATATCCGGTATCTCCGGTGCCTCTTCATGCTCACCTTCTATATAGTCCTAATAGCCCTTTCCCATTAGGAAATTCGTCAACCTGAACCTCCAAGCATGGAAGTTATTCTTATCAAGCTTCTCAGCCACAATCTATGTTATGCCATCATTTGACATCTTGCCAGACACACAATTTTACCAGAAACAGCACTCTGGTTTATCCTGCACAAACTGCTATATTTTTTGCATAGCGATACTGTAGTACTGTCAAATGTCACAACCAGTGACTTCAACGTGCATACATACATCCAATGGCAACTGTTGACCTCTTTGCAGCACCCACAGTGTCTGCACAGTCAATCTGTCTTCCTGCAGTTCTTAAAACAGAGTTCTGCAGAGAATCGATGACTTACCCGCAGTGCTCGAAACCGCCTGCTTTTTGAAAACGGAGGTCCAGACGCGCCCGAAATGCGTTTTCGATGCAGAAAATTTTGGTCTGATAGGACAGAATAGTTTCCCTATAGCTTTACTCCCGCGAAGAAAGCTCCTCAATCAGAGATCGTTGTCGGTGCCTCCCATAGAGCTCCCGACAAGGGTGTAGTCACCAACACAAATAGGGAAGAGTAGTTGCAGCTCTTACCCTCGTACCGCTTCCTGTGGTTCTCTTACTTGCAGCTCAGCCCTTAGCACGAACCAGGCTCTGATACCATGAAAAGATGCAGGGGGGAAGAGAGCTTGAGCTCTTGCAAGCACACACACACTCACAAAACCCTAATAGAGAACACACAAGGTGAGAGGCTAAAAATCTTCTTCTTCTCTACTCAACACTCAACATGCCATATACAAGATAAGAGTACACATAATATGAAAGGTACTCAACCAATACATACACGGGTTCTCTATAGTGTGAACCCGACTAAATGAGCAGGCACTATAACTATGCTAGTCTCTAGAATGGCTGTCACATAGCCTGTCATCCCACTGGCTGCATATCACCCAAGATCTCACCAACCATGCCAGTGGTGTAAGTGTGGGGCCTATCCCCCAGGTGGGTCATCAGTGTCCACCGCCTCACTAGACGAGCTCGATATCTCAACATGTAGTACAATGCGATATGGGGGATTCAGTGTGTTGGAAGTCCTCTTATCGTGTTATAGTGAGTTTTATAAAAATTTGTCCTTATTGGTCCTCTGAGGTGATTTTGCATGTTAGAGTTTCTTTGATTGTGAATGCAGTACAAGGGGGGATTCAGCGTGTTGGAAGTCCCCTTATCACGTTGTAGTGAGTTTTATTCAAAACTTATCCTTCTTGGTCCTTTGAGCCGATTTTATATGTTTGAGTTTTCGTTTGACACGAATTCAAAACAACGCGATATGGGGGGGGGAGGGGGAGGGGGGGCAATGTGTTGGAACTCTTCCCATCGTGCCATAGTGAATTTAATCCAAAACATTTTTCGTGCTTTTCATTTAAGCCTTTTTGGCATGTTATAGGTTCTTCTATTGTAAATGCAGTACAATGCGATGTTTGCATTCGAGTGTGTTCATTGTCTTCATATCGCGTTGTAGTGATATTTATCCAAAATTTTCCTGGTTAGTTGTTTGAGCCATCCGTCTAAATTTTTTTTTATAGATGGCACAGATAAAGAAGACAGTGAGAGACTCCTCATCTAAGGATCCTAAAATAGGGAAGAAATCTCAGAAAGTTGGACCGGGGAAGAATATTTCCAGTCTTCGCTCAATGAGGACTCGAAGGTAGTACGAGCAGTATAGCTCCATCTTACATGAACTGCAAAAGGTGCAGAGGCACATGCAATGCACCATTCCAACACCTTGTCATATCCATTTGTGAAAGGAACCTCTATGATGTGCGTTGATAGGGCTCGACATTGGGTTGCTTGCATGAGGCTACCGAGGATTGCCTCATTGAGCATTTCCAGGATAGCTATGTTGACAGGGCTCGATGTTGGGTTGCTTGCATGAGGCTACCGAGAGGATTGGCTCATTGAGCATTTCCAAGATAGCTACGTTCTAGTTGCCCATGCACACAGAGTAACAATAATGTCAAAGGACATGCACTCGCTATGGCTTCTTAGGTTCAGATATGATAAGACGCTAGAGTATTGACACAAGGATGAAAGATATCCTGGAGATCCCCCCTTGAGGCAAAGACGTACTATTGTCTCACTGAAGAGAACAAGGGCAATAATTCACATGACACATATCACAATGTACAAAATGAAAAGATGCAGGGGAGAAGAGAGCTTGAGCTCTTGCAAGCACACACACACACTCACAAAACCCTAAAAGATAACACACAAGGTGAGAGCTGAAAATCTTCTTCTTCTTCGCACAATACTCAACACACCATATACAAAGATAAGAGTACACACAATATGAAAACGTACTCAACCAAATACATACCAGGGTTCTCTATAGTGTGAACCCAACTAAATGAGTTAGCGCTATAACTATGCCAGTCTCTAGAATGGCTTTCACACAGCCTGCTGTCATCCCACTGGCCGCATATCACCCATGATCTCACTAACCATGTCAGTGGTGTAAGTGTGGGGCCTATCCCCCCAGGCGGGTCATCAGCGTCCACCACCTCACGAGATGAGCTCGATATCTCAACACTCCCCCTCAAGCTCAACTCCATCTCATATACACCAAGCGAAGTCCTGAATCTGCGGAGCTTCTCTGTACCCAATGCTTTGGTGAAGATGTCAGCGACCTGATCCTGTGTGCTGACATAAACAAGGTCAACGTCTCCTGCCAAAACCTTCTCTCTGACAAAATGGTAGTGGACCTCTATATGCTTCGTGCGAGCATGAAAAACTGGGTTCCTGGCCAACTGTATACTGCTAATGTTGTCACAAAAAATGACAACTTGTTTATCCACCACTGATGATAGGCCCAAATCTGCAAGTAGCTTTCTCAACCAAGCTACCTCACATGCTACCATAGCAGCACCTCTGTACTCAGCCTTTGTAGTACTGGATAGAGCAACCGTCGTAGGCTACTTCTTGTTGCTCCAAGTCACAGTAGCACTCCCCAAAGAAAACATGAAGCCACTAGTAGATCTTCTATCTGAGATACTACCACCCCAATCAGTATCTGTGTACCCATGTACACATATCTCTGTCCCAGTTTCATAAAATAGTCCACAATGCAAAGTAGACCTCACATACCTCAGTATGCATCTCAATGCATCCAAATGAGGCTTCCGAGGAACTGACTCACCAACCCAATAGCATAGCTCAAATCTGGCATGGTGATCGTCATGTAGATTAAGCTTCCTACTATGCGCCTATACATAGTAGGATCCTCCAAAATCTCTCCTGAATCTGCACTCAACTTGCCCTTCTAATCTAATGGCACTGAGATAGGCTTACAACCTGTCATATTGTCTCTGCAGTAATCTAATATCATGTGGTGACCTAATCACCTCACTGCCCAAGAAATATTTGAGCTCCCCCAGATCCTTCATCTCAAACTTCTGTCTAAGCAAGATCTTTACATCAAAGATCTCTACATCATGGTCCCCCGTAATGATCAGGTCATCTACATAGATGACAACAAGCACAACCTCTCTATCACTGTGTCTCACATACATCGAGAAATCTGCATTGAGCCAATAGTTATTCAGAAATCTTGTCAGACCATGCTCTTGGTGCTTGTTTTAATCCATACAAGGCTTTCTTCAACCTGCAAACATGCTCGGGGTGACTCACATCCTCATAACCAGGTGGCTGCAACATATACAACTCTTCCTGCAAATCCCCATGCAAGAATGCATTCTTTACATCCATCTGATGTAAAGACCATTGCTTTGATGTAGCCACGGCTATCAGAACTCTCACTGTTGCCATCTTGGCAACTGGGCTGAAAGTTTCCTCATAATCAATGCCATATGTCTGCGCATATCGTTTGGCTATACCAATCTAGCCTTGTACCTGCTTATGCTTCCATCACTGTTATGTTTTACTTTGTACACCCACTTGCATCCATGGCTTTCTTGCCTTCAGGAAATTGCACTAAATCCCAAGTCTCATTTCCATATAGTGCATCCATCTCCTCATCCATAGCTTTCTTCCAACAGCCTCATCAATGCATGTGGGCTCTACAACCTTTACAACTTTTGCCATGTATGCATAATGATGTGCCACATAACCATCATAGGTAAACCTTTGCACAGGATTCTTCACTCTCCGAGATCTTCACAGCTTTGCATTCATGGCTTCCATAGCCTTCTTTACACTAGGTGTTCTCATAGCTAGTATCCCAAGATCCTCATCAAGGCTCATCTCTGAGCCACTAGGCTCTCCCCATCAACATGAGAATGCCCTGTAGAAATGTTAGGCATACCAAGGGACTCAACCACTTTCTCTTTGTATTTATGTGATGTACTAATCACATTTGCAGGATTGGTATTATGATGCAGCCTGCCACTCCATGGTCTATCAAAATTGACCCCACTAGATGAGGACTCTCCTGGTCCACTCAGAAAGACTGTGATTGCTGACTTGCATTCTGTGCAACCACATTTCTACTCACATCAGCCCCAATAGCTTCTTTTTCAGCAGCATACCAACTGATCATCTCATCAAAAACAACATCCCTGCTTACCCTCAACTCATGTGTAGTAGGGTTATAACACTTGTATCCCTCTTGCTCAAGGGAATGTCTAATAAACACACATTTTTCAGCTTTTGGATCCAGCTTAGTTCTCAGCTCATCTGGCATATGCACATATGCAATGCATCCAAAGACTTTCAGAGACAAATTAGGTTTTCTGCCCCACAATAAACCTCTCCTCTGGAGTTACATCATATATGGCTGCAGTTGGAGTCCTGTTCATGATGTAAATTGCTGTAGAAACAACCTCAGTCCAATAGCAATGCGGCATATTCTTCTCTTCCATCAATGCTCGCGCAATCTCAGCAATGTGCCTGTTTTTCCGTTCAGCAACTCCATTTTGCTGCGGAGTGTATCGGCATGTAAACTGTCTCCGAATACCATTCTTCTTCAAAAATTCAGAGAACTCATTGGAGAAGTACTCTCCCCCTCCATCTGACCTTAGGCACTTTACATATTTCCATGTTTGCTTTTCAACCAAAACTCTAAAATTCTGAAAGTGAGTGAACACCTCACTCTTCTCCTTCATGAAATATACCCACACTTTCCTTGTGTGGTCATCAATGAAAGTCACATAATACCTGCAGCCTCCCATAGATATGGTCTTCGTAGGACCCCATACATCTGAATGCACAACATCTAGTGCATTCCTGCTCACATATCTGTTACATGTTGGTCACAATTCCTTAACTTTACATGTTAGTCACAATTCCTTTAGTTTGCATAGACTTCATTCTCTGCACATTCAAATGTCCAATTCTTTTATGCCAAATTTCTATGTTTGCAACAATTCCTGAACCATTTGCAAACATCGCAGCACTCACTTCAAGCATGTTTACATTCAATGTAAACATTCTGCCCACTCTATTGCCTTTTGCAACCAACCTGCACTTGTCTTTAAAGTCTTCAACATAACAACCATCAGGGTTAAACCGAAGGGTTAAACCGAACTTGCAAACCCTGCTCAATCATCTGAAACCACATTCTTTGTTATGTTTGGAACATGAAGTACATGTGCAAGGTACTTCACTTTGCCATCCTGCATAGACAATGGCACATCTCCAACATGGGCTACTGGATGAGTAGTGTCATCCCCTGTTTCCACAAAACCTGGTCTTTCATCAAGGTTTTTCATCTCCTTGAACCACTCCCGTTGACTTGTCATGTGGTTCGAAGCACCTGAATCAACGTACCATACATCATCTTTATGTGTTGCTTCAACATTTTCAGACATGGCATTAATGACATGTTGCATAACAAACAACCTTTCATTATCCTCATTGTTTCTGCTCGAGGATGCATAGTTGTTTTACTGCAATTTTTCATTTTGCATGTCATCCTGCTTCTTATGAACCTCTTTGACTCCCCCTGCCTCTGAATTGGTCTCTTCCACCTGCGTGTTGTTGTTGTTGGTGAATTCTAGGACTGTTGTTGCTGCTGCTGCTGGCCATAATTTTGATTACCTGTTTGGCCGCCTCCTTGGCTGCATCCACGGCCTCCTCTACCTCATCCTCTTCCTGAACTTGTGTAGAAGGCCTGTTGCTCCGAACTGTTTTTGTTTTGTGAAGACTATTGGTCTTCACCCAAGCTCTTCTCTTCTATAATCAACATAGACACCAAATCTGTGAAATTGGGAATGTTTTCCCGAGTCTGATAGACATCTTGAACGCCTTTTATTGTGGCCCGAGACCACGTAGACAGACTTCCACCTTATCATCATCATCTACTGAAACACCAATAGATGCAAGGGATTCCACAATACCCTTGATCTTCAATGCATAATCATTTATAGACATACTCTTTTTCTCCACAGTATGAAGTTCATTCTTTAAATCTTTCGTGCCTTGGTATTCGTTTCATAGAGTTTTACCAAGGTGTCCCATATCTCCTTGGGGGACTTGGCATCCTGTATGTGCCCAATCATGGTGTCTTGTATACTGATAGAGAGCCAATACATAACTTTTTTGGCTCCTTGGTTCCAATCCTTGAAGTCTTTCACATCTGCACAGCAGTCAGATTGATCTCTGGTATCTCCAGTGCCTCTTCATGCTCACCTTCTATGTAGTCCTAGTAACCCTTTCCTATTAGAAAATTTGTCAACCTAAACCTCCAAGCATGGAAGTTGTTCTTATCAAGCTTCTTAACAACAATCTGGTTTATGCCATCATTTGACATCTTGCCAGACACACAAATTTACCAAAAACAGCACTCTGGTGGTTTGTCCTCCACAAACTGCTGTATTTTCTGCAGTAGTACTGTACTACACTCAAATGTCACAACCAGCAACCTCAATGTGCATACATACACCCAATGGCAACTGTTTGACCTCCTTGCAGCACACACAATGTCTGCACAACCAATCTATCTTCCTATAGTTCTTAAAACAGAGTTCTGTATACAATTGCCGAGCAGTGCTCGAAATCGCCTGCTTTTCGAAAAACGGAGGTCCTAATGCACCCGAAACGCGTTTTTGGCGGCCCAAAAAATGAGGTCTGATAGGACAGTATAGTTTCCCTTTAGCTTTACTCTTGCGAAGAAAGCTCCTCAATCAGAGATCGCCGGTGCCTCCCGTAGAGCTCCCGACAAGGGTGTAGTCGCTAACACAAATAGGAAAGAGTAGATGAAGCTCTTACCCTCGTACCGCTTCCTATGCTTCTCTTGCTTGCAGCTTAGCCCTTAGCATGAACCAGGCTCTGATACCATGAAAAGATGCAGGGGAGAAGAGAGCTTGAGCTTACACACGCTCACAAAACCCTAAAAGAGAACACACAAGGTGAGAGCTAAAAATCTTCTTCTTCTTCACACAACACTCAACACACCATATACAAAGATAAGAGTACACACAATATGAAAAGGTACTTAACCAAATACATACTAGGGTTCTCTATAGTGTGAACCCAACTAAATGAGATGGCGCTATAACTATGCCAGCCTCTAGAATGGCTGTCACATAGCCTGTCATCCCACTGGCCGCATATCACCCATGATCTCACCAACCATGCCAGTGGTGTAAGTGTGGGGCCTATCTCCTAGGCGGGGCATCAGTGTCCACAACCTCACTAGATGAGCTCGATATCTCAACACAAAAGGCCAACAACGAAGCCAGAAATAGGGAGGCTGATACGGAGAGAATTTAAAGGACAAGGACATAAGCTAAATTTCAAGAATTACATAGTTCTAATGTCCAGGCTTTGATGTATTTTTCCCCCTCCTTCGTTGTGAGGTTGCCGGTGCGAGACACTCCTCAATACTTTCCTATCGAGGTGGAGGAGATTGATGTGTTATGTAGAATGCACAAGGATGTCAACAATAGAGTTACACGCTAAGGTTTGTTATGTTTCTTCTTTCTTGAAGTAATATGATGTTAGTTATCTGTGCAGTTTGGTTTTATCAAATCTATCACGGGAAGCTTAGTGCAGGGTATATATTCTAGATTCTCTTATATCCCCACTTCTGGTTTCAGAGGATGTTTCCTACATGGATATATGTCCATGGTTTAGGCACGTAGATTTGGACCATTCCTAGATCTTTCTAACGGCCTACCATGAAGCGTAAGTGTCATGTGACCTAAATTGTACTTTTGGTATTCTGACATAGATATTAGATTTATCGTCTTATAATATTTATTGCCTTTTGTAGTGGACATTGGAGTTTGATTATTATAGATACTGAGGTAAAGCAATGCTATCTTGTCAATTCAACTATAGGATTTCATGGTGGCAATGTGGGGCATTAAGTCCATGTGATCATTTTTTACATTATTGAGAGAGAGAGAGAGAGAGAGAGAGAGAGAGAGAGAGAGAGAGAGAGAGAGAGAGAGAGAGAGAGATTATTAACAATTGAAAAATGTTGTGCAGATCTATTAGAAAGTTAATAGCTAGTATTGAGGCCCTTACCCAAGAGGATATTTTTGATTCAACGAAGATTATTAGATGCAGAGCCCCATAGCAACATGATGGCTATAGCTGTGGTTAGAGAGTGTGCTTGTATACAACGCCATGTTGTTGCAACATGCAATGTTGGCACTACCGTTAGAAAATGTAAGCATGCACTTCTTCTTCTAATGATACCTCATTTTCTTTGTACATTCATTCACTGATAGCACATATGTAATTTTTCGTATGTGTAGAATCTATGACTCAGATTATACAAATTTGGATATATGACTATATATAGGGCCACAACAGTTGAAACTCTAATTCACAATATTGGGCAACGAGAGCCTAAAATTCCATATGCAGTTTTGCCTCCTCCACAATGGCCAAGACCAATGCCGCCGCCGCCGTGCGACAATATCCACAAACGCCAACCGACACGGAGTGTATCCACCTTGGAGATTTGCCATCCCCTCTGTGTGGGAGAGCAAGCTACTGATTCTCTCCAACAAGAAGAGCACTCCCTCCCACCACAGCAAGAGCAAGCTTCCCCTACGTAACGATAATATTCTACGTTAGCCCATTCACCTTTGATGTAATGTGTAAATTCATAATGACAATGTGTAAATTCTTTGTATTAACTGCTCTTGACAATGTGTAAATTCTTTGTATTAACTGCTCTTGACAATGTGTAAATTCTTTGTATTAACTGCTTTTGACATGTACGAAATTGTGTCATGCCGAATTTTAACAAGGCATTTTTGTATCTCCATTTACAATGATGATCTCTAAGAGAACTTGCTTTACAGTAATGTATTTACATTAAATGTTCTTTTTGTTCTCCACGGTTTTGAATTCAAGCTATACTAAGTTTGCGTTGTTAAAATTTCAGCAAACATGACTATGAGATAGAGATATGGAATAGGGTTCCATGTTCAAGCAAAAAAGAACTTCTATATTGCATGTTAGTACAACACAATTTACATTGGACGTTGGCAAGGAGAAGCCTTATATCGCGTTGTATTGACTTACACTATACAAGGTCTATATTATATCGCGTTGTACTGACTTGCACTATACAAGGTCTATATTATATCGCGTTGTATTGACTTGCACTATACAAGGTCTATATTATATCACGTTGTACTGACTTACACTACACAAGGTTCCATATTCAAGCAAAAAAGAACTTCTATATTGCATGTTAGTACAATACAATTTACATTGGACATTGGCAAGGAGAAGCCTTATACGGCGCGTTGTACTGACTTGCACTATACAAGGTCTATATATGCAACAAACGGGCTTATATGTAGAATTTAAATTAATATATGTAAATAATAGCTACAAAAAGAAGAAAAAAGTAACATTTATATAACAATATATAGACAAGATAATTCTTGAAATTTTATTATTGATGGAAAGGTTACAATCTCAAGGTTTCCACAACCTCTAGGATATGTGGTTTAATACAAACAGAGTAGGTTTTGGAAGCTTCACTCATGCTTCCGATTTTCCTACCATCTAACTTAAAATAGAAATCCCTTTGTGTATCACTACACATTGGATCTTTTGTCTAAGAAAGGCCAATGACCAATGGCTTTCTAGATTGACCACCACTAACAGGTCTTGACCTTGTAATTGGATTACAACATCGATGATTGAAGAGTGAGTTCCATCATGCATTTCTTGAACCAATATTTGCCAGATGCCTCTCCATAGTCACCATCTTTTGTAAAATGAAATCGCATGCATAATGTTTGCCTCCCATTGAAATACATGGTCATAATAAAAACAATCAATGCTTAAAAGTAACGAATGTCACCCTAACAGAATTTTGCTGCAAAACAATAAACTTTATGTTTTGATTTCACTTGAATGTAACATTTGGTATTATTACTTTACATTCAATGGCATCTTTTACAGAGGTCCTCTTTACATCCCATCCATCCCCCAAAAATTGGTTCATCCCATCATTATCAAGGGACCTCACTTGATATGTTAACTTTTTTTTCTTGACACCCTCACATGATGCAAACATCTGTGCAAAGGCTCTAAATGGTATAAGCCAACTCAAATGGACGTCCTTAGAACCTATTGATGGTTTCATTGTTGCATGCATATCTGTTCTTATCTTATTCTTGTATGCTGCAATGATGTCTGTGTAGGAATAAACCCATTCTTGGCAAGACAATGGTGGTAGTGGGATAGACTCCAGTTTACCAACATTATCATTTGTATTAGCCAAAACATACATGTAATTATAATAGAAGACCCTTTGTGCTGCTAAATGGCTAGGTGGGTTATCATATAGCAATGTGTCTATCTCTATATGAAAGACATTAATTCTTCCACTGATGCACTCTAGATTTTGCCACTCCTCTGCATTCGATTGATATAAAGCTGCAAGAAAATTTTAATGCTTAGCTATAGAGCACAAAAAATTAGATATTGGACACATAGAAAACAAATACTACTTATTGAATCTTACTATTTGTCTTAGATCTTGTACTTTCATCATGGTGGTGTAACATTATGACCATGTGCATATAAACATGCTACACAAGGACCTCGATTGCACCATTTGGTCGCTTGTAGAACTCCACGATCCTACCCTTCGAAGGCTTGTTAGGATCACCAATGTCTTTTCGTTTTACCTTGAATGCTCTTTGAGTGCTGGGTCTCATCGTGATCCAGTCAGACTTCCTAAACCGCTGAGGGATCCAGTTGCCATTAACATCCTTCCTGTTGAAAAGCTCCACACTTTCAACTTGCCACATAGATGTGTTTTCTCCTAGAGCTCGTCTACAAAGGGAAAAGAGAACATTATTACCATTTTGTTAAGCTCAACAATCTAAATAACGAAAATAAAAACTTTAAAGAAATGTTGTGAACCTTGCACTCTGTTTTCCTTTGTAGTCGAGTTGATAAATAACCTAGTAAGTTTTCACAAATGACATCATGGTCAGGAAGATTAACAAACATAACAAACGAAATAGAAATCATGATTAGAAAACATAGCTTAATGAGATTATTAAGATGGAATACAAAAGAGACTAAGAGAAGAAGAAGAAGACATGAAGCAGATATGGCGAAAATAAGTGACACTGTAAGAGAGGTAGGAAACAAAAAGAACTAAGTTCCAATTATGGAGTAAGACTTCAATTAGACTAGCTTTCAATCATTCTTGTCTCTTTTCCTAATATTCCTTTTGACATATGTTTTGGGTAGGTGGTATTCAGGCCTGACATTCTTCTATTTTTGAGTTTTATGCCAATATATTTTATTCCTCTTTTTTGAGCTCGAAATTTTGTGGACCACTTTGACAAAAAAGATCCATGTTACATGGATCTAGAATCCAAGCACTCTCATTGGCTAGCCTTATATTATTTTAATGGGCTCTTAAAGGTCCCATGTGGAGCCCGAATTTCCCCTAATGCTTAAAAGGCAAGAGATTGTGTAAGAGTTACTATAAATTAAGACCCCTATCAAACATGTATGTGAGGGGTGCATTTTAGGCAAGATCAAGAGCATGCATCATTCCCTAAAGATGGATATTATGCCAGATATCCAAAAATTATAGCCTATACATAGTGATGTATGCGGTCCTATGAGAACAACTCCTATGAGAACAACATTGATTGAGGGTTATTTCTACTTTGTGACTTTTATTTTGATGACCACTCTGGGTACATGTGGGTTATCCAATAAAGAAAAAGTAAGAGGTTTTTACATGCTTTAGAAACTTTATTTCTATGGATAAAAATGTGCCTATATGTAAAGTTGGCACCCCTTCATGCATATTCAAGGGAGGGGGTATATGTCAAAGGAGTTTCATGCATATATGGCTCAAAGAGACATAAAACAACATCAATGGATGGTGCCTTACAAACCTCAAAAAAATAGTTGATTGAGAGGAAGGATATATCTCTCATGAAGATGGCATGTTTGATGGTTAAAGGCTAGGATTTTCTTTGTGTTTCAATGGCTGGAGGTAGTTATGTTTACCTCTGATGTGCTAAACAAATGCCTCACAAAGGCCTTGCAGGTTGCCCCTTATGAAGCTTGGAATGGAAAGAAGCCCTCTAAGGCTCAGTTATATGTATTTGGTTATCTTTCTTATGATCTTGTTCTTGTGCAACAATACAATAAGTTGGATAATAAGGTAGTAAAATGAATTTTTACGGTATACAGATCAGAAAGCATAGGATATAGACTCTGTCATCTATCCACAAGGTGGATTTTGGTGAGCATAGAGGTTATCTTTGTTGAGAACTTCATTCAGCCCATGTTTTTATATAAAAAATAGCAAAATGTGTGCTCACAAATCATCTTTAATACACTCCTCCCTTTGTACAATGTTGGACAACCATATATGCAAAACAATGCTCAATAAGTTATTAAAAATCAACCCATATACTGGCTGAAAATTAGCTCAAAATTTTAGCCCAAAGACCAGTATATTGATGAGGTAATTATGAATGATGTAGTGGATGAGGAAAGGGTAGCCATACAAGCATCTAAGAGTGTGTTTATGTTGAGATATCAAGGTTAATTAGCTCTACAGACATTGATGACCCACTTGGGTAACTACTGGGTTGGTGAGATTATGAGCGATGTTTCACCGATGGTTTATAGGCTATGTGACAACCTATAAACCCACCTAAGTAACTACTAGGTTGGTGAGATTGTGAGCTATGTGTCGCCAATGGTTTATAGGCAATATGACAGCCAATTTGGTGTAGCCATGTTCACATCCAAGGTTAAATTCTCTTCATATGTTTTAGACTTAGCTTTCTCAAGCTATGGCTTGCATTTCGACATCTTTTTTTGGTTGTTTCTCTTCTTTCTTTTGATGAATCTAAGCTAACATATCATGAGCTAGAGGCCCAATTTAATTCTTGAGCTTGCTTCACCATTGATGTTTCCATTTCGACCCCCTCTATGGTCTCGATTCTTGTTAAGCCTTGTAGAGTGAGATCTATTACTCTAGAAGGACCTAAATTTACAGATGATGTTGGATAGGATCTCCATTACTCATAAACTTTTGCATAACTCTAGTAATGTTAAAACAGCTTCATCTATGTTGTTCTTGGTAGTTGTGATATCCCTAACTCATAAACTTTTGCATAACTCTAGTAAAGTTAAAACAGCTTCATCTATGTTGTTCTTGGTAGTTGTGATATCCCTAACTCCCTAGCAAAACCCCTACCTATTTCTTAGGACATTCTTAACAGATAAGAGTAGCTAGTTTTATGAGGACGGTCATTGAGGGCCACATGGGTTTAGCCTTGGAATTTATCTTATTGAGGGCTTCTAACTCTCCCTCTTCCTCTTCCCCTTCCATAGTAGTGAGACATAAATTAAAGTGTAGGCCCAAGGTTTGGATTAATAGGGGTACGACTACCTATACTCCCCCTTCGTGTTGTTAGTTCCTTCTTGATAACATTTCTTATATGTCTGCAAGGAACTTGATTTAATAACTTGTAGATGTTATCTTTGATATATATTTTCTCTATCGAGTCCTTTTGATTTGTTAGGATTGGCCTCTACAATGTTACGCTAAGTAGCTGAGTGTCCCAACCCTCCCTTATCTTTTTTAGACTAAAATCCAAATAACCCTTTGTTGGCATAATCCAAAAGGTCACTTAATCTTGTGGGAGAGGATATATCCTCTCATCAACTTGCTCCTCCATTCTTGGACTGTCCTCCACGGATTCCTCAGTGGGAAAGCTTGGGCATGGCCAGCTTCTCATAAAGTTTACAATAGTTTGTAGTGCTGCTTACATAATCTATATTGTCTTGAAGAGCATATGTTAATCCACATAATGTAATAATGAAGCCATAGTTTCAAAAACCAATAGTCATTTGGGTATTTCTCCCTAACAAAATCTATACATAGTTGGGTGCCCACATAAAATAGGTCCACTCCCATTTTCTAGTGAAAAGGGTTTTTGAAAGGTCACTGGACTTTCTTAATGTGCTATAGATGATGCTAACAGATATAGACGTTTTTTGAGCTTCAAAGACTATGCCAATGACCAAAACGTCGAGCTTTGTAAATTCTTGGGCACCTAAGTAAATGCCTCCCAAATTCAAAATCGCCATGTAGGCTTATCTCAAAAAAACAAGTTACACATAGGCATCAAATATGCAGTGTTTTTATTGTAATCAATAACTATACTTACACAAACAATATAAGCTAATCAAAACATAACTATACCAAATCCAAAATTTCCCAAAAAAAGCATTGCGTGATTGACTTTTTATTATAAACAATAACTACTTGCACAAATAATAAATAATAATCAAAATATATCTACATTAGATAAAAAAATCAAGATAAAAATTTACAAAATAAACCTTTACCTTGGGTCGCTTTTTGATGATTGACCCCAACACCTTGGAGTAAACAATTTTCCCCATTGCTCACAATGTCCTATGTAAGGTATGACCAAAAAGATAGCCCGCTTGACTAGCTTGGCCTTCACATAGAACTATTTGCAAATGGTTCCTTATTAAGCTCGAGTTTGAATTCCTGCGAACTCCATCTATTACATATTATTGACGAACAAGTTGAAATGGAGAAATGGGCTGTGCAAAGCAATCGACGCTTCAGTTTTTGCATTGGTTGTTGGATTCATTATGCTTCATTTACTGCATCAGCTGTTGGATTACAGGGTTGTTGGATTATAGTGTCCGGCTATTGGATTGCTTCATTTTTTGCATCGGGCGAAAAGAGAGAGGCATAACAAGCGACGCCTGCCCATTCATAATCTGGGCCGCCACCATCTTTCCACGAAGCAAGGCACAGGGGTCGCCTATGATAAGCCGTTTTGAAATTTAACAAGGTTAGAGAGAATCATTAGACGATGCTAGAGGGTGTGGTCGCACACTTGCACTGCTACATTAAGCAGCAATGTGAGGAGAAGGAGAGGCACAAAGCAACATGAAGCCACACCACCATGACTCCCCAACGATTTAGGTGGTATTAAACCGCAATTTGAGATGGGTGGAGTATTTTACGGTTGGCTGCCAAAGGGAAAAGACGTCAAAGAGGAAGCCTCAATCAAAGACTCAAGAGAAGAGGCAGTAGAAGCAAATCAATTTACTCTAATGATTATAATAATGTAAGCGATGACCATGTGAGAGAGCTTCTGGGACACTAGAGAAGAGGCAGTAGGAGGTGGATGGACATAAGTGAGGATCTAGCCTGGGTTTTACCAAAAAGCTTAGTGCATTCGGCACTTTCAACACCGGAAATTAACTTTATGTTTATTAACAGGATGAAAAGGAACCTTCGAATTTGGAAAAAAATCTTGACATATACACTCACACACGCTTGCGCACACACATATAGCCCATAGATGCATACACACACTTGCATAGGCCCATACATATGTATACACATATGCATACAAGCAAAAACTTGATGTGGCAACAAAGTGCTAGTCACCTGCTTGTCTTTTTCTTGTTTGGGGTCTCTTTGGGGTCTATTTGTTTTCCTTTTTAAAGATGCGAGAGAGGGCGCTGAAGTACACGCCACAAAGGGTTGATATGAACCTTGCACCTCTCTCTCTTTTTGAGAGGCAAGGGTGCAACTTGGTGGGGCTAGGGAATGGCCCACCTCCCCAATGGTGACCACAAGGGTTAGCTTCAAGTATTGGTCCCTCCCAAGCATAAGACCCAAGGTGTCTAGACAGAAATGGGCTATGAGAATAGCTGTTGCCTGGAAGAAGGAAAACTGCACTCTGACAGTGGATTATTGCAGGCAGAGAGCCAGGCAGACATGGGGCTCTACAGGCTCAGGTAGATTGGACCTCCTCCTGTGGAGAATATTGAATAGGAAACTACCAGTTAGGGGCATAACCAGCAAGTGGAGCTAGGGGAACCCCTACTGTCCCAGGTGCAAAACCCATAAGGAATCTATGAGGCATGCCTTTTGGGAGTGCAAGGAGGTGTACCCTGTGTGGGTAGCAGTCAGCAGAATCCTCAGTGACTGTGGAGTGCTTGACAAGGTCAATTGGAAGCAAGCAGTCATTGGGTGCAAGGGCAGGATGAACCCTGCCATATATCAAGTGTGGCAAACACTAAGAGGCTTGATACTAAGCAGGATATGGGAATCTAGGAATGCTATACTTCACAGGAGATCCAGCTGTGACTATAGCTCCATAGAGAGAGCAAGGAATCTAGTGGTAGAAGGTCTTGTATTAGCAAGGACTAGGGAGAGAGGGAAGATTAAAGCTACTGTGGATCTACTACTTAGGAAAGTCCATAAGCTCCAGTGTTCACCTTAGGGTGCTATATCTTTTTTGATACTTAATTTAAATTTCTTTGCATTAAAAAAAAAACTTGGTGGGGCTTTAGAGCTGACATTTTTGAGGAAATGTAGGACGCCCAATGAAAGGGACGAGTAATGATCAGATTGGATAATCTAGTAGCGACGACTCTACAAACGGCCACGACTTTACACTTCCACGGAATAAATTGGACGTTGGAATGGGAGAAATGACAGAGTTGCGTCGCGAAGGACAAGCGACAAAGCATTCGAGCAACATCCCGCCAAGTCGAGAATCACAAATGCAGTGATCAATTAGCGCGTCAAGTGTGTCTAACGAACGGAAGAAGAAGACAATCCTTCATTGGTCTGCATATCCATTATATGTGGCTTATTATTATCCTTACCGATAATTCTCTCAAGAATGCTGTGATCAGCCGCCGCAAACCGTTTTCGGATAGCCGGCCTGATTAGGTATCAATCGGCCGATTAACGTGGCGCAGAAAATTGCAGAGAACGTGATTAATACGCTAATTAAGTACGTCCTTGGTGCATGGAGAGACTTGGTCCAGTGGCTAACCGAACAAATGGGTAAATCAATCGAGGCGCCGCAAAACCGTTATAATGAATCCGAGGTTTTGCTACGTCCTCAGATCATAATCAAAACGGCCTGTCGAAAGAGACAGCGATACAACCTCGTAAGCAACAGTGATAATCTAGGCAGAACCCTAGTCAAATGGAAGGCGTTGTTGCCGCCCATGCTACCGGAAGACCAAGGCAAGAAAACATTAGTGTTGGACTTGGACGAAACCCTAGTTCACTCGTCTTTCAAGCCCATTTTGGACTACGACTTTGTGATACAAGTGGAGATGGAGCAGAACAACAAATTAGGGCTGCACACTGTGTATGTCTTGAAGAGGCCCGGTGTTGCGGAGTTCTTGAAGGCCATGGCCGGAGTGTATGAGCTTGTGGTTTTCACCGCCGGGTTGAAGCAGTATGCAGATGCAGTGTTGGACATCTTGGATGCAGAGAACACCATAAAGTACCGGCTCTATAGAGACTCTTGTAAACTCTACATGGGCGGGCTTGTCAAGGACCTGTCAACACTTGGCCGGGACCTTAGAAAGGTGATAATTGTGGATAACAGCCCCCATTGTTACCTCTTGCAACCAAAGAACGCCGTGCCCATCGTTTCCTTCTTTGACAACAAAGACGACCATGAGCTACTCGACCTCATCCCCTTCTTGTCTGTGATTGCCGAGCTTCACAACGTGACCGATGCCCTGGGAGACATGTAAAAGCACACCTAAACCACCACCCACCCACCCACCCACCGACCCACCCACAGAAACCCTTAGATCAGAGAGTAGTAGATGGCCTGGATCCTTTGCCTCCCTCCACACTGCCAATTAGAACTACTCCTTGCAATCAACCCACGAGCTATAACTCCATCCCTAACGCAATACTTTATCGAATGCGTTAGCTCGTGATCCGCAAGTACAAATAAGAGTTCGTCCATGCCTTTGCTCCAAAGCTTACCCGGCATCCATCAAGCCACACTGTGATCCTTGTCAATGCATGTAGGATAATTCGATGGTGGGTGCTTGGGATGGATGCCTCTTTCCACGTTGAAGTGACCATTCTACTCGCATATCATATCCAACTCTATGCATATTTCAAATGCTCCAAATTGGACCATGATAGTGTTAACGTAGTGCCTTGTGCCTGTCCTAGCATTGAAATGCAATATGCTTGAACCGAGCGCATCATATTCCTAATTAGGCGCTAGTGGAATGTCTTACCTCTCAAACTTGACAAGACACGGCCTCTAGTTTCACTTGCAAACCCATTCCAAAAGGGCTTGATGTGTGAGAATGTAAAGATTAAGCCTTTAAAGTAGGTCTATTTGTAAGGGCTTGGTGTGTAAGAATGTAAAGACTTGATGTGTAAGAATGTAAAGATTAAGCGTTTAAGTAGCCCTATCAAAACAAGATTCTTAAAAATATCTTATGAGAATGACCCACTTCATGACTAGAAAGCCTTATCTCCCTAGGGCCTCACTCTTAAGAAAACCCCCTTCATATCACACATGTATGCAGTGTATTAAAAAATACGTATGTATCCATAGTTTTTTGGAATATACATATTTCTTATATATATAGGTTCCCTCAAATACATTGGCAATTAATAAATAGGACACCTACTCTAAATTAATAGGATGCCTTTTGTAAATAAATAGGACACCTATGTTCTTTCAAATACACTAACAACTAATAAATAGGACACCTACTATAAATGTAAATATGTAAATGGCCTCATTTGAAATAGGTCTCTTATGGAACTCAAGTCATATCTTTTTTTTAATGAGCCCCCCATGCCTTGTGTTATTACCTTTACATCTTATATTATGCTAAAATTGGCATCTTAGCATGGATTATGAATAGATGAAATAAAAGGGAACCTTCTTTGAAGATTATATACAACTGAGCTCAACAAATTTCAAAGAAAGATTAGTATAATTAAGAATATGTTTGATACGTGTATATTTTTTGAGTGGCCCCTTAGAAGGCTATAAGAAACATATGTAAGTAGACATGTGTGTGTGTGTGTGTGTGTATGTGTGTGTATGTGTGTGCATGCTTGAGCACATATGTGTGCCTACATGTGTGTACATGCATGCACAGACACACACACATGAGCATGCAACATGCGTGTATATGTGTGTGTGTGTGTGAGAGAGAGAGAGAGAGAGAGAGAGAGAGAGAGAGAGAGAGATAGAGGTGCATTAACTTCTTGAGTGGGGGATAGGCAAATGAGAGCATATAATACAGACTTAGAGAATGTGTTTAGAGCATAGCTGTGGTGGTAATATGGTACAGAATGTGTGTTTAAAGCATAGCTGATGCGTTTGAGGCATCTTCCAAAAAATGTAAAAACAAAGTAATGTAATTCCATGAATGTGTGATAGACTTACGAATTATGTAATTCCATGAATGTGTGTTTAAAGCATAGCTGATGCGTTTGAGGCATCTTCCAAAAAATGTAAAAAGAAAGTAATGTAATTCCATGAATGTGTGATAGACTTACGAATTATGTCACCTATTAACTTCTTGAGTATAGGCCAATGAGACCATGAATGTGTGATAGACTTAAGAATTATGTCACCTATTAAATTCTTGAGTGTGGGCCAATGAGACCATAAAGTACATAATGTGTGTGGGAGATACATTCATGGCATCTCCCAAAATGTATAAAGCTAGAAAGTATTGCCATGAGTATGTGATAGATTGAAGAATTTCGACACCTATTATATGTTGATATGTTTACACAATTGTGTTACCTCGGGGGGTTCACCTAAAAATATTTAGTATACCACCTGAGTTCAAATGAAGGGGTTTTTTAATCCAAAGTTTTAAGGTAAGTTCACATAAATACATTTACAGAAGGGGTTTTTTAAATCAATTTTTAAAAAAACCTGTAAGTTTATAAAGAAAAAGGGGTCATTTTATTCATGAAAAATTCACAGGTAAGGGGTTTTTAAAATACCCCTTGAACGCACATTCCTATAAACATACACTTTAACCTTTTTTGGGTTGTTTTAGGTGTAAGAAAAGGATCACCTATTATATGTTAATAGGTTTACATAATTGTGATGATCCTAATATGAGAATTAGTATTTCTATAAACATACATTTTAAACCAATATTTTTTTTAATACCTAAGAAAAGGATCATGCTCAACATGCCCATTATACGTCTTTGACTATATTCAATCTTACAAAATGATATGTGAGTCTTATGATCACATTATCATAGTTATCCCTCTTCAACTTTACCTTTTTTTCGGACTCTTTAATTTTTGAGAGCCTTGGCACCGCCTTGGTGGTCAGAGTCGGACCTAATAAGTTCAATGAGGTAGAAGAACTTGGCCTTGCATGAATAGATGGTGCAACAACATAAGAGGGGAAAATGGCCCTCTTTGTCCTTATTTGGGAATTCATCTACAACATGATGGCACCCGAATCCCTTGTTTCCTATACTGGTGCAACAACAAAAGAGGGGAAAAATGGTGAAAATGGCCATGTTTGACCTTGTTTGGGAGTTCATATACAACAAGGCACATCCAAATCATTCCATTGGTTTCCTATAATAGGCTACTATATACGTTGGGGCATCTCCACCTTTTTCATCTTCCACAAGTAATACAAGTTGTTAGCCTCTTTCTCCTTTCCTTTGTAGACATTCCTTGGAATTTGCCACTCGAGCAATGTTTCGTTGTTGTTGCTAAGGGAATATGGGAGATGGAATTAGGTCTCTTTGTCATGGATTTGCTAACACTCATATAAGATTCACCAGACCTTGGCAAAGGACTCTTGGAAATGTACTTAGGGGCATTGTGGCCCTTCAAATGAAGCTATGAGCTCCCTTTTGCTCTGTACTACCAATAGTTTTGGATAACTTTTCCATACTAATAGTTTTAGGTAGCATGGCCCCCCACTTTTTCACAAATTTGATAGTAGAACCTCCTAATGCCCAAGCAGGGATACTCATTAGCCGTATGATTTCCATTGAAAATGGTACACTAAAAAAAATCACTATGTGTCTAAAGTTTAGAAGGGTTGGCATCACTTAGCTTCATTTTCTCTTGCATCATATGGTGACCAACTCCTTGACTACTTTAGGCACTACATCTTGTGGTTTCTCTTTCTCTCAATGAACTTATTTTTAGCTACTGGACCTTGTTGTAGAGGAGGAAGATTTAGTGTATGTGTTTAGATCATCATAATCCACTTGATCCTCCAATTGAATGGTATTTAGAAAATAGTCATGTAAGGTACAAAAAGACATATATTTTACATTTTACCTTAAGACATCAAATAGTGAGAGGCTTTTGGTGAGTTTTCTCTAAATAATAAAAGAGAATTTAATATTATATTAAGTAGATTATAGAGCATTACTCATAAGATAATGAAATTGGATAAAGAAAAGAAATTAAGAAACCAAAGTGCTAAACACTATAACCAAACTGAAGTGATAGTATGAACCATCAATTAGAAGAAAAGGAAAAAACCCTTAACCTAACTATTATAGATTCCACTCTATGGTTGATCGGGGACACTTTAGATACCATTGTATCATGATGGTAGTTGGTATCCCGAGTGATACCACATTAATATTGATGGGCTAGTGTTATTGGTATATGCATTTGGAGCCATTGCGAGTGTTATTAGTGTTAAGAGTGATTTATCATGTTAAATATCAAGCTAGTGTATTATTGGTGTTATGTGTTTTTGTCTATGAGTGCAATCATGTTGGAATTAATTATTAAGGAGTCCAATTAATTTTTCTAACCAATGTGATTGTTGACACCTAAGAGTATAGGTGTTAAGCAGTGTGAGGGTAGCAATTAAGGTGTCGTATGGATGGTGGTCAGAGCATGATGTGTGAGTGTCGAATGATCATTGTGTCACATTGTGTTTCTATGGCGTGACAATTTTCATATTTAATTAATATCGTATATTGGCTTGATCATGCATTGTATTTGTAATGGCAATTCATATTCCATGATTATCACATCATAGATATGTAAGATATCAATTTATATTCCATGGTTAGGACATCGTAGTAGATATGTAGGAGATTAATTTATATTCCAGACTGTGATGTTTGCATTTATATTGAATGTATGATGTAATGAGACATTGGGCTTGTGTAATTACCATCAATTATCTAGCAACCTATGGCTTCGCAGCAAGCTCAGTCATTATCTGTGGATTGATAATGTGGTTATTAGTAATTTGGAATTTTTCTTGATAAATGGTACAACCCACCCAAATGATTCATAAGTGTGTAACCGCTTATGAAGGGTAGTAATATGCAACAATGAAGCACTTTGTTACAAGTGTGAAACCACTGATCTGTTGCAAAGCAGTTTATCAATAGTACCACCATATGTGCATAGACACTATACCACATCTTTGGTGCAAGATGTTTAAAAGTTTCTTGGAAGGACTCAAGAATAAAAATATATTTAACACGGTCTAGATTTGTTCTTGGACCTATGACACTAGCGCGTAGTCCGCTTGAGAGTAGAGTTTTTGAGGACAAAAACCTTTCTTAAGGGAAAGGAGAAATATCCTCAAATATCACATAAACTGGAATAGTTGTGTGAGTCCAGACAATACTTGAAAAGATGTGTCTGGTAATAGCAACAAAGAGTTGTAAGTGATTGGATGTAACTCCAGACACCCGTAGTGGTGCAAGAATCCTTATCAAACATCTCCACATACTATATGGTTTGCCCGTATATATAGTATGGCATAAGAGATAGGAAGTTTGATTGTTATATTTGAAGGGAAATTTTCGAAAGTTACATTTACTCTGGGTTAGAGTGGAGTTTAACCATCCGTAGATTGATGGTAGTTAGAAACTCAACAAGATTCTAGAGCATATGCTTGTGCAAAGATGTTACTCTGAGAGAAGTATCTCTCAACTTTGGAACTAATCCTTGTGATGCATGATTAGATTGGCTCTAGTTTATTTCTCCTATGGACGTAGAGCTTTCCAAGGAGAAGTCTTAATTCCAGACTTATGTGCTGAAATGCAGTAAGTGCCAGGTCAATAAACATGAACGTCTTAAGTTGGAGGACTACTCCATCCACTGGAGATTCCTCAAGGGAAATGGGAAAGCATTTCCATGGATTTCATTACCGGTTTACCCAAGACGAGTCGAAGGAATGACTCGGTGTGGGTGGTAGTGGATAGGTTAACTAAAATGGCAAAGTTTATCGCCACGAAGAAAACTGTAAAAATGCCAGAGTTGGCAAAACTCTTTATTGAACATCTCTATAAGCTATATGGCCTGCCCGCAGATATAGTTTCGGATAGAGATAGAAAGTTCAACAGTCATTTTTGGAGGGAAATCTTCAAAAAGTTGGATACTACTCTGAGTATGAGTACGGCAGATCATCCGGAGTCTGATGGTCAAATAGAAAGACTTAACCAAATTCAAGAGGATATGTTGCGTTCTTATGTTAGTAAGAAGCAATCTAATTGGGAAGAGTACTTGCCCTTATTGGAGTTTGCCTATAATAGCTCCAAGCACTCAGCGCGACTGGATTTACACCATTCATGTTAATGTATGGATTCCAGCCGAGATCTCCGATGGTTGTAGGCCTAGAAAAGGAGAAGATTCAATCTGTCAAGGATTTCCTTGAAGATATGAATGATATGCTCGGAGCCGCACGTGAGAGCATCCGTAGTGCACAGGATCGCGCTAACGATAAAGGACGCACACAAGTGACCTTTGCACAAGGTGACTTTGTATTTTTAAAGGTTCCTGCGCAGTCAGCAACCATGAAAACAAGAAAGTGTGATAAACTTTCTCCTAGATATTGCGGTCCTTTCAAGGTCCTTAAGAAGATTGGGGACGTAGCCTACAAACTTGAGTTACCGGAGAGTTCTCAAGTTCATCCTGTCTTCCATGTTAGTAAACTGAAGAAATCAGTTCACGGGTTAGAGAACGCAGTTTCTCCAGAGATTTTGGTGGACTTGATAGAGCCACCAAAGATACCACATGAATCTGAAAAGATTCTATAGTATCGTGACAGACAAACCCGACATAAAGTCAGGAGGTACTTGTTAAATGGATAGATAGGGATGAGGAGGTAGCTACCTGGGAACGCCGTAGTGCAATTTCCAAAAGGTTTCCCCAGTTTGTTTTCGAGGACGAAAACTCTTCTTAAGGGGGGGGTAATGTCACGTAGGCTGTAATGCCTGTGACCGACGGCGGCAGACCGGATGGCCATGTCCGGGGTTCAGTGGGAGAGGATGCCCATGCGGAGTCATGGGCGGCCAGGCTAGTGTGGACGGCAGGCCACACACTATATAGCCTGGGGGATGAGGGGCAATCCTCATTCTTCCTCTATGGCTGTGGGTGGTGAGCCAGAGGTGAGCCAGAGGCCGTCCCCTCTTGTGGTAATTCCCGTAGCGGCGTTACGGGAATGTAACATCAAACTAACGAATTCGTTACATAGATCCACAAACTAAGTCTGAGATTACTTTTGTTGTACTTACAGCTCGACGTTGGCGTGGACGCCCGCCACTGAATTTGTGAGGTACACCCTTGCTGTTTGCACGTCAACAACGAGTACCAGGCTCCAGTGGGAACTGCATGAGTAGGGATATCTTAGTTTATTTCGATATGTGGCGGGCGGAATAAAACATCACATGTCATGGATATGCCATCTTCCAAAAAAAATACTCACTCTTCGAAGTATGCAAAAAAGAAGACTCAGGCGGTGTCCCTTCCTCCTTACAATGACAGTGCGTTGGCCAACAACTTCAGCGCTAGTCTTAGCAGCCTCAACTCCAACGAGTTCCACTTGAGCATCCTGGAACCAGGGGCAGATGTCACCAACTCGAACTCATCCGCCGATGAGGCCTCGTTGGAGTACTACGTCCAGGTGGAGGTTGGCGGGGATGACACTGGCTACCTCATCCACGCCCTTGACACCAATGCCACCTACAGCTTCGGTGAGACTGAGGCGTTCGCCCTCAACGTAACGGAGGGCGCCGACCCTTCCTCCACATAGCTGGGCGTCATCCGGGGCTATACCATCTAGGCCAGCTACACCTCCACCAGCCACGAGGTGGAGGTGGAGGTACTCTCCTACGACGACGGCTCCCTCAACGGCACCATCACTCTGCAGGGCCTCATCAATCAGGTCCCACGTGCTTTCGATGAGTTCTAGCTGGTGCACCGCCTTCTTTCTTCTTCTCATCAGCGCGCTCATATTGCCCTCTGCCGTTGATGCCGCCGCGACTGGTGGCAAAAACCAACGCGACAAACACGACCTCGCCTACCTTCACGAAGGTGAGGATCTTATTCAAGCCTTGAGTACACGTCCACCAGCCACGAGGTGGAGGTGGAGGTACTCTCCTACGACGACGACTCCCTCAACCGCACCATCAGCCTCCAGGGCCTCATCAATCAGGCCACCAATGAGATCGCCGTGCTGGGTGGCACCGGCGCCTTCAGGGGCGTGCGAGGCAAAATCTGCACAACAATTGGAATCAGCATCAGAATACCATTGCTTGAAGAACAGGCCCAAAAATCTCTGGATTCATCACAATGCGAGTTGAACCTTACGTAAAATTAAACACTATCTTTCTCGCGTTGTCATGAATCGTGTAAGTTACAAAGTGTAAGTTACAAAAAAAGGGGTTGGAGAAGGTGAGCTTTATCACATACCTCAAAACACACCGCAAGATTTTGTCGTTCATCTCCTTGTGAGGATCATTCAAAATCTGGACTTCTTCGTCCAGCATGGGGAATAAGCATTCTACACCTCAAACTTGTATTCCCAAATTGAATCGTGGTCCGAGGACGGCGAGAGATCCCATGTTCATCTGCCGGAGCGCACGAATGGTCTCTCGCCTAGAGGCCAGAGCTTGAAGATCAAGACCCCTTCCATCTTCTTTCAAAAATGCCGCCCAAAGATCTCATCAAAGCTCGACGTGTGCTAAATCAATGTTTCATTGAATGTGCAACAGATTCAAAGGTGGAGGCGGAGAGACACTCATTGAAATGGAAGGGGAAATGAGAAACAGGCAAGCTATTTCAGCTCAGAAATGGAAAGAAAGGGTGGAAAAGAGATAAACCCAAAGAGCTTCCCGCTCAAAAGAACTAGGATTCCCACCATTGGAATAAATTATTACACCATGTCAGCCTTTAGAATAAACTAATACACCACATGTCAGGCATCTGAATAAAAAATTGGGCCTTTCAGAGGGATCCAAGGCTCCACAAGCAAATATTATATTCAAAAGTATTCGCCTTTTGCTTACACGTCCCCACCACATGGGCTCTCTTACACGGCCCCTTTTTGAGTCCATATTTTTCCTAATGGTTGCTTATTATCATTTCACATTGAAAGAAACTTTTAGAATATTGAACTTTGTTTTTGTCCTTTTAAGGAATTTGACAGTAGCAATCATGATATTCATGTGGACCATGTCGACACTTGACCATAGTTCTCATCACTTCATTTCACCAAGGCCATTTAGATATTTACCATTTAGAATTAGTACTATTTAAAAGCTCTTCATCCAAACATTCAATTGTACATTCACTTTAGAAATGATGCTTGGTGCATGCCTAAGTGATTTTTCTACACTTGACTAGAACTCATCACCTCATATAAGCAAACACGTAAATGAGGTCAGTTGCTAACCCAAGCAACAAGGATGCTAGATATTCCACTCTATGGTTGATCATAGATGCCTAAGATACCATTGTATCATGATGGTAGTTGGTATCATGGACCTAATACCACATTAATAGTGATGAGCTAGTGTTATTGGTATATGCATTTGGGGCCATGTTAGAGTAATTGGTATTACAAGTGATTTACCATGTTAGATATCAAGCTAATGTATAATTGGTGTTATGTGTGCCTACAAGCATAATCATGTTAGGATAAATTGTTGAGGAATCCGATTAATTGTTCTAACCAATGTGATTGTGATTCTTGTGAGTAATAGGTGTTGAGCATCAATGCGAGGGTATCGCGATTGAGGTGTTGCATGGATGGTATCGCGATTGAGGTGTTGCATGGATGGTGGTCTGAGCATGGTGTGCGAGTGCCGATCATGGTGTCACACAGAGTATCTAAGGACATACTGTCCATACCCTCCTATAAGACCCTAAGAGTTCTCATATTAGCATAATATTGGATTCAATTGTGAGCACTCTTCATGCTTTTCTTATTAATGTTAAAACTTTCTTGCATATGTTTGAGCTCCTCGAGTCAAGGTTGACATGAACATCATAAGACATACTCATGCACTAGAATGTGCACTAAGAATAGAGCCCCACATGACACATGTATCCTTGCCATACATGTTCTTAAAAGATGTTCCGGGTGGTTGCAAGAGATAAGGGGTACCACTTTTGACAGTTGGGCGCCCTGAAGTTAGCCCGAAAACATGCATCTTCACAACTTAAAGGTCTAATATCTCGTGATAAAGAAGGGATGAATTTAAGAATGAGAGAAGGGGAAAGCCTTTCCAGCAAGGCATAGCATCAGATTATCATTTTAAAGATAACAAAAAAAATTAGAAAACCATTAAAAGAATAAGAAAAAATAGGATTTCTAACTTACATGAAATTTTGAGAGCTTTCCTTTGGCTTGATGGTTTGAGGGATCTACTCTTGTTGGCCCTTTCGATAGTTCCTAGCTCATAGTAACTGGCATCAATTTATTTATTGTAAAAGGTAGTACACAAGGTAGTAAGGTTTATCAGATCCAAATTTAGATGAAGTAAGTTGGTATTGGCTCCAAGGGTCTATTTTTAGGATATAAATACTCAAGATGGGGAGGGGAGCCACTAAGGGGGTAGATTGGATCCAGCATTATGTTGTGAGTTCTTTGTCTTTGTTTTTGCACTTTTATTTCTATTGGTTGATGTTTGTTGTACATCAAGTCATCGTCACACTAGCCATTACAAGAGTAAGAAAAAATTATTCATAGTCTTCATATGTTCCTTTAATCAAGAAAAAATCATATGTTTCTTCAATCAAGAAAAATCTTAGAATATAGCTAGCCAAGTTTTCATACATTCCACAAACACTTCATCCAAGTATAGTGGATAATGCCATGCCATTGGAAAAATCACTCATCTTAATGTAATAAGTTAAGCCCCCAAAGAATGAAATAGAAATGTAGCACAATAATAGATGTGGACAATGGAGTCCACTTAGCAACCAACGAGTTTGGGAAAAATTACATTGAAATCCATTTTTTCCCAAGAGGACACTTGAAGCAAGAAGGGTTAAATGATTGGATAGGATTTGGTTCAAAGGAGTCCTAGTAGAATCATGGCAAGGATTACAACTCCAAGAAATCAAAACTTTAGGCCAAAATCTTATAGCTTGCATGTAATGCTAAAAGACAAAACTTATCACCCAAAGTATCAAAACATTTCCAAAAACCAAGGGTATGCCAAAGGGGCTTGATCATAGAAAATTATAATTTAATAGGATGTTAAATATAATTTTACTTATTAATCAACCCCCCAAATGTTGTAAGATCACTTCTTGGTAACTGTGGTAATGGTTTGACAAGAAGTTTGAGTATTAACACCCCATCACTAACCCATCTACTAAAACCTAAAAAGATAAGGTGGTAGTAACCCAATAAATACTCAACACATGCATGACTTATTTAAGAAGAGAGAAAGAAACATTATCACCATTATCTATTGTAGATCCATCCACCTAATAAGAGGTCCACCAACCCACACAACAAGAAGATGTATAATTCCTTGATTATTAAGCTGCTTAGGTTAAAGGCATCAATATTAAGTTGCTTCGGTTAAAGGCATAAAAATGGCCAAAGGGAAGAGGGAGATCGAGGGGAAGAGGAGGGGAATAGAGAGAGAGAGAGAGAGAGAGAGAGAGAGAGAGAGAGAGAGAGAGAGAGAGAGAGAGAGAGAGAGAGAGAGACAGAGACAATACCATAAGCAGGATGGAAAAAAAGTGAGGAACTTTACAACCTTACAACTATTTCATCCCAATATTAGGGCTTTTAAACTTAAGAAGATCCATATTTTCAACAAGGTAAGGTGGCAGTAACCCAATAAATAGTCAAACCAAAAAAAGATAAGGTGGCAGTTACCCAGTATATAGTCAACACATGTATGACCTATTTAAGAGAGCAAGAAACATTATCACCATTATCTATTATAGCTCCATCCACCTAATAAGAGGTCCACCAACCCACACAACAAGAAGACTCCTTGATTATTCAGCTGCTTAGGTTAAAGGCATCAAAAATGGCCAAGGGGAAGAGAGAGAGAGAGAGAGAGAGAGAGAGAGAGAGAGAGAGAGAGAGAGAGAGAGAGTTAATACCATTAACAAGATTTTAAAAAAAAAGCAAGGAACTTTACAACCTTACAACTATTTCATCCCAATATTAGGGCTTTTAAACTTAAGAAGATCCATATTTTCAACAAATTAAAAGAGATATGGAGCTTTAATTAGCATCTATCTACTAATAAAAGATAAGTGTGACTAGTTCCTAAAAGATAAGAATAGTTCCTAAATGTAAGAATAGAAACTAGATCCTAAATATAAGAAGAGCAACTAGTTCCTAAATTCAAGAAGAGAACTTACTATAATGAATAGATAACACAATTCATATTCTTCACACATGTCATCGTCCATAAGCTATTAAAAAACATCATTATTGCAAAATATTAGAACAAGGTGATCTATGCTCCATGCTTTATTTTTGAAGCACATATAAAAATGCATTTTTCCCATACATGTGTTCATTTGATGTGAAATTATAAAATACTTTTTAATTCACCCCCCATCCATAAGATTAGAATGGCAATAACTATATTTATCATCTCAAACTGCTAAAGAAATCACTTTGATAACCTATAGAATAAATCCTGAGATAAATTGTTAGTTGTGTAGATTAAACACAAATTTGATGATTATTATTGAAGTAGCCCAAAGACAAGTACAAAAAATTGACTATCTTTCCTATGCACATAGGGAATTTTCTAGCCCATTTAGAGTGGCATGCATTCACAAAAGTAGACCATGTCATTAAAAAGAATGTAAAGTGAGATGTCCATATCATATTCATTTGACTTGTCTCTTGATTAGCATTAGGGACCCCCAATGGTTTAAGTCAAGGTTTGTTGAGAATAAGTGATGGACAAGTCTTTGTGGGGAAACAAGACATGGAGAAGACATTACATGGAAAAATCAAAAGAGGATAGCTTATTTATTATTATGCACATGACAAGCCATGGAGAAGAAGCTACATGCCAAAATTAAAAGAGGAGAGCTTGTCAAATTTTAGAAGTCTTTGAGGATTCTCAATTTGACTGAATGTTTCCTTGAGGAAGTGTACATAAATCTTTTATCTTTAGCTATTTTCCCTTGAGGAAGTGTACATAAATCTTTTATCTTTAGCTATTTTCCCTTGAGGAAGTGTACATAAATCTTTTATCTTTAGCTATTTTCCCTTGAGGAAGTGTACCTAAATCTTTTATCTTAACTATTTTTCCTTGAGGAAGTGTACCTAAATCTTTTATCTCTAACTATTTATTAATGAAACTAAGTTCCAAGGCCCTCTTATAGCAAATGTTCCCATTTTCACATAGAGATTAGCATGAGTGAATTGTAGAGGAGAAATAACCCTAAAATCTATTCCACATCAAAATCTTGACAATGTTTCTTCCCTAGCTAAGAAGCATTGCATGTACATGTATGGAATATCTAGCATAAAGTCCTTACCATACAAGCAGAAGATCTAGCATAAGTGGAAGCAATGGCATTTTAAGGTAAACCAAACTGAGACTAGCAAGCTAGGGAGAGCATCACACTAAAGAAAAGTGTTAAGGTGTTATCATGACTATACCTAATGTTAGGGACTAAATGGCCAAGGCAAAATGTCGGCAATGATGTTGTAATTCCATAGAAGGCATTAAATAAGTAGTTAAGGGACACCAAAATTATGAAGGGGATGTAAAACTAAGTAGAAAATTGAAACTATGCCATCAAAAGTCCTTTTTGAAATTCTTGTCTCTCTCCTTTCTTTTCAGGGTGTGGTTGTGTTAGACTTGACTGGCTAGGAACTAGTAATTGAACATTTAGAGCACAAAGTAACACAATGAAGTCCACACTTTCTATCTCCATCTAACACTATTATTAAGTATATGTAAATCAGTCCATTGGTTTTGTAGTTCCTGGTGAGGAACATAAAGTATGCAGGTTACACAAAGCATTGTATGGGTTAAAGCAAGCTCCAAGAGCTTGGTATGATAAAATACATGCTCATCTAACCAGCCAAGGTTATGTGAATAGTCCAGCTGAAAGCACATTGTATGTGAAGAAAACCGATGCCGATATTCTCATAGTCATCTTGTATGTAGATGACATGCTCATTACAGGTACTAGCAAAGCACAAATTTCAGATTTCAAAGTGATTTGAAAGCTGAATTTGATATGTCAGATTTGGGGCCTTTACACTACTATTTCGGCATACAGTTTATGCATACAGATGATGGCATTGTTATGCAGCAAACTAAGTACATAAAAAGTTTGCTAAAAAGGTTTCACATGGATGAATGTAAGCCCATTTCTACTCCGGTAGAACCAGGTGTACGACTTACTATGCATGATATTGGAGAGCCTTTTGAGGCCGGCATTTACAGCCAGGCAGTGGGATGTCTCATTTACTTGTGTAACACGAGGCCAGACATATCTTTTGGGGTGTCTTTGTTGAGCAAATTCATGCATAGCCCAGGCACAAAGCATTGGTAAGCAGTCAAACGCATTTTTTCGTTATCTTCAGGGTACCCTAGATCTTGGTTTGTTCTATCCCAGGGGGGGAAGCTTGCAGCTTTATGCATACAGTGATTCAGATTGGGCTGGTGATTATGATACCAGGCAATCCACTAGTGGGAATTTTTTTTTTCTTGGCAGTTCATGCATATCTTGGTTGAGTAAAAAGCAACCCACTGTTGCCACATCTACTTGTGAGGCTGAGTACAGGGCAGTCTTCACAACTACAGTAGATTGTGTATGGTTGAGGAGATTATTGGCTGATCTTCGTGAGTGTCAGCAGACACCCACCACCATTCTCACTGATAGCCAGAGTGCTATGGCCGTGGTACGAAATCCAGTATTTCATGCACGTACCAAGCACATTGAGATTCATTATCACTATGTCAGAGAGAGGTTACATGCAGGGGAGATCAGTTTATCTTACTGCCCTACACAGGATAATGTTGCAGATCTATTCACAAAGGCTTTACCTCGAGAAAAGTTTGAAGCTTTCTGCAAAGCTTTGGGCTTACTCTCATACAGAGAGTGATCTGTTACCTTGTACAGGTTCACACTTCCACTACAGGGGGGATTTTTAGGCATATGCTCACTTATGGTAGTGCTATGTGTGAACAGGGCTTAACCAAGGGCACTTTTTCCCATGTGGTTTTTCCCCTTGGATATCAAGTGTGAAAGGACACTCTACATATAATATTTTGTACTTGTATATTATATGGATGTGGCACACATGCAAGGGTTGACTTGCATTTTGTGGCTACCAGCTCTCTCTCTCTCTCTCTCTCTCATTTCTGTGTGAGCTTCTCTATCCTGCACCTAACCCTAATGTGCAGGTTTGTGTGTGTGAGTGTGTGAGTCCAACACCAACACTCTAGCACCAGAGATCTTACATGGCATCATGATGCTCCTCTCAGTGGTTGAAATCACCTTACATATTGGGGTGATTCTATTCTTTTCCGGCTTATAGCTGTGGTTGTTGTATGTTTTTCTCATACTTAATAGAAGTCTCTTTCTGAAAAAAACAAAAAACAAAAGGCTCGCCTTCGCAAGTAGACTGGGAAAGATGGTAACTATCCAAAGCTATCTTGCAGGTATTATGGACCATTTCAGTTCTTGGAAAAGATCAATGAGGTAGCTTACAGGTTGGTGTTGCTAGATCATTGGCGGATTCATAATGCTTTCCATGTCAGTCTCTTGAAGAGATATGTTGGTCCTGAGCCGGTGGAGCCAGTTATGGAAGATCAACCCGAGGTTGATGAGCTGGAAGAGGTATTGCAGCCTGAGCAGATTTTTTTCACAAGGAGCGGAAAGCTGCTAAAGGCAGGCTTGTCTGTAAGTACCTTGTGAAGTTCAGGAACTATCCAGCACTTGATGCGAAGTGGATGGATGAGCCATATTTTAAAGATTATCCAGATCTTCTTGCGGCCTACTTGGAAGCTTTTCAGCTGCTCCGGGCAACTGATTAGAAGCCGGGGGGGAATGTCACCACTTCTTTGGCAGACGTCTGGAATGATGTCATGATTGAATACATGTGGAAGGGCTCCATGGAAGGATTGGTATCCTGGTGTGAGTTCCTGGCATTATTTATGAACTCATGGAAGGGTGGTAACCGTGGTGAGTGACTCTGGACTCATGGAAGGGTGGTTACCCTGGTGAGTACTTTTTGGTCCTCTGTGGACGGTGCCTGTGATGAACGGGCTAGTTGGATGTACAAGATGTAAGTTGGGAGATTTCATCCACTATGTTTGTGCACCAGCATATGTATGTGAGTTGCACATGCATGGATGACTTGTTTTTTATGCCTGGACATTGCTTGGTATTTTGCGTGTGAATGTCCATGGGCACCGAGGACGCCTGGACAACCCGTGGATACGCGTGTGCACACCTATTTGGGACTCATATGGTTTCCTTATGTGTTTTGCTGGTGGTAAGTGTGCACACTTAACCCAATTTATTCGTTATTTCATGTTACTAAGGTTTATTGGGTGCAGGGTTCACATTCACTTACAAGTGTGGGCGGACACACTTATAATTTTATAAGTGAGTTCACATCAGGCTGGACTATTTTTAATGAACCAAGGCCAATTATGAGAGATGGGCACCCGGGCACTCCCAAATAGCTCCACAAGTTGCTATTATGGGTGTGGGAGGGCCAAAGTGGGCAAGCCCTGACTTGTAGAGCACTCATCTGAAAAACGTTGGCTGTTAGGAGCTGTTTGGACATGAAAAACAGCAAGTTTACTCATTTGCATGAGCTACAGGTGGAGTACATGCCAAGAGCAAGATTCCCAGGGTTGGCTGGCTGCTATTTCTCTCTCTACAGGGCAGGCCGACTGCATATACAGGGCTGCAGGCTGATTTGACTTGGCTCCAAGAGCTTGCGCATGGCTGTTGGGACTGATTTTGGGTTTCTCTGCTGAAAATAGGGCTTGGACGGAGTGAACAGAGTCTCTATAGGAGCTGGCCGACTGTTGTAAGGGTCATTATTGGCTGTTTTTACAGGTTTGCAGGAGGTTTCTCGCGAGACGAAACTTGAGCAAACATGTCCCTAGACAAGTACTAGGCTTGGGGATGTGATCTGGTGGAACCTGTGGGTGGCCAATGAGCCAAAATCATGGCTGGTTACTGTTTTGCAGGTTTAGGACAGCACTTTGTTAGAGGGTTGGTGACCGCTCTATCAAAGTACAGGAGTGGTTGGTGATCACTCTTACCTTGGTTGGTGACCGAGGGCATTTTCTACAGGAGCGGTTGGTGACCGAGGGTGTTGCAACAGGAGTGGTTGGTGACCGCTCGACCTTGGTTGGTGACCGAGGAGTTGCAGGTAATGTGTTTACCTATGTTTCCACAGTTGGATGAATCTGGTGTCGGCTGATGAGTGTGTACGCTCCGGGCACCCGTATCTTGTACATATAAATACTTTTGTTGGTAATAAAGATACCTCGGGGGGGGGGGGGTGTGCTGGCCCAACTTCAGCCCCTAGTGCTGTGTCATGTGCAAGTTGGTTTATATTTGCAGGATGTATATGCTCATGTAATGTTTCACAATGATGGTAATCATGTATATGCCAGGAATGGTTGATGTATGTATGTTGTTTTGGTAGTGAATTGGTTCTGTATACATGTGCCCGTGTGACAAAAGACCTTACACTAGAAAATGTGTATGAATCCTCCTGCGGGATCCCTTCATGATTCTCACAAGTAAGAGACAGTTGGTGGCTTCGCACAATGCGTACAACACTCTCCAACGCCTTACTCCTCGATCATAAAGCAAACAGCCTCTATACCTTGGACTAACTCCATCGTCTCCTAGAGTCTAATTTCTCAAATATTTTCCATTTTTATAAGCTTTTTCAAACAGAATTTGGGTTTCGTTTGGAAAGCACCCGTTTATTCGAGTCCACCCTGCCACCCGCTTTCTAGTGGTGTATTCAATTTCTACTTTGACTAGATCCATGGGCACATCCTAGACCCCATCCAATCCCCTACGTCTAGCCTGCCGTCCTACCACTGGGCCTATGGAGCTGGCGTGAACTCACACAACCATAATTGATATTCCTAATGCATTACTCACACACCCAACTAAAGCAATGAAAAACATTTCACGCACATGCTCCACGACATACAAGTCTTTTGAAAGCTAACATTGCACTTAAAATCTTTCTATATCAAAAGTATTGAAAAACAGACATTCTGAGAATCATACTAAAAACTCTGGAGTATCATCCAACTAGCAAATAAAAATAATCTTACATGTATTCAGAATTATCTCCTCGCACCATGCCTCTACTCCTTGAACTAGGAAGATAATGCATCATTGAGCCTGAGCACTCCAACTTGCGTTACGGTCCGGCGAGGAGCCCACAAGTCTTGCATCCCAGATTGGTAGGAGTCGCTTCTGATGGCCATATCCTTCCCAAAACCGGATTACGTGTGACCGGATTCTTACTAATGCCTCTGAAGTTTGCATGCATTTGTATGTATCTATATACACACACACTGCACCTGTGCACGTGTGTGGAGAAAGATACAAATTTCAATGTAGAGAGGAGATTAAAAGAGAACAGATTACGTTTTCAGGGATTGCCATCTGACCCCTCAGTTCCATCTCCACAAACTCACTCTGCCCACCACTGCAGCTCAAAATGACTCTGCTCTGTGTGCTTGCAACCAGGAGTAGGGTCTCACCTTCACTCTCCACCCGTGAGCTCCACGCCACTCTTTCGTGTGCCTCCACCCTTTGGCTTGGTCGCCACCTTACATCATACACTTCAAGGCCACCTTGACAACAATTTCCTACATTGTCTTCCTCAATACCTTGATGTGGCAGCTCGACTCCTCCCCCACCATTGCCCAGTAGCCCTTTGCTTGACTCATTTCTAATCTTCGTTCTCTGAGCTTCATTGCTGCCAGCAGGCCCCACCCTCCACGACTGATTTCTATTCCCCTTTACACCTTCTCAACAGCGCTCCTCCAACCTACTCCACCAAGCTTCATCACCGAGCTTTCTCTTGTGCGTCACTAGTCAACATGCTCTCTCCTATTGTGAGCCATGCTCTAAAAATTGATTGAGCCACATCAACCTAGTCGTGAGAAGAGTCATTAAAAGCCTGCCAACACCACATGACTTTCTGTGATCTTTCAAAAACTTTGCAATATGTTGCATACGATGTTGCTTTGTAAAATTAGCTTTTGTGAGCTTTTAAAAAAATATGATCAAACATACATTGAAGCAAAGCTGGAAAGTAATGACCACACTAATTCAATGTTATAACTCTTAGTGTGGGACCCTCTTCATAGAGTCAATAAATGAAAAGCAAATCGATTTGAGGAGAAACTGGCTTTTTAAAAACCCACTTGACACATTTTTTCAAATGCTTCATGGCTCCTTGTTATATAACCTGTAAAATATATTTATTTTTTCACACTCGCTCACACTCACACACATTATGTACATACATACATACATACATGTGTTAAGATGTTTTATGGTATTTTTATTCATGTTTTTATGACCTAAGATTGGATGCACAACATAGAGACCAATTGCCATCATATCACTATATTAAAAGTTGCATCTCTCATTGGCATTCAAGGCATTGTTCTCAGGTGCATGTCGTACTGAACATCAAGAGATAGTAGTTCTCATGTGTGTTTTCACATGGAGAGCATCCGGTAAACCATTTGTAAGTGCATTAGACCATTTGTAAGTGCATTAGTAGTTATGCATTGATTATCTAGGAGCAGAGATCTGTCTCATATCTGTGAACATCATTGCATTATATATTCATTGTGTTGTATACAATGGTTTAGGTCTATGATCTTCTCTATTGTGTGTTTATCATCTTGATTAGCATTAATCCGTATTTTTGTTTAGCAATAATAATCGATTAAGTCTTCATCGATTAATCATCCACTGCTAGCATGCATGTCGCATGTCCATTAGGGTTCTTTAAGTGAGTCTTGCATGTTGCATGCTGTATTAGTAAGTCTTGCCTCAGTGCTAATGTTGCAATAGTCAAAAGTACATTCCCAAGCAGGTGGATCTCTGCAAACCTCGTTCGGAGAAAGATGAGATGAGCCCGGCAGGTTTCAAGGACGAGGATCTCTCCGAATCCCTTTTCGAGGAGGAACTCAGCTTGTGAGTTCCCAAGGAGATTTCGAAGAGTCTCCCCAAATCCTCTGAGGAGGAGGAGTGATACAACAGTTCTCCTGGTTGTCACTCCAGTAGTGTTTCTATATTCATTGCAGAATGTACAATAGCATAGGTCTATGATCTTCTCTACCCTCTTGATTAGCATTAATGCATGTCTTTGTTTAGCGTAAATCATCAATGTAGTCTTCCATTGTTAGCAAGCATGTCACATGTCAATATTGATGTTTGTGTACAACCAATAGCCCAGGAACTAATTCTTGGAAGTTGGAATGCATAGAACACCCGAGTCATATCTAACTAAGCTGTGTCATGGATCCATTTGGAAGCCTGTTCACAATGGTCCTGTGAAGATCCTCTATAAGCTCTTTGTTCTTCTTGGGCATGAGATGATGGCAGGTGCATTTCAAAGGTAAGGGGGTTTACACATCAGACATCACACCCGCTCAGTTCTGGTAATTTGAATCACAAGCAAGTTTATGGCTATTTTTCATTAATCACATTTAAGGGTCTGGACAACTCTTTTATTTTTAGGTGCACTAGGCCTGGCAAATGTGTTAAGGTATGTTGCAATGGGCCAACAATTGTTCAGTTGATGTAGCAATGGCTTGCAGCCCACACAGTGATATACCTCTGACAAGATGCATGATTCTCTCATAACTTGTTTGCTTCCTTTACCCTCTAATGGTGTGTACTAGAATACATGAGCGCCTTTCTGTTCAAATATATACTCATTCACACTCCACTGAGATAACCCAGTAACCATTACCTTACTTCATTCCAATTGACGTCATTGACCCATTGAAGAGAGGCTCTCTCTTCGTGGAATTCACATACATCATAGGAGATGGTTTGGCATAGAGCAAGAACCAAACTAGCACACACACTGCACTACCCAGAAATGTAAGTCTTCCCTAACTTTAGATGATAATGCTTTCAAACGAAAGCATGTCTTGCTCTGTACTCCATTTTTCTTGTTATTTACAGTTGGACGCAATGAACACACCTGCAATGCCAACCTGCCTCATCAGAGACTACCTTAACGTGCAGAGCTTTGATTAAGCACAAGCTCATATTGAGACAATTCTTGACAGTGCCCATTCTACCAGAGGGTGACTTTGTCACTTTTGACTTCTCAACTACATGTAGTGTGCCTGCTGAAGGCATCATCATGAAGAATGGAAAAAAAAACACAGCACATTTAATCAAATACTGAAGACACTCTAAATAAATTTGTATGATACATTGCAAATAAATAAGGGACCCTTAGGAAAGACTGAATTTCTTGGGAGTAATTCATAGCTGCTTTATTTGGTAAATAGGGATACAACACAAGGAAACCGAATGTTCCCACCTCCTGAGGAAATGTCCTGAGAAAAGAAGAGTGATTTGCAAGGAGAAAGAAAGTCTCAGCTACAGCTTCCGCGGTGGACACAAAGCCCCTCAAGAGCAAAAGGGAGGAAATCACGACTCCAGAGAGAGCAGTCTATGTAGGTAAAGATTACTGCTGCATCTGTTCAGCCTTGGCCCTGAACTGCTGCTCTAAAGAAGGGATGTCTGACTTTAGACTAAACATTCTTTCTAATGCTTGCATGTTCTCAAGGGTCTCACTTACAGTTCTGCTGTCAGTGCCATCACACCTAAGATGTGTCATGGGTCCATGTAGAAGCTTGTTCACAATGCCCCTACTCAGATCCTCTACAAGCTTTTTGTTCTTCTTGGGCAAATCATCTCCCATTTTGCCTAGGCATTTCTCTAGCTCACCCATACGGACGTTTTCAGCATAAGCTCTCAACTTCTTAATGGTTGGAACCGTCTCCAAGGAATCTCTCCAAGCCTCAAAGCTTCTCAATTCTTCTTCAATTATAACCTGAGCTTCCATAGCCTTCCTCCGCCGCTCTTCTTTGTTGGCAGCCACAACTTCCTTCAAGTCATCCACATTGTATAACCTGGCAGAGGGCACCTCTCCAACACAAGCAGCTACATTCCTAGGGACAGAGATGTCAATAAAGAGCCTGATACCACCCACACCACCTGCTGCAAGAGGTAGATTTTCCACCGTCTCTCTGTAGAACAATGGAGCTTCAGAGGCTGTGCTGGTAAAGACAACGTCTGCTTCTCCAGTGCATTTGAACATTTCTGGAAGGGGCTGAAAGACCAACTCTGCCTCAGGGAACTCTGCCTGCAAATCAATTACCCTTTGCTCTGTCCTGTTAACAACCACCATTCTATTACAACCCTTGGACAGTAAATGCTTCACCAACAACTTGGACATCTTCCCAGCCCCGATGATCAATACTCGGACCTGAGAGAAGCCTGACTCATTCAGCTTCATCACTGCTAATTCGACAGCTGCAGAGCTGACTGACACAGCCCCTGCTGCTATGCTGGTTTCACTACGCACCCGCTTTCCTGCAGTGATGGCTTGCTTCATGAGCCCAGTGAGATTTCTCCCAAAACCAACTGCTGTTTGTCCAACTTTATAAACTTGTTTGACCTGTGCCAGAATCTGACCCTCTCCAAGCACAAGAGAGTCGAGACCCGAGGAGACTCTGAACAAATGCTGTGTTGCATCCTGGTCCCGCAGTATGAACAGATGCTCTCTAAGCTCTCCCATGGGGATCCCGCTGGTCTGCAACATCGTGTCATACATGGATGAAATCAAAAACCAATGGACCATGACTACAGGTGGAAGACAACTAATGTGAACATACATGATGGGGTGTCAAATAATACAGCAAATAAGAAGGGAGGGAGCTTGTCACACCAACAATGAGCATGCTGTGCATGAGCCATGTGTGATTATGTGTATGTGATGGTATGAGCACGACAAAAGAGGCAAGCACCAACGGGAGCGGCACCCTCTATAAGGAAAAGGAAAGGCATACCTTAGTCATCCATTCGGTGACCTCCCTTGCACCCCTGTGCCAAGAAAGTGCAACCACATAAATTTCCATCCGGTTGCAAGTGCTAAGTACTCCAGCCTCTTCAATATGAGGAAGCTCACACAATTCAGCAATGGCGCGTGGCCACTCTGCCTCGGGGATGGCCAGCTTCTCACGCATTTCGACAGGAGCATTGTGGACACTGAGCCCTAAAACAAGAATGCTGCTCCTTTCCTTGGTGTACCCTGCAATTTCAATGCCAAAAATGAGAAAAACAGGGGGGGAAGGTAAAGTAACGGAGGGAGTGTCCGTGTTTGAGTGTGTGTGTGGGTTGGGGGGGCGGGGGAGGCGGGGCGCTTACTGTTTGCGGCAGCATTCTTTAGCTGCTCCAAGGCTGCAAAGCTGGAGAGCTTTCCCTTGTGACTAGGGGGCAATTGAGGGCCATCCGAGGTAGCTCTAAAGCTGATGCGATCGCGACGCTTGCTGGTGACGGGCAGAGTGCCTGCATTGAGCAGATTACAGGCCTTGAAGAACGGACAAGCGCGGGGGCTCAGCTTACACTCTTCAGTGGCCGGGGAGACCATGGGAGAAGCTCCTATCGAAGCCATGCAAGCAGACGAGCCAAATACAAGAGACTCTGCTGTCTCGGCTGCTACTGCAAGATCTTCAACTCTGCACAAGACGCAGAGAAGCTCTTGGCTATGGCAGTACGACCAGCTTCGATGCTGCTGTCTCTGATTTGCATTAAAACATGGCACAGTCGATGCGAATAACGGAAGGCTTCCCGCATCCGACGTGGTCCTTTTCACACGTGTTCTCCCTAGACTTGTCCAGCATGTCCCGAGTTGCACGCGATTGGCTAGGGCTTCACGCGCTATCCACCGTTGCACCACAATCCTTATCGGTTAATTTTTCATCGTGGTTGGTATAACCTTATCTTCACCTGGCACTCCACACACCTTTGGGGAATAATATACTTTGGAAATATGCTCTCAACGTGTGTATACCACCTTAATACCTACCCTCCATATACATACTTGTTTGGACATGTGCCAACAACAATTGGGATTTCGACCATTAAAAATATCTTTAGTGCCCAAGATGTTTCTATTTCCTTTGTAAGGATAGGTGATCAAATACCTATGTGCCATGTTGAAATTAGCAGTTCGCTTTTTGGCAAAGGAGATTTGATATGCACACACCCTAGGCAGGTCCTACCCCTACCCTTATGTTTTTATAGCAACTCACGAGTGTAGTGACACCCGCCTATGGTGGTTGGAAAATTTGAGAGTCCTATCCACTGCACTACGACACTCGTGGTTTAATTACCAATGCTCTAATCCAAAAGGGGCTTGTAAGAAGATCCAACTTAAAGTTTATTTCAGCATGTTGCCTAAAAGAAAAAAATGTAACTTTGTTCTCCTACATAGTAACTCTAATAGTATGGGATTGTTAATCACCACAGTAGGTTACATTCTTTATCAAAATGTAAGTTGAGATTGAGTGTTCCCTGTCACACATGTATACTTTATTGTTAACATTTCATCATTGGACCTAAGCCCTAACCCTCACCTCTAAGGTTAAATGAAAAAAGATGTAACACCCTCTTTTTGCAGTTTTGATTCATAAAAGAATCTATGTTTGCATGTGCTCGTGCTTTGCTAGAGTGTATATATTTGTGATAGGCAAAGCCGCATCAAAAAAGAAACTTTGTCCAACAAAAAAGCATCCAACATTGTCCTTCAAGTCACCAACACGATCCCCAAGGTCATCACTATAAAAATTTTAACAACCGAAATCTGTTCTAACATCTCCTAATGTGCTCTCACAATATCATTCAATTTTATTTTCACATGTACCAAATTATTTATCAGATATTATATCTAGCTAAATCTCAAATTTTTTATTGTTTTTTTACAGGTCTTATTCCATTCCTAGTCACACACTCGAATTTCACCTAGCTTCATACACACCATACTAACCACACACACACACTCGAGTACCACAAGGGGGTACCACCCTTCCAAATATTGGCTACTTTGTAGGCAGTGGACAAGCTGCGGGGGACAAACCCCACAAGTTAGTCGCTTGTCTGATTGGAGTGAACACCTTACACAGCTTTGGTAGAACTAGGCATCGCAAGTTGAGTCATGATCTTTGATGTCCATGGCAACCATCATCCTTGTCTAGAGCATGAGCTTGAAGGGCAAGCATTGCACACTCTTGTCACCGCAAGATTGCCGAATAGGAAGGTGGAAGAAAGCACCATGATGATTGAACGATGACAGTATGCGGCTACCTACGTAAGGCATAAAACTGCCTACGTATCTCTTATTTTCTTCCACATCTTCCATCAACCTTAAAAACATTTATTAAACAAAGTTGTGTATGAATAACAACCAAAACAACTTGCATAGACAAATTTGACACTATTCAAATGATTCAATAGAATATTTAATAGAACCACACAATCATAGTACTATCTCTAGTTTAAATACTAGGGTTAGCCCAAGCAAATGCATGATTAATTGAGATGAGATTAGCAACATTTCCTCCAACGAACAAAATCAAAGAGTCTTGTGCACTAAATGTAGATTCAAAGAATAGAAAGGAAGAAAATCCAAGCTAATCTTGATAATAAAATTTTCCTCTATCGGCCCAATGATAAGGCCACATAAGAAGTTCCTGGAGTAAGGTTGTTGTGGATGACTCCGCCGGTCCTTGCTAGGGAACTCGAAGACAACCGCCACAAACACTATGGTTGGGGGAGAAGGGAGCGTGGATCCTCTCAAGGAAGTATACCCGCCAAGGATGAGTCGACCTCACTGGCTAGACATGCAAGACCTAGGCTCTACACTATCTGTCGTGCTCTCCGACACCACCTAGCACCGTAGTACCTCTACAAGTCTCTCACTCACACCACACACACCACTCACCCTCACTCACCTCGCTCACACAAAGAGATAGATAAAATCCCAAACAGAGCACAACACTACCATCACAATACCAAAAAGGAGTAATACAAGGGAGACTTCGCTCTGATAGAAGGACTGTGCTAGAACTCCCAGTGATACCCCAGAGAGTGTCCTCTTCTGTGAGAGTATGTCCCCGACTATTTTATGCTACTGAGAGAGTGCTTCCCTTAACTCCTCCTTGGGTGTCCTCCTCCTCGGGTGTGAAAAGATGCAGGGGGGAAGAGAGCTTGAGCTCTTGCAAGCACACACACACACTCACAAAACCCTAATAGAGAACACACAAGGTGAGAGGCTGAAAATCTTCTTCTTCTCTACTCAACACTCAACACACCATATACAAGAATAAGAGTACACACAATATGAAAGGTACTCAACCAATACATACACGGGTTCTCTATAGTGTGAACCCGACTAAATGAGCTGGCGCTATAACTATGCCAGTCTCTAGAATGGCTGTCACACAGCCTGTCATCCCACTGGCCGCATATCTCCCATGATCTCACCAACCATGCCAGTGGTGTAAATGTGGGGCCTATCCCCCAGGCGGGTCATCAGTGGTTGGCCACCGCCTCACTAGACGAGCTCGATATCTCAACACTCCCCCTCGAGCTCAACTCCATCTCATGTACACCAAGTGAAGCCCTGAATCTGCGGAGCTTCTCTGTACCCAATGCTTTTGTGAAGATGTCAGCTACCTGATCCTCTGTGCTGACATAAACAAGATCAAGGTCTCCTGCCAAGACCTTCTCTCTTACGAAGTGGTAGTGAACCTCTATGTGCTTCATACAAGCATGAAAGACTGGGTTCTTGGCCAACTGTATACTGCTAATGTTGTCACAGAAAATGACAACTTGTCTATCCACTGATAGACCCAAATCTGCAAGTAGCTTTCTTAACCAAGCTACCTCACATGCTGCCATAGCAGCTCCTCTGTACTCGGCCTCCGTACTCGATAGAGCAACCGTAGGCTGCTTCTTGCTGCTCCAAGTCACAGCAGCACTCCCCAAAGAAAACATGAATCCACTGGTAGATCTTCTGTCTGAGATACTACCAGCCCAATCAGCATTTGTGTACCCATGTACACATATCTCTGTCCCAGTCTCATAGAATAGTCCACAATGCAAAGTAGACTTCACATACCTCAGTATACGTCTCACTGCATCCAAATGCGATTTCCGTGGAACCTGCATAAACTGACTCACCAACCCAACAACATAGCTCAAATCTGGTCTGGTGATTGTCATGTAGATCAAACTTCCTACTATGCGTCTGTACATAGTAGGATCCTCCAAGATCTTTCTTGAATCTGCACTCAACTTGCCATTCTGATCTAATGGCACAGAAATAGGCTTACAGCCTGTCATACCATACTTGGACAACATGTCCAAGCCATACTGTCTCTGCAGTAATCCAATACCATGTGGTGACCTAATCACCTCAATGCCCAAGAAATATCTGAGCTCCCCCAGATCCTTCATCTCAAACTTCTGTCTAAGAAAGATCTTTACATCAAAGATCTCTGCATCATGGTCCCCCGTAATGATCAAGTCATCTACATAGATGACAACAAGCACAACTCCTCTATCACCATGTCTCACATACAGCGAGAAATCTGCATTGGCTACATGAAAGCCAATAGTGACAAGATATTCAGAAATCTTGTCAGACCATGCTCTTGGTGCTTGCTTTAAGCCATACAAGGCTTTCTTCAACCTGCAAACATGCTCGGGGTGACCCACATCCTCATAACCAGGTGGCTGCAACATATACACCTCTTCTTGTAAATCCCCATGCAAGAATGCATTCTTTACATCCATCTGATGTAAAGACCATTGCTTTGACGCAGCCACTGCTATCACAACTCTCACCTTGCCATCTTGGCAACTGGGCTGAAAGTTTCCTCATAATCAATCCCATATGTCTGCGCATATCCTTTGGCTACCAATCTAGCCTTGTACCTGTTTATGCTTCCATCACTGTTATGTTTAACTTTGTACACCCACTTGCATCCAATGGCTTTCTTGCCTTCAGGCAATTGCACTAAATCCCAAGTCTCATTTCCATATAGTGCATCCATCTCCTCATCCATAGCTTTCTCCCAACACACATTTCCAACAGCCTCATCAATGCATGTGGGCTCAACAACCTGCACAACCTTTGCCATATATGCATAGTGATGTGCCACATAACCAGCATAAGTAAACCTCTGCACAGGGTTCTTCACTCTCCCAGATCTTCGCAGCTTTTCATTCATGGCTTCCATAGCCTTCTTTACACCAGGTGTTCTCATAGCTGGGATCCCAAGCTCCTCATCAAGGCTCATATCTGAGCCACTAGACTCTCCATCAACATGAGAATGCCCTGCAGAAATGTCAGGCATACCAAGGGGCTCAACCACTTTCTCTTTTCCTTTACGTGATGTAGTAATCACATTTGCAGGACTGGTTTTATGACGCAGCCTGCCACTCCATGGTCTATCAACAGACCCACTACATGAGGACTCTCCTGGTCCACTCAAAGACTGTGATTGCTGACCTGCATTCTGTGCAACCACACTTCCACTTACATCAGCCCCAACAGCTTCTTTTTTCGGAGCATACCAGCTGCTCATCTCATCAAAGACAACATCCCTGCTTACCCTCAACTCACGTGTAGAGCAGGGTTATAACACCTGTATCCCTTTTGCTCAAGGGAATATCCAATAAACACACATTTTTCAGCTTTCGGATCCAGCATAGTTCTCAGCTCATCTGGCACATGCACATATGCAATGCATCCAAAAACTTTCAGATGAGACAAATCTGGTTTTCTGCCAGTAAACCTCTCCTCTGGAGTTACATCATGTATGGCTGCAGTTGGAGTCCTGTTCATGATGTATACTGCTATAGAAACAGCCTCAGCCCAATAGCAATGCGGCATATTCTTCTCTTCCATTAATGCTCGCGCAATCTCAGCAATGTGCCTGTTTTTCCGCTCAGCAACTCCATTTTGCTGCGGAGTGTATCTGCATGTAAACTGTCTCCGAATACCATTCTTCTTCAAAAATTCAGAGAACTCATTGGAGAAGTACTCTCCCCCTCCATCTGACCTTAGGCACTTTACATATTTCCCTGTTTGCTTTTCAACCAAAACTCTGAAATTCTGAAAGTGAGTGAACACCTCTCTTTTCCTTCATGAAATATACCCACACTTTCCTTGTGTGGTCATCAATGAAAGTCACATAGTACCTGCAGCCTCCCATAGATATGGTCTTCGTAGGACCCCATACATCTGAATGCACAACATCTAGTGCATTTCTGCTCACATAGTACCTGCAGCCTCCCATAGATATGGTCTTCGTAGGACCCCATACATCTGAATGCACAACATCTAGTGCATTTCTGCTCACATATCTATTACGTGGAAACACATGCTTTGTTTGCTTCCCAAATTGACATGCTTCACATATTTTCTGCATACCTTCCACTTTAAATTTTGGCAGCCCTGTCACAATTCCTTTTGTCTGCATAGACTTTAATCTCTGCACATTTACATGTCCAATTCTTTTATGCCAAATGTCTGTGTCTGTAACTATTCCTGAACCATTTGCAAACATCGCAGCACTCATTTCAGGCATGTCTACATTCAACGTAAACATTCTGCCCACTCTGTTGCCTTTTGCAACCAACCTGCACTTGTCTTTGAAGTCTTCGACATAACAACCATCGGGGTTAAATCGAACCTGCAACCCCTGCTCAATCATCTGGCCAACTGAAACCAGATTCTTTGTTATGTTCGGTACATGAAGTACATCTGCAAGGTACTTTACTTTGTCATCCTGCATAGACAATGGCACATCTCCAACGTGGGCAATTGGATGAGCAGTGTCATCCCCTGTTTCCACAAAACCTGGTCTTTTCGGGTTTTTTATCTCCTTGAACCACTCCCCATGACTCGTCATGTGGTTCGAAGCGCCTGAATCCACATACCATACATTATCTTTTTGTGCTGCATCAACATTTTCAGACATGGCATTCACAACATGCTGCATAACAAACAACCTTTCATTATCCTCATTATTTTTGCTTGAGGATGCATAGTTGTTTTGCTGCACTTTCCCATTTTGCATGTCAGCCTGCTTCTTATAATATTCTGACTGCACATGTCCAGGCTTACCACAATAATAGCATTCACGTGCATCATTATATTGCCTTTGCCAATTTCCACAGCCTCTTTGACTCCACCTGCCTCTGAATTTGCCTCTTCCACCTACGTGTTGTTGTTGTTGTTGATTCTGGGACTGTTGTTGTTGCTGCTGTGCTGCTGGCCATAATTCTGATTACCTGTTCGGCCACCTCCTTGACCGCGTCCACGGCCTCCTCTACCTTGTCCTCTTCCTGAACTCGTATAGAAGGCCTGTTGCTCTGAACTATTTTTGCTTTGTGAAGACTGTTGGTCTTCACCCAAGTTCTTTTCTTCGATAATCAGCATAGACACCAAATCTGTAAAGTTGGGAATGTTTTCCCGAGTCTGAATAGACGTCTTAAACGCCTTGTATTGTGGCCCGAGACCACGTAGACAGACTTCCACCTTGTCATCATCATCTACTGACACACCAATAGATGCAAGGGATTCCACAATACCCTTTATCTTCAGCGCATAGTCATTCACAGACATGCGCTTTTTCTCCACAGTATGAAGTTCATTCTTCAACTGTATCTTGCGTGCCTTGGTATTTGTTTCATAAAGCTTTACCAAGGTGTCCCACGCCTCCTTGGGGGACTTGGCATCCTGAATGTGTCCAATCATGGTGTCCTGTATACTAATGGATAGCCAGTACATAACCTTCCTGGCTCCTTAGTTCCAGTCTTTAAACTCTTTCACATCTGCAGCAATCGGATTTATATCCGGTATCTCCGGTGCCTCTTCATGCTCACCTTCTATGTAGTCCCAATAGCCTTTTCCCATCAGGAAATTCATCAACCTGGACCTCCAAGCATGGAAGTTATTCTTGTCAAGCTTCTCAGCCACAATCTGAGTTATCCCATCATTTGACATCTTGCCAAACACACAATTTTACCAGAAACTGCACTCTGGTTTTTCTGCACAAACTGCTGTATTTTCTGCACAGCGGTACTGTAGTACTCTCAAATGTAGTATTTTCTGCACAGCGGTACTGTAGTACTCTCAAATGTCACCAACAGTGACTTCAATGTGCATACATACACCCAATGGCAACTGTAGACCTCTTTGCAGCACCCACAGTGTCTACACAGTCAATCTGTCTTTCTGCAGTTCTTAAAACAGAGTTCTGCAGAGAATCGATGACTTACCCGTCGCAGTGCTCGAAATCGCCTGCTTTCTGAAAAACGGAGGTCCAGACGCGCCCGAAACGCGTTTTCGGCCCGAAAATTGTAGTCCAATAGGACTGTAAAGTTGCCCTATAGCTTTACTCCCGCGAAGAAAGCTCCTCAATCAGAGACCGTTTGCCGGTGCCTCACGTAGAGCTCCCGACAAGGGTGTAGTCACCAACACAATAGGGAAGAGTAGTTGAAGCTCTTACCCTCGTACCGCTTCCTGTGGTTCTCTTGCTTGCAGCTTAGCCCTTAGCATGAACCAGGCTCTGATACCATGAAAAGATGCAGGGGGGAAGAGAGCTTGAGCTCTTGCAAGCACACACACACACTCACAAAACCCTAATAGAGAACACACAAGGTGAGAGGCTCTCTACTCAACACTCAACACACCATATACAAGAATAAGAGTACACACAATATGAAAGGTACTCAACCAATACATACATGGGTTCTCTATAGTGTGAACCCGACTAAATGAGCTGGCGCTATAACTATGCCGTCTCTAGAATGGCTGTCACACAGCCTGTCATCCCACTGGCCGCATATCTCCCATGATCTCACCAACCATGCCAGTGGTGTAAATGTGGGGCCTATCCCCCAGGCGGGTCATCAGTGGCCACCGCCTCACTAGACGAGCTCGATATCTCAACAGGGTGGTGCGCTCAAGAGGACCTCGAAGAGGATCTCTCCCTGCCTTGGGAAAGGGAGAGGGGTGTTGCCTCCATGAGTGCCATTGGAGTTGGCCATGCACGTATGAGATGTCGAAGGGGACCAACGATCAGAGGGGTCGTAGAGCACTGGCGATCCGAGAGCACCGGCAGTGATGGCGATTGGAGTCATCGCGGAGGGCACCGGCAGTGACGGCGATTGGAGTCATCGGAGGGCACCTGCGGTCGGAGCCATCAAAGAGGGCACCGGCGGGGGTCAGAGTGGTCGGAGCAGTCGGAGGGCACCGGCAGTTGGGGTGGTCAGAGCACACCGGCAGTGATGGCATCAAAGTCATCGGAGGGCACTGGCGGTAGAGTGAACGGCGGTCAGAGCGGTTGGTGGAGTGTGGAGGAACTGGCTTCCCGTCCACCACAAGTCGCCCACTAGTACTCAATTCACTGTCCCGGTGAATGCCAAGAAAACATAGGTGAGCCTCTGGGAAAAACATTCGGCAAGCAGACTGCCAGGCATACCTCATACAATGATCCTTCCAGGAAGGCAAACCTTCTGGAGAGATACAAAATAAATAAAAAATGAATCAACTAGGCTCTTGGGCAACTTCATCCACCGAGCTGTAGAAAAAAATGATTGAACAGGGAGCTCCTGGGCACTTCATAAAGAAAGCTATTTCTGAGAGCTCATGGGCACTTTATCCAGCAAGATATCACTAAGTGTATTACCACTGTCATCCCTTGGGCAAAGCATCCGACAGAAGGTTACCTCAACAAAAGCACAAAAACCAATCTAAATAATTATCATCACTGGCCACTTCGTCTGGGCAAAACTTTCGGCACGAAGTCCAGGCATACAAGATACAGAATGAAATCTGGCCATGGCTAGTACCCTCATTATTAACAGAAAAATATTCACTTCTCCCAAGCATCAGTAGCATGTGCCAAGGCAGCCTCCCACATAACTTTTGCTTCAGTGTCAAGACTGCTCATAAACTGCCGCCGCGGAGATGCCCATACCAAGGGCTTTGCAGTCCAAGGGTGGTTGAGAAGAGCTGCACATGCACCTGTTGTGTTATGGTATTGCAGAGCGATGAAGAAGGCACGTGCCCTTCAGAGTTTCTCTACAACCTAGCTGCACCCCATGCCAAGAGCTCTTTAACACATTTAGATGATCCTCTATTGCTGCAAAATGCTCTAGAATGGTTGGACTGGGCTACCAAGTGTAGAGGTGTAGCTCTACATGTTTGTGCTGCTATCGGCACCTAGATAACATCATCAAAGTGGCCACTCTTTACTGCATAATCGAGGCATGTCCTCCCATTGGGAGCATCAAACATAAGGATATAGCTCCCTAGGCCGCCACAAGCCACTCAAAATACCCTTCCATTTTTGTAAGCAAGCATGAAAGGCATTTGTCTATGACGATTCATTGCATTCAACGACACACCCTTCTCCAATAGCAATAAAAGTACCTCAGATTGGCCATGTGAGGCAGCATAATGCAAAGGCGAGAGGTGGCAGTTATTAGAGAGGGTGCCGATGGGGAGTGACGGGAGGGGGACGATGATGCGTGGAGGGAGAATAGGGTGTGAGAGTGACAAAGGAGTAGTTGATGATAGAGCCATTGATGATGAAGGTGGTAGTGGGGGGATGTTGATGATGGGCAAGGTGTCGATGGATGACGAGGGTGGGGGTGGAGTGGATGTCGATGATGGGCAAGGTGTCGATTGGATGACGAGGGTGGGGGTGGAGTGGATGGCGATGACGTGTGGCCATGGGATGGATGTCGATGGTGGGCAAGGTGTCTGGGCAAGGTGTCGATGATGAGGGTGGTCGTGGGATGGATGTCGATGACGATGACGAGATGACGAGGGTGGTCGTGGGATGGATGTCGATGATGATGACGAGATGACGAGGGTGGTCATGGGATGGATGTCGATGACAGCCACGAGAGAGGCGGGCACGAGGGGGATCCGAGAAGAAGAGACTGTCGGAGAGGTGGGCCGTAGAAGAGCGATGGTGGCGGGCCGGAGAAGAGGGACACTCCCGAGGATGAAGTCAAACCCTGGGTGCAGAGCTTGCTAGGTGCTCCTCCATGACAAAGGCTAGGGCGGAGACACTAACTTTGCTGCAAGGGTGGGGTGCGGGAGGCAAATGAGAGCATGGGAGAAGGGTGGGCTAGGAAAGAGAGAGAGAGTGGTGGTTTCTTGGTGATAGAAAAAGAAGAGAGAGGATCAATGAATATGAGAGAAAAACAATTAATAATAAGAATAAAATAAAAGAAAAAATTTAAAAAAATAACCAAGAGGGTGAGAGAGAAAAGAGTTGGGAAGGCGGGGTTTTTTTTTTTGTGGTTTGTTTTTAAGGTTGGTATAAACACTAAGAAGAAGGGGAGGGGATAGACAGACTGGTTGAAGTTTAGGTGCCCCTTACCTATTTGGCCTTGAGAAATTGGCTGGTGGAAAGAAATGATGGTGAATAGTGGGAAAGGAACTCTAGGCTAGGTGTGGTTTGTACTTGAGAGCCGGGAGCTGAGCTGTGTGTGTTGCTTCTGAATGCCGGTGGAGGGTGCACACAAGAGAAGGCTAGGGGGGCTGGCGGTCGTGAAGTGAGAGAATGGGAAGGCTTGGGCACACAATGGGCAAGCGAGGGGGCTGGTGGTTGTGAGGTGAGAGAAGGGGAAGGCATGGGTGCACAATGGGCAAGCGAGGGGGCTGGTGGTGAGGTGGGAGAGGGGCGCACAAGCATACCCGACGGGGGGCTGGCGGTCGTGAGGTGAAAGAAGGGGAAGGCCTGGGTGCACAATGTGGGCCAGCGAGACGAGGGGGGCTGGTCTCGTGAGGGGAGAGAAGGGCGCACAAGGGAAAACGAAGGGGGGGTTGGTGGTGGTGAGGTGAGAGAGGGGGGAAAGCGAAGGGGGGGCTGCTACGCACCCAAGAGCAGGCGAGGGGGTGGCTGGTCGTGAGGTGAGAGAGGGGGAAGGCTTAGACACACAATGGGTAAGCGAAGGGGGGAAACTGGTCGGTGAGAGGGGGTTCGTGAGGAAGAGGAGGTGGGGGTGTCAGTGAAGAAAGTGGGGGGGGTGACGGGTGTTGCGCACAAGGTTGAGGGGGCTGGGGGGCGGTGGGAAAGTGGGGAAGAGAGGAGAGTGGGGTCAGCAGAAGGAAGGGAGAGAGGAGAGGAGGGTCAGCAGAAGGAAGGGAGAGAGGAGAGGAGGGTCGGTGGTGAGTACACAACAGAGGAAGGGGAAGACGAGGGGGGTCGGGCGAGAGGGTGGGGCCGGGTGAGCGAAGAAGGGGGGCGGTGGGAAAGTGGGGAAGAGAGGAGAGTGGGGTCAGCAGAAGGAAGGGCGAGAGGGTGGGGCCGGGTGAGCGAAGAAGGGGGGCGGTGGGAAAGTGGGGAAGAGAGGAGAGGAGAGTGGGGTCAGCAGAAGGAAGGGAGAGAGGAGAGGAGAGTGGGGTCAGCAGAAGGAAGGGAGAGAGGAGAGGAGGGTCAGCAGAAGGAAGGGAGAGAGGAGAGGAGGGTCGGTGGTGAGTACACAACAGAGGAAGGGGAAGACGAGGGGGGTCGGGCGAGAGGGTGGGGCCGGGTGAGCGAAGAAGGGGGGCGTTGGGGACAGTAGGGTGACGGTGAGGAAGAGAAGGGTGGTGGGGTCGCCCCAGAGAGAAGGGGGAGAGGAGAGGGATGGTGGTCGGTGGGGTGAGAGTGAGGGAGAGAACGAGACGAGAAGGTGGGGAGTGAGGTTGGTCAGTGTGGGGAGTGAAGGGAGAGGGAGATGCGGTTGGTCGGTCAGGTGACGGTGAGGAAGAGAGGGTGGTGGGGTCGCCAGAGGGAAGAGGGAGAGGAGAGGGATGGTGGTCAGTGGGGTGAGCGAGAGGGGAGACCGAGAGGGGATGGTCGGTGGGTTGAGGGAGTGTTGGTGGGGTGAGAGAGAAGGAGAGAAAGAGAGAGGGGGATGGTCGGTGGGTGCGAAGGGAGAGGGAGATGAGGTTGGTCGGTGTGGAGGGAGTGTCGGTGGGGTGAGCGAGAGGGAGAGAAAGAGAGAGGGGGATGGTCGATGGGTGAGATGGGGAGATTGTTATATATATATATATATATATATATATATATTTGAAAGGGTCGACGAGAGGGGGAGCACAAATGAGTGACCAACAAAGGGGAGGGAAGGTGGTGAAGGTCGCCGGGGTGAGGAAAGGGGGGGTCGGCGGGTTGGGCACGGGGGAGGTGGGTCGGGTGAGATGGAGCCGAGAGAGAGAGAGAGAGAGAAAGAGGGGCTAGGTGGGGTGAGGAAAGGGGGGGTCGGCGGGTTGGGCACGAGGGAGGTGGGTCGGGTGAGATGGAGCCGAGAGAGAGAGAGTGAAAGAGGGGCTAGGTGGTCGGTGAGGTGAGGGAGAGAGGGGGTGAGACTGGTGAGGGCTTGGTTGGTGAAGGGGACAGGTGGTCGGTGGGGAGAGATAGAGTGGGAGAGGGTGTCAGTGGGGAGAGAGGGGAGAGAGGGTGTCGGTGGGGAGAGAGGGGGTTGGTGTGGTGACGGCGCGGGTAGTTTTTTTTTTTGATGGTGCAGAGGGGGCGAAGGAGAAGAGAGAGAGAACACTACCCTCTAACCCTCTAAAAAAGAAGGAGAAAAAAAAATGATACAAAAAATGTAGAAAAAATATGTATAATCCCTTGCCTTCTTATGCCCACTAGCTCGCTTGTCACCCTCGAGGAAGCCAATACTTCTTGACCCTAGATCCATTCACCAATGGAAGAGTGGCACCCTGGAGAGTTTCTATCTGTACCACACCCATGGGCAAGATCTCCACCACACTCGGAAAGGACCCTGCCAAGCATACACCAACTTCCTAGCCTTTTTTAGATATTTAGAGTTGTAAACCAAAGCCAAGTCACCTTTGGAGAATTGAGGAAGTCTTAAGTGTCGATCATGCCATGCTTTACGTCAAAGTTGCCCCACCTCTGTGGCCATCCGAGCGAGTTGACGGGCCTCTTCCAAGATTTTGACCTGCTCCTGCCGAGCGAAGTATGCAGGGTGATAGGTGGCAACCCTATGCTACCCCACTCTGGATGAGCCTGCATTAAATTCAAAGGGGAACACTGCCTCAAGCCCAAAAGCAAGTTGGAAAGGAGTGTGTAAGGTGGTTGCCTTGTAGGATGTGCGATAGGCCCACAATACCCCCAAAAGGGCTTGGTCCCATTGGTGAGAGTGCTCCTTGGCTACCCGTAACAAGGATTTGCAAACAAGGATTTGCACAAGACCTTGTTGGTGCTCTCTACTTGCTCGTTAGCTCTGGGGTAGTATGCACAGGACCTCCGATGGAAGATTTGGTAACATGCCAGCAGGGTATCTATGACTTCATTCACAAAATGTTTCCCCCTACACTGATAATTTCTATGGGACACCCAAACTTGGTGAAGATGCTCTCATATACAGGAACTTGGCCACTATAAGAGCGGTGTTGTCTCGAGTGGCTTTGGCCTCAGCCCATTTGGTCGCATAGTCAGTGGTGGCCACCAAAATGTACTCACACAGCCCGTGGGGTGAGACTTTGGGGTGATGGGGCCCACAAAATCAATGCCCCACTTCTCGAAAGGCTCCCAGGGTGGTGTAGCATAGAGAGGCAAGTAGTGCCTACTATCTGGTTTGGGTCCAGATCTTTGACATATGTCGCATTGTTGCACCCACTTTTTGCAGTCAAAGAATAGGGAGGGCCACCATAGACCAGACTGCATGATCTTTCGGGCAGTGACAAGGCCAAACGAGTGACCACCACCTGGTCCAGAATGCGCATCTTCCATGATGAGGGGAACCTCATGAGGGTTGACACATCTCCTCAACACTTCATCCTTGCCCCTCTTGTACAATAATTGTCCGGCAATGAGCAAATAAGGCCTACTCTTAAGTAAAAGCCTCCTTTTTGCCTTGGCATCAACATTCTGGGGAAACCTCGATGTACTCAGCAGCATCACTATGTCCTCATACCAAGTAGGGGTGGCATCCACAACAAACAACATGCTGTCCGGGAGATCATCACAAATCCCCTCATTGGAGGCTGGCTCCCCACTCGGGATTCTGGACAGATGATCAGCCATGACATGGTCCTTCCCTGGGTCACGGACCAAAATCTCAAAGTCAAATTCTTGAAAGAGAAGGAGCCATCTCCAGATCCTGTCGGCGACCTGGGCTTTATTCAACAAATACTTCAGTGCTTGATGGTCAGTGATCACCACAAAGTGATGCCTAAATTTTTGAAATGAGGCCAAACCCTCCCGCTCTGTGGTGGAGTAGTTTCTCTCGGCTCAATTGAGCTGCTTGCTTGCATAGTGAATAGGCCTATCCATCTTTAAATCACATCTGGCTGTGCTGCGCTAGTACTGCTCCTACTGCTATTGCACTGGCATCCGTGTGCACATGGAAGATCAACTCCCAATTCGGAGTGATGAGGACGGGAGCATGCACCAGCATGTACTTGAGAAAAGTGAAGGCTCTCTCTTGATCTAGGCCCCAATGGAAGGGAACATCCAAGTGGAGAAAACGGTTGAGTGGAAAACAAATATCTGCATACATGCGGACAAACCAACGTTGGTAGCTTGTATGTCGGAGCAACTCCTGCACACCTTTAGGATTGGATGGCGGGCCTAACCTCGAATAACGATGATCTTGTCTGGATCAGGGGAAAGACCATCGGCCAAGATGATGTGACCCAGAAGGGCACCATAACCCACAAGGAAGTGGCACTCGAAGGGGTTAAGGCGGAGACCGGATACCTTGCACTTCAAGAACACCAAAGTGAGTTGAGGTAGGTGTTCCTCTAGAACCACCACCCTAAGCATGCCTTTTTTCCCACTGAAGTTAGAGAAGTCATCCAAAAATATGCGTAAAAAAACATTCAAATAATCCTGGAAAATCTTGGTGGCAGTCCTCTAGAATGAGGCTGGGGCATTGAAAGACCAAAGGGTATCATCTTGTAGGCATATGTTCCCCACTGTGTGACAAATGCTGTCTTGAGCTGATCTTTCTCGTCAATTACTACCTAGTTGTAGCCGTTGAACCCATCCATGAAAGAATAAAGCACATGGCCCACCACATCTTCTAGAACCCGCTCTATGAAAGGCAAAGGAAACCCATCTTTGCATTGATTGAGGGGTCTTAAGTCGACACATATTCTGATCTTGTTGGTCTTCTTTTTTGGAATCACCACTATAGGTGACAACACTCAGAGTGCTCAATGATACCTGCCTCTTCCATCTTGTCGAGCTCTTTCTTCACTACCTCAGAATATTTTGGGTTCATGCAGTAAATGCCCTTCCTGACTGGCCGACTACCTTCTTTGAGTGGAATTCTGTGAGTGCAAATGGTTGGGTCTATCCTTGGGAGATGTCCATGCAAACACATTTGGTGCTCTTTGAAAAATTTGGTGATTCTCTGCAGAGTGGAAGGGTCCTCCCAGACCCAAGCTACCACCACCAAGATGGGCCGTGCCCTCTCTGTTGTGCCCAAGTTCAGCTCTCTCACCTCCTCGTGGTAAGTGGTTAGTGGAAGAGGAGCGGTGCCGAGTGCTACTTGATGGAGAGCTACGGGGTCATAGGCTGGGGTGTTGTCTAGAGGGAAATCACCAATGCGTTCCTCCGTCCAGCCAGCGGGTATCTTTGCTCTACTGGGTGGCAAGGCTTCTTTCCAAGCCTTGAGGTGCTTTGCCCGCCTCTCCTTGTGGGGGTTATAGGTGCTTCTGATGACTCCTCTTGAGAGAGCTTCTTGCGAGGTTGTCGAGAAAACTTAGGTTCCCCTAGACCTATGACCTCTATCTCTTCTTGTTGAGACACTTGTTGAGACATTATTGCTGCAGAGGAGGAGGCCAGAGTGAGCAAAGATTCTGTCCAATCCCGTACTCCTGCTTCTTTTGAGAGCTCTTCTTCTTGGGATAGCTCTTGAATAGGGTCGGGGTCCAACTCACCTATGTCCACCATGTTGCACTGGAACCCCTCATAGGAATTTAACCAATTCCATAGAGCTTCTACCACCTCTCCCTCTGAACCGAATGGATCCCAGCAGGCCTCATCCACTGGTAAGCCTTGCCATTCCTCTTGTTCTTCCTCGTCATTGGGTCCTTCCTCCCGAATAGGAATCATGTCATGTAGGGCAGTATCCTAAGCACTCTCATTGGGGCCTTTTTCTAAGGGCAAGGTCATTGTCCCCTCTGGGTTAGGGATATGCAAGTTGTCTCGACCCCAATTATGGATCACTTGAGCTGCCCTCAACCAAGGCCTTCCAATGAGTAAACTGTAGGCCCTCGAGCTGGTGGGAGGTCTAACACCACAAAAGTCATTTCACATACTAATCCTTCAGAACTGATCGGAACTTGCCTGATTAGTCCCACGGGCATCACTTCTCTCTAGTCTACCACTCGGATGGTGAAGGGAGGTGGCTCAGTAATTCAAAGACCCAAGACTTTCCTAGTAGCTTCGCGCATGATGTTAACACCAGAACCACCATCCACAATGGCTCTTGTAATTTGAGTTCCTCCCACGGAGGCTGTCATCCTTGGGCTTCGGTGATCGGCCACTCTTGGGACAGTGAGGCATACCCTTGCTTGCTGCCTCCTGGGCCGTCGCCCACTACTACTAGATGTGGCTTCACCCCTAGTTACCTTCGGATCCATCCAATGCTGGACCAAGCCTAGCAGTTGCTCTCCTATTTCCTGGCTCAAACCACATAACTGAGGAAGGGTAATTCCCACCTTTACTCCTGCCAACTTTTTCTCCCAACTTAAATTAATAACCTTGGGTTGGGTAGACTCCTCATCTGCCTTTGAAGGTGTGGTGGTTGGGGGAATGGCCAAGTTAGGTGCTGCTTGCTTCTCCATGGGTGGTGTTTGAATGAATTCCTCCACGGCCTCCTTATAAGCTTGGTCCACAATGGATGGGTAGATTGCACCATCAGGGAGAGGAGTTGGTGTCTTTGGGGATCCTTAGGTGACGACCGCCACTATTGGAGTGCCAGCAGTGGGAGGTGGCACCATTGCCACTATTGGAGTGTCAACCTTGGGAGATAGCACCACATCTTCCACCATGTTAACCAATGGGGTTCTAGGACAATCCCGGGTGTAGTGGTCTCGGCTCTCCAGGCAATAGAGGCATGGGGGCGAGCCCTCTGGTACAGTGCATTGAGCTTGCATGGGGGCGAGCCCTCCTTACAGTGCATTGAGCTTGCATGTGGCCTCTCCCCCCACAACGGTAGCATATAAGAGGGCGGGTGGGGTTGTTGGGAGGACGGCAATTGGGATACCTTTGGTTAGGCCGAGCCCCATACATGTTAACGACCGGAGGTACTGGAGGGGCTGCTGCATAGACCATCGAAGGTGGGTTTTGATAGACTTGAGGTGTTTGTGGGACAGGCACTGGTGGGAGGTACTGCTGATAGGTTGGGAGAGTGCTTGCTTCATATGGAATTTGCATAGGTAGGGGATTGTATGTTAGGGTTGCTCGGGGATGAGGGGTGTATTGGTGTATGCTACTGTGGCTACTTGAGCTCCCTATTGAGATGAAGTGGTCTGGGGCGGTGGAGGGGTTTGTACAAAAGTAGCCATGGGGGGGGAAAGGGTATGTGGGGTAGCTAAGTAGGAGGGACTAGCGGGGGCAGGGTTAATATAAGCTTGGGATTGGGGGGCTGATTGAGGGTCCAAGAAGGGTGTTGGGTTTGGTTGGTGGTTAGGAGCCTGGGAAGAAGTTGAAGCACTACTGGTAGGGGTCACCATGTAGTCTTCGGCAAAGGGATTAAGCGGGGAGGCACCTTGCTTAAGTTGTTGTTGCATAAGGCAAAGTCCCTTAGGTAGTAACACTCCTTGTCCTCATGGCCCGCCTTTGAGCAAAATGAGCAATATTTCTTGGAGGGATAATCATTTGGAAGATGGCCTTGCGAGCTACATACTGGGCACCATGGACTCGTCTTGGGATCTTTGACCTTGAGCTGCTCAATCTCCTTACGGAGTGCTGCCACAGCCGCGTCCTCTTGTTGTGACCTTTTGAAATCTTCAAGCTCCTTCTTGAGCTTGGCTAGCTTGTCCATGGAAGCAGATGTAGAAGCTACTGTCGGGGCTAGAGGAATGATTGGAGGAGCCGAAGACATGCCGGGGATAATTGGGGGCCAAGAGGTACTACGCTCTGCCATGAGGCAAGCATTCTCCAGTTGTGTAGCTCTATCTTGGGTGCCTTGGGGTGGAAACATCTCGCTCATCTTCATCGCCATTTTAGTAGGGAGTGCTCGAAGCACCCACTGTTGTAGCATGTAGTTTCCAGGATCTTGGGATAGCCGAGCGACCAAAACTTTAGCTCCCCGCCTTCATGGAGAGTTGGTTGAGCTCTTGACTGATGAGGTTGAAGTAGTTCCCTAGCCGAAAGGTAGCCAAGAACTATAGCCTGAGGGTGGCCCAATCCGGGCAGTGATTGATGGGAAATTGACTGTACCACCGGTTGGCACTTTCTTCCACCAGTGTGGTCAGGAACATGACCAAGCGTGCATCATCTCGGTTGAGACCTCTTGAGTCAGAAGGGTCTGGGGGAGCTCAGATATTTCTTGGGCATTGAGGTTATTAGGTCACCACATAGTATTGGATTATTGCAGAGACAGTATGGCTTGGACATGTCCAAGTATGGTATGACAGGCTGTAAGCCTATCTCAGTGTCATTGGATCACAATGGCAAGTTGAGTGCAGGTTCAGGAGAGATTTTGGAGGATCCTACTATGTATAGGCGCATAGAAGGAAGCTTGATCTACATGACGATCACTAGGCCAGATTTGAGCTATACTCTGTTGGGTTGGTGAGTTAGTTTATGCAGGTTCCTCCGGAAGCCGCATTTGGATGCATTGAGATGCATACTGAGGTATGTGAGGTCTACTTTGCATTGTGGACTATTTTATGAAACTGGGGCAGAGATATGTGTACATGGGTACACAGATGCTGATTGGGCTGGTAGTATCTCAGATAGAAGATCTACTAGTTGCTTCATGCTTTCTTTGGGGAGTGTTGCTATGACTTGGAGCAGCAAGAAGAAGCCTACGGTTGCTCTATCCAGTACAGAGGCCGAGTATAGAGGTGCTGCTATGGCAGCATGTGAGGTAGCTTGGTTGAGAAAGCTACTTGCAGATTTGGGTCTATTAGTGGTGGATAGACAAGTTGTCATTTTCTGTGACAACATTAGCAGTATACAGTTGGCCAGGAACCCAGTTTTTCATGCTTGCACAAAGCATATAGAGGTCCACTATCATTTTGTCAGAGAGAAGGTTTTGGCAGGAGACATTGACCTTGTTTATGTCAGCACCACACAGGATCAGGTCGCTGACATCTTCACCAAAGCATTGGGTACAGAGAAGCTTCACAGATTCAGGGCTTCGCTTTTGGTGTACATGAGATGGAGTTGAGCTCGAGGGGGAGTGTTGAGATATTGAGCTCATCTAGTGAGGTGGTGGACACTGATGACCCGCCTAGGGGATAGGCCCCATACTTACACCACTGGCATGGTTGGTGAGATCATGGGTGATATGCGGCCTGAAAAGATGCAGGGGAGAAGAGAGCTTGAGCTCATTGCAAGCACACACACACTCACAAAACCCTAAAAGAGAGAACACACAAGGTGAGGGGCTGAAAATCTTCTTCTTCTTCATACAACACTCAACACACTATATACAAAGATAAGAGTACACACCATATGAAAGGTACTCAACCAAATACATACTAGGGTTCTCTATAGTGTGAACCCAACTAAATGAGCTGGCACGATAACTATGCCAGTCTCTAGAATGGCTATCACACAGCTTGTCATCCCACTGGCCGCATATCACCCATGATCTCACCAACCATGCCAGTGGTGTAAGTGTGGGGTCTATCCCCTAGGTGGGTCATCAGTGTCCACCGCCTCACTAGATGAGCTCGATATCTCAACACTCCCCCTCGAGCTCAACTCCATCTTAGGTACACTAAGCGAAGCCCTGAATCTGCCAAGCTTCTTTGTACCCAATGCTTTGGTGAAGATGTCAGCTACTTGATCCTGTGTGCTGACATAAACAAGGTTAACGTCTCCTGCCAAGACCTTCTCTCTGGTGGACCTCTATATGCTTCGTGCAAGCATGAAAAGTTGGGTTCCTAGCCAACTCTATACTGCTAATGTTGTCACAGAAAATGACAACTTGTCTATCCACTGATAGACCCAAATATGCAAGTAGCTTTCTTAACCAAGCTACCTCACATGCTGCCATAGCAGCACCTCTATACTCGCCCTCTGTATAGAGCAACCGTAGGCTGCTTCTTGGTGCCCCAAGTCATAGCAGCACTCCCCAAAGAAAACATGAAGCCACTAGTAGATCTTCTATTTGAGATGCTACCAGCCCAATCAGCATCTGTGTACCCATGTACACATATCTCTGTCCCAGTTTCATAAAATAGTCCACAATGCAAAGTAGACCTCACATACCTCAGTATGCATCTCAATGCATCCAAATGTGGCTTCCGATGAACCTACATAAACTGACTCACCAACCCAATAGCATAGCTCAAATCTAGCCTGGTGATTATCATGTAGATGAAGCTTCCTACTATGCGCCTATACATAGTAGGATCTTCCAAAATCTCTCCTGAATCTGCACTCAACTTGCCATTCTGATCCAGTGGCACTGAGATAGGCTTACAGCCTATCATACCATACTTGGACAACATGTCCAAGCCATATTGTCTCTGCAGTAATCCAATACCATGTGGTGACCTAATCACCTCAATGCCCAAGAAATATCTGAGCTCCCCCAGATCCTTCATCTCAAACTTCTGTCTAAGCAAGATCTTTACATCAAAGATCTCTGCATCATGGTCCCTCATAATGATCAAGTCATCTACATAGATGACAACAAGCACAACCCCTCTATCACCATGTCTCACATACAACGAGAAATCTGCATTGGCTACATGAAAGCCAATAGTGACAAGATATTCAGAAATCTTGTCAGACCATGCTCTTGGTGCTTGTTTTAAGCCATACAAGGCTTTCTTCAACCTGCAAACATGCTCGGGGTGACTCACATCCTCATAACCAGATGGCTGCAACATATACACCTCTTCCTGCAAATCCCCATTTAAGAATGCATTCTTTACATCCATCTGATGTAAAGACCATTGCTTTGACACAGCCCCACTGCTATCACAACTCTCACTATTGCCATCTTGGCAACTGGGCTGAAAGTTTCCTCATAATCAATGCCATATGTCTGCGCATATCCTTTGGCTACCAATCTAGCCTTGTACCTGCTTATGCCTTCATCATCACTGCTATGTTTTACTTTGTACACCCACTTGCATCCAATGGCTTTCTTGCCTTCAGGCAATTGCACTAAATCCCAAATCTCATTTCCATATATTGCATCCATCTCCTCATCCATAGCTTTCTCCCAACACACATTTCCAACAACAGCCTCATCAATGCATGTGGGCTCTACAACCTGCACAAATTTTGCCATGTTTGCATAGTGATGTGCCACATAACCATCATAGGTAAACCTCTGCACAAGATTCTTCACTCTCCCATATCTTCGTAGCTTTGCATTCATGGCTTCTATAGCCTTCTTTACACCAGGTGTTTTCATAGCTGGTATCCCAAGCTCCTCATCAAGGCTCATCTCTGAGCCACTAGACTCTCCATCAACATGAGAATGCCCTGCAGAAATGTCAGGCATACTAAGGGGCTCAACCACTTTCTCTTTACCTTTATGTGATGTACTAATCATATTTGCAGGACTGGTATTACGACGCAACCTGCCACTCCATGGTCTATCAACTAAACCACTAGATGAGGACTCTCTTGGTCCACTACTCAAAGAGTGTGATTGTTGACTTGTATTCTAGGCAACCACATTTCCACTCACATCAGCCCCAACAGCTTCTTTTTCAGCAGCATACCAGCTGCTCATCTCATCAAAAACAACATCCCTGCTTACCCTCAACTCACATGTAGTAGGGTTATAACATTTGTATCCCTTTTGCTCAAGGGAATACCCAATAAACACACATTTTTCAGCTTTTGGATCTAGCTTAGTTCTCAGCTCATCTGGCACATGCACATATGCAATGCATCCAAAGACTTTCAGATGAGACAAATCAGGTTTTCTACCAGTAAACCTCTCCTTTGGAGTTACATCATGTATGGCTGCAGTTGGAGTCCTGTTCATGATGTAAACTACTGTAGAAACAGCCTCAGCCCAATAGCTATGCGGCATATTCTTCTCTTCCATCAATGCTTGCGTAATCTTAGCAATGTGCCTGTTTTTTCACTCAGCAACTCCATTTTGCTGCGGAGCGTATCTGCATGTAAACTGTCTCCGAATACTATTCTTCTTTAAAAATTCAGAGAACTCATTGGAGAAGTACTCTCCCCCTCCATCTGACCTTAGGCACTTTACATATTTCCGTGTTTGCTTTTCAACCATAACTCTGAAATTCTGAAAATAAGTGAACACCTCACTCTTCTCCTTCATGAAGTATACCCACACTTTCCTTATGTGGTCATCAATAAATGTCACATAATACTTGCACCCTCCCATAGACATGGTTTTCGTAGGACCCCATACATCTAAATGCACAACATCTAGTGCATTTCTGCTCACATATCTGCTACGTGGAAATACATGCTTTGTTTGCTTTTCAAATTGGCATGCTTCATATATTTTTTGCATACCTTCAACTTTAAACTTTGGCAGCCCTGTCACAATTCCTTTAGTCTGCATAGACTTCTTTCTCTGCATATTCACATGTCCAATTCTTTTATGCCAAATGTCTGTGTCTGTAACAATTCCTGAACCATTTGCAAACATCACTGCACTCCCTTCAAGCATGTTTACATTCAATGTAAACATTCTACCCACTCTGTTGCCTTTTGCAACCAACCTACACTTGTCTTTAAAGTCTTCAACGTAACAACCATCAGGATTAAAACAAACTTACAAACCCTACTCAATCATCTGGCCAACTGAAACCAGATTCTTTGTTATGTTCGGAACATGAAGTACATCTGCAAGGTACTTCACTTTGCCATTCTGCATAGACAATGGCACATCTCCAACATGGGCAATTGGATGAGCAGTGTCATCTCTTGTTTCCACAAAACCTGGTCTTTCAAGGTTTTTCATCTCCTTGAACCACTCCCCATGACTTGTCATGTGGTTCGAAGCACTTGAATCAACGTACCATACATCATCTTTATGTGCTGCTTCAACATTTTCAAACATGGCATTAACAACATGCTGCATAACAAACAAACTTTCATTATCGGAGAGAACACACAAGGTGAGAGGCTGAAAATCTTCTTCTTCTTCACACAACACTCAACACACCATATACAAAGATAAGAGTACACACCATATGAAAGGTAACTAAATACATACTAGGGTTCTCTATAGTGTGAACCCAACTAAATGAGCTGGTGCTATAACTATGCCATTCTCTAGAATGGCTGTCACACAGCCTATCATCCCACTGGCCGCATATCACCCATGATCTCACCAACCATGCCACTGTGTGGGGCCTATCCCCTAGGCCAGTGTCCACCGCCTCACTAGATGAGCTCGATATCTCAACATGGCCAGTGGGATGATAGGCTATGTGATAGCCATTCTAGAGACTGGCATAGTTATAGTGTCAGTTCATTTAGTTGGGTTCACACTATAGAGAACCCTACTATGTATTTGGTTGAGTACCTTTCATATTGTGATGATAGGCTATGTGACAGCCATTCTAGAGACTGGCATAGTTATAGTGCCAGCTCATTTAGTTGGGTTCACACTATAGAGAACCCTACTATGTATTTGGTTGAGTACCTTTCATATTGTGATGATAGGCTATGTGACAGCCATTCTAGAGACTGGCATAGTTATAGCGCCAGCTCATTTAGTTGGGTTCACACTATAGAGAACCCTACTATGTATTTGGTTGAGTACCTTTCATATTGTGTGTACTCTTATCTTTGTATATGGTGTGTTGAGTGTTGTGTGAAGAAGAAGAAGATTTTCAGCCTCTCACCTTGTGTGCTCTCTTTTAGGGTTTTGTGAGTGTGTGTGTGCTTGCAAGAGCTCAAGCTCTCTTCTCCCCTGCATCTTTTCACCTCTCTCTCCTCTCCCTCTCTCCCACCCTACCTCTTCTCCTTCTCCCACCCCCCTCTTCTCCTTCTCCCACCCTCCTCTCTCAGCTCTGCCACCCTCCCTCTCTCTCTTCCTTTCTCTCTCCCACCCTCCCTCTCTCCTTCTCCCACCCCCCTTCTCTCTCTCTCTCCTTCTCCCACCCTCCATTTTGCTTTCCCACCCTCATTTCTCTCCTTCTCCCACCCTTTTCCCTCCCTTTCTCTCCTTGTCCCACTCTAACCTCTCTCTCCTTCTCCCATCCTCTTCCCTCCCTTTCTCTCTCCCACCCTCCCTCTCTCTCCTTCTCCCACCCTCCCTCTCTCTCATCTCTCCCACCCTCCCTTTTGCTCTTCCACCCTCCCTTCTGTCCTTCTCCCACCCTCTTCCCTCTCTCTCTCTCTCTCTCTCTCTCTCTCTCCTTGTCCCACACTACCCTCTCTCTCCTTCTCCCATCCTCTTCCCTCCCTTTCACTCTCCCACCCTACCTCCCTCCCTCTCCTCTCCATCTCTCCCTTTCTCTCTCCCACCCTTCCTCTCTCTTCTCTCTCGCTTCCTTTATCTCTCCCACCCTCCCTCTCTCTCATCTCTCCCACCCTCCCTCCCTCTCCTCTCCATCTCTCCCACTCTTCCTCTCTCTTCTCTCTCGCTTCCTTTATCTCTCCCACCCTCCCTTCTCTCCTTCTCCCACCCTTTTCTCTCCCTCTCTCACCTTGTCCCACACTACCCTCTCTCTCCTTCTCCCATCCTCTTCCCTCCCTTTCTCTCTCCCACCTCCCTCTCTCTCATCTCTCCCACCCTCCCTTTTGCTCTTCCACCCTCCCTTGTCTCCTTCTCCCACCCTCTTCCCTCTCTCTCTCCTTGTCCCACACTACTCTCTCTCTCTCTCTCCTTCTCCCATCCTCTTCCCTCCCTTTCACTCTCCCACCCTCCTCCCTCCCTCTCCTCTCCATCTCTCCCTTTCTCTCTCCCACCCTTCCTCTCTCTCCTCTCTCCCTTTCTTTCTCTCTCCCACCCTCCCTATCTCTCATCTCTCCCACCCTCCCTTTTTCTCTCCCACCCTCCCTTCTCTCCTTCTCCCACCCTTTTCTCTCCCTCTCTCTCCTTGTCTCACGCTACCCTCTCTCTCCTTCTCCCATCCTCTTCCCTCCCTTTCAATCTTCCACGCTCCCTCTCTCTCCTTTTCTCACCCTCGATCCCTCTCCCTCCCTCTCTCTCCTTATTCCACCCTCCTTATACATAATCTTTGTAAGATTCCTCCTCAGCAGGCTGAATAATAAATAAGCATTTACCTCAATACACTGTAATCATTCCCTGTTTTTGAATACAAGAAAATATTATTTTCTTTGTTTTTGTCTAGAGAGAAGAAAAATTCTAGAGAGTGGTAATTCAATATTGAGATATTTTTTGATATAAAAATTCTACAAATATCAAAAATATATTTTCCTAAAACAAAAAATCAAAATAAAATTTCCAAGGTGCATTAGGAATCAATTAAAAATTATTTAAAAGACCTTAGCCTAAGGGTCAAGATTTTCTAAAATTTTTAGATTTTGGTCCAATTAAGGTTCCTATGGCCAATAAGATTAATCCAAGTGTTGGGATGAGATAAATCCAATGAATAGAAGAAAATACACAAAATTGAGTAAATGCTCACATAAGATGAAGAGTTGACTGAGTACAAGGTATATTAGTTAAAAATTATGAGATATTACTAAAAAAAAGAGATATTTTGGTATAATGATACATTTTTGACACCTTGGTAAGGAGGGGGGGAGACTTCAAGGAGGCACCTATTTCACACATGTGAATGAGTTTTAAATTCCAAAATATTGAGATATTTTTATCTCTCCTCTCTCCTTGATCAAACCAAATAAAAAAGGGAGCCAAACTTGTCCAAATCTTGTCCAAATATCAAACTGAAGCTGGAAATTTCTAGAACTTAGTTGGACTTAGTTAGTGGGCCTCCCTCACCTATAAATAGACCCTCATTCTTTTGTAGTCTCATCTGTGAACTGGACCATGCCAGTATTACATTAAAATAAGTATATTTTCTATTATCCCCTAAAAATCCTCTACATTTTGGAGAGATTGGAGCTTCTCTCTCTCTTCATAAAAATATCTATGCCTAGAATATGATGGAAATTTCTCTTTTTGCTTTATTGAATTTATACCTAAAAATAAGATTTATCTTTTTTCTAGAAACTTTTGCTATAGCTTTGCAACTTCTGAGAATGTTCAATTCTCTAACTTTAAATGAATATTCATAATTGAAATATGATAAAAACTCCTCTTTTAGACTAAAATTTATTTATGTATACATAACATAATTATAAGCATAATTATGATTAAATCTCTTGATTATTCTTAAATATCCATTCCTCATTTCTAAAAATGTTAGCATAACCCTCTTTCAACTTAAAATGAATTAATATGATTTTTCTTAATCATAAACAAGATCAAAGAAATTAATCATCATTTTTAACTAGATTAAAATTATAAAAATACCTTATCTTTTTCTCTAGCTTGTCAAGCCTAGAGTTTTGTTTAAGATAATGAGTTTATCATTAAGAACCATCCTTCTAACAATGATCTATGATTAATTTTCCAAAAAGAGATTTACTAATAAAAATACTATAATCAAGCATAAAGATTAGTACTAAACCATTTAAACATTATGAATCATTAGAAAGCTTGATTTCAAGAAAAAACCATTTAATTGAAAGCTTCCCAAGCCTTAGAGGGGTTGGAAAGGAGATAACCATTGAGAAAAGATAGAAAACAATTGGATTAAGGCTTACCTTTGATTTTGGCTTGATTCTTTAAAGAAAGAAGTGAAGCCCACAAAGCAATACTTGGCCACCAAGTTGGGGAGAGTAATCTCCAAGACAGGATGGAGAATTGTGAAGCTTCCAAAAGTAGAGGCAAAATAGAGGGATAATAGAAGTACACTAAAATGAAGATAATACTAGCATGTAATTACTAAAAGATGAACATACAAAGGAATGAGGGTCTATTTAAGGTGAGGGAGGCCACTAACCAAGTCCAACTGGGTTCTAGAGTCTTCCAGCTTCAGTTTGACCCAATTTGGATAAGTTTTGGACTAGTTTGGCTCCCTTTTTGATCCAATTTTGCAAGAGAAGAGATAAAAATATCTCATTTTTTTGAATTAAAAATACAAGGTAATGATGAAAAAAAGGTGCCTCCTTCATGAGTCCTTTCCCTCCTTACTGAGGTGTCAAAATTTGATTTTTTTACTAATAAACCTTAATTTTTAACTAATAAACCCAGTACTTGGCCAACTCTTCATCTTATGTGAGAATTTACTCATTTTTGGGAGATTTTCTTTTATTCTTTGTATTTTTGTCATCCCAACACTTGGATTAATTCTATTGGCACTTTGGAACCTTATTTGGACCTTAATCAAATTTTTTTGAAAATGTGGACCCTTAGGCTAAGGTCTCATGTACACATATTCAATTAATTTCTAATGCACATTGGAAAATTCTTTTTGAACTTATGTTTCAGGAGAATTCATCTTAGATATTAGAAGAACTTTGTATCCAAAAATATCTCAGTTTTGTATTATCTCTCTCTAGGCCAAAAACAAGGGAAAACAATATTTTCTTGTATTCAAAAATAGGGGATGATTACAGAAACTAAAGGGGAGGTTCTTACACCTTTACATCTCCAAAGCTGGAGGGAGGAATCTTACATCCTACCCCACTTTAAAAACGCGAGATGTCCTCATCTCACAGCTGGAGGATAATCTCTTGGTTCTCTTTCTTCTTCTATTACTTTCAGCGTTATTGCCTTAGAAGTAGATGGCCGATTTGGGAATATCTACCTTTGACTTTTCCTATTCTGAGACTGAGGTCTTGCATTACTGCCTTGGAAGTAGATGGCCGATTTGGGAATATCTACCTTTGACTTTCCCTATTCTGAGACTGAGGTCTTGCATTACTTTGGATTGAAGCTGAGGGTTGGTTAGGGAATCTTCCTCTGGGGTTTCCCTGATTTTGACGGGAAGGACCTTAATTACTCTGGAAGGAAGGAGATGGAATCTGGAATCTTGGTCCCTGATTTCCTTGTCTCGAAAACCTTGATCCAAAAAAGGAGTTGGGCAATCCATACTACGATGACCGTATCCTTGGCAGTTAAAGCATTTCCATTCTAGAACCTCCCGTATCCCGAGTTTACCCGAGGTGGAAAGTTGGAACCACCTTCCGAAGCTAGGAATCTTTTGAAAGATGATGGTGTTAGCTTCGACGGGACCTTGACAGCAAAGGCCTTGGCGAAATCCTTTGCCATCCGCACTGCTTTAGAAATTGGCTTGGCATTCTTAACGAGGGTATCCAAGGGTTCGTTCATTCCCCGAATGAACCTAGCCATCAACTGTTCCCAGTGGTGGCCAGTATTTGAGGAGGAGAGCAAATGCCTAGTGGTATTCCTCTGTGGTTCAGCTTCCCTGGGTTAGCTCGAGGAATTCATTCATCTTAGTTTCCAGGAATCCAAGAGGACAGAATCTCTTCCTTAGGTAAGCTTTGAGATCATTCCATGTTTGGGTGTTTCGATCCAAACGGTTTGTCTCACAGTGGTTTCTCCATGCTACTCTGGTTATTTCTATGATCTTCAGCCTGGCAAGAGCCACCTTACTCTTTTCGTTGTACCCTGTGACATCGAAGTACTCCTCCATAGCTTTGATCCACTTCTCTACTGTTTCTCCCAAGTGCTCCCCTTCACTTTGAAAGATCTAGGCTGAGATCTATGAAGAGCTTTGCGAACATCTGGGTCGCATCGAGTTGGGGATTAATATTCTTACCACAACGACAACCTCGATCCATGATCCTATCAATACGAAAACTCTTGTTAAGTCCCTTTTTTCATCTTAACCAAGATACTCTAGTGAAAAGACCACTTTATAATTTGAATCCAACTTTAGATCTAACTAATTTTGGGGTTCCTTAAAGTTTGGTCAATCTTCACAGAATCCTGGGATAAAGATCCCTTCTATAAGAAGAACATATAAAACTCATTATCAGAAAATAGTCCATTCATATCCTTAACATAATAATGGTTCATCAAACCAGTAATTCCATCTGAACATTTCCCACACGGAAATTTTAGTTATATAGGTTCTCAATTTGTCATTCCTCAATTGGGTCCACTAGGTCAAAGGTCAACTGCAAACAATTTGTCAAGCACGATCCACTAATCTCATAGTGATCTACTGAAAGCATTAATCGTCTTCCAGGTTACTAACATCACCACTGGGATTCTCTCCATTCATCCTCCTCATGACTTTATTCAACTTATCTACTTTCAACCAGAATTAAGAAATCATCATCTTTCAATCAGAATCTAAATCAATTCATCAATTCTCAAATGAGAATTCTAAAATCATATCAACTAGCATCCGAAATCATAATCTAGGAAAGCATTTTTGCTTATAACTTCAAGGTTTAGATTCACTCTTATATATTGTCAGTATAGAGCTGCAGTTATACTCACGGTATATACAGGTGGTCACGGTCCTTGGTGTTATAAGGTAAATGTCATCATATCTAGGCCTCAAGCAGTCAGGGATTCCACACAATTATAGTACTTCCATCTAAAAACCCAATTTCCAATTTATGAATCCCATTCTGAATATCAATTCATATGAATTTCAACACACAATTACAATCTTTTACTGGGGTTAACTCATAGATTTTTGAATTTCTTGCTTCTTGGTTTATCAACTTTAGCCAATTCCCTCTGATACCAGCTGTGCTGCTGTGAGATCCCTGCCCCCTCTACGCATCAAATTCTGGGGTGCTAGCAGCGGAAGTAGCAACTTCTTGCATAGGGCAAAGCTTCCCACTTGGGGCCTTGCCCACCACGAATGTCCGGACAAGAGACTAATCCCTCGGTTCTTCCAAAATCGAGTCCGGAAAAACTTCCCTCGCACAGAAGGAATAGGAGATTCCTCCAAGAACATTTATTCTAACGTAGTCACCAAGAGCCTTAATTACCCTTTTGCATTTCGACCGAACCCGCCCACCACGGGTCACATGACTAGATCAAGGGAGAAGCTTGCACTTGGATCATAGAGACCAACGCTTTTTTCCCTATCAAGAGGCACAGCCATTGATTCTTTTCCATAGGAAAAGGATTATTCGTGATTTACTTCAACTATTGTAACTTGAATAGAATTGAATTTTATTATAGGAATCCATCAGTCCAGTCTAACCCCATCCAATCCCATGGGTTAGCCAACTACCCAACCACTGTATTGATAGGATCCATTATGAAAATTTGGTTATGTTTGTCCCGGGTACTAGGGAAAAGAGTTCCCAAGCCCCCTAGCTAGCTTTCATGCAAAAATTAAATAGACATACCACTTACACACCCAATATGAAATTGCCTTTTCTCTGATTCAACAATTTTCAAAACAGATTTACAATAAAACCATAGTGTTTCCTTCCTAATCCTCAGTATTTCATTTCCAGATCCAATTTCTAACTTTTCCACTTTCCATCCCTAAGATCCAATTTCAGTCATTCCTTCCTCAGCATAGCTATGGCATCATTGGCAAACCAGAACACTCACCACCTGCTCACTCAGGAACCTTTGCAATAGTTCCTTGCCCATAGTACCTAGGAGTTTAATCACATAAACACCATATGGACTCTTAGTTGGGGATCAGTAAGATCAACCAACAAGATCCATGTAAAAGAGCCATGAACTCATCCGTTGAAGACCAGCAAGGCCAATCAACCAAATCCATGCTCGTGTTCAGAAAATAGCTTCAACTCATTTTTCTTCCTCGTCCCATAGGTGGGTATCCTGGGCAAACCCGAGCACGGTATGGTCAGTACCCTCTAGGCTCCTTCATAAGTCACCTAGCACTTCACTCATAGGCCGCTTCCTTGGTCCCTTATCCACCGTACCAGAAGCTCACCATTTTAATCGAACCGAGGCTGGTCAAGACCTCGGCCAACCTTGCCATGCGAGACGTCCTTCATTGACTCTCTATCAGCTATTGCAACCTTTTCACTTAGGTTCTCATGACCTTATTCGACAAGATAGTCAAAATGCTTCCCCAGCATTCTTGACATAAAACATCTTTAAAAACACATTTCATATACAAATATAGTTTCCAACAAACTCCCATTATTCCACATCATTTTTGATTATTCCACATTCTTCTACATCATTCCACATCCATTCATATCCATTCACATCGTCCTACATCCATTCACATCATTCCATATCCATTCACATCATTCCATATCCAATCACATCCATTCACATCGTCCTACATCCATTCACATCATTCCATATCCAATCACATCCATTCACATCGTCCTACATCCATTCATATCATATCACATCCATTTACATCATTCACATCCATTCACATCGTTCTACATCCATTCATATCATATCACATCCATTGACATCCATTCACACATTCGCATCCATTCACATCATCCTACATCCATTCACATCATTCGTACATCCATTCACATCATTCCATATCCAATCACATCATCCTACATCCATTCACATCATTCCATATCCAATCACATCCATTCACATCGTCCTACATCCATTCACATCATTCCATATCCAATCACATCATCCTACATCCATTCACATCATTCCATATCCAATCACATCCATTCACATCGTCCTACATCCATTCATATTATTCCACATCCATTCATATCATTCCACATCCATTCACATCGTCCTACATTCATTCATATCATTCCACATCCATTCACATCCATTCATTCACATTGTCCTACATCCATTCACATCATTCCATATCCAATCACATCATATCACATCCATTTATATCCATTCACATTATATCGCATCCATTCACATCATATCGCATCCATTTATATCCATACACATTATATCGCATCCATTCACATCATATCGTATCCATTCACATTCATTCACATCATATCGTATCACATTTATATCCATTCACATTCATTCACATCATATCGTATCCATTCACATTCATTCACATCATATCACATCCATTCTCATCCATTCACATCATATCACATCCATTCACATCATATCGCATCCATTCACATCATCCTACATCCTTCCTACATCCATTCACATCATTCCTACATCCATTTACATCATTCCTACATCCCTTCACGTTATTCCTATATCCATTCTCATCCATTTGCATCCATTCACATCATATCACATCCATTTACATCCATTAATATCATATCACATCCATTCATCTAAATGAATCATTTTCATAATTCTCATAAATTGAATGATTCTAGAAAACTTGTGCATAACCTTCTTTATTTTTCTGACAATTGAATAATGCTCAAGACTTCACTTTTAGCATAAAATTTATTATGCATAAATTCATTCTCTAATGATATAAATTTTTCCATAGCTTCCCTATATTTTCTAAGAAATGATAATACTCAAATATCCACTTTTAAATAAATAAAAATACCCATATTTTGAAATATGCCAAAAATTTCTCTTTTAATATTAAAAATATTTACACCTAGAATATCGTGGGAATTGTTCTTTTTGCATCTAAATTTTTATGCATGTAAAAATAAATATAACAAAAATTTCTCTTTTCTCTATTTAAACAATTATGCATAAATACTATAAAAGTATTTTCCATAAATATGACAAAAATCATTATTTTACCATAAGAATATCTATACCTAGAATATGATGGGAATTTCTCTTTTTGCTTTATTAAATTTATGCATAAAAATAAGATTTATCTTTTTTCTGGAAAATTTTACCATAGCTTCACTGCAACTTCTGAGAATGTTCAATTTTCTAACTTTAAATGAATATTCATAATTGAAATATGGTAAGAACTCCTCTTTTAAACTAAAATTTATTTATGCATACATAACATAATTATAATCATAATTATAAGCATAATTATGATTAAATCTCTTGATTATTCTTAAATATCCATTCCTCATTTTCAAAAATGTTAGCATAACCCTCTTTCAACTTAAAATGAATTAATATGATTTTTCTTAATCATAAATAAAATTAAAGAAATTAATCATCATTTTTAACTAGATTAAAATCATAAAAATACCTTAGCTTGTCAAGCCTAGAGTTTTGTTTAAGATACTGAGTTTATTATTAAGAACCATCCTTCTAGGATCTAACCATAAAGATGATTAATCTTTCCAAAAAGAGAGATTTACTAATAAAAACACTATAATTAAGCATAAAGATTATTATTAAACCATTTAAACATTATGAATCATTAGAAAGCTTGATTTCAAGAAAAAACCATTTAATTGAAAGCTTCCCAAGCATTAGAGGGGTTGGGAAGGAGATAACCATTGAGAAAGATAGAAAAACCATTGGATTATGGCTTACCTTTGATTTTGGCTTGATTCTTTAAGAAAGAAGTGAAGCCTACAAAGCAATCTTTGGCCACCAAGTTGGGGAGAGTAATCTCCAAGAGAGGATGGAGAATTGTGAAGCTCTAAAGCTTCCAAAAGTAGAGGCAAAATAGAGGGATAATAGAATTACACTAAAATGAAGATAATACTGGCATTGTAATTACTCAAAGATGAAAATACAAAGGAATGAGGGTCTATTTATACGTTAGGGAGGCCACTAACCAAGTCCAACTGGGTTCGAGAGTCTTCCAGCTTCAGTTTGACCCAATTTGAACAAGTTTTGGACTAGTTTGGCTCCCTTTTTTTGATCCAGTTTGTAGGAAGAGAGAGGAGAGATAAAAATATCTCTTTTTTTTGAATTAAAAATGCAAGGTAATGATGAAAAAAATGCACCTCCTTCATGAGCTCTTTCCCTCCTTACTGAGGTGTCAAATTTTGATTTTTTTACTAATAAACCTTAATTTTTAACTAATAAACCCTGTACTTGATCAACTCTTCATCTTATGTGAGCATTTACTCATTTTTGGGGGATTTTCTTTTATTCTTTGTATTTTGTCATCCCAACACTTGGATTAATCCTATTGGCCCTTTGGAACATTATTTGGACCTTAATCAAATTTTTTTGAAAATGTGAATCCTTAGGCTAAGGTCTCTTATACAGATATTCAATTAATTTCTAATGCACATTGGAAAATTCTTTTTGAACTTCTATTTTAGGGGAATTCATCTTAGATATTAGGAGAACTTTGTATCCAAAAATATCTCAATTTTGTATTATCTCTCTCTAGAATATTTTCTCTCTCTAGGCTAAAAATAAGGGAAAATAATATTTTCTTGTATTCAGAAATAGGGGATGATGATAGAAACTGAAGGGAAGGTTCTTACACCTTTACATATCCAAAGTTTGAGGGAGGAATCTTACAATTTTTTCAAGAACTTAACAAGACCAAACTCTTCCTTGGATCATATACATGTGCAACCATTGTTGTCTATCCTTGCACATGCCTGACGTGATCAAAACAAACCCAAGCCTTCCTCAAATCCCCATCTCCTATTCAGCACATATGATTCACCAGATCTAAACCTGATGCAGGCCCTATGGTTGACATTTGCAACATATAACACCGGTCTAACTCATCCAAAGCTTGCCCAAGAAAACGACTACCATCGAAGAACTTAAAAGCACATTGTCTCTTTAATTATAGGATACTTGACTCTGCTCCTTGCACTGAACTATTGATCCTAGAAGCATCCACCATCCTCCTGAATCTACAAGAGAATTGGACCAATTAACAAACTATGTAAACGTTCATTCCTCCACAAGAATTACCAAACAATTAAAATCAATATGGAAAGAACATTGCCTTTGACATTGAATTAGGGGATGCATGTATTCTAATAATAGTGACAACTCCATGTTGCTAATATTTGATTCATTCTTCGTATGCTTCCTGATAACTACATGAGTTGTTTGGTGATATCCATTTGTACCTTCCTTGGACCACTTGTAGTAGCAACCTCTGAAAGTGCCTCTTGCACAAGTTCTCTTATCTTTTGCAATGCCTACCTTGATGTTCCCCTTTGCACCTCATGCAAATGTTCCCCTTGATGTATCATCAATCTTGACATATGTGGATCAACAGAGCAGGTATACAATAGTACACCGCATCACTACACATTCTTCTATATACAGTTTTGTTCTTGCAGTAGAAACAAGCTAGTGATCCATATCCATCCGTTGTTAAGCCCAAAGAGGGAAGTTTCTATGTGAGCTTTCCTATTATTTAAAAAGTTACAAAGTTATAATAAATACTCTTATAAATCAAAGTTTACTGAAGTTAAGCCAAGACAATAATCTTACCAATCTAGGATGTTGTATTCGGTGTGCCGTTCATAGTGCTGCTTCCACACAAGGCATAAATGCACTTAAATAGCCCTCCACAAGTACAACCCCAGGAAACTTCACATGACTCTCTGCTCTCCAGGTTTCACCCAACAATGGCCATCATGTGCGTGCTCCATTCCTTGCATTAGAGAGGCCAAAGGATCATATACATTTGACAACTCAAAAGCCACATTACCATTATATATTTGATAATTCTCTTCTACTTTCTCAATATGTGTGCTTGCTAATAACAATCTATGAAGAGCACCAGCATGAGATTCCTTAGACAATAAGTATTTGACCACACTCTTCTGAAGTGGTGTACCTATGTGTGGGAGAATCTCCTATTGTAAGGTCAATAATAACGTCTTTTGGGGTGCTTGCTGTAGTGTTGCTTGACTCTCCTATTATTTTGGAATAACAAGGTATTATGTTGTTATATCTTTATTAAAGATATAACATGGTTCCTCTCAGGTCTAGCTGACTGGATAGGTATAAGATGTTTTACACCATCATCTTGTGGTTTGATTGCAAAAACTTTCAATCCACAGTGAGAACATAATATTCCATTAAAATCATCAGCTTTCGTAATATAATAATGACCCTGTACAGTTCTAACAATAGGATCACTCTCCAAACCTCCCATAAAAATGTGAAAAGAAATGCTCTCCATGGCAAGAAAAGCTCTTAGAAACACATAAGCTCTCAAACCATTTCACAAACATACAACAAAGTAATGACAATGAATTCAAGTCTAAACACAAATTCTATACATATTAAATATTTTTTAAAAAATTATACTCATTTTATAAAACTGATCATTATAAATAATATCATTAATACACAAAATCTAAAATTCATTTTCAATAATTATACTATACAATAAATGCATGCATAACTACCTCTCATTTCATGATTATTCCATAACTAATTCTTAGATAATGATTATTCCATAACTAACTATCATATAATGATTGCATAACTTTTATATCTCTACCGTGATCCCAATTTAAGTTTTAACCTTTTTATCATCTCTTTTATGATTCCATCCATTTTTATTTCAAATAAAGAGTACATCCTTGTATTTCCCAATAATGCATGGGAAAACTTGAAAAGATTCAAAATGCAATATCTGAGCATGTCTATCATCATCATTGTCATTATCATTGTCATCATCATAATAATAAAGGTCTCTCCTTTAAGTTTAGCCACAATTACAAAGTTATGCTTAGAAAGTCAACTCGTTGAAAGATAGCAAGTGGCAACTCCTCATCAGTAGGAATGATGCAAGAAAATAATGTACTGCCTAACCCCTTAAGTACTTGTTAAGCTGGCACACACAAGGAAGGTGGACTACAAAGAAGGTGGACTATATGTTAAGCTTTCCCACTAAGGACTTAGTGGGCAGGGCGACGGTCACCCTTAGTGGGAAAGCCCCACTAAGGATGGATGTCACTATAGAACTTCAGTTTTTTAAGGTTTTGAAGATGCTTTAAATTGATCAAAGGAGGTCCATAGTTACCACTTGTTTTTTATTAAGATCCCATGGCTACATGGCACCGTGGAATGCATGTTATTTGGAGAGAGAGAGAGAGAGAGAGAGAGAGAGAGAGAGAGAGAGAGAGAGAGAGAGAGTTATTTGGGGGGGTGCCCCAGTAAGGGTGACGTCGCCCTTAGTGGGGCAACCCCCTGCCCAAATAACACACTCTCTCGCTACCCCCCCAAATAACGCGTTCTCTCTCTCTCTCTCTCTCTCTCTCTCTCTCTCTCTCTCTCTCTCTCTCTCTCTCTCCCCAAATTAAAAACATGCTCCCCCCCTCCCCCCCCCAAAAAAATAAAGCGCTCTCTCCCTCTCCCCTTAAAAAAAACGCTTTCCTTCCTTCCCCCAAACAAAACCCTTCTCTCTCTTTTTAAAATAGCCTTTTTTTGTTTCCCAAAACCCTTGTCCTCTCTCTCTCAGAGAATCTCTACTTTTCTAAATCCTAAGCTTTCTCTCTTTCTCTCTCTCACCGACTCTTTCTTCACTCGCTTTTTTCCTCTCTCTATACCTTTTTCTCTCCTTTTTTTAATTCTTTTTTCTCTTCTTCTTTTTTTGTTCCTTCTTTCTCTTCTTTCAAAACCCTAATTTTAATACCTCTATTTATATCCATTGCTTTTTTGGTCTATTTTGCTCTTATATCTTTTAGGACTCTTTCTTTCTTGCTTATTCTTCTTCCGTGTTACTCCTCATGGCGTCTCCCAAATTCCAAAAAGGGACAAAAGTATCCTTGATGTTCAGTGATACCAAGGTAGTTACTGGGACCGTTTTGCATGGAGATCCCAACGTGGATACTGTCCATGGAATTGCTTTACCGCATGGTCATGTTGGCATGTCGATAGATGTTGAAGTCTTCAAAGAAAGGTGCTTCTTCAAAAATAATGAAAGGTGGACAAGGGAATTTAAAAAGAAGGTGAGAATGAAGAGAGTTTCATGGTGACTCCTACAACTTGCTTACGATTATAACTCCTACAAGATAGTCCTAATAGAGTGAAGGTAATTGTTAACCACTTTTTATCAAATCTTACATAAGGTATCTTTTGGATTACCAAGCAGAACATGTGCGCATGCATTACAGGTGGTGAAATCCACTCCTTTGCCACCTATTCCCTTGTGCTGACTTGTACCTAACCCCTCTATACGAAGAGTGCAGTTTAGGTACAAGAAGCTGGCAAGGGAATTTTATACAAATGGCTATGTTGCCGATAGATGCAGGTTCATTTGCTCCATCTCCTCATCCTGTAATCCTGGTAGAGAAGTGACTCGTGATGATGTTATTGCATTGGATGACATCTGACGATTGAAAAATGAGGAATTCGAGAATATGATCAAAGACATAGAGTGAGAATTCATGAGCAACAAGATGTATGTGTGGGATGGCAATCATCGCATTGTGGCATGGATAGAGGAGATTAATAAATGTGAGTCTTACATAAACTGCCTTCTTTTTTGAATGCGGTCTTTTGTTTTATAAAATAGTTTTGGGACTAATTAGATTTGCACTATCTAAGTGTAGCATTCAAGAATGTCACATCAAGACATCCTTGTGTTGACACTCCTTATTGAATTTAATGATGATAGTGAGGGGGAGGTTCTTTGTTGAGATATCAAGCTCAACTAGTGCTACGGCGGATATTGATGACCCACCTCTGGGTGATAGCTTCCACATCTACACCACTAGCATGGTTGGTGAAATTATGAGTTATATGCAGCCAGTGGGATGACAAGCTATGTGACAACCATTTTGGATTACTAGAGACTGGCAAAGTTATAGCGCCAACTCATTTAGTCAGGTTCACATTATAGACCGCCGACCCTTGTATGTTGTAGTAGTTGAGTACTAACCCATATAGTGTGTACTCTTATCTTTATGTTATGTTGGTTGAGTAGAGAAGAAGAAGATAGAAGAAAATTCAGCTATCCATCTCTATCTTGTGTCTTGCTCTTTCTTGTGTGTGTATGTTTGCTTGCTAGGGTTTGAAGTTCTCCCTCTCTCTGTAAGATTCCTCCCTCAAGCGCTTTTGAGGTGTAAAGGCGTAAGAACCTCCCCTTCTGTTCTTGTAATTATTCCCCTCTCTGAAATAGAAGAAAGATCTTATTTTACCTTGTTTTAGCTTAGAGAGAGAAAATGTCTAGAGAGAGAGGTAATCCAAAATTGAGATATCTTTGGATATGAAAATCCTCCTAATGTCTAAAATGGATTCCCCTGAATCAGAAGTTCAAAATGAACTTTCCAATGTGCATTAGGAATTAATTGAAAATGGTATAAGGGACCTTAGTAGCCTAAGGGTCTACATTTTTAGAAATTTTTGGATTATGGTCCAATTAAGGTTCCAATGGGCCAATTGGATTAATCCAAGTGTTGGGATGAGATAAAATGATGCATTTTTGACAGCTTGGTAAGGATAGGGGGACCTTTGAGGTAGGCACCTTTTTCACATGTATGGAAGGGTTTTTTAATTCAAAAAATTGTGATATTTTTATATCTCTTGGATCAAACCAAATAAAAAAGGGAGCCAAACTGGTTCAAATCTTGTCCAAATTGAGTTAAATTGAACCTAGGAAATTCTAGAACCTAGTTGGACTTGGTTAGTGGCCTCCCTCACCTATAAATAGACCCTCATTCCTTTGTATTTTCATATTGGAGCTATACCATGTCAATATTATATTAAAATAATTATATTTTCTATTATCCCTTAAATTTTCCTCTCTTGGGAGCTTAGAGCTTCTCTCTCTCTACAACAACTCTTGGAGTTGCTCTTCTCCTCTTGGTGGACCAATAAATTGGTCGGAAGCTTCACTGCTAATAGAGAATCAAGCCAAACTTGGAGGTAAAATCGATTTATATGGCTTTTTTTCAATTTATCTCAATGCCTTTCTTCTTCTCAACCCCTCTCAATCTTGAGAAGCTTTCTAAATGATTGTTTTAATTGAAATCAATCTTTCCCTAAAATTCTTAATGTTTAATTAAGAGAAAGTTAATCTTTATACTTATTTATAATCCTTTTCTTAAGTAAATCCCGAGAAAAGTAAAATGGCTCTTGCAAGGCTGAAGATAGTAGAAACAGCCAGAGTGGCATAGAGAAATCACTGCGAGACAAACTGTTCTGGATCGGAACACCCAGACATGGAATGATCTCAAGATTTACCTACGGAAGAGATTTTGTCCTCTAAGCTTTTTGGAAACCAAGATGAATGAATTCTTAGAGTTAACCCAGGGGAGCAAAACTATTGAAGTGTATTACCAAGCATTCGCTTTCCTCCTCAAGTACTCGCCACCACCGATGGATGAAGAATAGCTGGCTAGGTTCCTGAATGAACCCTTGAATATCCTAGTGAAGAATGGAAAGCCAGTTTCCATGGCCGAAGCAGTGTGGATGGCAAAGGATTTCACCAAGGCCTTTGATATCAAGATCCCGCCGAAGCCAGCACCATCATCTTTCAAAAGATTTCTAGCTCCAGAAGGTGATTCCAACTTTCCACTGCCTAAGAGACAACAAGGTAAAACTTAGGATATGGGAAGTTCCAAAATGGAAGAAAGGTCTTTTTCTCAGAACGCAATCCCCTGGAATTCAACTTCAGAAGTTCCACCCTCGGCGGGGCCTTGCCCACGGATATCCGGACGAGAAACTAGCTTTGTGGATCCTCCGAAACTGAGCCCGGAAAAACTCTCCTCGCCCGGAAGGCACGGGCGATTCCGCCATGGAAAAATCTTCTAATGGGGGGATTACTTTAATGAGTCAAAATCTTAACTAGTTAAACTGATTTGACCGAACCTGAAGTCACATGGTTAGATCAAGAAGAGACTTGCACTTGGTCCATGGAATCGCCACTTTTTTCCTCCTTTAACAAGGCACAGCCACTAATCTCCTCCCACACAGAACAAGATCTTCTCATCAGGACTTAATCTAGCTATAGTAACTAATCGCATCTAGTTGTTTCACAGGAATCCTCCAATCCAACCGGCCCATGTGTTTAGCCAACCACCCGCCGACCACTGTATTGGTGGGATTCCTTTATAAAGATTTGATTATGTTTTGACCGAGTACCTAGGAAAAGAGTTCCCAGGCCCCCTAGCCGGTGATACATGCAAAAATTAAGGTAGGCATACCACGTACACACCCAATATGAAATTACCATTTATAACAGATTCGACTGGCTTTAAAATAGTCCTTTAATAGAAATCATAATATTATTGATCATCATCCTCCAAAATTCTAAGTCCATTGTATTACAAAATGTGTCCTTTGGACTCTCCGTTGTTGAAGACCAGCTGGCCAACCAACGAGATCCAGTATCAAAATTTGATTCAAAAAATCTTTCCTTTTAGTCCATCCGAATCTTCCTCGACGTACGCAAGGTGTCCTAGCAACTGCGAGCCCATGTCCGTACTGAAGGAGGCTGGTCAAGACCTCGATAGACTTTGTCACGAGCGACGTCCCCCACCAGCTGTTCCAACGAACCTCCTCTTAGTAAACAACATGCCAAATGCTTTCTCCAGCATTCTGGTGTAAAACAGTCCTTTAAATGAAAAATAGAGGTTCTAATGCAAGTAAAATTCCCTGTTTGAGATTGGTTCCACAAAACTCCTTTTTTCCATAATTCTCAGTTTCATAATGAGGATCCTTTATCTCTCATCAGGGTAATCTACCCATCGTCTAACTAATTATCCAACTAGATTCTTGATGAGTTCGGTCAAAGGAAAACTGGTTTAGTTCAATGGTAGTCTATTCTTTATATTTAGGAACTGGAATTAGTCACGAAGATTGAGAGATGGACAAAGTAGGTTTACCATCCATCTAACCAAATTCATTCGGTTTAGTTCAAACAAGGATTCTCTTCAGATAAACATTTATTTTTGGGTAAATACCAATTTAGTGATTTAACCAATTAAAATATCTAAAGATATTCTTTCTGCCACACATAGTTTCTCGACCTCTTTCTGCCACACATAGTTTCTCGACCTTAATTCCTTGGGTAGAATTATGGTGGAAACTCATCTTTTGACATTGATTCAAATCCTTCTTTTCTTAAATATCATAAAAAATATTCTTTTGACTAAATACCAATATCTATTTTTTTGAATAAACTTGAAATCCCTCTTTTTCTTATTTTATGAGTGCAATCCAATTATCATGGGAATTCCTCTTTTATCATAAATTAAATCTATCTAAAATTCTTCTTAAAAATTACCTAAAAATATCCATTAATTTCATTATACAAGAAATTTTCCTTTTCTCATTCAAATGATTGAATTTGAATTATGGTGGAGATTCCTCTTTCATCATTTAAATTTATCTTGCATAAAAAATAAATTTAATTAAATTTTCTCTTAAAAATTAAATAAAAATCTCCATTAATTCCATTATACTAGAAATTCCACTTTCCTCATTTAAATGATTGAATTCCAAATATGGTGGGAATTTCTCTTTCATCATTAAATTTATTTATGCATAAAAATAAATTTAACTAAATTCTCTCTTAAAAATTAAATAAAAATCTCCATTAATTCCAATATACTAGAAATTCCACTTTCCTCATTTAAATGATTGAATTCCAAATATGGTGGAAATTTCTCTTTCATCATTAAATTTATTTATGCATAAAAATAAATTTAACTAAATTATCTCTTAAAAATTAAATAAAAATCTCCATTAATTCCATTATACTAGAAGTTCCACTTTCCTCATTTAAATGATTGAATTCCAAATATGGTGGAAATTCCTCTTTCATTATTAAATTTATTTATGCATAAAAATAAATTTAACTAAATTTTTTCTTTAATAAAATATCCATTATTTTGGTATTCTAATTTTTCTCTTTCTCCATTGGAATACATGGACTTCCATTATCATGGAAATTTTTCTTTTATCATAAAAATGAATTACTAGAAATTCCTCTTTTTCTCTAATTAATTGCATAAACATTAAAATCAATTTTTCCATGATTATGATGAGAATTATTCAATTAACCTAGGATGACTAATCCTAGAATATGGTAGGAAGTCCTCTTTTCATATTATGCATGAAAATGATTTATGCGTTAATTTTTTAAAAATTTTACCATAGCTCCGCTGCTATTACTGATACTTTTCAATAATTTTGAAAAGCATAAAGTTTAATAATACAATATGATAAAATAACTATCATTTGGATCAATATCCAATTATGGACTTGATTCCTAAGTTTTTCATAATTTAAGTAACATAAAAGCATTAAAAAGCCACTTCTTTGGCCTCTAATTTGACAAGCATAGAGTTTACTCTTAGAATTGAGAATTGCTCCATGAGAAGCATCATTTGAATATAGAATAGGTCATAGGAATGACCATTCTTTGGGGGAGAGAGAGATATGCTTAAAAAAATATTTTAATTAAGCATAAATGTAAACTTTATGTGTTTAATCACTAAAATTCATTAGAGAGTTTCATTTGCATTGAAGAATCATTCAATTGAATACTTCTCAAGCTTGAGAGGGGTTGAGAAGTGAAAAACATTTAGAGATTAAGAAAAAAATCATAAAGTCACACTTTATCTCCTGTTTTTCTTGATTCTTTAGTCTTAGGAGAGGCCTCCAACCAATCAATTGGTTTAGTATGTTGATGAAGACTCAAAGAAGGTTGAAGAGAGAGAGAAGCTCCAATCTCTCCAAATTGTAGAGGATTTTTTGAGGATAATAGAAAATATGCTTTTTTTAGAGTAATATTGACACATGGTCTAGTTCACAGATGAGAATACAAAATAATGAGGGTCTATTTATAGGTGAGGGAGGCCATTAACTGAGTCCAACTAAGTTCTAGAATTTTCCAGCTTCAGTTTGGCTAAATTTGGACAAGATTTGGACCAGTTTGGCTCCCTTTTTGATTTGGTTTGATCCAGGAGAGAGGAGAGATTAAAATATCTTAATATTTTTGAATTTAAAACTCCTTCACATGTGTGAAATAGGTTCCTCTTTGAAGGCTCCCCCTTTCCTTACCAAGGTGTCAAAAATGAATGATTACTCCAAAATATCTCATTTTTTTTAGTAATATTTCATAATTTTTAACTAATAAATCTTGTACTGAGCCAACTCTTTATCTTATGTGGGCATTTACTCATTTTTGGGTATTTTCTTTTATTCATTGGATTTATCTCATCCCAACACTTGGATTAATCTTATTGGTCCATAGGAAATTCAAAATTGTCGAAAAATCTTGACTCTTAGGCTAAGGTCTTTTAAATCATTTTTAATTAATCCCAATTGTACCTTGGAAAATTTATTTTGATTTTTTGTTTCAAGGAAACATATTTTTGATATTTGTAGAATTTATATATCAAAAAATATCTCAATATTGAATTACCACTCTCTAGAAATTTTCATCTCACTAGGCAAAAACAAGGAAAAATAATATTTTCTTGTATTCATAAATAGGGAATGATTACAGGGGATTAAAGTAAAGGCTTATTCATTATTCAGGCTAAGGAGGAATCTTACATCCTCTCCCATGCGAGATGTCCTCATCTCGCAAAGTGGGGGTAATCCTTCACCATCTCTTCTTCTTTCTCCCAAGTGGCGTCTTCTAGAGGGAAGAACTTTCACTTTACTGAAAATTCTCTAAGGACTCTGCTCCTAAGAATTTTTTCTCGAACGTCAAGGATTTCTTCAGGTTAAAGTACTATCTCTGGCTTTGAGCCAGAGAAATTAATTATTCGTATCAAACATGTGACTCGGGCTGGGTATATATTTCTTAAGCAAATTGACATGGAATACATCATGTATCTTGAGATGGGGAGGCAGAAGAAGTTTGTAGGCTAGATCGCCCACTTTCTTTATAATATCATACAGCCCACAGTATCTAGGAGAGAGCTTCTTGTACTTCCCTAAGGATAAGGAACTTCTTTTTGGTCGTACTCGAATGAAGACCATATCTGATTCTTCAAACTCTCTCTTTGATCTCTTTTTATCTGCATACTGGTTTTGTCTATCTTAGGCTACCTTTATATCTTTACGGATTGATTGCATTTGCTGGTCCATGTCATCAACAAGCATTTGTCTGGACATTTCAACTCTTATCAATGGGTCAGACCAGGTCAACGGTGTAAGGCAATCTTGTCCATACAAAGCTTTGAAAGGACTCATCCCAATGCTTCGATGATAAGAAGCATTGTAAGCAAATTCGACTAGATGTAAATGGCTTAACCACTTCTTGGGTTTCCTGATCGAAGGATATGTTCAATTACCTAATTCACTCTTTCAATCTGGCCATCTGTTTTGGGGTGATAGGCTGTGCTGAGATCAAAGAAAGTTCCTACTGCTTCGAAGAATGCAGTCTAGAATTTCAATGTGAATTTGGGATCTCGGTCACTTACTATACTCCTGGGTAAGCCATGTAATCTGAAGATATCTTTAAGGAAATTGGCAGCATCCACTGTAGTGTATGTTTCTTTCACTGGGATCAGATGGGCAACTTTGTTAGTCTGTCAACTACCACAAAAATGGAGTTGTAACCTGATTGCACTGAAGGTAATCCAGTGACAAAGTCCATATTGATACATTCCCACTTCATATGAGGAATGTCTAGAGGCTGCAGTTTCCCTGGCATCTTGACTCTCTCTGCCGCCTTGACTCTCTGACACATTAAGCATTTCCGCACATGATCAAGTACATCCTTTTTGAGTCCTAGCCAGAAGAGGCTTTTCTTCACAGACATATAGGTTTTTATAAACCCTAGATGTCCAGCTATCAGGTTATCATGGGCTTCTCTCAAAATTCTTCCCTTTATTCCCTTATCATTGGGAATACATAGCCAGTTATTATAATACATGCATCCTTCATCCAATTTGTACCCAAGAACTCGACTCATTTCCTAAGGAGTCTTGCTTTTATGCATCAGAAGGGTAGCAATAGGGGCAACGAATTTGTCCTACATGATTTTCTCCTTTGCTTCTCTGATCAATGGATTTGACACCACTGTAATTGCAAGCAAGGAGGCTTTTCTGTTGAGTGCATCTGGAACCACATTTTCTTTCCCCGATCGATACTTAATTTCAAAATCAAATTTCTGTAGGGTCTGCATCCATCTCCTTTGACACATGTTGAGAACCCTTTGGGTGAAGATCCACTTCAGACTTTGATGATCTGTCATCAAGGTGAACATCTGTCCCAAAAGATAATGTCTCCACAACTTCAGAGCATACACTACTGAGAGTAACTCCAAGTCATGGGGACGGCATAATTTCTCTCATGTGTTCTGATTTTTCTGGATTCATAGGCCACTACTTGACCTTCCTGCATAAGAGCATCGCCTAAGGCAACAAACCCACTGGCATCAGTAACTACCTCAAAGGGTTTGGTAAAATCTGGCAACTTAAGGACAGGGTTGGTTACTAAGGCTGTCTTCAGCTTGTCAAAGGCACTCTGACACATTGCAGTCCACTGAAAAAGTTTCCACTGAAAAAGTGTACTCTTCTTGAGAAGATTAGTTAAAGGGGATGCTATGGTATAAAGATCCTATACCATCCGGTTAATCCTAGGAATCCTCTGACTTCCTTTACTGTCTTGGGTTTTGGCCATTCTATGACTGCTTGGATCTTTGCAGGATCAGGAGAAATCCCATCCTTTGATACTATGAATCCCAAGTATTCCACCTGGTCAACAGAGAAAGAACACTTGCTCTTTTTTGCAAAGAGTTGGTATTTTCTTAGGATTTCCAGGACCTTGCGCACATGATCTTCATGATCTATAGCATTCTTTGAGTATACCAAGATATCATCAAAGAATACAAGAATAAAATCATCCAAGTATTCTCTGAGAATATCCTGCATAAGACGATTAAATGTCGTCGGGGCATTAGTCAATCCAAACGGCGTGACTGTGAACTCATAATGCCCATAGCGAGTATTGAATGCTATCTTTGGGATGTCCTGTTCCTTGAATTAGATCTGGTAGTACCTGGATTTGAGATCTACCTTTGTGAACATTTGGGTTCCATGTAACCGATCTAGAAGTTCATCAATCCTAATTGTTAATTGAATCAATCCTCTACAGAGTCTTAACGTTCCATCTTTCTTCTTTTGAAACAGAATGGGCGCACCCCAAGGTGAGACACTGGGTCTGACGAATCCCTGCTCTAACAGTTGTCTTAACTACTCCTTAAGTTCTATGGCTTCAGGGAGTGGCATTTTGTATGCACACTAGGCTACTGGCTGAGCTCCGGGGGTTAATTCGATCTCATAATCTACACGAGACAAAGGCATCTCAGTCAGCTCTTCAAGAAACACATATGCATACTCACTTAACCACTCTGGTTCTTTAGCCTTGCATTTTATGTCTACTGGATTCATTTTAACGACATACACAACTTGCCTCTTTCTGAGCCCTTTTAATAATTTAGAAGCCTTGACTAATTGCAACACTGGGGATCCAGAAATTCCAGTTCCTTGAACTTTATTCCAGTGAAGGTCAAGAAAAGAGATGGTTCCTTTGTGACAATGAATGTCAGGTTGATTCTTACGGAGCCAATCCATTCCAAGGATTCCATCATAGACTCCCAAGGTAGGACTTTGAAACTGGCACTCTGTTATGTTCCCATCTAGGCTAAACTGAATAAGGTCAGTCTCAAGGTGTGTGAAAAGAATCTTTCCACTGGCCAATTCCACTTGCATAGGTTTCCTTGATTTTTTATTTAGGACTAATTTACGTAGACATCCTGGGGAAATAAATGAATGAGTACTGCCTGAATCAATCAAAAGCTTGAATTGCTTACCTTGGTACTCTACTAGAGTTTGGAGGACTGAGAATTGACGGTTATTCCCCTGATGCTCTATTGCTGCATAGATTTCTCCTTTCTCTTCCTCCACTTCTTCAGCTATAGTGATAGCTCTGGCTGTACTGCAGTGTCTGAGGTGGAACTCTCTCTCTCTCTGGTTGTTCCAATTTTGGGAGGGAGTTCAGAGACTGCTTTGCATGGAGATTGTAGGCAGAGCTGGCACTCTTTTGGGGTTGCCTTGATTCTAGCGTGGGGGACCTTGATTGGACTGATATGAAGGAGTTTGTCTCTGAATTCTGGGGCCTTGGCTTCCTTGGCCCACAGAAGGAGATGGGCAATCCTTGAGTTGGTGCGCCCAAATCCCTGACATCCGACCGAAGCACCTGTTCTCGCTTTGAAGCTCTTCCCTTTGCATTCTTGAGAGAGCCAGAGTTCTTGAGAAAGTACTTCGAGGGAAAGGTCTTCCTTCATTTCTGAGGCTTCCCGTCTCCAGATTTTGGTTGGGACCTTGGTGTCTCTTTGGAGGCGGAAAGTTGGAAGAACTTCTCGGTGTCTAAAATCTTTTAAAGGATGAGGGAGCTGGTTTTGGCGTGTAAGATTCCTCCCCCAACCTCTTTTTGATGTCTAGTATATTCCCCTGTAATCAATTCCTTTTCTGAAATATAAGAGATCTTGTTTGTGGCTGTTTTAACCTAGAGAGAGAAAATATACTAGAGAGAGAATATTCAGATTATGAATATTTTTGGATAGAAAATTAACTCATCTTATTAAAATAAGTTCCCCTGAAATAGAAATTCAAAAAGAATTTTCCAATGTGCAATTGGAATTAAATGAAAATAAGTATAAAGAACCTTAGTCTAAGGGTCTAGATTTTCAGAAATTTTTAGATTATGGTCCAATTAAGGTTCCTATGGGCCAATAGCATCAATCCATGTGTAGGGAGGAGATAAATCCAATTTGTAAAAGAAGATACCCAAAAATGAGTAAATGCTCACATAAGATGAAGAGTTGAAAATGTACAAGATTTATTAGTAAAAAAACTATGAGCAATATTAAAAATATGAGATATTTTGGGTATCCAAAAATGAGTAAATGCTCACATAAGATGAAGAGTTGAAAATGTACAAGGTTTATTAGTAAATAAACACATATGTAAGGAAGGGGAGTTCTTTAAAGGAGGTGCATATTTCACATAAGATGAAGAGTTGAAAATGTACAAGGTTTATTAGTAAATAAACACATATGTAAGGAAGGGGAGTTCTTTAAAGGAGGTGCATATTTCACATAAGATGAAGAGTTGAAAATGTACAAGGCTTATTAGTAAAAAAACTATGACACATATGTAAGGAAGAGGAGTTCTTTAAAGGAGGTGCATATTTCACATAAGATGAAGAGTTGAAAATGTACAAGGTTTATTAGTAAAAAACTATGAGCAATAAAATTTTGACACATATGTAAGGAAGGGGAATTCTTTAAAGGAGGTGCATATTTCACATGCTTGAATGAGTTTTAAACTCAAAAATAATGTGATATTTTTATCTCTCATCTCTCTTGAACCAAACCAAATCAAAATGGAACCAAACCGAATCAAAAAGTAACCAAACTAGGTCTAAATCTAGTCCAAATTCAACCAAACTGACTTGGAAAATTCTAGAATCAGTTTGTTTGGTTAGGAGCTCAAATTTTCCTATAAATAGAAGCCTCCCCTTGTAGAAAAAAATATAGTGTCTTATGCTTTGTCACTCTACTCCACCTAAGCCAAATTAGATAGAGTCTTATGCTTTGTTACTCTACTCCACCTAAGCCAAATTAGATAGAGTCTTATGCTTTGTTACTCTACTCCACCTAAGCCAAATTAGATAGAGTCTTATGCTTGTTACTCTACTCCACCTAAGCCAAAATATAGAGTGTCTTATGCATTGTTACTCTACTCTACCTAAGCCAAGAGTTGTGAATTCTTTAATAATTCACTAGTTTTTGGTACTTCTCTCTTTCTTCAATCCCCATTGGTGACTCCATCAACATACTAAACCAATTGATTGGTTGGGGGCCTCTACCGTGAATAAAGAATCAAGCAAATTATAAGGTAAGTATATTGAATTTTGATCTTTCTATAATTTCTCAATGATTCTCTCTTCTCAACCCCTCTCAAGCTTGAGAAGTTTAATTGGTATGGTTTTTTAAATGCTATTGAAGTTAATTGGTGAATAGTAGTGAAGAGTTACATAATTTAATAAATGCTATAAAAGTTAATTTCCATTTATGTTTAAATTCTAATGGTTTTTATGTAATTTCTCTCTCTCACTCAAGAAATGGTCATACTCATGAACCATTCTCAATCCAAATGAAGCTTTTCATAAAGCCTTTCCTTAATCCAAGATTAAGCTATGCTTGAGGCCAAATTAATGGCTTTTTGCTATGCTTTTAGTTTATGCACATTGATGATTCAATCCATTATGGATTGATGACCCAATTAGAGACCATTCTAATTGTTTTCTTAATGATCCAATTAGAGACCATTATGGATTGATGATCCAATTAGAGACCATTATGGATTGATGATCCAATTAGAGACCATTCTAATTATTTCTTTAATAATGAGCTTTATCCCTTAGAAAAAAATTGAGATTTATCAGTCATAGTAGCGGAGCTATGGCAAAATTTTTATAGAAATTACGCATAAAATAAATTCATTCAAAGTATAAAAAGAGGAATTCCTACCATATTCTAGGAACTATCATCCTAGATTAATTAAAAGAATTTTATTATGCATGGAGATGTGGATGTTGCATGTAGATGTAGATGTATGGATGTGAGTGTGAATGTGGAGGTGGATGTATGCATGGGACGTGGATGTATGCATGTAGAAATAGATGTGTAGATGAGGATGTAAATGGAGATGTGGATGGATGCATGTAGATGTAGAGGTATAGATGTAGATGTGAATGGAGATGTGGATGTATACATGTAGATGTAGATGTATAGATGTAGATGTGGATGTGGAGGTGGATGGATGCATGTAGATGTAGATGTATAGATGTAGATGGGAATGGAGATATGGATGTATGCATGTAGATGTAGTTGTGAATGGAGATGTATATGTATACATGTAGATGTAGATGTATAGATGTAGATGTGGATGTGGATGGGGATGTATGCATGTAGATGTAGGTGTATAGACGTAGATGTGGATGTAGAGGTGGATGTATGCATGTAGATGTAGATGTATAGATGTGGATGTGAATGAGGAGTGGATGTATGCATGTAGATGTAGATGTATAGAGGTGAATGTGAATGTGGATGTGGATGTATGCATAGGGATGTAGATGTATGCATGTAGATGTGAATGTACGCATATAGTTGTGGATGTATGGATGTGAATATACGATTGTGATGTGAGGGAATCTGAAGTGATGAGATGGAAATGATGTGATGGGATGAGTATACATATAAATGGAATATGGAATAAGTAATGTAGATTGAGGAGGGATAATGTGGAAAAATGAAAGTTAAAATAGAAATTGTATTGTAAACTGTTTGTAAATGCTGTTTGTAAATGCTGTCTGTAAATGATTGTTTTATGTCAAGAATGCTGGGGGGAGCATTTTGACCGTCTTGTGATTAAGGTCGTGATGAGAAAGTTGCAACTGCTGACGGGGAGTCAATGAAGGACGTCTCGCGTAGCAAGGTCGGCCGAGGTCTTGACCAGCCTCGGTGCGATTAAAATGGTGAGCTTCCGGTACGGTGGATGAGGGGCCAAGGAAGCGGCCTATGCGTGAAGCGCTAGGTTACCTGCGAAGGATCCTAGAGGGTGCTGACCATACGGTGCTCGGGCTCTGGGTCGCCTAGGATACCCACGCGTGCGTCGAGGAAGATATTGGAACAGAGTTGGAGTTGTTTTCTGAAATCGAGCATGGATCTGGTTGATTGACCTTGCTGGTCTTCAATGGATGAATCCATGGCTCCTTATATGGATCTGTTGGTTGATCTTGCTGATCTTCAACGAGAGTCCATCATGTTAAGTGATTATATTGCCAAGTATTATGGGCTAGGAACTATCGAAACGGCTCCTGAGCGTTCTAGTTGCCAATGATGCCATAGATACTCTGATGAAGGAATGATGGGAAATTAAGAATCAATTGGATAAATTGGAAGATGGTGATCAATGATACTATGGTTTTATTAAAGGATTGTTTTAAACTGGTTGAATCTGGTTGAAAAAGGCAATTTCATATTGGGTGTGTGAGTGGTGTGACTAGTTTTATTTTGCATGAACATCCGGCTAGGGGGCCTTGGAACTCTTTTCCTTGGTACCCGGGACAAAACCTAACCAAATTTTTAATTGGATCCCATCACTACAGTGGTTGGGCGGTTGGCTAACCCATGGGATTGGATGGGGTTAGGCTGGACTGATGGATCCGTAAATCGAGACTCAAACTTTTGTTTTTACGATAGAAAAAAAATAATAAATCCCGGACAGAAACTGTTCTATGGATAGGAATCAACGGCTGTGCCTCTTGAATGGGGAAAAAAGCGTTGATCCCAATGATCCAAGTGCAAGTTTCTTCCTTGAACTGACTAAGTATCTTATAGATGTAATCAGATCATCTCGATCAGAAATGATCTTGACTACGTTAGAGTAAAAAGTTATCCTGGTGGAATCGCCCGTGCTTTCCGGTAGAGGAAGTTTTTCCGGGTTCGGTTTTGGAACAACCGACGGATTAGTCTCTTATCCGGATATCCGTGGGCGAGGCCCCGAGTGTGGGACCCCTGTCCCGCGCGAGAAGCGCTACTTCCGCTGCCAGTACCCTGAATCCGTTGCTCGGTGGGAACAGGGATCTTACATGGCGGGACTTTCACGATGAAAGCTTTGGCAAAGTCCTTCGCCATTTTGACAGCTTTTGCCATGGACACTGGCTTGGCATTCTCAACCACTATGTCAAAGGGTTCGTTCATTCCCCGAATGAACCTGGCCATGAGTTGCTCTTCATCTAGAGGTGGTGAATACTTGAGTAAAAGAGCGAATGCCTGGTGATATTCTTCGATGGTTTTGCTCCCCTGATTTAGCTCTAAGAATTCATTCATTTTGGTTTCTAAAAACCTAGGGGGACAAAATCTTTTCCTCAAATAGGTTTTAAGATCGTTCCAGACTAAGTATTCCTGTCCAGATGGTTGGTGTCACAATGGTTCCTCCATGCCACCCTGGCTATTTCCATAATTTTCAGCCTGGCAAGAGCCACTTTGCTCCGCTCATTGTAGCCTGTGACATCAAAATACTCTTCCATAGTTTCCACCCATTTCTCCACAGCCTCGCCCAGGTTCTCCCCTTCTCCTTTGAACTCCTTTGAAGGGTCCTGGCTGAGTTCTGTGAAAAGCCTTGAGAACGTCGGGGTCAAGCTCTTCATCTTCAGAGAGAGGGTCTGGCTGACGGCCACGGTTTCCTCATCTTATGATTCTGCCAAAAATGATATATTAATAAATTTTTATTTTGATATCGTCCACGAGATCCTAAGACTTAAGAGGTTCGGAAAACAATTTCTTAAACAAGATAAATGATCTTATTGGAGATCTATGACAGATTTTTCTTCATCAGTTCGTCCATAAACAATCACTTATACAATAGGGAATTTTTCTCCAGAAAACATTTCTTTATTTATATAAAAGTTGTAATATGTACATAGAGCAACTCGGCTCCAGAAGTCAAAATCTCCTCAGGAGATGCATAAGACAATGGTACTGGGCTATAGACATGCCCTGATATAAATGTTCCCTTACTACCAAGGGAGCTACTATCTTCTCCTTAGGAATAAAGAGACTAAGGAGTCTGTAGATTTGGATGGAAAGTCTGAAATTTCGAGGCCTAGAGTGACATAAAATGACACCTTTCAACTTCATCAGAATCTTGGCCAATGAGAGATTCTGCCTCAGCATTGCACGTTGGTCGCGCAAGAGGCGTGGACATACTGCCCTGCAAACCACTTGTGCTATTGTCTCTCTGCTGGGTCAGGAAAATATAGATCCTCAAAATGGCGTGTGAGTCTGACTCAGCTCGTTCGAGTTGTAGCAGAAGAGATGAGATGCTTGAAGGCGAACGCAGTCATGTCATGTGACTAGGTGAGGTCAGGAATACCAAATAAGTGTGGAACTTCCATCTATAAAAATAATTTCTTTGATTAAAAAATCTTCATTAATGAAGCTTACGAAATGAAAATACAATATGTAAATGCTTTCTCTGAGTTTTTATTATCAATTTCTGATAAGAATTCATTTGTCCTTATTAGCTTTCAACAAGGCTCTGATACCAGCTGTGAGATCCCCCTCCGGGGGCTCCGATGGTGGCGGAAGCAGCGTCCGCCTCCTGCGCGGGGCGGGGATCCACACTCGGGGCCTCGCCTCGGATGTCCGGACAAGAGACGAGCCCGACAGTTTTTCCGAAACCAACCTCGAAAAAACTCCCCTCGCTCGGAAGGCACGGACAATTTCGCCATGGGAAAATCTTCTAACAGGGGAATTACTTTAAGGAGTCAAAATCTTAACTAGTTAATCTGATCTAATCGAGCCTGAAGTCACATGGTCAGATCAAGAAGAGACTTGCACTTGGTCCATGGATTCACCGCTTTTTTCCTCCTTTAACAAGGCACAGCCCCACTGATCCCCTCCCATAGAACAAGGTCTTCTCAACACTTAATCTAGCTATCATAACTAATCACATCTAGTTGTTTCGCAAGAATCCTCCGATCCAGCCTACGGCCCATGGGTTAGCCAACCACCCGACCACTATATTGGTGGGATTCCTTTATAAAGATTTGATTGTGTTTTGCCCGAGTATCGAGGAAAAGAGTTCCCATGCCCCCTAGCTGGGGATTCATGCAAAAATTAAGGTAGGCATACCACGTACACATCTAATATGAAATTACCATTTATAACAGATTCGGCTAGCTTTAAAACAATCCTTCAATAGAAATCATAATATTACTGATCATCATCCTCCAAAATTCTGAGTCCATTGTATTACAAAATGTGTCCTTTGGACTCTTCGTTGAAGACCAGCTGGCCAACCAATGAGATCCAGTATCAAAATTTGATTCACAAAAATCTTTCTTTTTAGTCCATCCGAATCTTCCTCGATGTACGCATGGGTGTCCTAGCTCTTCACTCAGGGACCACTTCGTCGGTCCTCGCCCATTGTACCGGAAGTGCACCATTTTAACCATACCGAAGGCTGGTTCAAGACCTCGGCAGGCTTTGCCGCCCCGCGAGCGACGTCCCTTGATGACTCCCCGTCACACCAGCTGTTCCAACAACGAACCTCCTCTTAGTAAAACACATGCCAAATGCTTCCTCCAGCATTTTGGCAGCATTTTGGCGTAAAACAGTACTTTAAATGAAAAACTGAGATTCTAATGCAAGTAAAATTTCCAGGTTGAGATTGGTTCCACAAAACCCCTTTTTTCCATAATTCTCAGTTTCATAATGAGGATCCTTGATCTCTCATCAGGGTAATCTACCCATCGTCTAACTAATTATCCAACTAGATTCTTGGTGAGTTCGGTCAAAGGAAAACTAGTTTAGTTCAATGGTAGTTTATTCTTTATATTTAGGAACTGGAATTGGTCACGAAGTTTTTACTTGATTCAGATCGAGAGATAGACAAGTAGGTTTACTGTCCGTCTAACAAAATTCATTCGGTTTAGTTCAAACAAGGATTCTCTTTAGATAAACATCTATTTTTGGATAAATACCAATTTAGTGATTTAACCAATTAAAATATCTAAAGATATTCTTTCTGCCACATAGTTTCTCGACCTTAATTCCTTGGGTAGAATTATGGTGGAAATTCATCTTTTGATATTAATTCAAATCCTTCTTTTCTTAAATATCATAAAAAATATTCTTTTGACTAAATACCAATATCTATTTTTTAAATAAACTTGAAATCCCTTCTTTTTCTTACTTAATGAGTGCAATCCAATTATCATGGGAATTTCTCTTTTATCATAAATTAAATCTATCTAAAATTCTTCTTAAAAATTATATAAAAATATCCATTAATTCCATTATGCTAGAAATTCTCCTTTTCTCATTCAAATGATTGAATTCCAATTATGGTGGGAATTCCTCTTTTATCATTTAAATTTATCTATGCATAAAAAATAAATTTAACTAAATTTTCTCTTAAAAAATAAATAAAAATCTTCATTAATTCTATTATACTAGAATTTCCACTTTCCTTATTTAAATGATTGAATTCCAAATATGGTGGGAATTCCTCTTTCATCATTAAATTTTTTTATGCCTAAAAATAAATTTAACTAAATTTTCTCTTAAAAATTAAATAAAAATCTCCATTAATTTCAATATACTAGAAATTCCACTTTCCTCATTTAAATGATTGAATTCCAAATATGGTGGGAATTATTCTTTTATAATTAAATTTATTTATGCATAAAAATAAATTTAACTGAATTTTCTCTTAAAAATTAAATAAAAATCTCCATTAATTCCATTATACTAGAAGTTCCACTTTTCTCATTTAAATGATTGAATTCCAAATATGATGGAAATTTCTCTTTCATCATTAAATTTATTTATGCATAAAAATAAATTTAACTAAATTTGTTCTTTAATAAAATATCCATTATTTTGGTATTCCAATTTTTCTCTTTCTCCATTGGAATACATGGACTTCCATTGTCATGGAAATTTCTCTTTTATCTTCAAAATGAATTACTAAAAATTTCTCTTTTTCTCTAATTAACTAATTATGCATAAACATTAAAATCAAATTTTCCATGGTTATGATGAGAATTATTCAATTAACCTAGGATTGATTGTTTTTGAGTAGTTAAAAACTACTTTAATTCATTCTAAATGAGAAATGGATTATCCTAACAATTTGGAAAAATAGGAATGTTGCAATTAGCTTGATCTAGTGAGATAATCATAGTTATGTTTATAATTATGATTTAAATTCATAGTTTGATTTTAAGCACAAAAGAGGAACTACTATCATATTTTCATTACAGCTTTTACTCTTTTAGGAAAGATTGAGAATTACTAGTAATAGTAGCAAAGCTATGGCAAAATTTTCAGAAAATAATACGCATAATGCTAAAAGATGACTTCCTACCATATTCTAGGATTGGACATCCTATGCAAAAAGAATGATTTTCATCATATTCATGGGAAATAATTTTTTTATATTTATGCATAAATATTTAATTAAAAGAAAAGAAATTTTTTTGGTAAATTTATTTTTATGCAAAAAGAGAAATTCCCATGATATTTGAGATCCAAGTAATTAAATGGTAAAAGAGAAAATTTTGGTATAATTCAAATTATGAGTATTTATCAAAAGTGAAATTTTGAGTATTATTATTTTTATTGGGAAATAGGGGTAGAATTGATTTGTATAAATCCCATGAATCTTTTACTCAAAAAGAAGAATATTGAATATTTCTTACTTGAGAAATTTGAGAACGAATATTAAAATATCCATCGAGAAAACTTGGATAATTCTTATTCAGAAAAGAGAATCTGGAATCCCTGGGAGGATCGAGGATCGAGGATCCAATGAGTAAACGGAAGTTTAGAATTAATTCTCATTAATGAATTTTAAGGAATGAAAATACAATACGTAAATGCTCTTTCTGAGTTTTTACAATTCAATTTCGATAAGGTTTATTTTTCCTTTTTAAACCTTCAACAACACTCTGTTACATAGATTCAATGGGATCGAGAAAAAGTACCTTTAATTAGGCCAAGCAATTGGCACAATCTTAGAAAAGTCGTATCAGTATCGAAAGTAGAGAACGGTACTAAAAGTGGATGTGATAAGATGTGATGTGGATCTCAATGAATGTAAATGAATGTGATGGGATGTAAATAGATGCGATGTGATTAGATGAGATGTGAATGTGATAAGAGGAGATATAAATGTGATATGATAAGATGTGATATGGATATGAATAAATGTAAATGAATGTGATGGGATGTAAATAGATGCGATGTGATTAGATGAGGTGTGAATGTGATGTGATAAGATGTGAATGTGATGTGATGAGATGTGAGTGGATGTGATGAGACGTGGTATAATGTAGATGAATGAGAATGAGATGTGATGTGAGTGGATGTGATGAGACGTGGTGTAATGTGATGAGACGTGGTGTAATGTAGATGAATGAGAATGAGATGTGATGTGATAGATGTGCATGTGAATGAATGGATGGATGTGGATAGATGTGAATGTGAATGAATGATTGGATGTGGATGAATATGATGAGTTGTGAATGGATGTGGTGTGATATGGATAGATGTGAATGTGATGTAATGTGGATGGAATGAATGTGATGTGATGTGGATGGATGATGTGAACGAGATGTGATAAGATGAGGATGGATGTGACTAGATGTGAATGAATGTGGGATGTGAATGGGTGTGATGGATGTGAATGGGTGTGATGACATGTGAATGGTTGTGAGATGAGATGTGAATGGGTGTGATGAGATGTGGATGGTTGTGAGATGAGATGTGAGTGGATGTGATGAGATGTGAATGGATGCAATGAGATGTGAGTGGATGTGATGAGATGTGAATGGATGCAATGAGATGTGAATGGATGTGAATGGATGCGATGAGATGTGAATGGATGCAATGAGATATGAATGAGATGTGAATGGATGCGATGAGATGTGAATGGATGTGAATGTGATGTGATGATATCTAAATGGATGTGATAAGATGTGGTGAGATGTGAATGTGATGTAATAAGATGTGAATGGATGTGATGTGATGTGGATCTAGTTAGATATGAATGGATGAGATATGATGTGGGTAGATGAGATGTGATGTGATGTGGACTTGGGTAGATGTGAATGGATGTGAAGTGATGTAAATAGATGTGAATGGATGTGATGAGATGTAATATGATGTGATTGGATGTGATGTAAATAGATGTGATTGGATGTGATGAGATGTAATATGATGTGATTGGATGAGAATGGATAAAGGACGATAGGAATACATATGACTGGATGTGGAGGAATAAGCAATGTGAATTGATGTGGAGCAATGTGGAAAGATGAGAGTTCATTAGAAACTATATTTATGAAACCTGTTTTTAAATGACTGATTTATGTCAAGAATGTTGGGGAAACATTTTGACCATCTTGTGAATGAGGTTGTGGAGACCTAAGTGATAAAGTTGCAACAGCTAGCAGAGAGTCAATGGAGGACATCTCGCGTAGCAAGGTTGACCGAGGTCTTGACCAGCCTCGGTTCGATTTAAATGGTGAGCTTCTGGTACGGTGGATGAGGGAGGACCAAGGAAGCGGCCTATGAGTGAAGCGCTAGGTGACCTGTGAAGGAGCCTAGACTGTGCTTACCATATGGTGCTCAGGCTCTGGGTCACCAAAGATACCCACATGTTTGTTGGGGAAGAAAATGGAATAAGGAGTTAGAGTTGTTTTCTGAACTCGGGCATGGATCTGATTGATTGGCCTTGCTGGTCCTCAAACGGATGAGTCCATGGCTCTTTTATATGGATCTGTTGGTTGATCTTGCTAATCTGTAATGTAGAGTCCATTTGGATTTTCTTATGTGATTATATTTTCAGGTACTATGAGCTAGGAACTATTGAAAAGGCCCCTGAGTGAACAGGTGGTGAGCGTTCTGGTTGCCAATGATGCCATAGGTACACCGATGAAGGAATGATTGGAAATTAGAATTCAAGCTAGATATTTTGGAGGATTATGATCAGTGATACTATGGTTTCATTAAAAGATTGTTTTAAAGACAACTGAATCTGTGAAACATGTAATTTCATATTGGGTGTGTAAGTGGTGTGACTATCTTGAAGTTTGCTTGAAGCGCTGGCTAGGGGGCATGGGAACTCTTTTTCCTGGTACCTAGGGCGAAACATAACCAAATTTCTAAATGGATCCTATCAATACAATGGTTGGGAGGTTGGCTAACCCATGGGATTGGATGGGGTTAGGCTGGATTGATGGATCCCTAAAATGAGACTCAATTCTGTTAAGTTGTGATAGTTGAAGTAAATCCCGGATAGTCCTTGTTCTATGGAAACGAATCAACGGCTGTGCCTCTTGATGAGGAAAAAAACGTTGGTCTCTATGATCCAAGTACAAGTCTCTTCCTTGATCTGACCATGTGACTTATAGGTTCGGTTGGATCAGTTTGGCTAGTTAAGGCTCTTGACTACATTAGAATATAATTTTCTTGGTGGAATTGCCTATGTTTGCTGGGTGAGGGAAGTTTTTCCAGATTCAATTTTGAAAGAACCAAGGGATTAGCCTCTTGTTCGGATATCTGTGGGCGAGGCCCTAAGTGGGAGACTCTGCCCTGCGCAAGTACTACTTCCGTTGTTAGCACCCCAGAATTTGTTGCACGGAGGGGGCAGGGATCTTTCACTCTCCCCCAGATTCTCTTTATGGTATCAGAGCTTGGTTTGTGTGAGAGATAAGGAGGCAAGCAAGAGGCAAGAACAATCAAGGAAGGAAGCGGTACTACACGGGTAAGAGCACCATCATCTCTTTCCCCTTCTTGGTTTTAGGTACAACACTCCCTAAGTAGCTCTGGGAGCTACACATCTGTGATTGAGGAGCTGTCTCGTAGGAGCAAAGCTATAGGGGGAAGGTATTATGTCCTATTTGACCAAGATTTTTTTGGTTAGATTTGTGTTTTGGGCGCATTATTACGGGCCCTGTTTCGTCATTGCGTAGGGTATTTTCTGACAGTTTTCCTGGAAGTTCTAGTAGAGAATTGTTTTTGCTCGAAATCTCGTTATTGCAGTGCAGCAGTGTGTTTTGGAAGTGTAGACAGGGTTTGCACATGTATTGTTGATAATACTGGGTGTATGTACATGTACTCTAGTCACATATGGTGACACACATGCTGTGTTGAAGTATCGCTGCAATAGTTACAGGCGATACTGCTGTATCACATACTGCATACAGAAGTTTTCTATTTGTAGGTTATTTGATTGTTGTAGGATTATATGTTTGACGGAATTAATCAGATTGTTAGTGAGAAGCTGGATAAGAATAACTTCCATGCCTGGAAGTTCAGAATGACCAATTTCCTAATGGGTAAAGGATTTTGGGATTATGTAGAAGGAGACAAAATGAGAAGCCTCTAGAGTTATCTGAGGAGAATGCCACTCTTGCAGATATAAAGGCATTTAAGGATTGGAATCAGGGTACAAAACACCATATTGGGGAATATGGGAATTTCCCACAAGTTTGGGACATGTGGCCAAAACTTTGGATTTTCCATGTGGCCAAAACTTTGGATTTTCCATAACTTGAACACCATTAATCCAAAATGAGTGGTTTATGGCTCTTTAGATCCCATTTTTTAAACGCTTTCCAATGATAGGTCACATGATAGGGCTTTGAGAAACTTACAAACATGTTATCCATGTCTCCGTTTTTTAGTATTCAAAAATGGGAATTGGGGGATTCCCAAATTCTCTAATATGGTGTTTGCAAGAAAAGTCATGTACTGGCTTTCAATTAGTATCACATGTTGAAATATACAAGTGAATGGGTGTGTGCAGGAACAAGCACTTACCAAGAGGCTGTAAAAGAGAATCTGTTAATGAGTAAGAAGCAATGAAAAGGTGAGAGGTATCTACTAGGAGAGAATAAAGGGTAGCATGAGAAGATTTAGGATGTGTGGAGATATTCTGGGAAAAGTGAAGAGGTGGAGATATTTTGGGAAAAGTGAAGAGGTGGAGAGAATCAAGCAAAAGAGGTGGAGTAAATCAAGGAGAGATTAGTGGGATTAGATGCTTGGCATCTTGTGGATGTAAACTCTATAAATTGAGGCATTGGCCTAATGAGAAATTTTTGGTTTTTGAGTATCCATGCCTACATTAAGCTATCAACTAATCTCGTCATAATCATCATCTAATCTCTTTGTTAATGATATTGATTCTTGCATTTGATCCACCATAGCTCATCACTTTGCTTGTATTTTAACATGGTATCAGAGCCTAGCTTAGAATCCATCCAATTTATGAGCTTATTATCTTGCTAATCATTCTATTAATTAGAATTAAGAGATAATCAATTTTTAGTCAACAAGTTCTTTGCACCCCCAGCTGGTGGAGGGGTTTGATCTCCCTCTAGGCTTAACATTAGGCAATAGCCTCTTAGCCCCACCTAGCCAAGCTGCCCACGCACCGGCCCATCAAGACGAATCGCCAAACTGCCCCAATAGGACCTGTAGAAAATCGTGAATTCGTCGGTGCTTCCATTTTGGAGAAAAACTCAGATCTACACTTACACAGAAGCAATTGGTCTAATTCCTCTTGGCCCCACGGGTTTTCAAGGGTGCTCTACATGCTGGTGATGTCAGATTTGTAACATTCCTCAAGGAGAAGTGGCATCAAGCTCTGCATCAAATCTGCAAAAGTGACTTTGGTAAAACAGAGATTAAAAAGCATTCAATATTTGGTCAAATCTTTTGTTTTTTGGCTTGATCCTCCACTAGACTAACTACTATTGATGCCTTTGAAAGGAGTTGAGCTCATTTGAACTCTAAGGCCCCAAATCTGGCCTCCCCGCACACTATTTTCTGCATACAAAGTAGGGGATTAATTTGCTAATTAGTGATTAATTAGTACTAATTACTATATTTTGGTGCAATTGAGGGTTAAAATTTACCATTGGGTACCTAATACAGATCCCTATCACTTCAGATTACAATTCAGAGATGGTTTGATACTCCAACCATTCAGCATAGATTTGTTACCCTTGGCTTTACGTAATTTTTGGTGAATTTATGCTGATAAATTTGTTGTAATCATCACCTAAACACCAGATTGAGTTGTAAAATGGTAGACACTGCCCTTGAATCTTGAATTGGATCAAGAGGTAAGACTCCCTTCACATCATCATGAGCACAGCACAAGAGATAGCTAAATTTAATGGGGAGCAGTTTTATACATGGCAAACAAAAACCATGTATTTGCTCATGAGGAAAAATCTGTGGGGGCTAGTTGAGGGAAGAGATGAATGGCCCGAGGTGATTGGGAAAAATGAGTGAAAGAGCAGGGATGAGAAAGCATTAGGACTCATCGCACTTAGTTTAAAGGATGAAATCATTCACCACATCACAGGGATACAATGGGCAAAAGATGCATGGGATGAACTGAATAAATTATTTGGCACTCAAGCAAAAAATTCAAAGATAAATCTGTTAATGAAATTCTACAAACTTGACATGAAGGAAAGTGAACCTTTAATCACACACTTGAACAAATACAAAAGCATTAAGCAACAACTGGTAGCCATTGGTAAGAAGGTAGAGGATGATGAGGCACTAGCAGTGCTTCTTAAGAGTGTGGACAAAGGTGAATATGAAAACATTGTGGCAACCTCCTGAATTGAAGCTGCATGAGATAGAAGGAGCTCTACTAGAGCAAGAGACCAAGGTCAAAGAGAAGAAATGGGTGGACTCAACAACTGGAGAGGAAAAAGCATTCTTCACCCGAGGAGGATTCTCACGAGGACGAGGATGAGGAAGAGGCAGAGGAGGAGGAAGGACCTTCACTTGCCACAACTGTGGGAAGCCAGGACGCATGGCAAGAGACTGCTATAGCAAACCGAATGGAGAAGGAGTGACATTGGCAAACTTCATGGAGACTCCTAAGGAAGTGGAGTCAGATCATCTTTTCTGAGTGAGAGAGAGAGAGAGAGAGAGAGAGAGAGAGAGAGAGAGAGAGAGAGAGAAACCCCACAACCCAATGTAACCTGCCCCAACAGAGTAAAACCACCTCTGAGCCATCGATGATGTAGGCCATTGGTCGTGGGGGCTGCCAAGTAAGAGGGAAACTTGGTATAGGGTCCAAGTGTGCTAGGATTATTCACTTGAGGGGAGGTGTTGAAATATACAAGTGAACGGGTGTGTGCGGGAACAAGCCCTTAGCAAAGAGGCTATAAAAGAGAATTTGTAAATGAGTGAGAAGCAGTGAAAAGGTGAGAGGTATCTACTGGGAGAGAATAAAGGGTAGCATGAGAAGATTTAGGATGTATGGAGATATTCTGGGAAAAGTGAAGAGGTGTAGAGAATCAAGCAAAAGAGGTGGAGTGAATCAAGGAGAGATCAATGGGATTAGATGCTTGGCATCTTGTGGATGTAAACTCTATAAATTAAGGCATTGGTCTAATGAGAATTTCCTAGTTTTTGAGTATCCATGCCTACATTAAGCTATCAGTTAATTTCTCACTAATCTCATCTTAATCATTATCTAATATCTTTGTTAATGATGTTGATTCTTGCATTTGATCCACCATAGCTCATCACTATGCTTGTATTTTAACATCACAGACACTATAATAGAACACATACAGGATGCAAACACTCCAGAAATTGCATGGTAGAATCTGGTTCACATGTCCCAGACTAACACAAAGGCAAGGAAGTTGCAGTTAAAGCAAGAGTTACATACTGTGGAAAAGAAAAGCATGTCCATCAATGAATGTGCCTTAAAGATCAAGGGCATTTTTGAATCCCTTAGGTCTATCAATGTATGAGTGGAGAATGATGATTTGGTGAGTGTTTGTCTGAATGGGCTTGGCAAAGAGTATAAGCCATTCAAGACCTCCATTGCAGTTAGGGAGAATATTCCCAACTTTTGGGACTTGATAACTATGCTGATCATAGAAGAAAGGGCTTTAGCTGAGGATTCTTCTTCACAAAGCAAGAACACATCATCGGAATAGGCCTTCTACTCTAATTCAGGTAGAGGCTGTGGTCGACGAGGCCAAGGTGGTGACTGACAAGGAAATCAGAATTTTGGACAACAACAGTCCAATGATTCACAACAACAATCATACACAAGTGGAAGAGGCCAGTCTAGAGGCAGCGGGAGCCAAAGAGGTCGAGGTGGTTGGCAAAGAAATCAAAATGCAAATAGCATAGAGTGCTATTACTGTGGCAAACGAGGACACATGGTAAAGGACTGCTCTACAAAAAGCATAATGACATTAAAAGTGGGAAGTTGCAGAGCAAGGCAACTATGCATCATCTAGCAAACATGGAGGTAATGAGATAGAAGTGAGTGGTTGTTTGTGATGCAGCACATGCTTAGTTCCATAACAAGGGATGTGTTAGGATCTCAAGACATATTCTGGTGCCTCTAACCACATGACCAGTTATGCTAAGTGGTTTAGAGAGAAAATGGAAAAACCAGGTTCTGTAGAAACAGGTGATGATATTGCGCATGCGCATGTTGGTAAAGTGCCATTGTCTATGCAGGATGGAAAAATGAAGTACTTGGTTGATGTACTTTATGTTTTGAATATTACAAAGAACCTGGTTTCTATGGGAGAGATGGTTGTGCAGGGTCTGCAAGTGAGGTTTAATCCTCAAGGATGTTTTGTGGAAGACTTCAAAAATAAGTGTCGCTTGGTTGCAAAGGGTAACAAAAATGGCAAGATGTTTACTTTGGATGTGAACATGCCTGAGATAAAAGCAGCCATGTTTGCGCATGGAACAGGTGTCATTGCAGATATTGACATATGGCACAAGCGCATTGGTCATGCTTGAGATAAAAGCAGCCATGTTTGAGCATGGAACAGGTGTCATTGCAGATATTGACATATGGCACAAGCGCATTGGTCATGTGAATGTACAGTGATTGAAGTCTATGCAGGCCCAAAATATTGTTGCAAGTTTACCAAAGTTTAAGGTTGACGATATGCATAAGGTATGTGAAGCATGCCAACTTGGTAAGCAGACCAAACATGCTTTCCCACGTGAAAAGCATGTCAATGCAAGGCCATTGGATGTCATACATTCAGATGTATGGGGACCGACCAAGACTGCAACAATTGCAGGTTGCAGGTACTATGTTACATTCATTGATGACCACACTAGGAAAGTGTGGGTTTATTTCATGAAGGAGAAAAGTGAGGTGTTTGCTCACTTTCAGAGATTTAAAGCCTTGGTCAAGAAGGAAAAAGGCATGCAAATAAAAAGCCTAAGATCAGATGGTGGGGTAGATAATTTCTCCAATGAGTTCAACGATTTCCTGAGAAAGCAGAGAATCAAGAGGTAGCTTACATGCAGGTACACTCTGCCAACAGAATGGTGTTGTAGAAAGGAAATATAGGTACATTGCACAAGCGGCACGTGCCTTGATGGCTGAAAATAATGTGCCACATTACTTTTGGTCAGAAGCAAGAGCAACTACTATGTACATTATGAACAGGACACCCACTGTAGTTGTTCATGGTATGACCCTGAACAGAAGTCTACAGGCATAAGACGACCGAATGTGTCTCACTTGAAAGTGTTTGGGTGTATTACATATGTACATGTTCCTAATGAACTGAGAACAAAGTTAGATCCAAAGGCAGAGAAATGCATCTTCATTTGGTTATGCTATGGAGAGAAATAAGGTTATAGATGCTATAACCCTACTGCTCGTGAGATGCGAGTAAGCAGAGATGTTGTCTTCGATGAGATGAGTAGCTGGTATGCACCAATAGTGAAGGCAACAGAAGATGTAGATGTAAGAAGTGTTGATGTTGCACCACATGTAGAGCAGCAATCACAAGTGTGCTAAGTTGACCTAGGGAATCCTTGAGCAATGGATCCAATGTTAGCCCATGGTCAGGTAGGTTGAGGAATGATGTAGGTACACATGTATCACAGAAAGGGAAGGAAAAGGTACTCCACATGGTCATGATGTCGAGTCTTTTGATAGAATTTATTAGCCTGCCATGTGCAATGAAGCACAAGCAAAGCTCAAAACCACCACAAATATGCAAAATATGTTGTCTTCAAGACTCAAGAACAAGCCTTGAGCTCCATGGATCTCCACCTCAAGCTCTATTAGAGACTTTTGTCCCCCTTCCTCTACAAAGTCTAATGCTTCAAGCGGCCCAATAGAGAGATTCCAACCTAAGCCATCTCTCAAACTCTAGAAAAAATGTGACTGTGCTAGACATCAACAATGATGTTGGTTCTACTGCAATCGTTCATCTAAAAGGCCCTTGTTGCACTCTCACATAGTGGGCCAACTGCCTTGGTGTGACACCTTTGAAGATCTAGAGACTTAAATCCCCTAAGCATGATGGCTTTAAGAGAATAGGCTTCTTTGCTCTTTGCAAACAATATTGTTTTATGTTTAAAGGACCCCTTCCTCAAACCTTTAACCCTTAATCAAACTTGAATCTATCTCTATTTGCACACATACTCAACAATCTGTTTGCAAATCTCACAATGATGCATAATCTTGCTCTATTTTGTTGCCTTTGTCTTGTTATGCTTGAAATCCTTGCAGCCTGTTTTATTTAATTGTAAGGGCCTTATGGTGTATGGGGCACATTGGCTCACACCAGTGGACTGGGTTCAATTACCAGCACGGTCATACTCTATATTTGTATCAAAAGCATAGAAATTTGCACTATTTTCTACATTAAGCTATAATCTGCACTTAATCTTTTCCAAAACTACACTTGCTTTATATCACGACAACACTTTTGTGATCTGGTTTGCTTAAACTTTCGCAAGACTAATAATAATCTTTGAAGATTAATACTATTCCACTTGATTAAGTTGTAAATAACCTAATTTGAAGATAATCTTCACAAACCACTGCAATTTAATCTTTCTTTGCAAACATTTCTTAGCATTTTCAATTGTTTCTTGGTATTTCATATGTTTCTTGGTATTTTCAATTGTTTCCTACAAGAATTCAACAATAACTACAATAAATAGCAAAGAGATACAAAGAGTGTGTAGAATTTTGTCAAATATCACTCACAACTGTGAATATTTGCACCAATCTTTCTCTCTGCACTTGAATCTTGTCAAATATCACTCACAAGTGTGAATATTTGCACCAATCTTGCTCTCTGCACTTGAATCTTTAATTTTGCATTAATCTTGAAATAGATCTTCATTGTCCTTCAACTCTGTACTTGAATCTTTAACCCTATACTTTAATCTTTGACTTCACACTTAAAACTGCACAACAAACTATATTCTGCAATATATTCTACACAATTTGTTGAAACTACACTAAGATTTTGCACAGCACTTTCTTCTTGCAGTATTCTTTTAAGAACTCAAAGATTTGGCGATCTAGGGTTTCAATCTTCAAGAAATAAGGGCTCTAAGGATTAATCTTTGAAAAAGTATGCTCCCTAAGTAAGATAATGCAAGAAATCACTCAAAACTGGTTGGTGAAATTTTTGTAAACCTTAATTTTAAAAATAAAAAAAATTTCAAGAAATCAAGATCAACAAATGCAATAAATCAAGCAGTAAAGTGGATTAGGGTTTTTGAAAAATGGTTATTAATATAAATTCAAAAATGATTAACATAATTTCATTACTAATTTTCTCAAATCAAGAAATTATGAAATCTAAAAACTGTGTAAAAATCAAATCCAAAAATGACAAAGGCTCAAGTCACTCTCTAATCATGACTAAGGCTCTCTAATCATGACTAAGGCTCAAGTCACTCTCTAATCACAACACCAAGATCAAAACCAAGAGGTATTTCAAAGTAACACTTTTATAATAAAAAAATATTCTTTTATACATAAAATCCATTTTGATGAAAGTAACACTTTCATAATTAAAAAAGTTTATTCTTTTATGCATAAAAATCCTTTTTGATGAAAGTAACACTTTCATAATAAAAAAATATTCTTTTATGCATAAAAATCTATTTTGATGAAAGTAACACTTTCATAATTAAAAAAAATTATTCCTTTATGCATAAAAATCCATTTTGATGAAAGTAATACTTTCATAATAAAAAAGTTATTCTTTTATGCACAAAAATCTATTTTGATGAAAGTAACACTTTCATAATTAAAAAAATATTCTTTTATGCATAAAAAACCATTTTGATGAAAGTAACACTTTCATAATAAAAAATTTATTCTTTTATGCATAAAAGTCCATTTTGATGAAAGTAACACTTTCATAATAAAAAAATTTATTCTTTTAGGCATAAAAATCCATTTTGATGAAAGTAACACTTTCATTAAAAAAATTCTTTTATGCATAAAAATCCATTTTGATGAAAGTAACACTTTCATAGTAAAAAAATTATTCTTTTATGTATAAAAATCCATTTTGATGAAAGTAACACTTTCATAATAAAAAAATATTCTTTTATACATAAAATCTATTTTGATGAAAGTAACACTTTCATAATTTAAAAAATATATTCTTTTATGCATAAAAATCCATTTTGATGAAAGTAACATTTTCATAATTAAAAAATTATTCTTTTATGCATAAAAATCCATTTTGATGAGAGTAACACTTTCAGAATAAAAAATTTATTCTTTTATGCATTAAAAAAATTCAACATGCATCTTCTATATGCATGAAAATGACACTTTTAGAATATAGAAACGATAGGGATTACTCTTTTAGAATAATAAAAGATAATACTTATTTCCAAATTTTTAAAAATTTTTGCCATAACCTCCTTTGTATGGCTGACCATTTTTTAAATTTTCTTACTTAAATTTTCTTAAAAATTAACTCTAATTGGTTTAAAGTAATCTAGACTAATCAAAATTCACTTATAAAAGATAAAAAAATATAAAAAGTTTAATTCCAACTATTATCTCTTAAAACTAGGATAAAGAAGGGCTGATTTTAAGAATGAGAGAGGGGAAAAGCCTTTCCACAAGGCATAGCATCCATTTATCACTTCAAACAACACAAATGGATGCTATGCCTTTCCACAAGGCATAGCATCCATTTATCACTTCAAACAACACAAAAATTAGAAAGCATAAAAAGAATAAAGAAAAATATAAGATTTCTAACTTACATAAATTCTTGGGAGCTTTCCTTTTGCTTGATGGTTTGAGGGTTCTACTCTTGTTTGTAACAAGAGTGGCCACCAATCTTTAGAAGAGGGAAAGGTCAAAAACTAGTGACTGTGAATTATTAAGAAATTCACAGTTCTTGGCTCTTGGGAGGAGTAGAGTAACAGTGCATAAACACTATTATTTTTCAACAAAGGAGGAGGCTTCTATTTATAGGAAAAAGTGAGCTCCTAACCAAGCAAACTGATTCTAGAATTTTCCAAATTAGTTTGGTCAATTTTTGACCATTTTTAGGTCAGTTTAGCTTACTTTTTGGAACTAGACTTGAAGTAGGAGAAAGGAGACATGAAATATCTCAATTCTTGAAGATTTAAAACTCCATTACACATGTGAAGTAGGTGCCTCATTCATGAGGGGGGAATCCCCATTCTGAGGTGTCAAAAATCCATTTTTTAAGCTTTTCCTTTGGTCCTTAGTCGACTCTTCATCTTATGTGAGTATTTACTCATTTTTGGGGGGATTTTCTTTATTTCTTCTATTTATCTTCTTCATACATTTGGATGAATTTGATTGGCCCTTCAAAACCTTAATTTGAAATTTTTTGAAAATCTGGACCCCTAGGATAAGGCCTCTTGAACAGATTATGCTTGATTTCTAATGCACCTTCTGAAAATCTTTTTGAACTTCTATTTCGGGGAAACTTATTTTAATAAGAAGAGATATTTTTCCATCCAAAAATATTCAAAATCTAAATATTATCTCTCTAGAATATTTTCTCTCTCTATGTCAAAATAGGTAGAAACAAGATCTTTTATATTTCTGAAGAGGGATTTGATTACAGGGGGAAGATGCTGGACATCTTGAGAGGCTGGGGAGAAATCTTACATTCTCTCCCACTTGAAAAATGTGAGATGTCCTCATCTCGCAAACTGGGGGTAATCTCGCAACAGATCGGCTTCTTTCTCCCAGGTGGTAGGACACAGGGAAGTCTAGAATCCAAATTCAGAGACCAATTCCTTCATACCAATCTAATTAGGGTCCATCTCGGACAAGATTTCTTAACTCCATTAACTAGTTCCGACCCATTGATTAGGGTCGAGATGACCAGTCAAATGCTTGGCGACATAGAGCAACAGATGTAGGCAATTCATAAAGATATAAAAGCTGCCCAAGATTGACTGAAACAGTATACAGATAAGAAGAGGATAGTCAGAGAATTCAAAGAAGCAGATATGGTCTTCATTGAGTACGGACCAAAAGAAGTTCTTTATCTCTTGGGGAGTATAAGTAGTTATCCCCCAGATATTGTGGACCAAAGAAAGTAGGTGACTTAGCCTACTCTTTTATCTCCTCATCTCAAAGCAAGATACCGTTGGCTTCTAAGTTACGCTAGCTCCTTCCTTTATAGAAGTAGTAACTTTTACTTGCTCGCAGTAATCTTACTTCCATCGATCTCCTTTCTTCTTAATCTCCTTCATGGCTTGGCAGCAGGAATTGGTTTTATCCATGATGATTTCTCACCTTCAAGACGCAAGCGAGTCTGTGAAGAAGGATTTTATAGAACTGTATGAGCGCTCACTTTTCCCTCACTTGGGAACTTCTGTAGCTCAGACCAAATGGCGGACCTATCAAGACATAACTAGGGTAACACCCCTAGGGTCAGCAGCACTTTCGTAACAATGTCCGCTTGGCTATGGTTATTGAAGCTTTGGGTTTGGGTCCTCGATACTATTGCGTGATGAGATCAAGACATGTTGGGTTTTCTGAGAGCAGGTCTTCTTCCTCATCAGAAGGTATGTCTTTACCCCATTTTTAGCTTGCCTCTCAGAGGTCCTTTTGTTAGATCACCTCATAGCACTGAGGTAGGTGCGGCAATAACCAGCTGAATTATTCCCATAGATGAGTTACCTTTTACGTGCGTAGCTTGTGAGTGCTGCTTTTGTGACCATATGATGGACGGGCTTATGGAAGTGTAAAGAGTTCTTCTATCTTTACTGTATATGTTCCAAGAATGAATAAAGTTGAAATCTTGTTCTTGTCTTGAATCTTGCTCTCTTTGAGACTTTTCTTAGTGGTTAATCTTAATTAAATTTTTTCTCTAAGTCTCATATTCGTGCATCTTGCAAAATTACCCCCCAGTTTGCGAGATGAGGACATCTCACATTTTTCAAGTGGGAGAGAATGTAAGATTCCTCCCCAGCCTCTCAAGATGTCCAGCATCTTCCCCTGTAATCAATCCCCTCTTCAGAAATATAAAAGATCTTGTCTCTGCCTGTTTTGGCATAAAGAGAGAAAATATTCTAGAGAGAGAATATTCAGATTTTGAATATTTTTGGATAGAAAAATATCTCATCTTATTAAAATGAATTCCCCTGAAACAGAAATTCAAAAAGAACTTTCCAATGTGCAGTTGGAATTAATTGGAAATGAGTATAAAGGACCTTAACCTAAGGGTCTAGATTTTTAGAAATTTTTAGATTATGGTCCAATTAAGGTTCCTGTGGGCCAATAGGATCAATCCATGTGTGGGGAGGAGATAAATCCAATTTGTAAAAGAAAATATCCAAAAATGAGTAAATGCTCACATAAGATGAAGAGTTGACTATGTACAAGGTATATTAGTAAGAAACTATGAGTAATATAAAAAATATGAGATATTTTGGGTATAATGATTCCATTTTGACACATATGTAAGGAAGGGGAGTCCCTTAAAGGAGGTGCATACTTCACATGCTTGAATGAGTTTTAAACTCAAAAATAATGTGATATTTTTATCTCTCCTCTCTCTTGAACCAAACCAAATCAAAATGAAACCAAACCGAATCAAAAAGTAACCAAACCGAATCAAAAAGTAACCAAACTAGGTCCAAATCTAGTCCAAATTCAACCAAACTGAATCTAGAAAATTCTAGAATTCAGCTAGCTTTGGTTAGATCTTCCCTCTCCTATAAATAGAACATGAGTTCTTAAAAAAAAAGAGGAGAATTTTACTATACTAAAGTTATGCTGAAATAATGCTAATTTCTACTATTCTCTAAAATTCTCTCCAAATTGGAAAAATTGGAGCTTCCCTCTTTCTTCAATCCCCATTGGTGGCTCCATCAACATATTAAACCAATTGATTGGTTGGGGGCCTTTACCGTGAATAAAGAATCAAGCAATTTGTAAGGTAATTGGTGAATTTTGATCTTTTCTATAATTTCTCAATGTTTCTCTCTTCTCAACCCCTCTCAAGCTTGAGAAGCTTAATTGGAATGGTTTTTGAATGCTATTGAAGTTAATTGATGAATGGTAGTGAAGAGTTACATAATTTGATGAATGCTATTGAAGTTAATTGATTAATGATAGTATAGAATTACATAAATTTTTATTTATGCTTAATTCTAATGGTTTTTATGTAATTTCTCTCTCTCACTCAAGAAATGGTCATACTCATGACCCATTCTCAATCTAAATGAAGCTTTTCATAAAGCTTTTCCTTAATCCAAGATTAATCTATGCTTGAGGTCAAATTAATGGCTTTTTTCTATGCTTTTAGTTTATGTATTTCATGAATATTGATGATTCAATCCATTATTGGGTTAATGATCCAATTAGGGATCATTCTAATCATTCTCTTAATGATAAGCTTTATCCTTCAAAATAAATTGAGATTTATCAGTCATAGTAGCGGAGCTATGGCAAAATTTTTATAAAAATTACACATAAAATAATTTCATTCAAAGCATGAAAAGAGAACTTCCTACCATATTCTAGGAATTATCATCCTAGATTAATTGAAAGAATTTTATTGTAATCATGGAGAAATTGATTTTTATGTTATGCATAATTGATGATTATTTTATTATAAAAGTGTTACTTTTATTATATTTGGATTTCATGCATAGAGGTATGCATAAAAGAGTTATTATTTTAATATAAAAGTGCTTCTTTTATCATATTTGGATTCATGCATAGAGGTATGCATAAAAGTTGATTATTTTAATATAAAAGTGTTTCTTTTATCATATTTGAATTTCATGCATAGAGGTATGCATAAAAGTTGATTATTTTAATATAAAAGTATTTCTTTTATCATATTTGGATTTCATGCATAGAGTTATGCATAAAAGTTGATTATTTTAATATAAAAGTGTTGCTTTTATCATATTTGGATTTCATGCATAGAGTTATGCATAAAAGTTGATTATTTTATTATAAAAGTGTTACTTTTATCATATTTGAATTTCATGCATAGAGGTATGTATAAAAGTTAATTATTTTATTATAAAAGTGTTACTTTTATCATATTTGGATTTCATGCATAGAGGTATGCATAAAAATTGATTATTTTATTATAAAAGTGTGACTTTTATCATATTTGGATTTCATGCATAGAGGTATGCATAAAAGTTGATTATTTTAATATAAAAGTGTGACTTTTATCATATTTGGATTTCATGCATAGAGGTATGCATAAAAGTTGATTATTTTATTATAAAAGTGTGGCTTTTATCATATTTGGATTTCATGCATAGAGGTATGCATAAAAGTTGATTATTTTATTATAAAAGTGTGACTTTTATCATATTTGGATTTCATGCATAGAGGTATGCATAAAAGTTGATTATTTTATTATAAAAGTGTGACTTTTATCATATTGAATTTCATGCATAGAGGTATGCATAAAAGTTGATTATTTTATTGTAAAAGTGTTACTTTTATCATATTGGATTTCATGTATAGAGGTATGCATAAAAGATATTCTTTTTATACTAAAAGTGTGATTTTCATCATAAATGGATTTTATGCATAACTTAGATGCATAAGAGAAATTCTTTTATTCTAAAAGTGTAATTCCTACCAAATTGAATTTATGCATAAGAAGATGCATAAAAGATTGATTTTTAAATTCAAGTGTCATTCTCATCTAAATTGAATTTATGCATAGGAAGATGCATAAAAGAATGGAATTTCAATTCAAAAGTGTTATTCTCATCCAAATTGAATTTATGCATAGGAAGATGCATAAAAGATGGATTTTTAATTCAAAAGTGTTAATTCTCATCTAAATTGAGTTTATGCATAATAAGATGCATAAGAGATGGAATTTTAATTCAAAAGTATCATTTTCATTTAAAATGAATTTATGCATAGGAGGATGCATAAAAGATTGATTTTGATTTCGAAAATATTAGTCTCCTTAAATGGAATTTATGCATAAATAAATGTGTAGAGAAATCTTATATCAAATATAAGAATTCTCTTGTATTCTGTAAAAAGATATGAAATGTGATAAGATGTGATAAGAGGTGATAAGAGGTGTATGAGATGTGATAAGATGTGATAAGATGCATATGGGAAGTGATAGGATGTGATAAGAGGTGTATGAGATGTGAAAAGATGTGATAGGATGCGTATGGGAAGTGATAGGATGTGATAAGATGTGTATGAGATGTGATAGGATATGATAAGAGGTGTATGAGATGTGATAGAATGTGTTAAGATGAGTTAAGATGTGTTAAGATGTGTATGGGATGAGGTACAGAGTGTATCTGATGGGATAAGATGTACATGGGATGTGTTAGGGCGAGAATGGATGTAATATGGATGTATGAATGTAGATATGGATGTATGAATGTGAATATGGATGTGTGGATGTGGAAATGGAAGTGTGGATGTATGAATGTGGATGTGGATGTATGCATGTAGATGTGTATGTATGAATGTGAATGTGGATGCGGATGTGGATGTATGTATGTGAATGTGGATGTATGAATGAGGATGTAAAAATGGTTGTATGCATGTGAATGTGGATGTATGAATGTGAATGTGGATGTGTGGAAGTGGAAATGGAAGTATGGATGTATGAATGTGGATGTGGATGTATGCATGTAGATGCGTATGTATGAATGTGAAATTGGAAGTATGATGTGGACATACGAACATGGATATGTATGTAGAATAATGAATGTGAAGGTGTATGTGAAATAATGTGTAGTCTATATGAGTGAATGGATGAGAATGAGTACACATTGAATGGAATGTGGAATAAGTAATGTGGTCCGAGAGTGGATAATGTGGAAAGATGAGAGTTCGTTATAGAAACTATATTTTGTGACTGTTTGTAAATGACTGTTTTATGTCAAGAATGCTGGGGAAGCATTTTGACCGTCTTGAGGATTAAGGTCATGAAGACCGAACATGAAGACCGAACTGATAAAGTTGCAACTGTTGAGACGGAGAGTCAATGGAGGATGTCTCGTGTAGCAGGGTCGATCGAGGTCTTGACTAGCCTCGGTTCGATTTAAATGGTGAGCTTCCGGTACGGTGGATGAGGGACCAAGGAAGCGGCCTATGAGTGAAGCACTAGGTTACCTACTCTGCGAAGGATCCTAGAGGGTGTTGTCCATACGGTGCTCGGGCTTTGGGTCGCCGAAGATACCCACACGTGTGTCGTGGAAGATATTGGAACAAGGAGTAAGAGTTGTTTTCTAAAACCGGGCATGGATCTGGTTGATTGACCTTGCTGGTCCTCAACGGATGAGTCCATGGCTCTTTTATATGGATCTGTGGGTTGATCTTGCTGATCTTCCATGGAGATTCCCTTCTATTATATGAATATATTACCGGTTACTATGAGCTAGGAACTATGGAAAAAGCCCCTTGAGTAAACAGGTGGTGAGCGTTCTGGTTGCCAATGATGCCATAAGTACACCGATGAATGAATGACGGGAAATAAGGATTCAACTAGAGACTTTGAGGATTGTCATCAATGACATAATGGTTTCATTAAAGGATTGTTTGAAAGTTAGTTGATGCTGAGAAACTAGGCAATTTCATATTGGGTGTGTAAGTGGTGTGACTAGTTTTATGTTTGCATGAACTTCTGGCTAGGGGGCCTAGGAACTCTTTTCCTTGGTACTTGGGACAAAACCTAACCAAATTCCTAATTGGATCCCATCACTACAGTGGTTGGGAGGTTGGCTAACCCATCGGAATGGATGGGGTTAGGCTGGACTGATGGATCCGTAAATCGAAACTTAATTTCTGTTATTACGATAGATGAAGTAAATCCCGGATAGTAATTGTTCTATGGATAGGAATCAACGGCTATGCCTCTTGATGGGGAAAAAAGCGTTGATCCCAATGATCCAAGTGTAAGTTTCTTCCTTGATCTGACCGAGTATCTTTATAGGTGCAGTCGGATCAGTTTGATCAGTAATGATCTTGACTACGTTAGAGTAAAAAGTTATCTTGGTGGAATCGCCCGTGCTTTCCAGATAAAGGAAGTTTTTTCGGGTTCGGTTTTAGAAAAATCGACGGATCAGTCTCTTGTCAGGATATCCGTGGACGAGGCCCCGAGTGTGGGACTCTGCCCCGCGTCATGAAGTGCTACTTCCGCTGCTAGTACCCTGAATCCATTGCGCGGTGGGAATAGGGATCACACACTTCATCAGCCAGGACCCTTCAAAGGAGAAGGGGAGAACCTGGGAGAGGCTATGGAGAAATGGGTGGAAGCCATGGAAGAGTATTTTGATGTCACAGGCTATAATGAGCGGAGCAAAATGGCTCTTGCTCGGCTGAAAATAGTGGAAATAGCCAGGGTAGCATGGAGGAACCACTGTGACACCAACCGTCTAGACAGAAATACTCAATCTTGGAATGATCCCAAAACCTATCTAAGAAAGAGATTTTGTCCTCCTGGATTTTTGGAAACCAAAATGAACGAATTCTTAGAGCTAAAGCAGGAGAGCAAAACCATTGAGGAATATCACCAGGCCTTTGCTCTTCTACTCAAATATTCACCACCTCTAGATGAAGAGCAACTCATGGCCAGATTCATTCGGGGAATGAACGAACCCTTGGACACACTGGTCAAAAATGCCAAACAAGTGTCCATGGCTGAAGCAGTAAGAATGGCAAAAGATTTTGCCAAAGCCTTTGTAGTAAAGGTCCCACCAAAACCTGCACCCTCTAACTTTAAAAGATTCCAAGCCCAGGGAAGTACTTAAAACTTTCCACCCCCAAAGAGACAGTAAGGACCGAATCAGAATCAGGATGCAGGAAGATTCAGAAGTGAAGGAAGACCCTTCCCCCAGAGTACTTTCTCAGGAACCCCACCTCTTTCAAGGAATCAGAAGGATGAGCTCAGAACTGAAAATCGATGTTTTGGATGCTAGGGTTTTGGTCACCAGTTAAAAGACTGCCCGACTCCTGCCATGTTTAGAGGAGAGGGAAGTCAAGGACCCCGAATTCAGAGACCAACCCCTTCATACCAGTCTAATCAGGGTCCGTCTCGCCCAAGCCAGGGAAACCCCAGAAGAACTCTAGTTCAGCCCTCTGCCTCTATCTAGAGTAATCTCAGAACTCCTTCCCAGAACTGGGGCAGCCAAAGAGAAAGAGTTTCACTTCAGACTGCTGCAGCTAGAGCAGTCACAATTTCAGATGTAGTAGAAGAGGAAAAAGGGCAGATCTATGTTGCAATTAAAAATCAAGGGCCTAACCAGCAGTTCTCCGTCATCCATGCTCCAGTAGAATATCAGGGTAAGCCTTTTAAGGTTTTGATTGATTCAGGCAGTTCTCATGCATTCATTTCCCCTAGATGCTTGCGTAAGCTAGTCTTAGAACAGAAATCAGGGAAACCTATGCAAGTTGAATTGGCCAGTGGGAAGACTCTTTTCGCTCACCATGAGATAGATCTTATCCAGTTCAATCTAGATGGTAATGTGACCAATTGTCAGTTCAAAGTTTTACCTCTGGGAGTTTTTGATGGAATCCTTGGAATGGATTGGCTCCACAAAAATCAAGCTGACATACACTATCACAATGGAACCATTTCCTTCCATGCCCTTCACGGGAACAAAGTCCAAGGAACTGGAGTTTTCGGATCCCCAGACCTTCAGTTAGTAAAAGCTTCCAGGTTATTGAAAGGACTTAGGAAGAAGCAGTAAATTTATGTTGTCAAAATAAACCTAGTAGACTCAAAGCTTAAAGCTAAAGAACCAGAATGGTTAAGTGAATTTGATGATCTATTCCTAGCAGAGCTAACTAAAATGCCTCCAATTCGGGAAGTAGATCATGTGATTGAATTGACCCCCCCAGTAGTCGTACGCTTGAACAAAATGCCAGTTCCTGAAGCCATCGAACTCAAGGAATAGCTTAAGCAGCTGTTAGAACAAGGGTTTGTAAGATCTAGTGTTTCACCTTGGGGTGCGCCAGTTCTCTTTCAGAAAAAGAAAGATGGAACGTTTAGACTCTGTGTGGACTACAGAGGTCTAAATCAGCTGACAGTTAAGAATAAGTATCCTATCCCAAGAATTGATGAGCTTTTGGACAGGCTAAATGGAGCCCAGATCTTCATAAAAATAGATCTCAAATCCATGTATTACCAAATCAGGATCAATGATCCAGATATACCAAAAATAGCCATCAATACTCGCTATGGGCATTATGAATTTACTATCATGCCGTTCGGATTAACTAATGCCCCAGCTACATTCAATCGCCTAATGCAAGACATCCTCAGAGAATATTTGGATGACTTTGTTCTAGTTTTCTTTGATGACATTCTGATTTACTCAAGGAATGCAGCTGACCATGAGACTCATGGTCAGCTGCATCAACTCTTTGCCAAAAAGAGCAAATGCACTTTCTCTACCAACCATGAGACTCAAGGAATGCAGCTGACCATGAGACTCATGTCCGAAAAGCTCTTGAGATTCTAAGGAAGCATCAACTCTTTGCCAAAAAGAGCAAATGCACTTTCTCTACCAACCATGTTGAATACTTGGGCTTTCTGGTATCCAAAGATGGAATTTCTCCAGATTTCGCAAAAGTCCAAGCAGTCATAGATTGGCCGGAACTAAAGACAGTGAACGAAGTCAGAGGATTCTTGGGATTGATTGGTTGGTATAGAATTTTTATACCAAAGTATGCTCTCATAGCTTCCCCCTGACTAATCTTCTTAAGAAGAATACCCCATTTCAATGGTCTGCGAGGTGCTAGAGTGCTTTTGATAAGCTGAAGACCGCCTTGGTAACCAGTCCCATTCTGAAGCTGCCAAATTTTTCTCTACCCTTTGAGGTAGTATAACTGATGCAAGTGGCCCTGGGAGGTGCTCTCATGCAAGAAGGTCATGTAGTGGCCTATGAATCCCGAAAGCTCAGAACGCATGAGAGGAATTATGCTGTCCACGACTTGGAATTGCTTTCAGTAGTCTATGCCTTAAAGTTGTGGAGACATTATCTATCTACTGGGAAAAAGATTCACTTTGATGACAGATCATCAGAGCTTAAAGTGGATCTTTACTCAGAAGGACCTCAACATGCGCCAAAGAAGGTGGTGGATGCAGACCCTGCAGGAATTTGATTTTGAAATCAAGTACCGCCCAGGGAGCGCCCAGGCAAAGAAAATGTGGTAGCATATGCCCTCAGCAGAAAAGCCTCCTTGCTTGCAATTACTATAATATCAAATCCTTTGATTATTCAAGCAATTACTATAATATCAAATCCTTTGATTATTCAAGCAAGTGAGAAGATAATGCAGGATAGATTCTTTGGCTCTATTGCTACCCTACTTATGCAGGAAAGCAAAACTCCACAAGAGTTGAACAGAGTTCAAGGGTACAGCCTGGATGATGGCATTATGTATTATAATCACAGGCTATGCATCCCCAATGATGTGGGAACCAAGGGGCAAATTCTGAATGAAGCCCATGATAGCCTTATTGCAGGAGATCCAAGTTTCATCAAGACCTACATGTCCGTAAAGAAAAGCTTCTTTTGGCATGGTTTGAAAAAGGATGTGCTGAATCATGTACGTCAATGTTTGACATGCTAGAAAGTCAAAGCTGAGAGAGTAAAAATGCCTGGGAAGTTACATCCATTGGACATCCCCCAGATGAAGTGGGAATGTATCAGTATGGATTTTATTATTGGCTTACCTTCAGTGCAATCAGGTTACAACTCCATCTTCGGTAGTTGACAGACTAACCAAAGTTTCCCATCTGATTCCAGTAAAAGAAACCTACACTACAGTGGATGTGGCCAGAGTGTTCCTCAAAGAAATCTTTAGATTGCATGGCCTACCCAGGAGAATAGTAAGTGACCGAGATCCCAAATTTACTTCAAGGTTTTGGACTGCATTTTTCGAAGCAGTGGGAACTTCTTGGATCTCAGCATAGCTTATCACCTTGAGACCGATGGTCAAACTGAAAGAGTAAACCAAGTAATTGAAGATATAGTTCAGTCATGCTATGTCAGGGAACCCAAGAAGTGGCTAAGCTATCTGCACCTAGTCGAATTTGCCTACAATGCTTCTTATCACCGAAGTATCGAGATGAGCCCTTTTAAAGCTCTATATGGACAAGATTGCTTAACTCCATTAACTTGGTCTGACCCATTGATTAGGGTCGAGATGTCCAGACAGACGCTTGATGACATGGAGCAGCAGATGTAGGCAATTCGTAAAGATATAAAATCTGCCCAGGATAGACAGAAGCAATACGTAGATAAGAAGAGGACAGAGAGAGAATTCAAAGAAGCAGATATGGTCTTCATTCGAGTACGGCCCAAAAGAAGTTCCTTATCTCTTGGGAAGTACAAGAAATTATCCCCTAGATATTGTGGGCCATATCTGATTACAAAGAAAGTAGGTGACTTAGCCTATGAGCTTCTTCAGCCTCCTCATCTCAAAGTTCATAATGTATTTCATGTAAGCCTTCTAAAGAAATATGTGTCAAGCCCAAATCATGTGCTTGATGATGAAATCCTAACCTCTTCAACCCAAGGACAGATGGAACTCCAACCTGAAGAAATTCTCGATGTTCGAGAAAAGATTCTCAGGAACAGAATTCTCAGAGAATTATTAGTAAAATGGAAGTTCTATCCTTTTGAAGATGCCACCTGGGAGAATGAAGCCGATCTGTTGGGATTACTCCCAATTTGCGAGATGAGGACATCTCGTGTTTTTCAAGTGGGACAGAATGTAAGATTCCTCCCCAGCCTCTCAAGATGTCCAGCATCTTCCCGTGTAATTAAATTCCTCTTCAGAAATATAAAAGATCTTGTTTCTAACTGTTTTAGCCTAGAGAGAGAAAATATTTTAGAGAGAGAATATTCAGATTTTGAATATTTTTGGATAGAAAAATATCTCATCTTATTAAAATAAGTTCCCTTGAAATAGAAGTTCAAAAAGATTTTCAGAAGGTGCATTAGAAATTAAGTATAATCTGTTCAAGAGTCATTATCCTAGGAGTGAAGATTTTTTCGAAAATTTAAATTAAGGTTCCTATGGACCAATAAGATTTATCCAAATGTAAGGAGGAGATAAATGAAGAAATAAAAGAACACTCTCCAAAAATGAGTAAATACTCACATAAGATGAAGAGTTGAATAAGGACAAGGTTAATAGTTAAAAAGGGGAGATATTTCGAAGTAAATACTCACATAAGATGAAGAGTTGAATAAGGACAAGGTTAATAGTTAAGAAGGAGAGATATTTAGAAGTAAATACTCACATAAAATGAAGAGTTGACTAAGGACAAGGCTAATAGTTAAAAAGAGGAGATATTTAGAAGTAACGATGCATTTTTGACACCTCTGCATGGGGATTTTTCCCTCATGAATGAGGCACCTACTTCACATGTGCAATTGAGTTTTAAATCTTCAAAAATTGAGATATTTTATCTCTCCTCTCTCCTAATTCAAGTCTAGTTCCAAAAGTTAGCTCAACTGACCTAAAAATGGTCAAAATTTGACCAAACTGAATTGGAAAATTCTAGAATCAGTTTGTTTGGTTAGGAGCTCACTTTTTCCTATAAATAGAAGCCTTCCCCTTTGTTGAAACTCAAAAGTGTTTTATGCACTGTTACTCTACTCCTCCCAAGCCAAGAACTGTGAATTTATTAAGAATTCACTAGTTTTTGACATTTCCCTCTTCCAAAGATTGGTGGCCACTCTTGTAAAAACAAGAGTTGAACCCTCAAACCATCAAGCTAAAGGAAAGCTCTCAAAATCACTAAAATGTTATGCCTCATTACAAAAAGGCATTCCCCTCTCTTCTCTAGCAAAACCAACCATTCTCTATCCTAGGTGAATGGTTAATGATTAAAGTCAAGTTTTTATAATGTTTGTCTTAATTAAGTGAAAAAATATTTACTTTAGGATAATTTCAATACTCTTGGTGCACTTTTAATTAGTCTTAAAGATTTAAAAATTTAAAAAATGGTCAGCCATACAAAGGAGGTTATGGCAAAATTTTTAGAAATTAGTGAGATAAAATTCATCTTTCATTATTCTAAAAGGGTAATCCTTAGAGTTTCTATATTCTAAAGTATCATTTTCATGCATAAAAGATCCATTTTGATTATATGCACAAAAGATAAATTTTTATTATAAAAGTGTTACTTTTATCATATTTGATTTTAATGCATAAAATATGCATAAAAGATAAATTTTTATTATAAAAGTGTTACTTTTATCATAATTGATTTTAATGTATAGAAGTATGCATAAAAGATAATTTTTTTCATTATAAAAGTGTTACTTTTATCATATTTGATTTTAATGCATGGAAGTATGCATAAAAGATAATTTTTATTATAAAAGTGTTACTTTTATCATATTTGATTTTAATGCATAGAAGTATGCATAAAAGATAATTTTTATTAAAAAAGTGTTACTTTTATCATAATTAATTTTCATGCATAGAAGTATGCATAAAAGATAAATTTTTTAATTACAAAAGTATTAATTTTATCATAATTGATTTTAATGCATAGAAGTATGCATAAGAGATAAATTTTTATTATAAAAGTGTTACTTTTATCATATTTGATTTTAATGCATAGAAGTATGCATAAAAGATATTTTTTATTATAAAAGTGTTACTTTTATCATAATTAATTTTCATGCATAGAAGTATGCATAAAAGATAATTTTTTTATTACAAAAGTATTACTTTTATCATAATTGATTTTAATGCATAGAAGTATGCATAAAAGATAAATTTTTATTATAAAAGTGTTACTTTTATCATAATTAATTTTCATTCATAGAAGTATGCATAAAAGATAATTTTTTTGTTACAAAAGTGTTACTTTTATCATAATTGATTTTAATGCATAGAAGTATGCATAAAAGATAAATTTTTATTATAAAAGTGTTACTTTTATCATATTTGATTTTAATGCATAGAAGTATGCATAAAAGATAAATTTTTATTACAAAAGTGTTACTTTTATCATATTTGATTTTAATGCATAGAAGTATGCATAAAAGATAAATTTTTATTACAAAAGTGTTACTTTTATCATATTTGATTTTAATGCATAGAAGTATGCATAAAAGATAAATTTTTATTATAAAAGTGTTACTTTTATCATATTTGATTTTAATGCATAGAAGTATGCATAAAAGATAAATTTTTATTATAAAAATGTTACTTTTATCATATTTGATTTTAATGCATAAAAGTATGCATAAAAGATAATTTTTATTATAAAAGTGTTACTTTTATCATAATTAATTTTCATGCATAGAAGTATGCATAAAAGAAATTTTTTTATTATAAAAGTGTTACTTTTATCATAATTAATTTTCATGCATAGAAGTATGCATAAAAGATAATTTTTTTATTACAAAAGTGTTACTTTTATCATAATCGATTTTAATGCATAGAAGTATGCATAAAAGATAAATTTTTATATTAAAAGTGTTACTTTTATCATATTTGATTTTAATGCATAGAAGTATGCATAAAAGATAAATTTTTATTATAAAAGTGTTACTTTTATCATATTTGATTTTCATGCATAGAAGTATGCATAAAAGATAATTTTTATTATAAAAGTGTTACTTTTATCATAATTAATTTTCATGCATAGAAGTATGCATAAAAGATTTTTTTTTTAATTATAAAAGTGTTGCTTTCATCATATTTGATTTTCATAACACCATATTGGGGAATATGGGAATTTCCCACAAGTTTGGGACATGTGGTCAAAACTTTGGATTTTCCATAACTTGAACACCATTAATCCAAAATGAGTGGTTTATGGCTCTTTAGATCCCATTTTTCAAGCGCTTTCCAATGATAGGTCACATGATAGGGCTTTGAGAAACTTACAAACATGTTATCCATGTCCCCCTTTTTTAGTATTCAAAAATGGGAATTGGGAGATTCCCAAATTCTCTAATATGGTGTTTCATGCGTAAAAGTATGCATAAAAGATACCGAGGTAAATGAATATTCCTCAAGAAATCCATGTTTTTGAAATCTGTAAACAAATATTCGTCGAAAGAAATTTTAGAAAAAGAGATATTGAGATAGTACCTTCGAGAAAGATAATTTTAGGAAGAACCTTTCCAGACCTAAACTTGACTCAGACTATTGACCAAGACCTAATTCTTTCGTCAGTTCCAATCAATGACGATGTGTCCTGTTCAGGGTAAATGTACTCAAATCACCCACCGAATCTGAAACTAAGTTAAGACGTGATTTTGATCTGAGGATCAAGTTAACAGAATTCAAGGAATTCTATTTGGAATTGAAAACTGGATCTAGAAGTAATGAGATACGGATTTAAAATATACTCATGGTATTCAAACAAAATCAAAACTGTAAACTTGCATAGAAACCCTGCCTTCTTAAAAGACTGTCTTACGTGGAGGGAGCATTTGGCATTTATATTTATCTAAGGGAAGTTCGGTTGCAATAGCTGGCGGGGAGTGTTCGAGGGACAGCTCACGCGACAAAGCCTGCCAAGGTCTTGACCAGCCTCGGTATGGTTAAAATGGTGCGCTTCTGGTACGATGGACAAGGGTCGACGAAGCGGTCCCTGAGTGAAGTGCCAGGACACCTAAGGAGGATCCTAGAGGGTTCTGACCAGGCGATGCATGGGCTCGTAGTGCCGAGGACATCCATGCGTATGTCGAGGAAGATATTATATGATGGACCTATGTTTATTGTAATCTATCACATTGGATCTTGTTGTTGACTCGCTGGTCTCAACGGAGAGTCCAGAGTGATGCAGTTTTGTGAGAAACAAAGACTCAACGGAAATTTTGAAGTATGACATGTATAACTAGTAAATTGTTTATCAATGGATTGTTTTTATTAAAGTTTTAATAAAGAGGAGTGTGTGCATATCTGTTTTCTAAAGCTAAAGTTAAGAAAGGCAATTCAATTATGGGTGGGTGAGTACTTATTTGGTTCCACCGATTCCAGTGGTAGGGTGGTGGCTAACCCATGGGCCAGATGGGGCTAGGCTGGAATCATGGAGTTTTTAATAATCAAACTGAAAAATCTTAGGATTACGCTAAGATTCGAGTAGTTAGTCAATTCCCTGATAAATTTTTCAAATAAGTGGATCAACGGCTGTGCCTGATCTTAATCAGGAAAAAAGCGTTGAATTTACTAAAATGATCAAATTATATCAGCGATAGTTTCCGATTCCAGTGGTAGGGTGGTTGGTGGGCTAACCCATGGGCCGGATGGGGTTAGGCTGGAATCATGGAGTTTTTAATAATCAAACTGAAAAATCTTAGGATTACGCTAAGATTCGAGTAGTTAGTTAATTCCTTGATAAATTTTTCAAATAAGTGGATCAACGGCTGTGTCTGATCTTAATCAAGAAAAAAGCGTTGAATTTACTAAAATGATCAAATTATATCAACGATAATTTTCTTCTATCTGACTTTATCAGATGAAGGTTAGTTTAACACCTTGACCTCGTTTAGAAAAACTCGTTAAATAAAATTAAAAAAATTAAAAAAAATCAAAAAATCAAAAAAATAAAAAAAATCAAAAAGGTGAAATCGTCCTCGCTTTTCGGGCATGGGAATTTTTTCCGGTTTCGATTTTTGGAGTGACCACCAGTTTAGTCTCGTGCCCGAACATTCGAGGGCGAGGCCTGAGTGAAACCCTACCCCGCGCATGAGGGGGCTGCTTCTGCTGTGCTGTCCGAAGTCCGGTGCGTGGAGGGGGCAGAGGGATCTCACATAGGCAGCCCACTTACAATGCCTCTTGCCTGCATGTTCTTTAACCTTTGTATATTCACATGTCCAATCCTCTTATGCCACATGTCAATGTCCTATACCACATTTCAGCTTTTAGAGAACGTGGGTGATTTCAACTCAGAAATCCCAGCATCCAACTTAAATAACCTGCCTTCTTTCTTGCCTTTGGCAATGACTCTACATCCATTTTTGAAATCCTCAACGAAGCAACCATGCTCGTTGAAACGAACCTGTAAACCCTGTTCCACCATTTGACCAACTGAGGCCAAACTTTTTGTAATAGAAGGCACATATAAGACATCTGCCATAGATTTTATTTCACCATTGTGCATAACCAATGTTACACTTCCAACATGTGTAATGGCATGTTGGGTATCATCTCCTGTCTCCACATAGCCTTTCACATCCATAGGCTTCATATGCTCAAACCATTCACCATGACAAGTCATATGGTTTGATGCTCCAGAGTCCATATACCAAGTGTCATCATTTTCACCATTCGACATCATAGATCCCACAACATGTTTCATGGCAAACAAGTGATTTGCACTGCCATCATTACTGCTTGATGCATAATTTCCACCACCATGTTGTGCATAATGTCCACCATGTTGTGCTCTACCCCCTCTCAAATCATTTTGTTTGCGAAAACAATCACCTGCCATATGACCAAATTTTCCACAGTAATGGAATTCCACATTTTGCATAGATGTTTGTTGGCCTTGCCAACGTCCTCTACCACACGAGGATTACCTCTGCCTCTCTGAGGTGTATATCCATGACCACCTCTAGCACCATATGTAGGCTGAAAATTCTGTTGTGTTGACTTGTCCTGCCATCCACGACCATTACCACGGCCACATGATGCAAATCTCCCCTGCCTCTAAATCCTCTTTGTGAATAGAAAGCCTGATTTCTGCCATTATCATCATGGCTAGTAGATGCATCATGAAAGGAGTCACTGAGTTTGATTTCCTCAACAAGCAAGAGTGAAACCAACTCATCAAAGTCTGGTAAACTTGTACTCCGAACCGAGATAGATGTATCAAAAGATTTATACTCCTTGCCAAGACCACGCAAGGTAATGTCTACCAAATCATCATCAGGCATGGGGGCATTGATTGTTGCCAATGCATCTGCATACTTCTTTATCTCTTGTACATAATCATGGATGCTCCTTCTATTCCGTTTCACATTATGAATCTATTGTCGTATAACTGAGACTTGCAAGCACTAGTGTCTGTATCAAACAGCTTTACCAATGTATCCCATGCATCCTTGGGATTCTCAGCATCATGTATATGTATGAGTATAGCATCCGAAATACATATAAACAGATAATGCAAAACGTTGTATGCTCTTTCTGCTTATAAGCTACAACCTGCTACTCCATTGGATGCAAGTGGGTGTACAAAGTAAAACATAACAGTAATGGAAGCATAAGCAGGTACAAGGCTGTTTAAGGGCTGAATATTGGATGATATTTTTTTGTCTAAAATCTTAGTCTTTTAAACTGTCATAATTGGATGTAGTTAGAAGTGTTCTTTAAAATCTAGTTGGAAGTTAGAAAGTCGTGTGAAGTAGTTTCTGGGGATATATAGTTTTTTGGCGTAGAAGTTGAAACACATGTAATCGCTGAGGAAGAAGAATGATGTTTGTAAGCAATTGGCAATTTTTTGGTAGTTTTTGTTTTGTCAAGTTATTTGTCAGTCAAGTGTTTCCTCTTTGATGTACTTCTGTAATATGAATTTCTAAAGATGAAATGGAGTTTCTATTCACAGAGTAACTTGGCATGTGTGAGTTATTTCTGATTGTGTTTGAGGTGAGAAATTTGTCAGAAAGTCTGTGTTTTGTAGAGGGTTGAAGGAAATGTAGTTTACAAGAAACACTGGCGATCACGGTGCTTGTGATGGATTTTCATGTACGGGTTCATTTTCTTCTATGTGAGGGCGAGTGTCAAAGCAAAGATGAAGCGGTTAATGGGGATGACGGTTAGAATTTTTTCAAATATGGGATAATTGTGATGGGTGTTTGAATTCGATCTGGAGGAGTCAGCAAAATCATCTCATTCATACTTTACAAGATCAGTAGCAAGGCGATTAGGTTCGCAGCTTAGGGGAGATGACCAAGAACAGGAGTTGCCGGAAGAAGGTGGCGATAGGGGAATGTGAACAGATGGGTTTGAAGAGGAGACAGAGCACGATTTAGCAAATTCAGGTGAAGCAATGGCATAGTCATATTACCAATGGGATCTAGAGAAGAGTTGTCAAAGTCAGTGAAGCCAATGATGCTCAGCCGATTAATTTGGTAGAAGAAGTTGAGGATGATGAGGAAGACTGTTTTTTGGCAGCTAACCCAACAATAGTTCCAGTTTTGAAGTGGATGTGGAATGGATTCTGGATAAGTATGTCATAAGAGGAAGTGTTTTGTCAATTAGCGGAAAGCAGTTTTGGACAGGTGTCACAGTTGAAGTCAGCAAAACATGATGGAGACGAAAAGGTGGATGTAGCTGATGAGGATCATGCAGATATTGCACCAAAGGAAGCAATTCTTAGAGCAGAGTTTCTGTATGACAAATTACTGGACAAAGTTTCCAGAGTTAAGGAGGATGACTTACAAGATCTAAACTTAGGATCAACAAAAAATCCGAAGGTTGTCAAAGTCAGTGTCAATTTGGATGAGGAGTTCAAAGGTGATCTGAAGAAATTGCTACAGGAGTTTATGGATGTGTTTGCTTAGGAATATTTTGATTTGAAGGGTATGGATCCTCAGGTGTACAAACATCAGATTAATCTCAAGGAGGATGCGGTGCCAATTATTCAGCAAAGCTACCGAATGAATCCAAATTATGCCAGACAGGTCAAGCAAGAGTTGGATAAACTTCTAAACCAAAAGCAGTTATGGGATACCATGAAATTACACCTTCGTGAAAGGTTTTGCCCTCCAAGATTTTGAGAGGATAAAATGAATGAATTTTTGGAGCTAACCCAAGAAAGGAAGACCCTAAAAGAATACCACCAAACTTTTGTTAAACTTCTTCGATTTGCTCTAGAGATGGATGAGGTAACTCTTCTCCATCGATTCATTTGGAAGCTTAATCTACCTTTGAATAACCTCATCAAGAATGTAAAACTATCCTCTATTTCAGAAGCCATAATTATAGCCAGAGACTGTGATAAAGTTTTTTTATATAAAGAAAGTGTCGAGAGGGACACGAGTTCTTTCATGTTAATCAAGAAGAGGTCTCCTAATTCAAGAGGAACGTCAAGCCCACCCTTGGCTACAAGGAATCATGAGCTAGAGCAAAAATTAGGTCAAAAAATAGGGATAGCTGGGTTAAAGATAACCGAATTCAACAAGTATTTCTATGAGTAAATAGAAGAGCATTGGTGCAAGATTCATGTGAAGTAATGTGCATGATGAATAGAGGTATTCTACAAGACGATACTAAGATTATGAAATTTCTATCATAGGTTAGATTGGGGAAAGGATTGATTCCCTTATGTTTTTCCATGATAATTTGTTAAGTACCATACTGCATGGGGGTATAGAATAAGGAATTCGAAGGTTCATATCATATGAGAGGTATATGGATGCATGAACTTAGGATAATAAGGCCAATTAACTTTAGAATAAAGACCTTTTGGAGGCACAACACAACGAGCCAAACACATGAAATAAAGGACTCTTTAAGAACAATGTTTAGTTAAAAGAAGATTTTTACCTAGTGGGGACACCACTTTGAAAGAGACAGGAGGATTTACATAGATACAACCCCAGTTTGCGAGATGAGGACATCTCGAATCTTTTAAGTGGGGGAGATTGTAAGGTCTCTCCCAAGCCACGTATGTATGTGTCTCTTTTAATATAGATTTCAAGAAGAAAAGAGAGTGCACTTAGAGAGTGTCTCTTTTAATATAGATTTCAAGAAGAAAAGAGAGTGCACTTAGAGAAGAGAGACAATAAGGCTAGAAACATTAGGAAAGTGTTAGAATAAAAATATTAGCTTCAAAAAAAATCCTAAAAGAAATAAGAAGATAAGAATAGTTCTATTAAGAGATAAGTATCTCCAAAAATAGAAATTCGAATTTAGGTGATAGGAGGTCGTATTTAGAGTACTTTTACATACTTAGAGTCCATGCATACTAAAAATATGGAAAAACAACACGTTTCTAAAGATGGCACGTTTGTGGCTATATACAGACGTTTTTGCCTATTCTTCTCATGTTAGCTTGTAGACTAGATGCCTTCCAGTTCTTTTGCCTATTCTTCTCATGTTAGCTTGTAGACTAGATGCCTTCCGGTTCTTTTGACTGGTTATATAACCATATTCTGAGTTTTTATGAGAGAGTTATGGTCGAAATAATTTGCTGATTCTGTCACGGTCTCTACACAGGAAAAACTGTAAGAAGGCAGCAAGTAATGCTAGAGCTTGAGATGTATATATCCCTTCATTCTTATCTAATATCTTAGAAGAGAAGGTTAGATTGCTATGGTCTTTCGGAGGAAGAGACCAAAACTCCACAGCTTTTCTTTTAGAGAAGGAATAGTATGCCGTAGCCCTATAGAGAAGGCTATTTTGCCATAAACCTTAGAAAGAGAGAAGAGTCATAGTATGAGTAAGAGGAGATAAAGCTTGGGGATGATTGGATGATTTCAATCATAAGAGAAGGCATTAGAAGACTCTATTCTCATATGTCAAGTTCTAAAGCTCTTGTTACGAGCAAAGGCAACGATAAACGACAAATTTCTATAAGGCATATACATATTTTGTTTTTCAATTATATATCATTCTTAGGGATTGAGGTATAGCCCCGGCTTCTCTATAAAATTTTAATAGTGATCTATTTGATTGATTTACTATTTAAAGTTTGTATTCTTTTAAACAACAGCATATGCCTTAATAAAGAATATCTTATCGCAATCTCGAGTTGAAATACTAAAATCTTTGTGAAAAGGATTTTTTTCTTGAGAAGGTAACATGGATTCTAGTCCTATGGGTGAGTGAGTAAATGGATTGTTATCTTGGTTAAATTAAGGTACAGGTACAACTCTCCCTGCCTTGATGACACTGCTCCATTCTTGTGCTTGTATAGCCGCACGGTGGAGACGTTAGTAAGGCCCAGAGTTGGCCCATTGTATCCCTCATACCATTGGGAGAATGAGGTTTGCCGATTGAGGCGAGTAATTGTGATCTTGTCTAGTTCTGAGGGCCCAGGCTAGTGCGGTGAATTAGCCCACACTAGTGTGCAGACATCCCTCTAAGGGGCGGGAGGATCGAGCGATGGAGCCTGAGAGGACGACAAGCCAGCTTGAGTCCTCGCCAGCGTTGTATGGAATTGATTCATATATCAACTTTTTATATTTATATCTTGTCTTTGGCATGATTGTATTGTGTAAAAAGGTTGTTTTAACAAACCTTGTGAAAAGGGTCGTAATTAAGGAACATGTTTATTTATGTCAAACAGTGTGGTAGGATTAATTAGAAAACAAATTGACACGTGAGTAGGGTGGAAAGTGGGAGGATGGAATGCCGCGATGGTACCATGCTATGGACGGGTGGACCCGATTAGTCGGGTAGCTTTCCAATAGATTAAGTGAAAGCCCTACGCTAGATAATTAGGTTCTTGGGCAACTCTATTCTAGAAGACTAGGTCAGCGGCGCTGTGCCTTGCATGGATGAGGTAAAAAGCGTTGCCTCTAGAAATCAAGTCTAGTAGTTGCCCAATTTATGATAAATTACCCTATGGGTGATTTGACTTTTAGAAGATCATGCTTCCCCTGTGGGATAGGACTAGGTCTTACCTATGAATCATATCCTTGAATCTCTACATGGTCAAGGTATCAATAAATAGGAAATTATCTCCAAGTTAAGACTTAGTGGACTATCTTAAGTGTTTCTTCTATTTTAGAAGGGGGGAACCTTACAATTGGTATCAGAGCCGATCTTCGTTCCTAGGATTTCTTTTTCAAAGGTTAACTATCAAGGGATTAAAACAAGTGATTATTTATCATATGAGGACGAATCAATCATCTCTATTGGCCATAGAGGTGATTTGAATATCCTCACATGTTGAGACAATCATCCTATGAAATTGTGCTTGTATCTTGGGGGTGCACACACAAGATACTTGTACAATAAATTTGAGAAATAAGATTGGGGAGAAAACCTTTTGTGAGGAAAAACATAGGGTGATCAAATTAAGAAACTAGTGAGAGACTGAATGACTAGAAGGATAGACCGAAACTTGTTTAGAGAAATTTTCAAGATATATCTCATTAACTTGCATATTATAAATTTTTAAGATTATAACTCCATGAAGATTTGAATAGATAACTTGCATATTATAAATTTTCAAGATATATCTCATTAACTTGCATATTATAAATTTTTAAGATTATAACTCCATGAAGATTTGAATAGATAACGTGTGAATGCCATCCATTGGATGCTTTACACTAGGATGATCATCCAACATGTTAAACCCATCTCAGACAAACATGGGTCTAACTTCAGATGTGTAATTCCCAGAGCATCACGCTCTTAGATGTGTTAATCCCAAGATACTAGATGTGTAATTTTCAGAAAATTAATCATCTCAGACATGTTAATCCTGATAATCTTTGGATGTGTCAATCCCAAGGCACCAGATGTGTAATTCTCAAAAAATGAAGATCTCAGATATATTAATCTAGAGTGCCTTTAGATGTGGCACTATGATAAGTATTTGATAGTTTTGAACTTTTCATGGATACAATGAAAGAAGCAAGTTCACCCTTGCTCATCTAAAAATTGTAAGAAATGCCGAATTAGTTGGAACCAGTGTTGTCAATCTAACCACCCACCACTAGAACCAAAATCAGTTATGGGATACCATGAAATTACACCTTCGTGAAAGGTTTTGCCCTCCAGGATTTCGAGAGGATAAAATGAATGAATTTTTGGAGCTAACCCAAGAAAGGAAGACCCTAAAAGAATACCACCAAACTTTTGTGTAACTTCTCCGATTTGCTCTAGAGATGGATGAGGTAACTCTTCTCCATGGATTTATTTGGAAGCTTAATCTACCTTTGAATAACCTCATCAAGAATGTAAAACTATCCTCTATTTCAGAAGCCATAATTATAGCCAGAGACTATGATAAAGTTTTTTTTATATAGAAAGTGTCGAGAAGGACATGAGTATAGCCGGACGGCAGAGACGTTAGTAAGGCTCGGAGTTGGCCCATGGTAAAGTGTCGAGAAGGACATGAGTCCTTTCATGTTAATCAAGAAGAGGTCTCCTAATTCAAGAGGAATGTCAAGCCCACCCTTGGCTACAAGGAATAATTAGCTAGAGCAAAAATTAGGTCAAGAAATAGGGATAGCTGGGTTAAAGATAACCGAATTCAACAAGTATTTCTATGAGTAAATAGAAGAGGATTGGTGCAAGATTCATGTGAAGTAATGTGCATGATGAATAGAGGTATTCTACAAGACGATACTAAGATTATGAAATTGCTATCATAGGTTAGATTGCATAAAGGATTGATTCCCTTATGTTTTTCCATGATAATTTGTTAAGTACCATACTGCATGGGGGTATAGAATAAGGAATTCGAAGGTTCATATCATATGAGAGATATGGATGCATGAACTTAGGATATTAAGGCCAATTAACTTTAGAATAAAAACCTTTTGGACGCACAACAAAACGAGCCAAACACATGAAATAAAGGACTCTTTAAGAACAATGTTTAGATAAAAGAAGATTTTTACATAGTGGGGACACCACTTCGAAAGAGATAGGAGGATTTACTTAGATACTACCCCAGTTTGCGAGATGAGGACATCTCGAATCTTTTAAGTGGGGGAGATTGTAAGGTCCCTCTCCCAAGCCACATATATATGTGTCTCTTTTAATATAGATTTCAAGAAGGAAAGAGAGTGCACTTAGAGAAGAGAGACAATAAGGCTAGAAACATTAGGAAAGTGTTAGAATAAAAATATTAGCTTCAAAAAACATCCTAAAAGAAATAAGAAGATAAGAATAGTTCTATTAAGAGATAAGTATCTCCAAAAATGGAAATTTGAATTTAGGTGATAGGAGGTTGTATTTAGAGTACTTTTATATATTTAGAGTCCATGCATACGAAAAATATGGAAAAACAACACGTTTCTAAAGATTCCGCGTTTGTGGTTATATACAGATGTTTTTTCCTATTCTACCCATGTGATCTTGTAGACTAGAAGCTTTCCGGTTCTTTTGACTGAGTATATGACCATATTCTGAGTTTTTATAGAGTTATGGTTCAAACAATTTTCTGATTCTGTCAAGGTCTCTACACAGAAAAAATTGTAAGAAGGCAGCAAGTAATCCTAGAGCTTGAGATGTATATATCCCTTCATTCTTATCTAATATCTTAGAAGAGAAGGTTAGATTGCTATGGTCTTTCGGAGGAAGAGACCAAAACTCCATAGTTTTTCTTTTAGAGCAGGAATAGTGTGCCGTAGCCCTATAGTGAAGGCTATTTTGCCATAAACCTTAGAAAGAGAGAAGAGTCACAGTACGATTAAGAGGAGATAAAGCTTGGGGATGATTGGATGATTTCAATCATAAGAGAAGGTATTAGAAGACTCTATTCTCATATGTTAAGTTCTAAAGCTCTTGTTAACAAGCAAAGGCAACGATAAACGACAAATTTCTATAAGGTATATACATATTTTGTTTTTCAATTATATATCATTCTTAGGGGTTGAGATATGGCCCCGGCTTCTCTATTAATTGTTAATAGTTATCTATTTGATTGATTTACTATATTTCAAGTTTATATTCTTTTAAACAATAGCATATGCCTTAATAAAGAATGTCTTATCGCAATCTCGAGTTGAAATACTAAAATCTTTGTGAAAAGGATTGGTTTCTTGAGAAGGTAACATGGATTCTAGTCCTATGGTTTAGTGAGTAAATGGATTGTTATCTTGGTTAAATTAAGGTACAGGTATAACTCTCCTTGCCTCTCCTTGCCTTGACGACATTGCCCCATTCTTGTGCTTGTATAGCCGGATGGCGGAGACGTTAGTAAGGCCCGAAGTTGGCCCATGGTATCCCTCATACCATTGGGAGAATGAGGTTTGCCGATTGAGGCGAGTGATTGTGATGTTACCTAGTTCTGAGGGCCCAGGCTAGTGCAGTGAATTAGCCCACCCTAGTATGTAGACATCCCTCTGAGGGGCGAGAGGATCGAGCGATAGAGCCTGAGAGGGGGATAGGCCAGCTTGAGTCCTCGCCAACGGGGCCAACGATGAGATGTATGGTCCCGTGGGGTTTTGCCCAGCATGTAGACGCTGGAAGACTGAATTCTAGATCATCGGTAGAATAAAGGAAAAGAATAAGAGAGCCGGTTTGGCTTGTATGGAATTGATTCATGTATCAACTTTTTATATATATATCTTGTCTTTGGCATGATTGTATTGTGTAAAAAGGTTGTTTTAACAAACCTTCTGAAAAAGGTCATAATTAAGGAACATGTTCATTTATGTCAAACAGTGTGGTAGGATTAATTAGAAAACAAATTGATGCGTGAGTAGGGTGGAAAGTGGGAGGATGGAATGCCCCGATGGCACCATCCTACGGACAGGTGGACCCGATTAGACGGGTAGCTTTCCAACAGATTAAGTGAAAGCCCTACGCTAGACGATTAGGTTCTTGGGAAACTCTATTCTAGAAGACTAGGTCAGCGGCGGCTGCTGTGCCTCGCATTGATGAGGAAAAAACCGTTGCCTCTAGAAATCAAGTCTAGTAGTTGCCCAATTTAGGATAAATTACCCTATGGGTGATTTGACTTTTAGAAGATCACGCTTTCCCTATGGGATAGGACTAGGTCTTACCTATGAATCGTATCCTTGAATCTCTACATGGTCAAGGTGTCGATAAATAGGAAATTATCTCCAAGTTAAGACTTAGTGGAGTACTTAAGTGTTTCTCCTATTTTAGAAGGGGGGAACCTTACAATTGGTATCAGAGCCAATCTTCTTTCCTAGGATTTGTTTTTCAAAGGTTAACTCAAAGGTTAACTATCAAGGGATTAAAACAAGTGATCATTTATCATATGAGGACGAATCAATCATCTCTACTAGCCATAGAAGTGATTTGAATATCCTCACATGTTGAGACAATCATCCTTTGAAATTGTGCTTGTATCTTGGGGGTGCACACGCAAGATATTTGTACAATAAATTTAAGAAATAAGATTGGGGCGAAAACCTTTTGTGAGGAAAAACATAGGGTGATCAAAATGAGAAACTAGTGAGAGACTGAATGACTAGAAGGATAGACCGAAACTTGTTTAGAGAAATTTTCAAGATATATCTCATCAACTTGCATATTATAAAATTTTAAGATTATAACTCCATGAAGATTTGAATAGTTAACGTGTGAATGCCATCCATTGGATGCTTTACACTATGATGATTATCCAAGATCTTGAACCCATCTCAGACAAACATGGGTCTAACTTCAGGTGTGTAATTCCCAGAGGATCGTGCTCTTAGATGTGTTAATCCGAAGATACTAGATATGTAATTTTTATAAAATTAATCATCTCAGACGTGTTAATCCTGATAATCTTTGGATGTGTCAATCCCAAGGCACCAGATGTGTAATTCTCAAAAAATGAAGATCTCAGATATATTAATCTAGAGTGCCTTTAGATGTGGCACTATGATAAGTATTTGATAGTTTTGAACTTTTCATGGATACAATGAAAGAAGCAAGTTCACCCTTGCTCGTCTAAAAATCGTAAGAAATGCTGAATTAGTTGGAAGCATTGTTGTCAATCTAACCACTCCACTAGAACCAAAATCAGTTATGGGATACTATGAAATTACACCTTCGTGAAAGGTTTTGTCCTCCAGGATTTCGAGAGGATAAAATGAATGAATTTTTGAAGCTAACCCAAGAAAGGAAGACCCTAAAAGAATACCACCAAACTTTTGTTAAACTTCTCCGATTTGCTCTCGAGATGGATGAGGTAGCTCTTCTCCATCGATTCATTTGGAAGCTTAATCTACCTTTGAATAACCTCATCAAGAATGTAAAACTATCCTCTATTTTAGAATCCATAATTATAGCTGGAGACTGTGTGATAAAGTTTTTTTATATATAGAAAGTGTCAAGAAGGACATGAGTCCTTCCATGTTAATCAAGAAGAGGTCTCCTAATTCAAGTGGAACGTCAAGCCCACCCTTGGCTACAAGGAATCATGAGCTAGAGCAAAAATTAGGTAAAGAAATAGGGATAGCTGGGTTAAAGATAACCGTATTCAACAAGTATTTCTATGAGTAAATAGAAGAGGATTGGTGCAAGATTCATGTGAAGTAATGTGCATGATGAATAGAGGTATTCTACAAGACGATACTAAGATTATGAAATTGCTATCATAGGTTAGATTGCGTAAAGGATTGATTCCCTTATGTTTTTTCATGATAACGTTTTAATTACCATACTGCATGGGGATATAGAATAAGGAATTCGAAGGTTCATATCATATGAGAGGTATATGGATGCATGAACTTAGGATAATAAGGCCAATTAACTTTAGAATAAAGACCTTTTGGAGGAACAACAAAACGAGCCAAACACATGAAATAAAGGACTCTTTAAGAACAATGTTTAGATAAAAGAAGATTTGTACCTAGTGGGGACACCACTTTGAAAGAAACAGGAGGATTTACATAGATACTACCCCAGCTCGCGAGATGAGGACATCTCGAATCTTTTAAATGGGGTAGATTGTAAGGTCCCTCCCAAGCCACGTATGTATGTGTCTCTTTTAATATAGATTTGAAGAAGGAAAGAGAGTGCACTTAGCGAAGAGAGACAATAAGGCTAGAAACATTAGGAAACTGTTAGAATAAACATATTAGTTTTAAAAAAAACCATAAAAGAAATAAGAAGATAATATTAGTTCTATTAAGAGATTTGTATCTCTCAAAATAGATATTCGAATTTAGGTGATAGGAGGTCATATTTAGAGTACTTTTACATACCTAGAGTCCATGCATACTAAAAATATGAAAAAGCAATATGTTACTAAAGATGGCGCGTTTGTGGCTATATACAGATGTTTTTGCCTATTCTGCCCGTGTTGGCTTGTAGACTAGATGCCTTCCGCTTCTTTTGACTGGTTATATAACCATATTTGTGAGTTTTTATCAAAGAGTTATGGTTGAAACAATTTGCTAATTCTGTCAAGGTCTCTACATAAAAAAAACTGTAAGAATGCAGCAAGTAGTCCTAGAGCTTGAGATGTATATATCCTTTCATTCTTATCTAATATCTTAGAAGAGAAGGTTAGATTGCTATGGTCTTTCGGAGGAAGAGACCAAAACTCCGTAGCTTTTCTTTTAGAGAAGGAATAGTATGCCGTAACCCTGTAGAGAAGGCTAGTTTGCCATAAACCTTAGAAAGAGAGAAGAGTCACAGTACGAGTAAGAGGAGATAAAGCTTGGGGATGATTGGATGATTTCAATCATAAGAGAAGGTATTAGAAGACTCTATTCTCATATGTCAAGTTATGAAGCTCTTGTTAACGAGCAAAGGCAACGATAAACGATAAATTTCTATAAGGTATATACATATTTTGTTTTTCAATTATATATCATTCTTAGGGGTTGAGGTATGGCCCGGGCTTCTCTATTAATTATTAATAGTGATCTATTTGATTGATTTACTATATTTAAAGTTTGTATTCTTTAAAACAACAGCATATGCCTTAATAAAGAATGTCTTATCGTAATCTCGAGTTGAAATACTAAAATCTTTGTGTTGAGAAGGTAACATGGATTCTAGTCCTATGGTTTAGTGAGTAAATGGATTGTTATCTTGGTTAAATTAAGGTACAGGTACAACTCTCCCTGCCTTGATGACGTTGCCCCGTCCTTGTGCTTGTATAGCCGGATGGCAAAGACATTAGTAAGGCTCGGAGTTGGCCCATGGTATCCCTCATACCATTGGGAGAATGAGGTTCGCCGATTGAGGCGAGTGATTGTGATGCTGCCTAGCTTTGAGGGCCCAGGCTTGTGCGGTGAATTAGCCCACCCTAGTGTGCAGACATCCCTCTGAGGGGCAGGAGGATCGAGCGATGGAGCCTCAGAGGGGGACAGGCCCGCTTGAGTCCTCGCGGGCACGATGAGGTGTATGGTCCCGTGGGGTTTTGCCCAGCATGTAGAGGCTGGAAGGCCGAATTCTAGATCATCACGAAAAGGAAAAGAATAAGAGAGCCAGTTTGGCTTGTATGAAATTGATTCATGTATCAACTTTTTATATATATATCTTGTCTTTGGCATGATTGTATTGTGTAAAAAGGTTGTTTTAACAAACCTTGTGAAAAGGGTCATAATTAAGGAACATGTTTATTTATGTCAAACAGTGTGGTAGGATTAATTAAAAAACAAATTGACGCATGAGTAGGGTGGAGAGTGGGAGGATGGAATGCCCCGATGGCACCATCCTATGGACGGGTGGACCAGATTAGACGGGTAGCTTTCCAACAGATTAAGTGAAAGCCCTATGCTAGATAATTAGGTTCTTGGGCAACTCTATTCTAGAAGACTAGGTCAGCGGGCTGTGCCTTGCATGGATGAGGAAAAAAGCGTTGCCTCTAGAAATCAAGTCTAGTAGTTGCCCAATTTATGATAAATTACCCTATGGTTGATTTGACTTTTAGAAGATCACGCTTTCCCTGTGAGATAGAACTAGGTCTTACCTATGAATCATATCCTTGAATCTCTACATGGTCAAGGTGTCGATAAATAAGAAATTATCTCCAAGTTAAGACTTAGTGGACTATATTAAGTGTTTCTTCTATTTTAGAAGGGGGGAACCTTACAATTGGTATCAGAGCCGATCTTCGTTCCTAGGATTTGTTTTTCAAAGGTTAATTATCAAGGGATTAAAACAAGTGATTGTTTATCATATGAGGACGAATCAATCATCTCTATTGGCCATAGAAGTGATTTGAATATCCTCACATGTTGAGACAATCATCCTATGAAATTGTGCTTGTATCTTGGGGATGCACACGCAAGATATTTGTACAATAAATTTGAGAAATAAGATTGGGAAGAAAACCTTGGGATTTTGCCTAGCATGTAGAGGCTGGAAGGCCAAATTCTAGATGATCGGCAGAATAAAGGAAAAGAATAAGAGAGCCGGTTTGGCTTCTATGGAATTGATTCATGTATCAACTTTTTATGTATATATCTTGTCTTTGGCATGATTGTATTGTGTAAAAAGGCTGTTTTAACAAACCTTGTGAAAAGGGCCATAATTAAGAAACATGTTTATTTATGTCAAACAGTGTAGTAGGATTAATTAGAAAACAAATTGATGCGTGAGTAGGGTGGAAAGTGGGAGGATGGAATGCCCCAGGTACACCATCCTATGGACAGGTGGACCTGATTAGTCGGGTAGCTTTCCAATAGATTAAGTGAAAGCCCTATGCTAGATAATTAGGTTCTTGGGCAACTCTATTCTAGAAGACTAGGTCAACGGCTGTGCCTTGCATGGATGAGGAAAAAAGCGTTGCCTCTAGAAATCAAGTCTAGTAGTTGCCCAATTTATGATAAATTATTCTATGGGTGATTTGACTTTTAGAAGATCACGCTTTCCCTGTGGGATAGGACTAGTTCTTACCTATGAATCGTATCCTTGAATCTCTACATGGTCAAGGTGTCGATAAATAAGAAATTATCTCCAAGTTAAGACTTAGTGGACTATATTAAGTGTTTCTCCTATTTTAGAAGGGGGAAACCTTACAATTGGTATCAGAGCCGATCTTCGTTCCTAGGATTTGTTTTTCAAAGGTTAACTATCAAGGGATTAAAACAAGTGATTGTTTATCATTGTTGGAATTAGGGTTGCAGGAAAGCACACAAAGCTTGGAGAAGAAGACGCAAGAATGCACACAACACAAAGTGTATTAGATTGTGTCAATGTACAAAGATAAGTTAGCCCTAGAAGGATGGGCGTATATACAAGCCGGGGAAAAAAACCTCCTAAAGAGGGAAAAAGTGTCCCGGCGGTCCTAAGTGTGTTCACACACATCACTGCCTATATATATGGCAACAACAAATCCCCCCTGGGAGTGATGGTGTGAATGAGAGCTGGCACTCATGTATAGGGGAGTGCCATGCCCGAAGTAGATCAATCCACAAAGGGGAGCAAGCCCAAAGCTTTGCGGAAAGCTTCAAACTTCTCACGAGGAAGCGCCTTTGTGAAAAGATCGGCGAGGTTGTCTTGTGTTGGCACATAGGGCAAGCTGATCTCTCCTGTTGAGAGTCTCTCCCTGACATAGTGATAATGCACCTCAATGTGCTTTGTGCGAGCATGAAAAATTGGGTTTCTCGCAACTACCAATGCGCTCTGAGTGTCAGTGAAGATAGAGGTGGCTTCTGTCCAACACCCAAGTCAGACATAAGCCATCTGAGCCACACACACTCAACCGCCGTAGCTGTGAAAGCTGCCTTGTACTCAGCTTCACAACTAGAAGTGGCCACAGTAGGTTGCTTCTTGCTCAACCAAGATATGCATGAGCTACCGAGCATGAAACAAAAACCACTTATGGACACTCTTGTGTCATAGCAACCAGTCCAATCTGAGTCCGAAAAAGCATGTAAATCTGGCGGCAACGATCCCCCCTTGGGATAAAACAACCCAAGATGTATGGTGCCACTCAAGTAGCGAAAGATGTGTTTAACTGCCTTCCAATGCTGAGACCCTGGGCTATGCATAAACCTGCTCACCTGTGAGACTGCAAACTGAATGTCTGGCCTCGTAATGCATACATAAATGAGGCAACCAACAGTTGTCTGATAGAGTGTGACATCAAAGTGATCTCCAGCATTATGAAAAGGCTTGCAGTCTTCAAGGCCAAATCTCCGCAACAATGTCTCAATATACTTTGTCTGACACAAAGCAATACCTCCATCACTCTGCTTAAATTGTATCCCCAAATAATGATGCAAATGCCCCAAATTTGATATCTCAAAAAAGGCATTCAAATCAGCCTTAAAATCAGCAATATGACTCTCATTTGGTCCTGTGAGCAACATGTCATCGACATAGAGAGCAATGATTAGATGTACACCATCCACACGTTTAACGTACAAAGTGCTTTCTGTTGGACTATTCTGAAACCCATGTGCAGTCAAATATGCATGTATCTTTTCATACCAAGCTCGTGGAGCTTGCTTTAGACCATATAAAGCCTTTTTCAACCTGCACACTTTGTTTTCCTGCCCTCTTTGAACAAAACCACGAGGCAGCAATACATACACCTCCTCATGTAAATCTCCATTCAAGAACGCAGTCTTTATGTCCAGCTGATGTATATTCCAACCATTATGAGCTGCCAATGCACAAATGCTACGAATGGTAGTCATACGACAAGTGGGAGCAAAGGTCTCATCAAAATCAATGCCCTTTTCTTGAGCATAACCCTTTGCAACAAGTCTAGCCTTATAGTGATCAACACTGCCATCTGGCTTTCGTTTCAACTTAAAAACCCACTTACATCCAATGGCCTTTTTACCAATAGGCAAATCACACAAAGACCATGTACCATTCTTCATTATAGCATCATATTCACTTTGCATTGCAGCCAACCAATTTTTTGAATTTTGTGCCTCATCAAATGAAAGAGGTTCTTCCTCTTCACACATACTAGACACAGCCAAAGCATAACAATCTGATGTATAAGAGGCATGCTGAAAACCTGAACGAGTACGACTAGTCATAGGTGCATCAATCTTACTATCACGCAAGGTTTGCACCAGCCATTTAGGCATACCTCTAGCCTGCTCATTTTCAGCCCTATCCTCATGAATTACATCTTGTAAATCTGCATCAGAAATAGGCTGATCTATGATGTCGTTTGAAATCTGCATAGGCTGAATATTTGTCTCATTAGGACTTACATTTGAATTCCCACCTGTAAACAGAGGCAACAATGTATCAAATACATCCCGTGAGCTCACACCTGTCTCTTTGGTACATGATAACAAAGGCTGCACAGCATCTTCCAAAAAAACAACATCTCGACTAATCAAGATACGCTTTGACTGCGGATGATACAATCTGTAACCCTTGCTCTCAGCACTATAACCAACAAAAATGCATTTGACAGCCTTATCATCCAATTTTCTGCGTTGTTGCACAGGCACTAAAGCATAGGCCAAGCAACCAAAGACACGTAAGTGACCAATAGAAGGCTTCCTGCCATGCCCAGCTTCGTATGGAGTAATAGACTGCAAGGCCTTAGTGGGACACCTGTTGAGTACATATGCAGCACACATGACAGTCTCAAGCCAAAACGCATGTGGCAAAGCTTGGCTCTTGACCATACATCGTGCCATCTCCATAAGTGACCTGTTTTTTCTCTCAGCAACACCATTTTGCTGAGGGGTATACGGCACTATACATTGGTGTTTTATCCCACCACGACTAGCCAGAAATGCATCAAACTCTTTAGACATGTACTCCCCCCCTCGATCAGAACGGAGGGTGCCCACAGTACAATTGGATACATTTTCAACCATAAGAATAAACTGTTTGAAGCACAAAAACACTTCGAACTTTGCCTTCAGTGGATATACCCATGCATGCCTTGAGTAATCATCAATGAAAGTCACGAAGTACAAGTGTTTACCAAATGACAGAGTTTGCATAGGCCCACATACATCACTATGTACAAGCTGCAATTTGCGGGTGGCCCACATAGAACCATCCTTTGGAAACGCAGAACGCTGTATTTTGCCCAAAATACAGCCTTCACAAACATGTTTCAATGGTGCCTCAAGAGGGGGCAATGAAGCAACCATATCAAATTTCTGCAAACGCAGCAAACTAGCAAAGTTCAGATGACCAAAACGAGCATGCCATAGTTTTGCATCAGAAACTGCATTTGCTGAATCTTCCACACACTTGTCATAAGAATTGAGCCTATATAGCCCACGAAACAAGGTGCCAGATGCAATAATCGTATCACCAGAAGTCAAATCATGAACAGTACATCTGTCATCCACAAATTTGACTACAAATCCAAGTCTAGCAAGTGCAGAGACAGACAATAGATTCTTCTTTATCCTTGGCACATACAAAGCATCTGAAAGTGTGAAAGCGCTGCCATTTGTAGCCGTAAGCATAATTTTACCAATGCCCTTCACTGGGTAAGAAGCATTATTGGCACATGTGACAGTATTCCCATTAGAGACTGCCTCAAGACAAGTGAACATATCACGATGTGAGGTAATGTGCTTTGTAGCACCACTGTCAAAATACCAAACATGAGAGTCAACAGAAACTGCCAAACATGCATCATGTACAGATGGGTCATACTGGCAATACACGCTAAACACCCATTCTGTATCCTGCACAACATTTGCAGAATCTGCATTTGTAGAAGCATCCGCTATTGTGGCTAACACCATATTGGGGAATATGGGAATTTCCCACAAGTTTGGGACACGTGGTCAAAAGTTTGGATTAACCATAACTTGAACACCACTAATCCAAAATGAGCGCTTTATAGCTCTTTAGATTCTATTTTTCAAGTGCTTTCCAACGATAGGTCATATGATAGGGTTTTGAGAAACTTACAAACATGTTATCCATGTCCCTCTTTTTTAAGTATTCAAAAATGGGAATTGGGAAATTCCCAAATTCACTAATATGGTGTTGGCTGCATTTGACTCTTTCTTCTTTGCCTCTTTAGCCTTTAGCTTAGGGAAATTCTTAATGACATGATCATTTGCCTTACAATAGTTGCACCTGGTCTTTTTCTTGCCTTTATCAAGAGCCTTCTCAGACTTATTGTTGCTACCTGTGGAAGGAGAAGAAGTTGTAGACCTACTAATAGGAGAAGAAACACTTGTAGACCTACTAATAGGAGAAGAAACAGTGGAAGGTGCTGCCTTACCACTTCTTCTCTACTGTCTACTGGGCAGCAATAAATGCTTGATCAACTGCACGCTGCTTGGCCCTGTTTTGCCTGGACTGCGCTTCTTGCAAGAGCTTGTTGACTAAAGTATCATACTTGACAGCATCAGGTCTGTCCTCATTAAGAAGTCTCCACGTGAAAGCAAAAGTTTGATATGTCTCTGGTAAAGCATCAAGAATAGTCTGCACAAGAGAATGATTTTCTGCAGAAAATGACGAAAACACCTGTGCAGAACTTGAAATGCAAAAACGGAGCCCGTAACGACCTCAGATGCCAATTCTAAGAACGCAATGCCCTACGGGCTTATTTGCAGAGTATAGGGACCTGCAAACAAGCGCTCGTGAAAACTCACCTCAATCGGAGAACGTGAGTCAGAGGGTGCTAGCGGCGTAGCCCTGGGAGCCGATGCCTGCTCTGATACCAATTGTTGGAATTAGGGTTGCAGGAAAGCACACAAAGCTTGGAGAAGAAGAAGCAAGAATGCACACAACACAAAGTGTATTAGATTGTGTCAATGTACAAAGATAAGCTAGCCCTAGAAGGATGGGCGTATATACAAGCCGGGGGAAAAAACCTCCTAAAGAGGGAAAAAGTGCCCCCGCGGTCCTAAGTGTGTTCACACACAACACTGCCTATATATATGGCAACAATCATATGAGGACGAATCAATCATCTCTACTAGCCATAGAAGTGATTTGAATATCCTCACATGTTGAGACAACCTTTTGTGAGGAAAAACATAGGGTGATCAAATTAAGAAACTAGTGAGAGACTGAATGACTAGAAGGATAGACCGAAACTTGTTTAGAGAAATTTTCAAGATATATCTCATTAACTTGCATATTATAAATTATTAAGATTATAACTCCATGAAGATTTGAATAGTTAACGTGTGAATGCCATCTATTGGATGCTTTACACTAGGATGATCATCCAAGATCTTGAACCCATCTTAGACAAACATGGGTCTAACTTCAAATGTGTAATTCCCAGAGGATCATGCTCTTAGATGTGTTTATCCCAAGATACTAGATGTGTAATTTTTAGAAAATTAATCATCTCAGACGTGTTAATCCTGATAATCTTTGGATGTGTCAATCCCAAGGCACCAGATGTGTAATTCTCAAAAAATAAAGATCTCAGATATATTAATCCAGAGGGCCTTTAGATGTGGCACTATGATAAGTATTGGATAGTTTTGAACTTTTCATGGATATAATGAAAGAAGCAAGCTCACCCTAAAAATCATAAGAAATGCCGAATTAGTTGGAAGCATTGTTGTCAATCTTACCACCCACTAGAACCAAAATCAGTTATGGGATACCATGAAATTACACCTTCGTGAAAGGTTTTGCCCTCTAGGATTTTGAGAGGATAAAATGAATGAATTTTTGGAGCTAACCCAAGAAAGGAAGACCCTAAAAGAATACCACCAAACTTTTGTTAAACTTCTCCGATTTGCTCTAGAGATGGATGAGGTAACTCTTCTCCATGGATTCATTTGGAAGCTTAATCTACCTTTGAATAACCTCATCAAGAATGTAAAACTATCCTCTATTTCAGAAGCCATAATTATAGCCAGAGACTATGATAAAGTTTTTTTTATACAGAAAGTATCGAGAAGGACATGAGTATAGCCGGACGGCAGAGACGTTAGTAAGGCTCGGAGTTGGCTCATGGTATCCCTCATACCATTGGGAGAATGAGGTTCGCCGATTGAGGCGAGTGATTGTGATGCAGCCTAGTTCTGAGGGCCCAGGCTAGTGCGGTGAATTAGCCCACCCTAGTGTGCAGACATCCCTCTGAGGGGCGGCAAGATCGAGCGATGGAGCCTGAGAGGGCAACAGGCTAGCTTGAGTCCTCGCCAGCGGGGCGGGGCCGACGATGAGGTGTATGATCCCGTGGGGTTTTGCCTAGCATGTAGAGGCTAGAAGGCTAAATTCTAGATCATCGGCAGAATAAAGGAAAAGAATAAGAGAGCCGGTTTGGCTTCTATGGAAGTGATTCATAAATCAACTTTTTATGTATATATCTTGTCTTTGGCATGATTGTATTGTGTAAAAAGGTTGTTTTAACAAACCTTGTGAAAAGGGTCGTAATTAAGGACCATGTTTATTTATGTCAAACAGTGTGGTAGGATTAATTAGAAAACAAATTGACGCGTGAGTAGGGTGGAAAGTGGGAGGATGGAATGCCCCGATGGCACCATCCTACGGACGGGTGGACCCGATTAGTCGAGTAGCTTTCTAATAGATTAAGTGAAAACCCTATGCTAGATATTTAGGTTCTTGGGCAACTCTATTCTAGAAGACTAGGTCAGCGGCGGCTGTGCCTTGCATGGATGAGGAAAAAAGCATTGCCTCTAGAAATCAAGTCTAGTAGTTGCCCAATTTATGATAAATTACCCTATGGGTGATTTGACTTTTAGAAGATCACGCTTCCCCTCTGGGATAGGACTAGGTCTTATCTATGAATCGTATCCTTGAATCTCTACATGGTGAAGGTGTCGATAAATAAGAAATTATCTCCAAGTTAAGACTTAGTGGACTATATTAAGTGTTTCTCCTATTTTAGAAGGGGGGAACCTTACAATTGGTATCAGAGCCGATGTTCGTTCCTAGGATTTGTTTTTCAAAGGTTAACTATCAAGGGATTAAAACAAGTGATTGTTTATCATATGAGGACGAATCAATCATCTCTACTGGCTATAGAAGTGATTTGAATATCCTCACATGTTGAGACAATCATCCTATGAAATTGTGCTTGTAACTTGGGGGTGCACACGCAATATATTTGTACAATAAATTTGAGAAATAAGATTGGGGAGAAAACATTTTGTGAGGAAGAACATAGGGTGATCAGATTAAGAAACTAGTGAGAGACTGAATGACTAGAAGGATAGACCGAAACTTGTTTAGAGAAATTTTCAAGATATATCTTATTAACTTACATATTATAAATTATGAAGATTATAACTCCATGAAAATTTGAATAGTTAACGTGTGAATGCCATCTATTGGATGCTTTACACTAGGATGATCATCCAAGATCTTGAACACCCATCTCAGATAAACATGGGTCTAACTTCAAATGTGTAATTCCCAGAGGATCATGCTCTTAGATGTGTTAATCCTAAGATACTAGATGTGTAATTTTTAGAAAATTATTCATCTCAGACGTGTTAATCCTGATAATCTTTGGATGTGTCAATCCCAAGGCACCAGGTGTGTAATTCTCAAAAAATCAAGATCTCAGATATATTAATCCAGAGTGCCTTTAGATGTCGCACTATGATAAGTATTTGATAGTTTTGAACTTTTCATGGATACAATGAAAGAAGCAAGTTCACCCTAAAAATCGTAAGAAATATCGAATTAGTTGGAAGCACTGTTGTGATTTTTGGAGCTAATCCAAGAAAGGAACACCCTAAAAGAATACCACCAAACTTTTGTTAAACTTCTCCGATTTGCTCTAGAGATGGATGAGGTAACTCTTCTCCATCGATTCATTTGGAAGCTTAATCTACCTTTGAATAACCTCATCAAGAATGTAAAACTATCCTCTATTTCAGAAGCCATAATTATAGCCGGAGACTGTGTGATAAAGTTTTTTTATATATAGAAAGTGTCAAGAAGGACATGAGTCCTTCCATGTTAATCAAGAAGAGGTCTCCTAATTCAAGAGGAACGTCAAGCCCACCCTTGGCTACAAGGAATCATGAGCTAGAGCAAAAATTAGTTCAAGAAATAGGGATAGCTGGGTTAAAGATAACCGAATTCAACAAGTATTTCTATGAGCAAATAGAGGAGGATTGGTGCAAGATTCATGTGAAGTAATGTGCATGATGAATAGAGGTATTCTACAAGACGATACTAAGATTATGAAATTGCTATCATAGGTTAGATTGCGTAAAGGATTGATTCCCTTATGTTTTTCCATGATAATTTGTTAAGTACCATACTGCATGGGGGTATAGAATAAGGAATTCGAAGGTTCATATCATATGAGAGGTATATGGATGCATGAACTTAGGATAATAAGGCCAATTAACTTTAGAATAAAGACCTTTTGGAGGCACAACAAAACGAGCCAAACACATGAAATAAAGGACTCTTTAAGAACAATGTTTAGATAAAAGAAGATTTTTACATAGTGGGGACACCACTTTGAAAGAAATAGGAGGATTTTTACATAGTGGGGACACCACTTTGAAAGAAATAGGAGGATTTACTTAGATACTACCCTAGCTCGCGAGATGAGGACATCTCGAATCTTTTAAGTGGGGGAGATTGTAAGGTCCCTCTCCCAAGCCACGTATGTATGTGTCTCTTTTAATATAGATTTCCAGAAGGAAAGAGAGTGCACTTAGAGAAGAGAGACAATAAGGCTAGAAACATTAGGAAAGTGTTAGAATAAAAATATTAGCTTTAAAAAAACCATAAAAGAAATAAGAAGATAAGATTAGTTCTATTAAGAGATTTGTATCTCTCAAAATAGATATTCGAATTTAGGTGATAGGAGGTCGTATTTAGAGTACTTTTACATAGAGTCCATGCATACTAAAAATATGAAAAAATAATACGTTTCTAAAGATGGCACGTTTGTGGCTATATACAGACGTTTTTGTCTATTCTGCCCGTGTTGGCTTGTAGACTAGATGCCTTCCGATTCTTTTGACTGGTTATATGACCATATTGTGAGTTTTAATGAGAGAGTTATGGATGAAACAATTTGCTGATTCTGTCAGGGTCTCTACACAGGAAAAACTTTAATAAGGCAGCAAGTAATCCTAGAGCTTGAGATGTGTATATCCCTTCATTCTTATCTAATATCTTAGAAGAGAAGGTTAGATTACTATGGTCTTTCGGAGGAAGAGACCAAAACTCCATAGCTTTTCTTTTAGAGAAGGAATAGTATGCCGTAGCCCTGTAGAGAAGGCTATTTTGCCATAAACCTTAGAAAGAGAGAAGAGTCACAGTATGAGTAAGAGGAGATAAAGCTTGGGGATGATTGGATGATTTCAATCATAAGAGAAGGTATTAGAAGACTCTATTCTCATATGTCAAGTTCTAAAGCTCTTGTTAACGAGCAAAGACAACGATAAACGACAAATTTCTATAAGGTATATACATATTTTGTTTTTCAATTATATATCATTCTTAGGGGTTAAAGTATAGCCCCGGCTTCTCTATTAATTTTGTTAATAGTGATCTATTTGATTGAATTACTATTTAAAGTTTGTATTCTTTTAAACAACGTATAGCCGGACGACGGAGATGTTAGTAAGACATGGAGTTGGCCCATGGTATCCCTCATACCATTGGGAGAATGAGGTTCGCCGATTGAGGCAAGTGATTGTGATGCTGCCTAGTTCTGAGGGCCCAGGCTAGTGCGGTGAATTAGCCCACCCTAGTGTGCAGACATCCCTCTGAGGGGCGACAAGATCGAGTGATGGAGCCACAGGCCAGCTTGAGTCCTTGCTAGCGGCCGACGATGAGGTGTATGGTCCCGTGGGGTTTTGCCCAGCATATAGAGGCTCAAAGGCTGAATTCTATATCATCGGCAAAATAAAGGAAAAGAATAAGAGAGCCGGTTTGGCTTCTATGGAATTGATTCGTGCATCAACTTTTTATGTATATATCTTATCTTTGGCATGATTGTATTGTGTAAAAAGGCTATTTTAACAAACCTTGTGAAAAGGGCCGTAATTAAGGAACATGTTTATTTATGTCAAACAGTGTGGTAGGATTAATTAGAAAACAAATTGATGCGTGAGTAGGATGGAAAGTGGGAGGATGGAATGCCCTGATAGCACCATCCTACGGACGAGTGGACCCGATTAGTCGGGTAGCTTTCCAATATATTAAGTGAAAGCCCTACGCTAGAAAATTAGGTTCTTGGGCAACTCTATTCTAGAAGACTAGGTCATCCGGCGGATATGCCTTGCATGGATGAGGAAAAAAGCGTTGCCTCTAGAAATCAAGTCTCGTAGTTGCTCAATTTATGATAAATTACCCTATGGGTGATTTGACTTTTAAAAGATCACGCTTCCCCTGTGGGATAGAACTAGGTCTTACCTATGAATCGTATCCTTGCATCTCTACATGGTCAAGGTGTCGATAAATAAGAAATTATCTCCAAGTTAAGACTTAGTGGACTATCTTAAGTGTTTCTCCTATTTTAGAAGGGGGAACCTTACAATTGGTATGAGAGCCGATCTTTGTTCCTAGAATTTTTTTTTCAAAGGTTAACTATCAAGGGATTAAAACAAGTGATTGTTTATTATATGAGGACGAATCAATCATCTCTACTGGCCATAAAAGTGATTTAAATATCCTCACATGTTGAGACAATCATCCTATGAAATTGTGCTTGTATCTTGGGGGTACACACGCAAGATATTTGTACAATAAATTCGAGAAATAAGATTCAGGAGAAAACCTTTTGTGAGGAAAAACTTAGGGTGATCAAATTAAGAAACTAGTGAGAGACTGAATGACTAGAAGGATAGACCAAAACTTGTTTAGAGAAATTTTCAAGATATATCTCATTAAATTGCATATTATAAATTATTAAGATTATAACTCCATGAAGATTTGAATAGTTAACGTGTGAATGCCATCTATTGGATGCTTTACACTAGGATGATCATCCAAGATCTTGAACCCATCTTAGACAAACATGGGTCTAACTTCAGATGTGTAATTCCCAGAGGATCATGCTCTTAGATGTGTTAATCCCAAGATACTAGATATGTGTAATTTTCACAAAAAATTAATCATCTCAGACGTGTTAATCCTGATAATCTTTGGATGTGTCAATCCCAAGGCACCAAATGTGTAATTCTCAAAAAATGAAGATCTCAGATATATTAATCCAGAGTGCCTTTAGATGTGGCATTATGATAGGTATTTGATAGTTTTGAACTTTTCATAGATATAATGAAAGAAGCAAGTTCACCCTTGCTCGTGTAGAAATCGTAAGAAATGATGAATTAGTTGGAAGCATTGTTGTCAATCTAACCACCCACTAGAACCAAAATCAGTTATGGGATACTATGAAATTACACCTTCGTGAAAGGTTTTGCCCTCCAGGATTTCGAGAGGATAAAATGAATGAATTTTTGGAGCTAACCCAAGAAAGGAAGACCCTAAAAGAATACCACCAAACTTTTGTTAAACTTCTCTGATTTGCTCTAGAGATGGATGAGGTAACTCTTCTCGATGGATTCATTTGGAAACTTAATCTACCTTTGAATAACCTCATCAAGAATGTAAAACTATCCTCTATTTCAGAAGCCATAATTATAGCCAGAGACTGTGATAAAGTTTTTTTTTATATAGAAAGTGTCGAGAAGGACATGAGTCCTTCCATGTTAATCAGGAAGAGGTCTCCTAATTCAAGAGGAACGTCAAGTCCACCCTTGGCTACAAGGAATCATGAACTAGAGCAAAAATTAGGTCAAGAAATAGGGATAGTTGGGTTAAAGATAACCGAATTCAACAAGTATTTCTATGAGTAAATAGAAGAGGATTGGTGCAAGATTCATGTGAAGTAATGTGCATGATGAATAGAGGTATTCTACAAGACGATACTAAGATTATGAAATTGCTATCATAGGTTAGATTGCGTAAAGGATTGATTACCTTATATTTTTCCATGATAATAGGAGGTTGTATTTAGAGTACTTTTACATACTTAGAGTCCATGCATACTAAAAATATGGTAAAACAACACGTTTCTAAAGATGGCACGTTTGTGGCTATATACAGACGTTTTTGCCTTTTCTGCCCACGCAAGCTTGTAGACCAGATGCCTTCTGGTTCTTTGGACTAGTTATATGACCATATTTTGAAGTTTAATTAGAGAGTTATGGCCGAAACAATTTACTGCTTCTGTCAGGGTCTCTACACAGGAAAAACTGTAATAAGGCAGCAAGTAATCCTAGAGCTTGAGATGTATATATCCCTTCATTCTTATCTAATATCTTAGAAGAGAAGGCTAGATTGCTATGGTCTTTTGGAGGAAGAGACCACCAAAACTCCATAGCTCTTCTTTTAGAGAAGGAATAGTATGCCGTAGCCCTGTAGAGAAGGCTATTTTGCCATAAACTTTAGAAAGAGAGAAGAGTCACAGTATGAGTAAGAGGAGATAAAGCTTGGGGATGATTGGATGATAGTCACAGTACAAGTAAGAGGAGATAAAGCTTGGGGATGATTGGATGATTTCAATCATAAGAGAAGATATTAGAAGACTCTATTCTCATATGTCAAGTTCTAAAGCTCTTGTTAACGAGCAAAGGCAACGATAAACAACAAATTTCTATAAGGTATATACATATTTTATTTTTCAATTATATATCAGTCTTAGGGGTTGAGGTATAGCCCCGGCTTCTCTATTAACTGTTAATAGTGATCTATTTGATTGATTTACTAGTTAAAGTTTGTATTCTTTTAAACAACAGCATATACCTTAATAAAGAATGTCTTCTCGCAATCTCGAGTTGAAATACTAAAATCTTTGTGAAAAGGATTGTTTTCTTGAGAAGGTAACATGGATTCTGGTCCTATAGTTTAGTGAGTAAATGGATTGTTATCTTGGTTAAATTGAGATACAGGTACAACTCTCCCTGCCTTGACGACGTTGCCCCATTCTTGTGCTTGTATAGCCAGACGGCGGAGACATTAGTAAGGCTCGGAGTTGGCCCATGGTATCCCTCATACCATTGGGAGAATGAGGTTTGTCGATTGAGGCAAGTGATTGTGATGCTGCCTAGTTCTGAGGGCCCAGGCTAGTGCGGTAAATTAGCCCACCCTAGTGTGCAGACATTCCTCTGAGGGATCGAGCGATGGAGCCTGAGAGGGCAACAGGCCAGCTTTGGTCCTCGCCAAGCGGCCAACGATGAGGTGTATGGTCCCGTGGGGTTTTCCCTCGTCGTCGTATGTAGAGGCTGGAAGGCCGAATTCTAGATCATCGGGAGAATAAAGAAAAAGAATAAGAGAGCCAGTTTGGCTTGTATGGAATTGATTCATGTATCAACTTTTTATATATATATCTTGTCTTTGGCATGATTGTATTGTGTAAAAAGGTTGTTTTAACTAATCTTGTGAAAAGGGTCGTACTTAAGGAACATGTTTATTTATGTCAAACACTGTGGTGGGATTAATTAGAAAACAAATGGACGCGTGAGTAGGGTGGAAAGTGGGAGGATGGAATGCCCCGATGGCACCATCCTACGGACGGGTGGACCTGATTAGACGAGTAGCTTTCCAACAGATTAAGTGAAAGCCCTACGCTAGATAATTATGTTCTTGGGAACCTCTATTCTAGAAGACTAGGTCAGCGACTGTGCCTTGCATGGATGAGGAAAAAAGCATTGCCTCTAGAAATCAAGTCTAGTAGTTGCCCAATTTATGATAAATTACCCTATGGGTGATTTGACTTTTAGAAGATCACGCTTTCCCTGTGGGATAGGACTAGGTCTTACCTATGAATCGTATCCTTGAATCTCTACATGGTCAAGGTGTCGATAAATAGGAAATTATCTCCAAGTTAAGACTTAGTGGACTATATTAAGTGTTTCTCCTATTTTAGAAGGGGGGAACCTTACAATTGGTATCAGAGCCGATCTTCGTTCCTAGGATTTGTTTTTCATAGGTCAACTATCAAGGGATTAAAACAAGTGATTGTTTATCATATGAGGACGAATCAATCATCTCTAGTGGCCATAGAAGTGATTTGAATATCCTCAAATGTTAAGACAATCATCCTATGAAATTATGCTTGTATCTTGGGGGTGTACACGCAAGATATTTGTACAATAAATTTGAGAAATAAGATTGGGAAGAAAACCTTGGGGTTTTGCCCAGCATGTAGAGGCTGGAAGGCCGAATTTTAGATCATCAGCAGAATAAAGGAAAAGAATAAGAGAGCCGGTTTGGCTTCTATGGAATTGATTCATGTATCAACTTTTTATGTATATATCTTGTCTTTGGCATGATTGTATTAAGTAAAAAGGCTATTTTAACAAACCTTGTGAAAAGGGCCATAATTAAGGAACATGTTTATTTATGTCAAACAGTGTGGTAGGATAAATTAGAAAATAAATTGATGCGTGAGTAGGGTGGAAAGTGGGAGGATGGAAAATCACCGGGTCCACCATCCTACACGGGTGGACCCGATTAGTTGGGTTGCTTTCCAAAAGATTAAGTGAAATCCCTACACTAGATAATTACGTTCTTGGGCAACTCTATTTTAGAAGACTAGGTCAGCAGCTGTGCCTTGCATGGATGAGGAAAAAAGCATTGCCTCTAGAAATTAAGTCTAGTAGTTTATGATAAATTACCCTATGGGTGATTTGACTTTTAGAAGATCACGCTTCCCCTGTGGGATAGGACTAGGTCTTACCTATGAATCGTATCCTTGAATCTCTACATGGTGAAGCTATCGATAAATAAGAAATTATATCCAAGTTAAGACTTAGTGGACTATATTAAGTGTTTCTCCTATTTTAGAAGGGGGAACCTTAGAATTGGTATCAGAGCCGATCTTCATTCCTAGGATTTGTTTTTCAAAGGTTAACCATCAAGGGATTAAAACAAGTGATTGTTTATCATATGAGGACGAATCAATTTCCTATACTGGCCATAGAAGTGATTTGAATATCCTCACATGTTGAGACAATCATCCTATGAAATTGTGCTTGTATCTTGGGGGTGCACACGCAAGATATTTGTACAATAAATTTGAGAAATAAGATTGGGGAGAAAACCTTTTGTGAGAAAAAACATAGGGTGATCAAATAAAGAAACTAGTGAGAGACTGAATGACTAGAAGGATAGACCGAAACTTGTTTAGAGAAATTTTCAAGATATATCTTATTAACTTGCATATTATAAATTATTAAGATTATAACTCCATGAAGATTTGAATAGTTAATGTGTGAATGCCATCTATTGGATGCTTTACACTAGGACGATCATCCAAGATCTTGAACCCATCTCAGACAAACATGGGTCTAACTTCAAATGTGTAATTCCCAGAGGATCATGCTCTTAGATGTGTTAATCCCAAGATACTAGATGTGTAATTTTTAAAAAATTAATCGAGTCTCAGACGTGTTAATCCTGATAATCTTTGTTTGTGTCAATCCCAAGGCACCAGATGTGTAATTCTCAAAAAATGAAGATCTTAGATATATTAATCCAGAGTACCTTTAGATGTGGCACTATGATAAGTATTTGATAGTTTTGAACTTTTCATGGATACAATGAAAGAAGCAAGTTCACCCTAAAAATTATAAGAAATGCCGAATTATTTGGAAGCATTGTTGTCAATCTAACCACCCACTAGAACCAAAATCAGTTATGGGATACCATGAAATTACACCTTCGTGAAAGGTTTTGCCCTCCAGGATTTCGAGAGGATAAAATGAATGAATTTTTGGAGCTAACCCAAGAAAGGGAGACCCTAAAAGAATACCACCAAACTTTTGTTAAACTTCTCTAATTTGCTCTAAAGATGGATGAGGTAACTCCTCTCATTGGATTCATTTGGAAACTTAATCTACCGTTGAATAACCTCATCAAGAATGTAAAACTATCCTCTATTTTAGAAGCCATAATTATAGCCAGAGACTTTGATAAAGTTTTTTTTATATATAAAGTGTCGAGAAGGACATGAGTCCTTCCATGTTAATCAAGAAGAGGTCTCCTAATTCAAGAGGAACGTCAAGCCCACCCTTGGCTACAAGGAATCATGAACTAGAGAAAAAATTAGGTCAAGAAATAGGGATAGCTGGGTTAAAGATAACCGAATTCAACAAGTATTTCTATGAGTAAATAGAAGAGGATTGGTGCAAGATTCATGTGAAGTAATGTGCATGATGAATAGAGGTATTCTACAAGACAATACTAAGATTATGAAATTGCTATCATAGGTTAGATTGCGTAAAGGATTGATTCCCTTATGTTTTTCCATGATAATTTGTTAAGTACCATACTGCATGGGGGTATAGAATAAGGAATTCGAAGGTTCATATCATATGAGAGGTATATGGATGCATGAACTTAGGATAATAAGGCCAATTAACTTTAGAATAAAGACCTTTTGGAGGCACAACAAAACGATCCAAACACATGAAATAAAGGACTCTTTAAGAACAATGTTTAGATAAAAGAATATTTTTACATAGTGGGGACACCACTTTGAAAGAGACAGGAGGATTTACTTAGATACTATCCCAGCGCACGAGATGAGGACATCTCGAATCTTTTAAGTGGGGGAGATTGTAAGGTCCTTCTCCCAAGCCACGTATGTATGTGTCTCTTTTAATATAGATTTCAAGAAGGAAAGAGAGTGCACTTAGAGAAGAGAGACAATAAGGCTAGAAACATTAGGAAAGTGTTAGAATAAAAATATTAGCTTCAAAAAAAATCCTAAAAGAAATAAGAAGATAAGAATAGTTCTATTAAGAGATAAGTATCTCCAAAAATAAAAATTCAAATTTAGGTGATAGGAGGTCGTATTTAGAGTACTTTTACATACTTAGAGTCCATGCATACTAAAAATATGAAAAAACAATACGTTTCTAAAGATGGCACGTTTGTGGCTATATATAGACGTTTTTGCCTATTCTGCCCACGTAAGCTTGTAGACTAGATGCCTTCCGATTCTTTCAAGTGGTTTTATGACCATATTCTGAGTTTTTATCAGAGAGTTATGGCCGAAACAATTTGTTGATTCTGTCAGGGTCTCTACACAAGAAAAACTGTAATAAGGCAGCAAGTAATCCTAGAGCTTGAGATGTATATATCCCTTCATTCTTATCTAATATCTTAGAAGAGAAGTTAGATTACTATGGTCTTTCAGAGAAAGAGACCAAAACTCCATAGCTTTTCTTTTAGAGAAGGAATAGTATGCCGTAGCCCTGTAGAGAAGGCTATTTTGCCATAAACCTTAGAAAGAGAGAAGAGTCACAGTACGAGTAAGAGGAGATAAAGCTTGGGGATGATTGGAGGATTTCAATCATAAGAGAAGGTATTAGAAGACTCTATTCTTATATGTCAAGTTCTAAAGCTCTTGTTAACGAGCAAAGGCAACGATAAACGACAAATTTCTATAAGGTATATACATATTTTGTTTTTCAATTATATATCATTCTTAGGGGTTGAGGTATAGCCCCGGCTTCTCTATTAATTGTTAATAGTGATCTATTTAATTGATTTACTATTTAAAGTTTGTATTCTTTTAAACAATAGCATATGCCTTAATAAAGAATGTCTTATCACAATCTCGAGTTGAAATACTAAAATCTTTGTGAAAAGGATTGTTTTCTTAAGAAGGTAACATGGATTCTAGTCCTATGGTTTAGTGAGTGAATTGATTGTTATCTTGGTTAAATTAAGGTACATGTACAACACTCTTTGCCTTGACGACACTGCCCGTTCTTATGCTTGTATAGCCGGACAGCGGGAGACGTCAATAAGGCCCGGAGTTGGCCCATGGTATCCCTCATACCATTGGGAGAATGAGGTTCGCCGATTGAGGCGAGTGATTGTGACGCTGCCTAGTTTTGAGGGCCCAGGCTAGTGCTGTGAATTAGCCCACCCTAGTGTGCAGACATCCCTCTGAGGGGCGGCACGATTGAGTGATGGAACCTGAGAGGGCGACAGGCCCCAGCTTGAGTCCTCGCCAGCGGCGGCCGACGATGAGGTGTATGGTCTCGTGGGGTTTCGCCCAGCATGTAGAGGCTGGAAGGCCGAATTCTAGATCATCTCGGCAGAATAAAGGAAAAGAATAAGAGAGGCAGTTTGGCTTCTATGGAATTGATTCATATATCAACTTTTTATGTATATATCTTGTCTTTGGCATGATTGTATTGTGTAAAAAGACTGTTTTAACAAACCTTGTGAAAAGGGCCATAATTAAGGAACATGTTTATTAACAAACATTGTGAAAAGGGCCGTAATTAAGAAACATGTTTATTTATGTCAAACAGTATGGTAGGATTAATCAGAAAACAAATTGACGCGTGAGTAGGGTGCAAAGTGGGAGGATGGAATGCCCCGATGGCACCATCCTACGGACGGGTACTGGACCCGATTAGACGGGTAGCTTTCCAACATATTAAGTGAAAGCCCTATGCTAGATAATTAGGTTCTTGGGCAACTCTATTCTAGAAGACTAGGTCAGTGGGGGCTGTGCCTTGCATGGATGAGGAAAAAAGTGTTGCCTCTAGAAATCAAGTCTAGTAGTTGCCCAATTTATGATAAATTACCCTATGGGTGATTTGACTTTTAGAAGATCACGCTTCCCCTGTGGGACATGACTAGGTCTTACCTATGAATCGTATCCTTGAATCTCTACATGGTCAAGGTGTCAATAAATAGGAAATTATCTCCAAGTTAAGACTTAGTGGACTATATTAAGTGTTTCTCCTATTTTAGAAGGGGGGAACCTTACAATTGGTATCAGAGCCGTTCTTCGTTCTTCCTAGGATTTGTTTTTCAAAGGATAACTATCAAGGGATTAAAACAAGTGATTGTTTATCATATGAGGATGAATCAATCATCTCTACTGGCCATAGAAGTGATATGAATATCCTCACATGTTGAGACAATCATCCTATGAAATTGTGCTTGTATCTTGGGGGTGCACACGCAAGGTATTTGTACAATAAATTTGAGAAATAAGATTGGGGAGAAAATCTTAAGGTTTTGCCCATGTAGAGGCTGGAAGGCCGAATTCTAGATGATCGGCAGAATAAAGGAAAAGAATAAGAGAGCCAGTTTGGCTTCTATGGAATTGATTCATATCAACTTTTTATGTATATATCTTGTCTTTGGCATGATTGTATTGTGTAAAAAGGCTGCTTTAACAAACCTTGTAAAAAGGTCTCTAATTAAGGAACATGTTTATTTATGTCAAACAGTGTGGTAGGATTAATTAGAAAACAAATTAGTAGGGTGGAAAGTGGGAGAATGGAATGCCCCGATGGCACCATCCTACGGACGGCGGGTGGACCCGATTAGTCGAGTAGCTTTCCAACAGATTAAGTGAAAGCCCTATGCTAGATAATTAGGTTCTTGGGCAACTCTATTCTAGAAGACTAGGTCAGCGGGCTGTGCCTTGCATGGATGAGGAAAAAAGTGTTGCCTCAGAAATCAAGTCTAGTAGTTGCCCAATTTATGATAAATTACCCTATGGGTGATTTGACTTTTAGAAGATCACGCTTCCCCTGTGGGATAGAACTAGGTCTTACCTATGAATCGTATCCTTGAATCTCTACATGGTCAAGGTGTCGATAAATAAGAAATTATCTCTAAGTTAAGACTTAGTGGACTATATTAAGTGTTTCTCCTATTTTAGAAGGGGGGAGCCTTACAATTGGTATCAGAGCCAATCTTCGTTCCTAGGATTTATTTTTCAAAGGTTAACTATCAAGGGATTAAAACAAGTGATTGTTTATCATATGAGGATGAATCAATCATCTCTACTGGCCAAAGAAGTGATTTGAATATTCTCACATGTTGAGACAATCATCCTATGAAATTGTGCTTGTATCTTGGGGGTGCACACGCAAGATATTTGTACAATAAATTTGAGAAATAAGATTGGGGAGAAAACCTTTTGTGAGGAAAAACATAGGGTGATCAAATTAAGAAACTAGTGAGAGACTACATGACTAGAAGGATAGACCGAAACTTGTTTAGAGAAATTTTCAAGATATATCCCATTAACTTGTATATTATAAATTATTAAGATTATAACTCCATGAAAATTTGAATAGTTAACGTGTGAATGCATTGGATGCTTTACACTAGGATGATCATCCAAGATCTTGAACCCATCTCAGACAAACATGGGTCTAACTTCAAATGTGTAATTCCCAGAGGATCATGCTCTTAGATGTGTTAATCCCAAGATACTAGATGTGTAATTTTCAAAAAATTAATCATCTCAGACGTGTTAATCCTGATAATCTTTGTTTGTGTCAATCCCAAGGCACCAGATGTGTAATTCTCAAAAAATGAAGATCTCAGATATATTAATCCAGAGTGCCTTTAGATGTGGCACTATGATAAGTATTTGATAGTTTTGAACTTTTCATGCATACAATGAAAGAAGCAAGTTCACCCTAAAAATCGTAAGAAATGCCGAATTAGTTGGAAGCACTGTTGTCAATCTAACCACCCACTAGAACCAAAATCATTATGGGATACCATGAAATTACACCTTCGTGAAAGGTTTTGCCCTCCAGGATTTCGAGAGGATAAAATGAATGAATTTTTGGAGCTAACCCAAGAAAGGAAGACCCTAAAAGAATACCACTAAACTTTTGTTAAACTTCTCCGATTTGCTCTAGAGATGGATGAGATAGCTCTTCTCCATCGATTCATTTGGAAGCTTAATCTACCTTTGAATAACCTCATCAATAATATAAAACTATCCTCTATTTTAGAAGCCATAATTATAGCCAGAGACTATTGGTAAAGTTTTTTTATATATAGAAAGTGTCGAGAAGGACATGTCCTTCCATGTTAATCAAGAAGAGGTCTCCTAATTCAAGAGGAATGTCAAGCCCACCCTTGGCTACAAGGAATCATGAGCTAGAGCAAAAATTAGGTCAAGAAATAGGGATAGCTGGGTTAAAGATAACCGAATTCAACAAGTATTTCTATGAGTAAATAGAAGAGGATTGGTGCAAGATTCATGTGAAGTAATGTGCATGATGAATAGAGGTATTCTACAAGACTATACTAAGATTATGAAATTGCTATCATAGGTTAGATTGCGTAAAGGATTGATTCCCTTATGTTTTTCCATGATAATAAGAGGTCGTATTTAGAGTACTTTTACATACCTAGAGTCCATGCATACTAAAAATATGAAAAAACAACACGTTTCTAAAGATAGCAGGTTTGTGGCTATATACAGACATTTTTGTCTATTCTGTCTATGCTAGCTTGTAGATCAGATGCCTTCCGATTCTTTTGACTGGTTATATGACCATATTCTTAGTTTTTATCATAGAGTTATGGTCGAAATAATTTATTGTTTCTTTCAGGGTCTCTACACAGGAAAAACTTTAAGAAGGCAGCAAGTAATCCTAGAGCTAGAGATGTATATATATTCCTTCATTCTTATCTAATATCTTAGAAGAGAAGGTTAGATTGCTATGGTCTTTCAGAGGAAGAGATCAAAACTCTATAGCTTTTCTTTTAGAGAAGGAATAGTATGCCATAGCCCTGTAGAGAAGGCTATTTTGCCATAAACCTTAGAAAGAGAGAAGAGTCACAGTACGAGTAAGAGGAGATAAAGCTTGGGGATGATTGGATGATTTCAATCATAAGAGAAGGTATTAGAAGACTCTATTCTCATATGTCAAGTTCTAAAGCTCTTGTGAACGAGTAAAGGCAACGATAAACGATAAATTTCTATAAGGTATATACATATTTTGTTTTTCAATTATATATCATTCTTAGGGGTTGAGGTATAGCCCCGGCTTCTCTATTAATTGTTAATAGTGATCTATTTGATTGATTTACTATTTAATTTTTGTATTCTTTTAAACAACAGCATATGCCTTAATAAAGAATGTCTTATCGCAATCTCGAGTTGAAATACTAAAATCTTTGTGAAAAGGATTGTTTTCTTGAGAAGGTAACATGGATTCTAGTCCTATGGGTGAGTGAGTAAATGGATTGTTATCTTGGTTAAATTAAGGTACAGGTACAACTTTCCCTGCCTTGACGATGCTGCCCCGTTCTTGTGCTTGAATACTCAGACGACGGAGATGTTAGTAAGGCTCGGAGTTGGCCCATGGTATCCCTCATACCATTGGGAGAATGAGGTTCGCCGATTGAGGCGAGTGATTATGATGCTGCCTAGTTCTGAGGGCCCAAGCTAGTGCGGTGAATTAGCCCACCCTATGAAAAGATGCAGGGAGGAAGAGAGCTTGAGCTCTTGCAAGCACACACACACTCACAAAACCCTAATAGAGAACACACAAGGTGAGAGGCTGAATATCTTCTTCTTCTTCACTCAACACTCAACACACCATATACAAGATAAGAGTACACATAATATGAAAGATACTCAACCAATACATACACGGGTTCTCTATAGTGTGAACCCAACTAAATGAGCTGGCGCTATAACTATGCCAGTCTCTAGAATGGCTGTCACATAGCCTGTCATCCCACTGGCCGCATATCACCCAAGATCTCACCAACCATACCAGTGGTGTAAGTGTGGGGCCTATCCCCCACCACCCCAGTGTCCACCGCCTCACTAGACGAGCTCGATATCTCAACACTTCCCCTCGAGCTCAACTCCATCTCATGTACACCAAGTGAAGCCCTGAATCTGCGGAGCTTCTCTGTACCCAATGCTTTGGTGAAGATGTCAGCTACCTGATCCTCTGTGCTGACATAAACAAGGTCAAGGTCTCTTGCCAAGACCTTCTCTTTGATGAAATGGTAGTGGACCTCTATATGCTTCGTGCGAGCATGAAAGATTGGGTTCCTGGACAACTATATACTGCTAATGTTGTCACAAAAAATGACAACTTGTCTATCCACTGATAGACCCAAATCTGCAAGTAGCTTTCTCAACCAAGCTACTTCACATGCTGCCATAGCAGCTCCTCTGTACTACTCGGCCTCTGTAGTACTAGATAGAGCAACCGTAGGCTGCTTCTTGCTGCTCCAAGTCACAGCAGCACTCCCCAAAGAAAACATGAATCCACTAGTAGATCTATCTGAGATACTACCAGCCCAATTAGCATCTGTGTACCCATGTACACATATCTCTGTCCCAGTCTCATAGAATAGTCCACAATGCAAAGTAGACCTCACATACCTCAGTATGCGTCTCACTGCATCCAAATGCAGTTTCCGTGGAACTTACATAAACTGACTCACCAACCCAACAGCATAGCTCAAATCTGGTTTGGTGATCATCAGCTTCCTACTATGTGCCTATCATAGTAGGATCCTCCAAGATCTCTCCTGAATCTGTACTCAACTTGCCATTCTGATCCAATGGCACTGAGATAGGCTTATAGCCTGTCATACCATACTTGGACAACATGTCCAAGCCATACTGTCTCTGCAGTAATCCAATACCATGTGGTGACCTAATCACCTCAATGCCCAAGAAATATCTGAGCTCCCCCAAATCCTTCATCTCAAACTTCTCTCTAAGCAAGATCTTTACATCAACAAAGATCTCTGCATCATGGTCCCCCGTAATGATCAGGTCATCTACATAGATGACAAAAAGCACAATCCCTCTATCACCATGTCTCACATACAACGAGAAATCTGCATTGGCTACATGAAAGCCAATAGTGACAAGATATTCAGAAATCTTGTCAGACCATGCTCTTGGTGCTTGCTTTAAGCCATACAAGGCTTTCTTCAACCTGCAAACATGCTCGGGGTGACTCACATCCTCATAACCAGGTGGCTGCAACATATACACCTCTTCTTGCAAATCCCCATGCAAGAATGCATTCTTTACATCCATCTGATGTAAAGACCATTGCTTTGACGCAGCCACTGCTATCACAACTCTCACTGTTGCCCTCTTGGCAACTGGGCTGAAAGTTTTCTCATAATCAATGCCATATGTCTGTGCATATCCTTTGGCTACCAACCTAGTCTTATACTTGTTTATGCTTCCATCACTGTTATGTTTTACTTTGTACACCCACTTGCATCCAATGGCTTTCTTGCCTTCAGGCAATTGCACTAAATCCCAAGTCTCATTTCCATATAGTGCATTCATCTCCTCATCCATAGCTTTCTCCCAACATACATTTCCAACAGCCTCATCAATGCATGTGGGCTCAACAACCTGCACAACCTTTGCCATATATGCATAGTGATGTGCCACATAACCATCATAGGTAAATCTCTGCATAGGATTTTTCACTCTCCCAGATCTTCGAAGCTTTTCATTCATGGCTTCCATAGCCTTCTTTACACCAGGTGTTCTCATAGCTCGGATCCCAAGCTCCTCATCAAGGCTCATATCTGAGCCACTAGACTCTCCATCAACATGAGAATGCCCTGCAGAAATGTCAGGCATATGAAGGGGCTCAACCACTTTCTCTTTTCCTTTACATGATGTACTAATCACATTTGTAGGACTGGTATTATGACACAGCCTGCCACTCCATGGTCTATCAACAGACCCACTAGATGAGGACTCTCCTGGTCCACTCAAAGACTATGATTGCTGACCTGCATTCTGTGCAACCACACTTCCACTCATATCAACCCCAATAGCTTCTTTTTCAGTAGCATACCAGCTGCTCATCTCATCAAAGACAACATCCCTGCTTATCCTCAACTCACGTGTAGCAGGGTTATAACACCTGTATCCCTTTTGCTCAAGGGAATATCTAATAAACATACATTTTTCAGCTTTTGGATCCAACTTAGTTCTCAGCTCATCTGGCACATGCACATATGCAATGCATCCAAAGACTTTCAGATGAGACAAATCTGGTATTCTGCCAGTAAACCTCTCCTCTGGAGTTACATCATGTATGGCTGCAGTTGAAGTCCTGTTCATGATGTATACTGCTATAGAAATAGCCTCAGCCCAATATCTATGCGGCATATTTTTCTCTCCATCAATGCTCGCGCAATCTCAGCAATGTGCCTGTTTTTCCGCTCAGCAACTCCATTTTGCTGTGGAGTGTATGATCTGCATGTAAACTGTCTCCGAATACCATTCTTCTTCAAAAATTCAGAGAACTCATTGGAGAAGTACTCTCCCCCTCCATTTGACCTTAGGCACTTTACATATTTCCCTGTTTGCTTTTTAACCAAAACTCTGAAATTCTGAAAGTGAGTGAACGCCTCACTCTTCTCCTTCATGAAATATACCCACACTTTCCTTGTGTGGTCATCAATGAAAGTCACATAATACCTGCAGCCTCCCATAGACATGGTCTTTGTAGGACCCCATACATCTGAATGCACAACATCTAGTGCATTTCTACTCACATATCTATTACGTGGAAATACATGCTTTGTTTGCTTTCCAAATTGGCATGCTTCACATATTCTCTGCATACCTTCCACTTTAAACTTTGGCAGCCCTGTCACAATTCCTTTAGTCTGCATAGACTTCTTTCGCTGCACATTCACATGTCCAATTCTTTTATGCCAAATGTCTGTGTCTGCAACAATCCCTGAACCATTTTCAAACATCGCAGCACTCATTTCAGGCATGTCTACATTCAATGTAAACATTCTGCCCACTCTGTTGCCTTTTGCAACCAACTTGCACTTGTCTTTAAAGTCTTCAACATAACAACCATCAGGGTTAAACCGAACCTGCAAACCCTGCTCAATCATCTGGCCAACTGAAACCAGATTCTTTGTTATGTTCAGAACGTGAAGTACATCTGCAAGGTACTTCACTTTGTCATCCTGCATAGACAATGGCATATCTCCAACATTGGCAATTGGATGAGCAGTGTTATCCCCTGTTTCCACAAAACCTGGTCTTTCCGGGGTTTTCATCTCCTTGAGCCACTCCCCATGACTTATCATGTGGTTTGAAGTACCTGAATCCACATAACATACATCATCTTTTTGTGCTGCTTCAACATTTTCAGACATGGCATTCACGACATGCTGCAGAACAAAAAACCTTTCATTATCCTCATTGTTTCTGCTTGAGGATGCATAGTTCTGCTGCACTTTCCCATTTTGCATGTCAGCTTTCTTCTTATAACATTTTGCTTGCACATGTCCAGGCTTACCACAATAATAGCATTCACGTGCATCATTATACTGCCTTTGCCAATCTCCACAGCCTCTTTGACTCCCCCTGCCTCTGAATTTGCCTCTTCCACCTGCGTGTTGTTATTGTTGTTGTTGTGTATTCTGGGACTGTTGTTGTTGCTACTGGCCATAATTCTGATTACCTATTTGGCCACCTCCTTGACCGCGTCCATGGCCTCCTCTACCTCGTCCTCTTGTGTAGAAGGCCTGTTGCTCTGAGCTGTTTTTGTTTTGTGAAGACTGTTGGTCTTCACCCAAGCTCTTCTCTTCTATAATCAGCATAGACACCAAATCTGTAAAGTTGGGAATGTTTTCCCGAGTCTAAATAGACGTCTTGAATGCCTTATATTGTGGCCTAAGACCACATAGACAGACTTCCACCTTATCATCATCATCTACTGACACACTAATAGATGCAAGGGATTCCACAATACCCTTTATCTTCAATGCATAGTCATTCACAGACATGCTCTTTTTCTCCACAGTATGAAGTTCGTTCTTCAACTGTATCTTTTGTGCCTTGGTATTTGTTTCATAGAGTTTAACCAAGGTGTCCCCCGCCTCCTTGGGAGACTTGGCATCCTGAATGTGCCCAATCATGGTGTCATGTATACTAATGGAGAGACAATACATAACTTTCCTGGCTCCTTGGTTCCAGTCTTTAAACTCTTTCACATCTGCAGAGCAGTCGGCCGGTATCTCTGGTGCCTCTTCATGCTCACCTTCTATGTAGTCCCAATAGCCCTTTTCCATCAGGAAATTCGTCAACCTGAACCTCCAAGCATGGAAGTTATTCTCAAGCTTCTCAGCCACAATCTGGGTTATGCCATCATTTGACATCTTGCCAGACACAATTTTACCAGAAACAGCACTCTGGTTTTACTGCTGTATTTTCTGCAGCGGTATTGTAGTACTCTCAAATGTCACAACCAGTGACTTCAATGTATATACATACATGCAACTATTGACCTCTTTTGCAGCACCCATAGTGTTTGCACAAACAATCTATCTTCCTACAGTTCTCAAAACGGAGTTCTGTAGAGAATCGATGACTTACTCGCAATGCTCGAAATCGCTTGCTTTCTGAAAAATGAATGTCTAGACGCGCCCGAAACACGTTTTCGGCCCAGAATATTATGTCCAATAGTTGCCCTATATCTTTACTCCCCACGAAGAAAGCTCCTCAATTAGAGATCGTTTATCGGTGCCTCCTGTAGAGCTCCCGACAAGGGTGTACTCACCAACACAAATAGGAAAGAGTAGTTGAAGCTCTTACCCTCGTACCGCTTCCTGTGGTTCCCTTGCTTGCAGCTCAGCCTTTAGCGTACGAACCAGGCTCTGATACCATGAAAAGATGTAGAGGGGAAGAGAGCTTGAGCTCTTGCAAGCACACACTCACTCACAAAACCCTAATAGAGAACACACAAGGTGAGAGGCTGAATATCTTCTTCTTATTCACTCAACACTCAACACACCATATACAAGATAAGAGTACACATAATATGAAAGGTACTCAACCAATACATACATGGGTTCTCTATAGTGTGAACCTAACTAAACGAGCTGGCGCTATAACTATGCCAGTCTCTAGAATGGCTGTCACACAGCCTGTCATCCCACTGGCCGCATATCACCCAAGATCTCACCAACCATGCCAGTGGTGTAAGTGTGGGGCCTATCCCCCAGGCGGGTCATCAGTGTCCACTGCCTCACTAGACGAGCTCGATATCTCAACACCCTAGTGTGTAGACATCCCTCTGAGGGGCGCCAGGATCGAGCGATGGAGCTGGAGAGGGCGACAGGCCCCAGCTTGAGTCCTCGCTACGATTAGGTGTATGGTCCCGTGGGGTTTTGCCCAGCATGTAGAGACTGGAAGGCCGAATTCTAGATCATCGGTAGAATAAAGGAAAAGAATAAGAGAGTCGGTTTGGCTTCTATGGAATTGATTCATGTATCAACTTTTTATGTATATGTCTTGTCTTTGGCATGATTGTATTCTGTAAAAAGTCTGTTTTAACAAACCTTGTGAAAAGGGCTATAATTAAGAAACATGTTTATTTATGTCAAACAGTGTGGTAAGATTAATTAGAAAACAAATTAATGCATGAGTAGGGTGGAAAGTGGGAGGATAAAATGCCCCCATGGCACCATCCTACAGACATGTGGACCCAATTAGTCAGGTAGCTTTCCAATAGATTAAGTGAAAGTCCTACGCTAGATAATTAGGTTCTTGGGCAACTCTATTCTAGAAGACTAGGTCAGCGGGGCTGTGCCTTGCATGGATGAGGAAAAAAGCGTTGCCTCTAGAAATCAAGTCTAGTAGTTGTCCACTTTATAATAAATTACCCTATGGGTGATTTGACTTTTAGAAGATCACGCTTCCCCTATGTTCCTATGAATCGTATCCTTGAATCTCTACATGGTCAAGGTGTTGATAAATAAGAAATTATATCCAAGTTAAGACTCAGTGGACTATATTAAGTGTTTCTCCTATTTTAGAAGGGGGAAACCTTACAAGTGGTATCAGAGCCGATGTTCATTTCTAGGATTTATTTTTCAAAGGTTAACTATCAAGGGATTAAAACAAGTGATTGTTTATCATATGAGGACGAATCAATCATCTCTACTGGCCATAGAAGTGTTTTGAATATCCTCACCTGTTGAGACAATCATTCTATGAAATTGTGCTTGTATCTTGGGGGTGCACACGTAAGATATTTGTACAATAAATTTGAGAAATAAGATTGGGGAGAAAACCTTTTGTGAGGAAAAACATAGGGTGATCAAATTAAGAAACTAGTGAGAGACTGAATGACTAGAAGGATAGACCGAAACTTGTTTAGAGAAATTTTCAAGATATATCTCATTAACTTGCATATTATAAATTATTAAGATTATAACTCCATGAAGATTTGAATAGTTAACATGTGAATGCCATCCATTGGATGCTTTACACTAGGATGTTCATCCAAGATCTTGAACCCATCTCAGACAAACATGGTCAAATGTGTAATTCCCACAGGATCATGCTCTTAGATGTGTTAATCCCAAGATACTAGATGTGTAATTTTTAAAAATTTAATCATCTCAGACGTGTTAATCTTGATAATCTTTGGATGTATCAATCCCAAGGCACCAGATGTGTAATTCTCAAAAATGAAGATCTCAGATATATTAATCCAGAGTACCTTTAGATGTGGCACTATGATAAGTATTTGATAGTTTTGAACTTTTCATGGATACAATGAAAGAAGCAAGTTCACCCTAAAAACTGTAAGAAATGCCGAATTAGTTGGAAGCACTGTTGTCAATCTAACCACCCACTAGAACCAAAATCAGTTATGGGATACCATGAAAGTACACCTTCGTGAAAGGTTTTGCCCTTTAGGATTTTGAGAGGATAAAATGAATGTAGGATCCTCCAAAATCTCTCCTAAATCTGCACTCAACTTTCCATTCTGATCCAATGGCACTAAGATAGGCTTACAGCCTGTCATACCATACTTGGACAACATGTCCAAGCCATACTGTCTCTGCAACAGTAATCCAATACCATGAGGTGACCTAATAACCTCAATGCCCAAGAAATATCTGAGCTCCCCCAGATCCTTCATCTCAAACTTCTATCTAAGCAAGATCTTTACATCAAAGATCTCTGCAGCATGGTCCCCCGTAATGATCAGGTTATCTACATAGATGACAACAAGCACACTGTGTCTCACATACAACGAGAAATCTACATTGGCTACATGAAAGCCAATAGTGAACAGATATTCAGAAATCTTATCAGACCATGCTCTTGGTGCTTGTTTTAAGCCATACAAGGCTTTCTTCAACCTATAAACATGCTCAGGGTGACACATCCTCATAACCAGGTGACTGCAACATATACACCTCTTCCTGCAAATCCCCATGCAAGATTGCATTCTTTACATCCATCTGATGTAAAGACCATTGCTTTGACATAGCCACTGCTATCACAACTCTCACTGTCTTGGCAAATGGGCTGAAAGTTTCCTCATAATCAATGCCATATGTTTGCACATATCCTTTGGCTACCAATCTAGCCTTTGTTTCTTGTAAACTACATTTCCTTCAACCCTCTACAAAACACAGACTTTCTGACAAATATTTAATTGACAAATTTCTCACTCAAACACAATAAAAAATAACTCACACATGCCAAGTTACTCTGTGAATAGAAACTCCATTTCATCTTCAAAAAATCATATTACAGAAGAACATCAAAGAGGAAACACTTGACTGACAAATAACTTGACAAAACAAAAACTGCCAAAAAGTTGCCAACTGCTTACAAACATCATTCTTCTTCCTCAGCGATTACATTTGTTTCAACTTCTATGCCAAAAAACTATATATCCCTAGAAACTACTTCACAATAGCTCGATGGCTTGAGCTGCAGGGCTGACATCGGGGACCCACAATCCCTTGATCCGGATTAATTTCTGCCTTATCCATCCCTGCGCTTTCATCTTGTACTGTCACTTCAGCTTCTGCCTCCTTTGTCTTAACTGTTTCCGGCTCTGACTCTAAATTGACAATAGGATTTTCCTGAGGCTCATCCTGCTTTCCCTTTACTGCTTCTTTCATCATTGCCCTTAATTTCTCCATGTCAATTTCCAACTGTGTTAAGGCAACATTCCGCTCTATTTCGAACTGCTTCTTCAAATCCACGACAGTCCGCTTCAACTCCTCATTTTCTTTCCGAACATTCTCTGCTCCTGCTGCTTCGAACCACATCCTGAACTTGTCAATAGGCTCCTCCAGATGCTCTTCAAACAACCTAGTAGCTCCACTCCACACCTCTTGCTTCAAAATTTCCAAATCCGCTTCGGCTACTAGTACTCTGGTGACTGCTTGTCCGTCGAGAGCTGCCTTCTCCAGGCTCACCAAAGGTGTTAACCTGTTCATCAAAAAATTATTGTGTGAAATCAATTGTGTGATACGGCCCTCAAACACTTTGAACTGATCATCCGCCAACTTCAAGCCGTTAGTCCAAGTTCCAAATTCCAAGGCTGTTTGGAGTAATTCCTCCATCTTCATCTGCATCTATGCACCAATCTTTGACAAATTATCCTCCAATTCTGTCTTTTCTTTGCATGTTGTATCTAACTGTCCTGCAGACCCTGCACTTCCCTTTCCAAAACAGCAAGCTGCTCTGGATCGATCTTCCTAGCCTCCAAAGTTACAATCATTGCTTCTTGGTTGTTGATAATCTACTCAGATCTGCCAAACTTTCAATAGCATCTTGCACAGAAAACACTCTAGCCAGACTTTTTCCAGTGTATTGCTGGAAGAAATTTCTTATCCGCTGCCATCTCTCCAAGCTTGTTTGGAATAAAAGTAATAGTCTTGGCCCTTGCCTCTGCCTGTTGCACATTTACCAATCTAGGGAGTAAGAAGAGCTTACTACTTCCAGCCTGTGTCACTGGAGCAACACCCTCCAGAGTTACCCAACTTATCCGAGTAGATGACTTTTGCTTCAAAGCTATTGGTGAGTCATACTCCAATTTCTGCTTCTTCTCATCTTTCATCAGCATCAACATAGGCCCCGCAGGCACCTACAACACATGACTGAACATCCCTGCCAACTATGGGACTAACTTCCCAACAGATGGTGATCTTCTCTTGTCTCTGGTCTAAATAAACTGCAACCTCTCTGTAAGGTTCCCCCCGTCTAAAATAGGAGAAACACTTAAGATAGTCCACTAAGTCTTAACTTGGAGATAATTTTCTATTTATCAACACCTTGACCATGTAGAGATTCAAGGATACGATTCATAGGTAAGACCTAGTCCTATCCCACAGGGGAAGCATGATCTTCTAAAAGTCAAATAACCCATAGGGTAATTTATCATAAACTGGGCAACTACTAGACTTGATTTCTAGAGGCAACGCTTTTTTCCTCATCCATGCAAGGCATAGCAGCCAGCCGCGCTGACCTAGTCCTCTAGAATAGAGTTGCCCAAGAACCTAATCATCTAGCGTAGGGCTTTCACTTAGCTACCCGACTAATCGGGTCCACCCGTCCATAGGATGGTGCCATCGGGGCATTCCATCCTCCCACTTTCCACCCTACTCACGCGTCAGTTTGTTTTCTAATTAATCCTACCACACTGTTTGACATAAATAAACATGTTCCTTAATTATGGCCCTTTTCACAAGGTTTGTTAAAACAGTCTTTTTACACAATACAATCATGCCAAAGACAAGATATATATATAAAAAGTTGATACATAAATCAATTCCATACAAGCCAAACCGGCTCTCTTATTCTTTTCCTCTATTCTGCCGATGATCTAGAATTCGGCCTTCTAGCCTGGGCAAAACCCCATGGGACCATACACCTCATCGTCGCCTACCGCTGGCGAGGACTCAAGCCGGCCTGTCGCCCTCTCAGGCTCCATCGCTCGATCCTCTCGCCCCTCAGAGAGGGATGTTTGCACAGTAGGGTGGGCTAATTCACCGCACTAGCCTGGGTCCTCAGAACTAGGCAACATCACAATCACTCACCTCAATCGGCGAACCTCATTCTCCCAATGGTATGAGGGATACCATGGGCTAACTCCGGGCCTTACTAATGTCTCCGCCGTCCGGCTATACAACAAGCACAAGAACGGGGTAGCGTCGTCAAGGCAGGGAGAGTTGTACCTGTACCTTAATTTAACCAAGATAACAATCCATTTACTCACTAAACCATAGGACTAGAATCCATGTTACCTTCTTAAGAAAATAATCCTTTTCACAAAGATTTTAGTATTTCAACTCGATAAGACATTCTTTATTAAGGCATATGCTGTTGTTTAAAAGAATACAAACTTTAAATAGTAAATCAACCAAATAGATCACTATTAACAATTAATAGAGAAGCCCGGGTCATACCTCAACCCCTAAGAATGATATATAATTGAAAAAAACAAAATATGTATATACCTTATAGAAATTTGTCATTTATCATTGCCTTTGCTCGTTACAAGAGCTTTAGAACTTGACATATGAGAATAGAGTCTTCTAATACCTTCTCTTATGATTGAAATCATCCAATCATCCCCAAGCTTTATCTCCTCTTACTCGTACTGTGACTCTTCTCTCTTTCTAAGGTTTATGGCAAAATAGCCTTCTCTACAGGGCTACGGCATACTATTCATTCTCTAAAAGAAAAGCTATGGAGTTTTGGTCTCTTCCTCCAAAAGACCATAGCAATCTAACCTTCTCTTCTAAGATATTAGATAAGAATGAAGGGATATATACATCTCAAGCTCTAGGATTACTTGCTGCCTTATTACAGTTTTTCCTGTGTAGAGACCCTGACAAAATCAGCAAATTGTTTTGGCCATAACTCTCTGATAAAATTTTAGAATATGGTCATATAACCAGTCAAAAGAACCAGGAGGCATCTAGTCTACAAGTAATCGTAGGCAAAATAGGCAAAAACGTCTGTATATAGCCACAAACGTGCCATCTTTAGAAACATATTGTTTTTTCATATTTTTAGTATGCATGGACTCTAAGTATGTAAAAGTACTCTAAATACGACCTCCTATCACCTAAATTTGAATTTTTATATTTGGAGATACTTATCTCTTAATAGAACTATTCTTATCTTCTTATTTCTTTTAGGATTTTTTGAAGCTAATATTTTTATTCTAACACTTTCCTAATGTTTCTAGCCTTATTGTCTCTCTTCTCTAAGTGCACTACTCATAGAAATACTTGTTGAATTCGGTTATCTTTAACCCAGCTATCCCTCTTTAACCCAGCTATCCCTTTTCTATTTACTCATAGAAATACTTGTCGAATTCGGTTATCTTTAACCCAGCTATCCCTCTTCTATTTACTCATAGAAATACTTGTCAAATTCGGTTATCTTTAACCCAGCTATCCCTCTTCAGAATCTATTTACTCATAGAAATACTTGTTGAAATACTTGTTGAATTCGGTTATCTTTAACCCAGCTATCCCTATTTCTTGACCTAAGTTTTGCTCTAGCTCATGATTCCTTGTAGCCAAGGGTGGTCTTGACATTCCTCTTGAGTTAGGAGACCTCTTCTTAATTAACATGGAAGGACTTTATTAACATGGAAGGACTCATGTCCTTCTCGACACTTTCTATATAAAAAAAACTTTATCATAGTCTCTGGCTATAATTATGGCTTCTGAAATAGAGGATAGTTTTACATTCTTGATGAGGTTATTCAAAGGTAGATTAAGCTTCCAAATGAATCGATGGAGAAGAGTTACCTCATCCATCTCTAGAGCAAATCGGAGAAGTTTAACAAAAGTTTAGTGGTATTCTTTTAGGGTCTTCCTTTCTTGGAGTGCTGTTGTGACCAAGAGGTAGCCTACGGTTGCTCTATCCAGTAGTAAGAGGCCGACGAGTACAGAGGCACTGCTATGGCAGCATGTGAGGTAGCTTGGTTGAGAAAGCTACTTGCAGATTTGGGTCTATCAGTGGGATAGACAAGTTGTCATTTTTTGTGACAACAATAGTAGTATACAGTTGGCTAGAAACCGAGTTTTTCATGCTCACATGAAGCATATAGAGGTCCACTACCATTTTGTCAGAGAGAAGGTTTTGGCAGGAGACGTTGACCTTGTTTATGTCAGCACACAGGATCAGGTTCTCGTTGACATCTTCACCAAAGCATTGGATACAGAGAAGCTCCGCAGATTCAGGGCTTTGCTTGGTTTACATGAGATGGAGTTGAGCTTGAGGGGGAGTGTTAAGATATCGAGCTCATCTAGTGAGGCGGTGGACACTGATAACCCGCCTGGGGGATAGGCCCCACACTTACACCTCTGGCATGGTTGTTGAGATCATGGGTGATATGCGGCTAGTGGGATGACAGGCTGTGTGATAGCCATTCTAGAGACTGGCATAGTTATAGTGTCAGCTCATTTAGTTGGGTTCACACTATAGAGAACCCTAGTATGTATTTGGTTGAGTACCTTTTCATATGGTGTGTACTCTTATCTTTGTATATGGTGTGCTGAGTGTTGTGTAAAGAAGAAGAAGATTTTCAGCCTCACCTTGTGTGTTCTCTTTTAGGGTTTTGTGAGTGTGTGTGTGCTTGCAAGAGCTCAAGCTCTCTTCTCCCCTACATCTTTTCATGTTTTGTCCCTGGGTACAAGGGAAAAGAGTTCCTTGGTCCCCTAGTCGGCACTTCATGCAAACTTCAAGATAGTCACACCACTTACACACCCAATATGAAATTGCCTGTTTCACAGATACATAGTTGACTTTAAAATAATATTTTAATGAAATCATAGTATCATTGATCATAATCCTCCAAAATATCCAACTTGAATTCTAATTTCTAATCATTCCTTCATCGGTGTACCTATGGCATCATTGGCAACCAAAATGCTCACCACCTGTCCACTCATGGGCCTTTTCAATAGTTCCTAGCTCATAGTACCCGAAAATATATTCACTTATAAAAATCTAGATGGACTCTCCGTTGAAGATCAACAAGATCAACCAACATATCCATATAAAAGAGCCATGGACTCATCCGTTGAGGACCAGCGAGGTCAGTCAACCATATCTATGCCTTAGTTCAGAAAACAACTCTAACTCCTTATTCCATTTTCTTCCTCGATGCACGTTTGGGTATCTTCGGCGACCCAGAGCCCGAGCACTGTATGGTCAACACCCTCTAGGATCCTTCGCAAGTCACCTAGCGCTTCACTCATAGGCCGCTTCCTTGGTCTCTCATCCACCATACCGGAACCATTTAAACCAAGGCTGGTCAAGAACTCAGCCGACCCTACTACGCGAGACGTCCTCCATTGACTCTCCATCAAATGTTGCAACTTTATCACTTAGGTCTCCACGACCTCATTCACAAGATGATCAAAATGCTTCCCCAGCATTCTTGACATAAAACAGTCATTTAAAAACAGGTCATAAATACAGTTTCTATAACGAACTCTCCTCTTTCCACATTATTTCACATCATTTCACATTACATAATCCACGTCCAATCATATGTATTCCCATAGTCCTTCATCCAATAACATCATATTCCATCTCATCACATCTATCCACATTTATCCATCTCATCATATTCCATCTCATCACATCTATCCACATTTATTCTCATCACATCTCATCACATCTATCCACATTTATCCTCATCACATCTCATCCATTCGCATCTACCCATATCCATATCTCATCACATCACATCACATTCATTCACATTTCACCCATTCATATCTACCCCGATGCACATCACATCCATTCTCATCATATCTCATCCATTCACATCTATCCCGATTCACATCACATCTCATCCAGTCACATCTATCCCAATTTACATCACATCCATTCACATCACATCTCATCCATTCACATCCATTTCACATCACATCTCATTCATTCACATCTATCCCGATTCACATCCATTCACATCTATCACATTCATTCACATCACATCCATTCATTCACATTTACATTCACATATATTCATATCACATCAATTTCATTCATATCTCATCACATTCACATCCACATCCCTTTACATCACATCACATCTCATCCATATCCACATCCACGTCCATTTACATCACATCACATCCTTTCACATCCACAACCACATTCATTTACATCACATCACATCCTTTCACATCCACATCCACATTCATTTACATCACATCACATCCTTTCACAACCACGTCCACATCCATTTACATCACATCACATCCACATCCACATTGATTTACATCACATCCTTTCACATATTCTCACATCTCATTCTCATCTCTTCATTCATATCCATATCCATTTATATCACATCCTTTCACATATCCTCACATCTCATTCTCATCTCTTCATTCACATCCACATTTATTTATATCACATCCTTTCACATATCCTCACATCTCATTCTCATCTCTTCATTCACATCCACATTCATTTATATCACATCCTTTCACATATCCTCACATCTCATTCTCATCTCTTCTTTCATATCCACATCCATTTATATCACATCCTTTCACATATCCTCACATCTCATTCTCATCTCTTCTTTCACATCCACATCCATTTTAGATTTAGTAACATTTTTTATTTTTAACACCGATGGGACTTTTCTAATATTTCTGCCAATTGGCATAGGTAAAGGTTCTTTTTCTCAACGGATATTTTCATATTCTTTCTTAATTTTCTCAAGTGGAATATATTCAATATTTTTCTTTTTGAGTAAAAGATTCATGGGATTCACAAAAATCAATTCTACCCATATTTCCCAATAATGCTCAAAATTTCACTTTTGATAAATACTCATAATTTGAATTATGCTAACAACTCCTCTTTTTCTCATTTAATTTCTTGGATTTCAAATATCATGAAAATTCCTCTTTTTACATTTAATTGATTGAATTCTAAATGTCATGGGAATTCCTCTTTTATATATATCATCAAATAAATTTATCTAAAATTTCTCTTTTCTTTAATAAAAATATCCATTAATTCAATATCACAAGAATTTCTCTTTTACTATTTAAATAGTTGAATTTCAAATATCACGAGAATTCCTCTTTTATCATTTAAATATTTCTCATACATAAAATAAATTTATCTAAAATTTCTCTTTGAATTTTAATAAAAAGATCCATTAATTCAATATCATTTAACTGATTGAATTCCAAATGTCATGGGAATTCCTCTTTTATCATTTAAATAAAATTACCACAATTCTCTCTTTTCTTAATTATTTAATTATGCATAAATCTTAAAAATTAGTTTTCCATTGAATGTGATGAAAATCATTCTTTTAGCATAGGATGACCAATCCTAGAATATGGTAGGAAGTCCTCTTTTCACCTTATGCATAAGAATGAGTTATGTATCAATTTCTTAAAAATTTTGCCATAGCTCCGCTATTATTATTGATAATTTTTAATATTTTTAAAAAGAATAAACTTAGTAATACAATTATGATAGTATAACTATCTTCGAAACTTATATCCAATTTATCGATTTAAATCATAAGATTATCATAATTTTAGAAGCATAAAAGTATAGAAATCCACTTTCTTAACCTCTAGCTTCACAAGCCTAGAGTTTGATTTGTGAATTGAGAATCTATCAATGAGAAGCACCATTTGAATAGAGAATTGGTCATAGGAATGACCATTCTTTTGGGGAGAGAGAGATAAACATAAAGGCATCCTAATTAAGCATAAATGTAAACTTTTCTTAATTATTCATTACAACTCTTAAGAAAAGCTTGATTTGCATTATAAACACTTGATTTAGAAACTTCTCAAGCTTTAGAGGGGTTGAGAAGTGAAAACATTGAGAATAGTAGAGAAAAACCATGAAAATTACATCTTACCTCTTGATTTGGCTTGCTTCTTTATCTCATAAGGAAGCTCCCAACCAATCAATTGGTTAGTGTGTTGAGAAGAAGCTGAGAGAGAGAGAGAGAGAGAGAGAGAGAGAGAGAGAGAGAGAGAGAGAGAGAGAAGCTCCAAGTTCTCCCAAAAGTAGAGGATTTTTAAGGGATAATAGAAAATATCATTATTTTAATGTAATACTGGCATGGTATAGTTCACAGATTTTTTTACAAAAGACTAAGGATCTATTTATAGGTGAGGGAGGCCTCTAACCAAGTCCAATTGGGTTCTAGAATTTTTCAGGTTCAATTTGGCTAAATTTGGACAACATTTGGACCTAGTTTGGCTCTCTTTTGATTTGGTTTGATCCAAGAGAGAGGAGAGATAAAAATATCATAATTTTTTTGAATTAAAAACTCATTCAAATGTGTGAAATAGGCACCTCCTTGAAGTCTCCCCCCTCCTTACCAAGGTGTCAAAAATGTATCATTATACCAAAATATCTCTTTTTTTTAAGTAATATCTCATAGTTTTTAACTAATAAACCTTGTACTCAGTCAACTCTTCATCTTATGTGAGAACTTACTCATTTTTGGGTTTTTTTTAAATTCTTTGGATTTATCTCATCCCCACACTTGGATTAATCCTACTGGTCCATAGGAACCTTGATTGGACCATAATCCAAAAATTTCTGAAAATCTAGACCCTTAGGCTAAGGTCCTTTATACACATTTTAAATTAATTCCAAATGCACATTGGAAAGTTCTTTTTGAATTTCTGTTTCAGGGGAAACCATTTTAGACACTAGGAGGATTTTTATATCTAAAGATATCTCAATTTTGGATTACCTCTGTCTATGCCAAAATAGGGTAAAACAAGATCTTTCTTTTATTTTAGAGAGGGGAATAATTACAGGAATAGAAGGGGAGGTTCTTACACCTTTATACCTCAAAAGCTAGAGGGAGGAATCTTACATCCTAGCCCACTTAAAAAATGCGAGATGTCCTCATCTCGCAGGTGGAGTATGATCTCTTTCATCTTCTTCTTCTTCTTCAATTGCTTCCAGCGTTACTGTGCCTTGAAAGTGGACGGCCGATTTGGGAATATCTCTCTTTGAATTCCCCTATTCTTAGGTGGAGTTCTTGCATTGCTTTTTGGATTGAAACTGAGGGTTGGTTAGAGGGTCTACCTCGAGGATTTCCCTGATTTTGGCGGAAAGGAGCCTGATTACTCTGGAAGGAAGGAGCCGGAGTTTGGAATCTTGGTCCCTGATTTCTCCACCCCGAAAACCTTGATCCAAAAGGAGTTGGGAAATCCATACTACGATGTCCAAATCCTTCACAGTTATAGCATTTCACTTCCTTGTTTAAGGGTGGAATTTTTGAAGTTGAATTCCAGGGGATTGAGTTCTAGGAAAAGGACCTTTCTTCCATTCTGGAACTTCTCATATCCTGGGCTTTGACCTTGTTGTCTCTTGGGCGGTGGAAAGTTGGAATCACCTTCTGGAGCTAGAAATCTTTTGAAAGATGATGGTGCTGGCTTCGGCGAGACCTTAACATCAAAGGCCTTGGCTAAATCCTTTGCCATCCGCACTACTTCTGCCATGGAAACTGGCTTGGCATTCTTCACTAGGATATTCAAAGGTTCGTTCAGTCCTCGAATGAACCTAGCCATGATCTGTTCTTCATCTAATGGTGGCGAGTATTTGAGGAGGAGAGCGAACGCTTGGTGATACACTTCAATAGTTCTACTCCCCTGGGATAACTCTAAGAATTCGTTCATCTTGGTTTCCAAAAAGCCGAGAGGATAGAATCTCTTTTGTAGGTAAATCTTAAGATCATTCCAAGTCTGGGTGTTCCGATCCAAACGGTTTGTTTTGCAGTGGTTTCTCCATGCCACTATGGCTGTTTCTACTATCTTCAGCCTTGTAAGAGCCATTTAACTTTTCTCCTTGTACTTAGTGACATCGAAGTATTCTTCCATTGCTTCGATCCACTTCTCCACAGCCTCTCCCAAGTTTTCCCCTTCACACTTGAAAGGTCTAGGCTGCGATCTATGAAGAGTTTTATGAATACCTAAGTCGAGCTCTTCCTCATCGAGTTATGGTTATCATTCCTATCACGACGACCTCGATCCATGATCCTATCAATACAAAAATTCATGTTAAGTCCCTTTATTTACAATTCAAATCCGATTTTAGATCCAACTGATTCTGGGGTTCTTTAGATTGGTCAGTCCCCTAAAAATCATGGGATAAAGATCCCTTCTAATAGAACGTACAGAACTCATTATCCGAGAATAATTCATTCAGAACAATCATTCATATCCTTAACACAATAATGGTCCATATCAGACCGGAAATTCCATGTGAACATTCCTCAGGAATTTCAGTTATGCAGGTTCTCAATTTGTCATCCGTTAATTTGAGCCACTGGGTCAAAGGTTAATAGCAGCAATCTATCAGCACAATCCACTAATTGCATAGTGATTTGCGGAAGTCATAATTGTCATTCTAGTTACCAATATCATCACTGGGATTTGTCCCATTCATCCTCATTGTGGCTTTGTTCAACTTGTATTCTCTCAACAACGAGAATTCAAGAATCATTATCTTTCAATCAAAATCCAAATCAACTTATCAATTCTCAACCAAAATTCTAAAATCATATCAACCAGCATTTGAATTCATCATCTGGATAGCATTTTTGCTTATAACTTCAAGGTCTTAGATTGACTCGTATTATATATTGTGAGTAAAGAGCTGCAGTTATACCCACGGTATATACGGGTAGTCACGGTCCTTGGAATTATAAGGTAAATACCATCATATCTAGGCCTCAAGCAAGCCAGGGATTCCATGCAATTGCGCTACTGCCATCTAAAGACCCAATTACCAATTTATGAATCTTCATTCTGAATGTCAATTTGTATGAATTTCATCACACAATTTCAATCCTTTACTCTAGTACTTCATTAATTTTTGACATTTCTAGCTTCTCGGTTGATCCGCTTTAGCCAAATCGCTCTGATACCAACTGAAAGATCCTTGCCCCCTCCGCGCAACGAATTCGGGGGTGCTAGCACCGAAAGTATCACTTCTTGCACAGGGCAGGGTCTCTCACTCAAGGCCTCACCCACGGATATCTGGACAAGAGACTAATCCCTTAGTTCTTCCAAAACCGAACCCAAAAAAACTTCCCTCACCTAGAAAGCATGGGCGATTCCTCCATCATATTTTTATTCTAACGTAGTCAAGAGCCTTAACTAACCGAACTGATCCGATCGAACCCATAAGTTACATGGTCAGATCAAGGAAAAGACTTGCACTTGGATCATAGAGACCAACGCTTTTTTCCTCATCGTCGAGAGGCACACCGGTTGATTCTTTTCCATAGAACAAAGACTATCTGGGATTTAATTCATCTATCATACCATAATAGAATTGAGTCTCATTTTAGGGATCCATCAGTCTAGCCTAACCCCATCCAGTCCCATGGGTTAGCCAACCACTGTAGTGATAGGATCCATTTAGTAATTTGGTTATGTTTATCCTAAGTACCAGGGAAAAGAGTTCTCACGTCCCCCTAGCCGACGCTTCATGTAAACTTCAAGATAGTCACACCACTTACACACCCAATATGAAATTGCCTGTTTCATAGATACAGTTGACTTTAAAACAATATCTTAATGAAATCATAGTATCACAGTTGAATTTAAAACAATATCTTAATGAAATCATAGTATCACTGATTATAATCCTCCAAAATATCCAACTTGAATTCTAATTTCCAATCATTCCTTCATCGGTGTACCTATGGCATCATTGGCAACCAGAGTGCTCACCACACCTGTCCACTCATGGGCCTTTTCAATAGTTCCTAGCTCATAGTACCTTGTAAGATTCTTCCCTCCAGCTTTTGAGGTGTGCAGGTGTAAGAACCTCCCCTTATGATCTTATAATTATTTTCCTCTTTGAAATAAAAGAAAGATCTTGTTTTACCCTGTTTTGGTCTAGAGAGAGAAAATGTCTAGAGGGAGGTAATCCAAAATTGAGATATTTTTGGATATAAAAATCCTCCTAGTGTCTAAAATGGTTTTCCCTAAAATAGAAATTCAAAAAGAACTTTCTAATGTTCAATTGAAATTAATTGAAAATAGGTAAAAAGGACCTCAGCATAAGGGTGCAGATTTTTAGAAATTTTCAAATTATGCTCTAATTAAGGTTCCTATGGACCAATAAGATTAATCCAAATGTAAGGAGGAGATAAATTGAAGAATAAACACAAAAACCCCCAAAAATGAGTAAATACTCACATAAGATGAAGAGTTGCCTAAGGACAAGGTTATTAGTAAAAAAAAGAAGAGATATTTAGAGAAAATGATGCATTTTTGACACCTCAGTGTGGGGATTTTCCCTCATGAAGGAGGCGCCTATTTCACATGTGTGGAGGAGTTTTAAACTCATAAATAATGAGATATTTCATCTCTCTGCTCTCCTGTTTCAACTAGATCCAAAAAGTAAGCTAAACTCACCCAAAAATGGTCAAAATTTGACCAAACTGATCTGCAAAAATTCTAGAATCAGTTTGCTTGGTTAGAGGGTCATTTTTTCCTATAAATAGAAGCCTCCCCCTTTGTAAAAGGTTAATAGTGTTTATGCACTGTTACTTTACTCCTCCCCAGAGTCAAATACATTGAATTCACTTGATAATTCAATTGTTTTTGACTAAATCCTCTTCAAAAGAATTGGTGGCCACTCTTGATCCAAACAAGAGTAGAACCCTCAATCCCTCAAGCCAAAGGAAAGCTTACAAAACTCCATGTAAGCTAAAAATTCTACTTTTTAAATTCTAATCTATGGTTTTTTTATTTGTTTGCTTTCTTTTAGTGATTGAAGTGAATCCTGATGTTATGCCTTGATGAAAAGGCTACCCCCTTTTCTTCCTTAAGAATTCAGCCTTTCTTTATCCTAAAATGAGTAGCAAATAAGCTAATTAAACTTTTTGTTTACTCTTTAGAAAGTGAAAATTGAGTAGATTAGAGTACTTTACTTCAAATTGGGATTAATTTTAAATTGATGTTAAAATGTAAAAATTGAGAAATGGTCTGCCATACAAAGGAGGTTATGGCAAAATTTTCTTAAATTTTGTAGAACTAAAGTTTTATCATTAGGTTATTCTAAAAGAGTAATCCCCTCCATTTGTGCATTCTAAAAGATTTATTTTTATTTCAAAAGTGTTATTCTCATTAAAATTGAATTTATGCATAGAAGTATGCATAAAAGATTTATTTTCATTTCAAAAGTGTTATTCTCATTAAAATTGAATTTATGCATAGAAGGATGCATAAAAGATTTATTTTTATTTCAAAAGTGTTATTCTCATTAAAATTGAATTTATCCATAGAAGAATGCATAAAAGATTTATTTTTATTTCAAAAGTGTTATTCTCACATTAAAATTGAATTTATGCATAGAAAGATGCATAAAAGATTTATTTTTATTTCAAAAGTGTTATTCTCATTAAAATTGAATTTACACATAAAAAGATGCATAAAAGATTTATTTTTATTTCAAAAGTGTTATTCTCATTTTAAAAGTGTTATTTTCCTTAAATTTGAATTATGCATAAATAGATGTATAAAGAATCTTTATATCAAAAATTAGAATTCTAATAAATTCTATGTTTAAATTCTATGAATAGAAGTGATGAGAATGTGAGGTGAATAGATGTGATGAGATAAGATGTGAATCAGATAGATGATGACTGGATGTATGGATGTGATGTGAATAGAATTGATGAGAATGTGAGGTGAATAGATGTGATGAGAATGTGAGGTGAATAGATGTGATGAGATAAGATGTGAATCAGATAGATGATGATTTGATGGATGGATGTGATGTGAATAGAAGTGATGAGAATATGAGGTGAATAGATGTGATGAGATAAGATGTGAATCAGATAGATGATGATTGGATGGATGGATGTGACGTGAATAGAATTGATGAGAATGTGAGGTGAATAGATGTGATGAGATAAGATGTGAATCACAGATAGATGATCAATCGGATGGATGGATGTGACGTGAATAGAAGTGATGAGAATATGAGGTGAATAGATGTGATGAGATAAGATGTGAATCAGATAGATGATGATTGGATGGATGGATGTGACGTGAATAGAAGTGATGAGAATATGAAGTGAATAGATGTGATGAGATAAGATTGGAATCAAATAGATGATGATTGGATGGATGGATGTGATGTGAATAGAAGTGATGAGAATATGAGGTGAATAGATGTGATGAGATAAGATGTGAATCCGATAGATGATGATGGGATGGATGGGTGTGATGTGAATAGAAGTGATGAGAATGAGAGGTAAATAGATGTGATGAGATGTGATGCAAATCAGATAGATGGGAATGAATGGATGGATGGATGCGATGTGAATAGAAGTGATGAGAATGTGAGGTGAATAGACATGATGAGATGTGATGTGAATCAGATAGATGGGAATGGATGGATGGATGGAGATGAGAATGTGAGGTGAATAGATGTGATGAGATGTGATGTGAGTTAGATAGATATGAATGAATGGATGGATGGATGATGTGAATAGAGGTGATGAGATGTGAGGTGAATAGATGTGATGAGATGAGATGTGAATCAAATAAATGTGAATGAATGGATGAGATGAATCAAATAAATAGATGTGATGAATCAAATAAATGTGAATGAATGGATGAGATGTGATGTTATGTGAATTAGAACGTAAATGAAGAGGATATGGGATGTGAGTGAATGTATGTGATGATAATGGATGTGAATGTGTATGTGAAGAATGGATGTGAGTGTGTATGTGAAGGATGGATGAGAATGAGTATAGGAAAGAGTGGATGTGGATGAATGAGATGAGATGTGTATGAATGAGATATGATGTGGATAGAAGTGATGTGATATGAACGAATGTGATGGGATGGGATGAATGTGATGGGATGGGATGGGATGTGAATCGGGATAGATGTGAATAAATGAGATGTGAGGTAAAATGAATGAGATGTGATGTGAGTGAATGTGATGTGTACTGAATGAGATGAGATGTGTATGAATGAGATATGATGTGGATGAATGAGATGAGATGTGTATGAATGAGATATGATGTGGATAGAAGTGATGTGATATGAATGAATGTGATGGGATGGGATGAATGTGATGGGATGGGATGGGATGTGAATTGGGATAGATGTGAATAAATGAGATGTGAGGTAAAATGAATGAGATGTGATGTGAGTGAATGTGATGTGGACTGAATGAGATGTAATGTGGTCTGCATGAGATGTGATGTGAGTGAATGTGATGTGGTCTGAATGGATAAGATGTGAATGAATGAGATGTGATGAGATGCGGATATGGGTAGATGCGAGTGAATGAGATCTGATGAAGTTAAATAGAGGAAGGATGTGATCATATGAAAATGATGTGACTGGATGAGAATAGGAATAATTATGAAATGCTTGTGGAATTAAAATAATGTGGATTGATGATGGAACAATGTGGAAAGACGAGAATTCATTATAGAAATTGTATTTATGACCTGTTTTTAAATGACTGTTTTATGTCAAGAATGCTGGAGAAGCATTTTGACCGTCTTGTGAATGAGGTCATGGAGACCTAATCTTAAAGTTGCAACAGCTGACGGAGAGTCAATGGAGGACGTCTCGCGTAGCAAGGTCGGTCGAGGTCTTGACCAGCCTTGGTTCGATTAAAATGGTGAGCTTCCGGTACGGTGGATGAGGGACCAAGGAAGCGGCCTATGAGTGAAGCACTAGGTCACCTGTGAAGGATCCTAGAGGGTGCTGACCATACGGTGCTCGGGCTCTTGGGGGGTCGTCGATGATACCCACACATGCATCGTGGAAGATATTGGAACAAGGAGTAAGAGTTGTTTTCTGAGTTCGGGCATGGATCTGGTTGATTGACCTTGCTGTTCCTCAACGGCGGATGAGTCCATGGCTCTTTTATATGGATCCGTTGGTTGATCTTGCTGATCTTCAACGGAGATTCCATTTTGATATGTGAATATATTGCCTGTTACTATGAGCTAGGAACTATCGAAAAGGCCCCTGAGTGGACAGGTGGTGAGCGTTCTGGTTGCCAAATGATGCCATAGGTACACCGATAAAGGAATGATTGCAAATAAGGATTCAACCAGATATTTTGAGGATTATGATCAATGACACAATGGTTTCATTAAATGATTGTTTTTAAAGATAGTTGATGCTGAGAAAAAGGCAATTTCATATTGGGTGTGTGAGTGGTGTGACTAGTTTTAAGTTTGCATGAATATCCAGCTAGGGGGCCTGGGAACTCTTTTCCCTGGTATACCCGGGACAAAACCTAACCAAATTCTTATTTGGATCCCATCAATATAGTGGTTACACAGTTGGCTAACCCAGGGGACTGGATGGGGTTAGGCTGGACTGATGGATCCCTAAATTGAGACTCAATTCTGTTATGGTACGATAGATGAAGTAAATCCCGGACAAAAATTGTTCTATGGAAAAGAATCAACGGTTGTGCCTCTGAATGAGGAAAAAAGCATTGGTCTCTATGATCCAAGTGCAATCTTTTCCCTGATTTGACTATGGGACTTACGGGTTTGGTCAGATCAGTTCAGTTAGTTAAGGCTTTTGACTACAATAAAGAAAAGTTATCTTTGAGGAATCGCCCGTGCTTTCCGGGCAAGGAAAGTTTTTTCGGGTTTGATTTTGGAAGAACCGATGGATTAGTCTCTTGTCTGGATATCCGTGGGGGCGAGGCCCCGAGTGTGGGACCCTGCCCCGTGCAAGATGTGCTACTTCCGCTGCTAGCACCCCTGAATTTGTTGCACGGTGGGGACATGGACCTTACATACCCAAAAATATATTCACTTATAAAAATGCAGATGAACTCTCCGTTGAAGATCAACCAGATTAACCAATAGATCCATATAAAAGAGCCATGGACTCATCCGTTTTGTGAGGATCAACAAGGTCAATCAACTAGATCCATGCCTGAGTTTAGAAAACAATTGTAACTCCTTGTTCCATTTTCTTCCTCGACGTACGCGTGGGTATATTCAGCGACCCAGAGCCCGAGCACCGTATGGTCAGCACCCTCTAGGATCCTTTGTAGGTCACCTAGTGCTTCACTCATAGGCCGCTTCTTTGGTCCCTCATCCACCGTACTGGAAGCTCACCATTTAAATCGAACCGAGGTTGGTCAAGACTTTAGTCGACCCTGCTACGTGAGACGTCCTCCGTTGACTCTCCGTCACCTGTTGCAACTTTATCACTTAGGTCTCCACGACCTCATTCACAAGACGGTCAAAATGCTTCCCCAACATTCTTGACCTAAAATAGTCATTTAAAAACAAGTCATAAATACAATTTCTATAACGAACTCTCGTCTTTCCACAATGTTTCACATCAATCCACATTACTTAATCCAATCATATGTATTCCCATCATCCTTCATCCAATCACATCACATTCCTGTTGAGATATCGAGCTCTACTGAGGCGGTGGACACTGATGACCCGCCTGGGGGATAGGCCCCGCACTTACACCACTGGCATGGTTGGTGAGATCTTGGGTGATATGCGGCCAGTGGGATGACAGGCTGTGTGACAGCCACTCTAGAGACTGGCATAGTTATAGCGCCAGCTCATTTAGTCGGGTTCACACTATAGAGAACCCGTGTATGTATTTGGTTGAGTACCTTTCATATTGTGTGTACTCTTATCTTGTATATGGTGTGTTGAGTGTTGAGTAGAGAAGAAGAAGATTTTCAGCCTCTCACCTTGTGTGTTCTCTATTAGGGTTTTGTGAGTGTGTGTGTGTGCTTGCAAGAGCTCAAGCTCTCTTCCCCCCTGCATCTTTTCATGGTATCAGAGCCTGGTTCGTGCTAAGGGCTGAGCTGCAAGCAAGAGAACCACAGGAAGCGGTACGAGGGTAAGAGCTTCAACTACTCTTCCCTATTGTGTTGGTGACTACACCCTTGTCGGGAGCTCTACGGGAGGCACCGGCAAACGATCTCCGATTGAGGAGCTTTCTTCGCGGGAGTGAAGCTATAGGGCAACTATTCAGTCCTTCGGATAGTCCTTCGGACTGACATTTTCGGGTGGAAAACGCGTTTCGGGCGCGTCTGGACCTCCGTTTTTCAGAAAGCAGGCGAGTTCGAGCACTGCGGGTAAGTCATCGATTCTCTGCAGAACTCTGTTTCAAGTAATGGAGGAAGACAGATTGACTGTGCAGACACTGTGGGTGCTGCAAAGAGGTCTACAGTTGCCATTGGGTGTATGTATGTGCATTGAGGTCACTGGTTGTGACATTTGAGTGGATAGTAGTACCGCTGTGCAGAAAATACAGTTTGTGCAGGAAAAACCAGAGTGCAGTTTCTGGTAAAATTGTGTGTTTGGCAAGATGTCTAATGATGGCATAACACAGATTGTGGCTGAGAAGCTTGACAAGAATAACTTCCATGCTTGGAGGTTCAGGTTGACGAATTTCTTGATGGGGAAAGGCTACTGGGACTACATAGAAGGTGAGCATGAAGAGGCACCGGAGATACCGGATATAAATCCGACTGCTGCAGATGTAAAAGAGTTTAAAGACTGGAACCAAGGAGCTAGGAAGGTTATGTATTGGCTTTCCATTAGTATACAGGACACCATGATTGGGCACATTCAGGATGCCAAGTCCCCCAAGGAGGCGTGGGACACCTTGGTAAAGCTTTATGAAACAAATACCAAGGCTCGTAAGATACAGTTGAAGAATGAACTTCATACTGTGGAGAAAAAGAGCATGTCTGTGAATGACTATGCGCTGAAGATAAAGGGTATTGTGGAATCCCTTGCATCTATTCGTGTGTCAGTAGATGATGATGACAAGGTGGAAGTCTGTCTACGTGGTCTCGGGCCACAATACAAGGCGTTTAAGACGTCTATTCAGACTCGGGAAAACATTCCCAACTTTACAGATTTGGTGTCTATGCTGATTATCGAAGAGAAGAACTTGGGTGAAGACCAACAGTCTTCACAAAGCAAAAACAGTTCAGAGCAACAGGCCTTCTACACGAGTTCAGGGAGAGGACGAGGTAGAGGAGGCCGTGGACGCGGTCAAGGAGGTGGCCGAACAGGTAATCAGAATTATGGCCAGCAGCAGCAACAACACCAACAGTCCCAGAATCAACAACAACAACAACACGCAGGTGGAAGAGGCAAATTCAGAGGCAGGGGGAGTCAAAGAGGCCGTGGAAATTGGCAAAGGCAATATAATGATACACGTGAATGCTATTATTGTGGTAAGCCAGGACATATGCAGTCAGAATGTTATAAGAAGCAGGCTGACATGCAAAATGGGAAAGTGCAGCAAAACAACTATGCATCCTCAAGCAGAAATAATGAGGACAATGAAAGGTTGTTTGTTATGCAGCATGTTGTGAATGCCATGTCTGAAAATGCTAATGCAGCACAAAAAGATAATGTATGGTATGTGGATTCAGGCGCTTCGAACCACATGACGAGTCATGGGGAGTGGTTCAAGGAGATGAAGAACCCGGAAAGACCAGGTTTTGTGGAAACAGGGGATGACACTGCTCATCCAATTGCCCACGTTGGAGATGTGCCATTGTCTATGCAGGATGGCAAAGTGAAGTACCTTGCAGATGTACTTCATGTACCGAACATAACAAAGAATCTGGTTTCAGTTGGCCAGATGATTGAGCAGGGTTTGCAGGTAAGGTTTAACCCTGATGGGTGTTATGTCGAAGACTTTAAAGACAAGTGCAGGTTTGTTGCAAAAGGCAACAGAGTGGGAAGAATGTTTACGTTGGATGTAGACATGCCTGAAATGAGTGCTGCGATGTTTACAAATGGTTCAGGAGTTGTTGCAGACACAGACATATGGCATAAAAGAATTGGACATGTAAATGTGCAGAGATTGAAGTCTATGCAGACAAAAGAAATTGTGACAGGGCTGCCAAAATTTAAAGTGGAAGGTATGCAGAAAATATGTGAAGCATGCCAATTTGGGAAGCAAACAAAGCATGTGTTTCCACGTAACAGATATGTGAGCAGAAATGCACTAGATCTTGTGCATTCAGATGTATGGGGTCCTACGAAGACCGTGTCTATGGGAGGCTGCAGGTACTATGTCACTTTCATGGATGACCACACAAGAAAAGTGTGGGTATATTTCATAAAGGAGAAGAGTGAGGTGTTCACTCACTTTCAGAATTTCAGAGTTTTGGTTGAAAAGCAAACAGGGAAATATGTAAAGTGCCTAAGGTCAGATGGAGGGGGAGAGTACTTCTCCAATGAGTTCTCTGAATTCTTGAAGAAGAATGGTATTCGGAGACAGTTCACATGCAGATATACTCCGCAGCAAAATGGAGTTGCTGAGCGGAAAAACAGGCACATTGCTGAGATTGCGCGAGCATTGATGGAAGAGAAGAATATGCCGCATTGCTATTGGGCTGAGGCTGTTTCTACAGCAGTATACATCATGAACAGGACTCCAACTGCAGCCATACATGATGTAACTCCAGAGGAGAGGTTTACTGGCAAAAAATCAGATTTGTCTCATCTGAAAGTCTTTGGATGCATTGCATATGTGCATGTGCCAGATGAGCTGAGAACTAAGCTGGATCCGAAAGCTGAAAAATGTGTGTTTATTGGGTATTCCCTTGAGCAAAAGGGATACAGGTGTTATAACCCTGCTACACGTGAGTTGAGGGTAAGCAGGGATGTTGTCTTTGATGAGATGAGCAGCTGGTATGCTGCTGAAAAAGAAGCTGTTGGGGCTGATGTGAGTGGAAGTGTGGTTGCACAGAATGCAAGTCAGCAATCACAGTCTTTGAGTGGACCAGGAGAGTCCTCATCTAGTGGGTCTGTTGATAGACCATGGAGTGGCAGGCTGCGTCATAATACCAGCCCTGCAAATGTGATTAGTACATCACGTAAAGGAAAAGAGAAAGTGGTTGAGCCCCTTGGTATGCCTGACATTTCTGCAGGGCATTCTCATGTTGATGGAGAGTCTAGTGGCTCAGATATGAGCCTTGATGAGGAGCTTGGGATCCCAGCTATGAGAACACCTGGTGTAAAGAAGGCTATGGAGGCCATGAATGAAAAGCTGCGAAGATCAGGGAGAGTGAAGAACCTTGTGCAGAGATTTACATATGATGGTTATGTGGCACATCACTATGCATATATGGCAAAGGTTGTGCAGGTTGTTGAGCCCACATGCATTGATGAGGCTGTTGGAAATGTATGTTGGGAGAAAGCTATGGATGAGGAGATGGATGCACTATATGGAAATGAAACTTGGGACTTAGTGCAATTGCCTAAAGGCAAGAAAGCCATTGGCTGCAAGTGGGTGTACAAAGTTAAACATAACAGTGATGGAAGCATAAACAGGTACAAGGCTAGATTGGTAGCCAAAGGATATGCGCAGACATATGGGATTGATTATGAGGAAACTTTTAGCCCAGTTGCCAAGATGGCAACGGTGAGAGTTGTGATAGCAGTGGCTGCGTCAAAGCAATGGTCTTTACATCAGATGGATGTAAAGAATGCATTCTTGCATGGGGATTTGCAAGAAGAGGTGTATATGTTGCAGCCACCTGGTTATGAGGATGTGGGTCACCCCGAGCATGTTTGCAGGTTGAAGAAAGCCTTGTATGGCTTAAAGCAAGCACCAAGAGCATGGTCTGACAAGATTTCTGAATATCTTGTCACTATTGGCTTTCATGTAGCCAATGCAGATTTCTCATTGTATGTGAGACATGGTGATAGAGGGGTTGTGCTTGTTGTCATCTATGTAGATGACTTGATCATTACGGGGGACCATGATGCAGAGATCTTTGATGTAAAGATCTTGCTTAGACAGCAGTTTGAGATGAAGGATCTGGGGGAGCTCAGATATTTCTTGGGCATTGAGGTGATTAGGTCACCACATGGTATTGGATTACTGCAGAGACAGTATGGCTTGGACATGTTGTCCAAGTATGGTATGACAGGCTGTAAGCCTATTTCTGTGCCATTGGATCAGAATGGCAAGTTGAGTGCAGATTCAGGAGAGATCTTGGAGGATCCTACTATGTACAGACGCATAGTAGGAAGTTTGATCTACATGACGATCACCAGACCAGATTTGAGCTATGCTGTTGGGTTGGTGAGTCAGTTTATGCAGGTTCCACGGAAACCGCATTTGGATGCAGTGAGACGCATACTGAGGTATGTGAGGTCTACTTTGCATTGTGGACTATTCTATGAGATTGGGACAGAGATATGTGTACATGGGTACACAGATGCTGATTGGGCTGGTAGCATCTCAGACAGAAGATCTACCAGTGGATTCATGTTTTCTTTGGGGAGTGCTACTGTGACTTGGAGCAGCAAGAAGCAGCCTACGGTTGCTCTATCGAGTACAGAGGCCGAGTACAGAGGAGCTGCTATGGCAGCATGTGAGGTAGCTTGGTTGAGAAAGCTACTTGCAGATTTGGGTCTATCAGTGGATAGACAAGTTGTCATTTTCTGTGACAACATTAGTAGTATACAGTTGGCCAGGAACCCAGTCTTTCATGCTCGTACGAAGCACATAGAGGTCCACTACCACTTCGTCAGAGAGAAGGTCTTGGCAGGAGACCTTGACCTTGTTTATGTCAGCACAGAGGATCAGGTAGCTGACATCTTCACCAAAGCATTGGGTACAGAGAAGCTCCGCAGATTCAGGGCTTCGCTTGGTGTACATGAGATGGAGTTGAGCTCGAGGGGGAGTGTTGAGATATCGAGCTCTACTGAGGCGGTGGACACTGATGACCCGTCTGGGGGATAGGCCCCGCACTTACACCACTGGCATGGTTGGTGAGATCTTGGGTGATATGCGGCCAGTGGGATGACAGGCTGTGTGACAGCCACTCTAGAGACTGGCATAGTTATAGCGCCAGCTCATTTAGTCGGGTTCACACTATAGAGAACCCGTGTATGTATTTGGTTGAGTACCTTTCATATTGTGTGTACTCTTATCTTGTATATGGTGTGTTGAGTGTTGAGTAGAGAAGAAGAAGATTTTCAGCCTCTCACCTTGTGTGTTCTCTATTAGGGTTTTGTGAGTGTGTGTGTGTGCTTGCAAGAGCTCAAGCTCTCTTCCCCCCTGCATCTTTTCAATTCCATCTCATCACATCTATCCACATTTATCCTCATCACATCTCATCCACATTTATCCTCATCACATCTCATCCATTTGCATCTACTCATATCCATATCTCATAACATCACATTCATTCATATTTCACCCATTCATATCTACCCCGATCCACATCACATCCATTCTCATCATATCTCAAACATTCACATCTTTCCCGATTCACATCACATCACATCCATTCACATCACATCTCATCCATTCACATCTATCCCGATTCACATCACATCACATCTCATCCATTCACATCCATTTCACATCACATCTCATTCATTCACATCTATCCCAATTCACATCCATTCACATCTATCACATTAATTTACATCACATCTATTCACATCCATCACATCACATCTTTTCACTCACATTCACATCCATCACTTCACATCCACATTTATTCATATCACATCAATTTCATTCACATCTCATCACATTCACATCCACATCCCTTTACATCACATCACATCACATCTCATCCACATCCACATCCACATCCATTTACATCACATCACATCATTTCACATCCACATCCACATCCATTTACATCACATCACATCCTTTCACATCCACATCCACATTAATTAACATTACATCACATCCTTTCACATCCACATCCACATTCATTTACATCACATCACATCCTTTCACATCCACATCCATTTACATCACATCACATCCTATCACATCCACATCCACATTGATTTACATCACATCCTTTCACATATTCTCACATCTCATTCTCGTCTCTTCATTCATATCCACATCCATTTATATCACATCCTTTCACATATCCTCACATCTCATTCTCATCTCTTCATTCACATCCACATGCATTTATATCACATCCTTTCACATATCCTCACATCTCATTCTCATCTCTTCATTCACATCCACATTCATTGATATCACATCCTTTCACATATCCTTACATCTCATTCTTATCTCTTCATTCACATCTATAGTTCACGACATAGGCCTCATAGTAGCAGCCCCATAGTGGTAGTAGTTGCCCCACAATAGGCAGTGGGCACTGGTGGGTAGTGCTGGTGGTGGTGATAATCATGACACTTGTATATGTGGAGGTGGTAGTGATGTTACTACTCCACCATGTCATCCTTCTACATATTCTCTTGAGACTACACATGCTACTCAGGGTGTCACTCTTATAGCCACTACAAGTTTCACTCCTAGAGGCACTCTGGGTGTCACTCTGGGCTTCACTCTCCTCTCTCTCCAATATCACGGCTCCTATACTCCTATAGATACTATGATGATGGGTCCATCATCAAGGAGAAGCTAGGTGGTATGGTATTGATACGTATGCATCAGCTCTGTAGTGTATAGTTTGGCCATGACATTTTAAGAGTGGTGCGACCAAGCAAAAAATAACTAGATTCTTGAGCAGCTACATAGGGAGTAGCACCAACTCTCTTTGAGCAATTTAATAACAAGTAGATGCTCAAGAGAATGAGAGATCTTATGAGCCATTGAAGGTCTAAGGTGTGAGGTGCAATAAAGGAAGAAAAGACTAAGCCTACGTATCTTGACATCAAAGACTAGAGAAAATATAAGGCAAAGGTTAGTGACACGCCCACTAACAAGTATAAGCAAAAAAACAAGAGGTTGATAAGGTACACCTCAAAGGTTCAAGAACTTTTTACCTTAGTGTTAACGGGTGTTTTCATACATACTTCATAAGTTTTCATCTCTATAAGATATCTCCTGTACCCTTCTGTCTTTCGAGGTAGGGAGGGATCTCACTAGTAAGTAAGTAACACGCTAAGCTTTCTATGAAGATCACCTACTTAGGATGCCTAATCAAAAGCTAATCCTTGTGACTATTTGATATACGAATACATTCATCATCTTGGGGGTCTTACCTACTATGAAGATTGCCTAATTGGGAGCCAATCCTTTCATGGTCTTGGGGATCTCACTTGGGGGTGCACTATGAAGAAATCCTATGTATCATGTGCGTTCAAGGAGTATTTAAAAAACCCCTTACACTTACATACTTTTATGAATAAAATGACCCCTTTTGTAACACCTCAAGCTTTCTATGAAGATCGCCTAATACATCCATGGTCTTGGGGGTCTTACCTAAATCCATTCTTCCACATACACATCCACATTCATACTTCCACATACACATCCACATTCATTCTTCCACATATACATCCCCATTCATATTTCCACATACACATCCACGTTCATTCTTCCACATACACATCCACATCCATACATATGCATCCACATCCATTCTCATTACATCACATCTTATCATATCCTATTTTCATCTTATCACATACTATTCCCATTTAATAGCTTTTTCTATGGTTGATCCCGATAATGGGACTTTTTCTAAATTTCTGCCAATTGCTTGGCCTAATTAAAGGTTCTTTTTATTGACGATTAGTTCCATATTCATTCTCAATTTCTCAAATGAATTATATTCAATATTCCTCTTTTGGAATAGAAGAATTCATGGGATTTACAGAAATCAAATTTACCCATATTTCCACTTTTGATTAAGTAATCAGAAAAATTGAATTATACTAAAATTTCCTCTTCTTCCCATTTAATTTCTCCATTCTTCCACATACACAACCACATCCATTCTTCCACATACACATCATCCGCATTCATTCTTCCATATACACATCCACATTCATTCTTCCACATACACATCCACATCCATTCTTCCACATACACATCCACATCCATTCTTTCACATACACATCTTATCACATCCTATTTTCGTCTTATCGCATCCTATCACATTCTATCACATCCCATACACCTCTTATCACATCCATTCACATTCTATCACATCCCATACACCTCTTATCACATCCATTCACATTCTATCACATCCCATACACATTCTATCACATCCCATACACATCTTATCGCATCCTATTTTCACCTTATCTCATCCATTCACATGCTATTCCCATTTAATAGCTTTTTCGAGGTTGATCCCGATAATGGGACTTTTTCTAAATTTTTGCCAATTGCTTGGCCTAATTAAAGGTTCTTTCTCGATGACTATTTCCATATTCATTCTCAATTTCTCAAATTAATTATATTCAATATTCCTCTTTTGAATAAAAGGATTCATGGGATTTATAGAAATCAATTCTACCCATATTTTCACTTTTGATAAATAATCATAAATTGAATTAAACTAAAAATTCCTCTTCTCATTTAATTTCTTGGATCTTAAATACCATGGGAATTCCTCTTTTTACATTTAATTAATTGCATTCCAATGTCATGGGTATTCCTCTTTTATCATCAAATACTTCTCATAAAGTAATTTCATCTAAAATAAAATACCCATTAATTCAATATGCTAAGAATTTCTCTTTTCCCATCTAAATGATGAAATTCCAAATGTCATAGGAATTTCTCTTTTAACATTTAAATATTTCTCATAGATAAAATAAATTTATCTAAATTTTATCTTTGAATTTAATTGAAATACTCAATAATTCCAATATACTAGAAATTTCTCTTTTCCCATCTCAATGATGGAATTCCAAATGTCATAGGAACTCCTCTTTTACCATTTAAATATTTCTCATAGATAAAATACATTTATAAAAAATTCATCTTTGAATTTAAATAAAATACCCATTAATTTCAATATGCTAAAAACTACACTTTCCTCATTTAAATATTTGAACTCCAATATGGTGGAAATTCCTCTTTCATCATTTAAACGTATCTATGCAAAAAGAAAAATTAAACTAAAGTTTCTCTTAAAATTTAAATAAACATCTCCATTAATTCCTTTACACTAGGAATTACACTTTCCTCATTTAAATATTTGAATTCCAATATGGTGGAAATTTCTCTTTCATCATTTAAATTTATCTATGCAAAAAGATAAATTTAACTAAAATCTTTCTTTAATTTTTAAATAAAATATACATTATTTTAGCATCCCAAGTTTTCTCTTACTTCATTGGAATACACGGATTTCCATTCTCATGGGGATTACTCTTTTAACATAAAAATGGATTACTAGAAATTTCTCTTTTTTCTAATTAACTATTTATGCATATAAAATCAATTTTTTCATGATTATAATGAGAATAATTCAATTAATCTAGGATGATTAATCCTAGAATATGGTAGGAAGTCCTCTTTTCATATTATGAATGAAAATAATTTATGTGTTATTTTTTTCAGATATTTTGCCATAGCTCCGCTGCTATTACTGATAATTCTCAAATAATTTGAAAGCATAAAGTTTAGTAATATCCCTATGATTAGAATAACCATTAATTGGATCAATATCCAATTATGGACTTGATTCTTAATTTTTCCATAAATTAAATAGCTTAAAAGCATTAAAAAGCCACTTATTTGGCCTCTAATTTGACAAGCATAGAAGGGTTGTTGCAAGATCAGGGTGTCCAGTTTTATCCAGTTTATGCTGGACTGGGACAATGCTTAGAGAGCAAGTTTTGGGGGGCAAGGTACTTAAAATAAGATCAAGCAAATAATAGAAAATACGATTACCCTTAAACTAACTGAATATAACTTAAATTAATATAAATTAGTCTAATTAATCAAAATTTATCAAAAATATGATGAAATGATAAAAAAATGGTCTCTCCATACTTAGAGTGATCCAATTTATTTTTCCATAGATGCACCATTACAAGCACACTAGTCCCTATAGGTTGTATATAATTCACATCAAAAATGTAATTTTACTAATTAGATTATTAATATTTGCAGGCCTTCTGATAGTCTGTAAGAATTTTGAAAAAGAGATCATTAAAAATCCAACCATTGGATTTGCAATTTTTACTAACCACCACATTCTACTATTGTCTCAATACCTACCCACTCTTTTGATCTACAAGATTGAGGATTTTAAGTGGTAGCTATTGTGGGTACAAAAAGTGGCGTATATTATAACACTTTAAAGACCTTGAAATATTTAAAGAAAATAGACAAATATCTTAAAATTTTCTCAAAAAATCAAGTTAAGCTCCATATTATGCGAAGATCTAAGGTACAAAGTGGGAATCTCATATGAGTTTATATGTAAAAGATATTAGCATTTTATGGAATCAGTTCAAATTTGGGACAGGGTGTATACATTGACTTTGTACCTAAGAAAATGAGGACTTTTAACAATCTAATGCTTAATCAAATTATGCAGCTATATTTCCAACTTTGAATATGATGTTCCAACAAAAGAACTTGAAACGAAATTCCTTCATTTACTAGGAGAGATTAGCCACTAAAGGTAAACAAATGCCTGTTTTTTTACTGTTTCAGGGTGCCTGAGTGCACAAAACTGGGCACCCTGATCTTGCAACCACCCAGAATTACTTTTAGATTAGAGAATTGCTTCATGAGAAGCTTCCTTTGAATATAGAATAGGTCATAGGAATGAACATTCTTTGGGAGAGAGAGAGAAAAGCTTAAAAAAACATTATAATTTAAGCATAAATTAAAATTTATGTGTTTTATCACTACAATTCATTAAAGAACTTCAATTGTATTAAAAAACCATTCAATTGAATGCTTCTCAAGCTTGAGAGGGGTTGAGAAGAGAGAAACATTTGGAGATTAAAGAAAAAAAACCATAAACCACAATTTACCTCCTAGATTGCTTGATTCTTTGATCAAAGTAGAGGCCCCCAACCAATTAATTGGTTTGGTATGTTGATGAAGTCTCCAAGGAAGATTGAAGAGAGAGAGAAGCTCCAATCTCTTCAATTTGTAGAGGATTTTTAGAGAATAATATTATTTTAGTATAATACTGGCATGGTATAGTTCTCAAATTTTTTACAAAGGGCAAAGGATCTATTTACAGGTGAGGGAGGCCTCTAACCAAGTCCAACTAGTTTCTAGAACTTTCCAGGTTCAGTTTGGCTGAATTTGGACAAGATTTGGACCTAGTTTGGCTCCCTTTTGATTTGGTTTGATCCAAGACAGAGGAGAGATAAAAATATCACAATATTTTTGAGTTTAAAACTCCACCACACGTGTGAAATAGGTGCCTCCTTGAAGAGCCCTCCTTCTTCTTACCAAGGTGTCAAAATTGAATCATTATACCCAAAATATATCATTTTTTTAGTAATACTCATAGTTTTTTACTAATAAACCTTGTCCTTAGTCAACTCTTCATCATCTTATGTGAGCATTTACTCATTTTTGGGGGTTTTTCTTTTATAAATTGGATTTATCTCCTCCCCACACTTGAATTGATCCTATTGGCCCATAGAAATTTTCTTTTACAAATTTGATTTATCTCCTCCCCCCACACTTGGGATTGAATCCACAACCTCAAGTTTATCAAATATTTTTCAACCACTAGGCTATGAGCATAATGTGTTTAATGATCAAGTTAAAATTATTAACTTTAATTTAAGAGTGATTTTTAAAAAAAATAAAAGAAAGGGAGAGAGAGAGAGAGAGAGAGAGAGAGAGAGAGAGAGAGAGAGAGAGAGAGAGAGAGAGAGAGATGGGAGTGGGAGAGCAAGTGAAGTGGAGGTGGTTGGGGAAGAATTGAGAGAGGGACTAAGTGAGAGAGAATTTGGGAGGGAGGAGTGAGGGAGAGAGGGTTGAGAGAGGGAGTAAGCGAGAGAGAGGGAGTGAGGGCACGTGAGGGAGTGGTTGGCAAGAGAGTGAGAGTGTGAGTGGCTAGCAAGGGATTGAGAGTGTGGGTGGTGACGTAGTGGCTCTAGCGAGGGAGTGAGAGAGAGGGGGTGATGGAGTTGCTAGTGAGGGAGTGAGAGAGAGAGGTGGTGAGGGAGTGTCTGTGTAGCAAGGTTGGTTGCCTGACACATTAAGTGGTGGCTCTTCTCTCTGGATAGTATGTCCGAAGTCCTTAATGCTCACGACAAAAAATAGAAGACACTAGGGAGGAGTAGAAGACACTAGGGAGGAGTAGAATAAACACAAGAAGAGACAAGATTGCAAGGGGAACAAGAACACTTTCACTACTTCAAGAACACATGTCATTCACTATACCATGCACACTCAACAAAGGTCATAATGAAGAGGATGACATAGATCAAGTTGATGATAAGAGATTGTAGGACACAGGGTACAAAGTGGTATGAAGGTTATCGTTTTACAACATTCCAATGGTTGCCACAAAGAATGACGTCGTAGATCCCATGTCCTTCAGGATGATGGTGAGGGGTGTGGGAAAAAGGATGTCCTTCAAGGTGAGTCAAGGGACCATTTATGTCTGAGGTTGAGTCAATGCCCCGTCAATCTTGCTCCCATACCACTTGTAAGATACCTCCCGTACACTTCCTTCTTTTGAGATAGGGATGAATCTCACTCGTAAGTAACACCCCAATTGTTTTATGAAGATCGCCTAATTGGAAGCCAATCCTTGATAATACGATATATGAATTCATACATTCATGGTCTTCGAGGTCTTACCTACTATTTACCTATATGGAAATCCTTGACTATCCGATATACGAATTCATACATTCATGGTCTTGGAGGTCTTACCTAGTATTTACCTATATGGAAAGTACCCGACTAATCGGGTACACCCTACCACCCACTTTCCAAATTTATGATATGATCATCTATGAAGTTTTTTAATTGCTAAGCATGTTGTTTTAGTACATATGCATCACATAACAAGGTTCCTTACATTTATCCTCATCAAAAACTTGAATTACACCCCCCACAATTTGGAAAAACATACCTTAGAGCATTGAATTACATACAATATAGGCATTGTGACCATTGTAGGCGATAAATTATCACATATTAGTAAGGTTAAATGTCCCCTCACTCACCTACATTAACATGAACCTATCAAGCTCAAGTTTGCACAACTGCCCAAGACTGATCACTTCAGAATGGTTATCCTGAAGAGAACACATTCTTGGTTTGTTCTACAACAATTTCAAAATATGTTACTAGTCTTGTCTCGTAATCTCACATCCATATTTCATGCAGCAATCCATGCAATAAACATTATCACATAAGAAAAATAACCTTTTCTATATTCTCTTTGTTTAGTCAAAATTCCGTAGCCAAATGCATCAAATAATCCCTTTTATTAATAAAAAACTCCCTAGCTAAATGCATCAGAAAATTCTTTTTCTTAATAAAAAACTTCTAGGTTTTGGTTCCACTTACACAACGAGGTGGAGGCCCAATAATCATGGTAATGAGGAGGTAAGGTGGTCCTCCACTTCCTTGGGAGATATTTGTAGCCATTATTTGAGGTTTCATTGTAACCTCATCATGCTCAACTATCCTTGGGTTCCCGCATGGTCCACGTTCTCCACATCCTCCACTAGCCATTATCCCATGTCAAGGTTCAACTTTTACTTTTTAGGAAGTAACTCACTCCTCTTTGCATATACCAAAGAACAACAATTGATGCAAAAGACTTGGGAGTTGAGTTAAAATGCTTTCTTACCAAAGATAGAGTTTAAAAAAATAATTTATTAAGAGATATGCTCAGAGTCACTTGGGGATTGAACCCACAAACTCAAGTTTACCACCAAAATATTCTTCAACCACTAGGTTATGAGTATATTATGTGTTTAACGATCAAATTAAACTTATTAACTTTAACTTAAGAGCGTATTTTTTAAAAAATAAAAGAAAGGGAGAGAGAGAGAGAGAGAGAGAGAGAGAGAGAGAGAGAGAGAGAGAGAGAGAGAGAGAGAGATGTGTGGAGATGGTTGGAGAAGATATACTGAGAGAGGAACTCAATGAGAGAATTTGGGAGGGAGGAGTGAGGGAGAGAGGGTTGAGATATGGAGTGAGCAAGAGAGAGGGAGTGAGGAAGGGAGGGCACATGAGGGAGTGGCTGGCAAGGGAGGGAGAGTGTGGGTGGGTGAGGGAGTGGCTGGCAAGGGGGTGAGGGAGTGGCTAGCAAGGGAGGGAGAGTGTGGGTGGGTGAGGGAGTGGCTGGCAAGGGAATGAGAGAGAGGGGGGTGAGTGAGGGAGTGAGAGTGTGGGTTCTATAGGGGCTTTCACTGTTGTTGAGAGGAGAGGGGGATTTTATAGGAGAGAAGAAGGGGCATTGGGGTGTGTGTGACTAAGAAAGGGAGAAGAAGTCAATGGCATGGCTAGCCAGTGGGAGAAGAGGATGAGGGAAGGGGAGTTGCTGAGCGAAAAAACAGGCACATTGCTGAGATTGCGCGAGCATTGATGGGAGAGAAGAATATGCCGCTTATCTTTTCTACATCTTCTTCTTTTTTATGTTAAATTATCTTGATAAAGCGTCGTGGGGTTCACTTAAAAACATGTAAGTCTATTAAGTGTGATCATTAGGAGGGGGTTTTTAAACCACTATTTTGAGAAACATTTATAAAATTCTACTTACATAAGGGGGTTTTAAATGGAAAAACCCCCATACATTTATAAAGAAAAAAAGGTCATTTTATTAAGTCAAAATTCACAAAAATGGTATTTTTAATACCCTTTAAACGTATGTTGTATATGTATGTCTTCCTAAAAGTAACCACCCCCCCCCCCCCCCCCCGAGGATAAAACTTACGATTTTATTCATGCAAGGATCTTTGGAGGAGCTACAATAAGTGGTAGATGGTGGGATGTTTATGACAAGTAGCTCTTAGATAGGCCTTTTATTTATACATGCTCAATTGTATTAGAAAATTTGGAAAATTCTTGATACTTTGGAGATTTTAAAAGTTGTCTTATAAAGAAAATAATGAATGGAGCTAGCATATACTACTTGTGAGGCTTTTTAATGTCAATGAGTTACCGCATCGTCTTGAATATGAATATCTGTGCACTTTTTAGTTTTCCTAATTATGCATAATTTTGATTATCTTTTCTGCATCTTTGTATTTAATGTAATTATATTTAAAGTGCCTAGCTAGGTATGTACTATGGGTATAATGGGACAAGTTAAGGGCCAAATTTCCCCAGCCTATCCCATTATGCAAAAACAAATTTACCAGTGTTGATATGTATGTTAGAATGATGGTCGATATAGGTCAATATATATGTTGATATATACATCGATACCTGATGCATATACCAATGTTTGATTTCAAAGAAAGCATTGGCATAATAGTCAGTAAAGATGTCAATGAAACTGATGAGTATTTTGATGCTTATACTGATTGTCTTGTACTAACATTCTATTTCAAAGAAAGCATAGGTATAATAGTCAGTAAAGATGTCACTGAGACCAATGAGTGTACTGATGCTTATATCGATTGTCTTGTATCGATGGCAATATCGACGTCATCGTAATTGTAGGCCAAAAAAAAAACTAAGTCTCAATCGTTGGTATATACGATGGTATTAGGTTGATCTCTCATAGTGTAGCATTATGTGCTTATAACCACACTACTTACATGGAGTTTTATTCAATAGCCCACTAATTTAACTTGCATTTAGACTTAAGGCAAGGTTACCAATGAAAACATTAAAACCAAGCCTCCAAATTGCACCTAGAGGTACTCTTGGAAAAACTAGACAAAAAGAGACTTTATGCACAATGCAAACTCAAGTATCAAGGCTGATGTTCCTTTTGAGTAAGTAAAATACAACCTTGGGAAAATAGTAAGGATAATCTTAGATAGAGGTAAAATGGATGGGTACATTAATGGTAGTAAGTTGAAACCCTAACATAGGATGTGCTTTGCACATGAAAAAAGAAGAAAAATAGAAAACTAAAGGTTGAGAAATGTAGAGTTCACCTTAAGGCATAATCTCATTGAGAAATCATAGAGAGTGCATATAGAGACTACATATAGAGCTCACCTTAAGGCACAAGCTTGTTGGGAAATCATAGAGACTACATATAGAGCCCTTCATGTGTAAATGCCTTCTAACAAAGCTGACCTACAAGGTTAAAGGGTCCCTTCCTTCATTTTGATACACACCTACTTCATGAGGTATTATGATAGCTAATTTACTCTCTTTCCTTTACAGTAACTTGCCTACTTTAGCCCCTACTTGTCATAGTACTTAGTACTTATCATTCTAGCTTGTAATCATCACTTTTTGGACTTTGAAGAGACCACAAAAAGCAAGGAAAGTAGCCACGTTTTTCTTCTTCATTTTGGAGATCAACACATCTTCCTATAGTCCCTTTACATCACTTTTGGACATATATTCTAGGTCTTTCATCTAAGCTTTCAAATATTTGAAATTGTACAAGTACAATGTGCTTTTTGGGTGCTTTTCAAGCTTATTTTCCCAAATTTATTTTTTTAACAAATATTTTTTCTAGTTCTCTGCAATTTACAACTTGTAGAAATTAAAATTAAATAGATATGTAAGCCTTTTTTACCATTGTAGATATTCAATTTGTTAACGCCTTTTTTTAATCAAAAGTAATTATTTTACTCTTTGGTATTTTCTACACATTCCAAAAAATAGAGAGTCAATTTCGTAATTTAGGTTCATGTGAACCTTAGGGAAGGTCGTAAGCTATTAACCCTTGATTTTTTACCTTACCCTTAGTAATTGAATTTTTAGAACCTTATAGGACTCTAGATTAAGATGTATTCATTTACCCTAATTTAAGAACATAGTTTGCTAATTTAAATGAAAATAAAATATAGATTAATGTGCATTAACATAAATGTGTGCACATGGATGCATAAAATAAGGCATAATATTTAGAAACCTTGTAGGACTCTAGATTAGAATGAGATTCATTTACCCTAGACTAGGAAGATAGTTTGTTAATTTAAATTAAAATAACATATAGAATAATGTGCATTATTGCACATAAATGTGTGCACATGGATGTATAATTTGATGTGAATTGGTTGCACCGAAATGTGTGCATATGGATGCATAATCCTTAGAAATTGTATAGATTTATGATTAAGTCCTTAATCAGATAGTGAAAAGGTTATAGCTTAGGATGTGCAAAATTATGGCATGGGAAAGTGTGCTAAAGTTTTCTAGAATGGTTTAGAATTTAATGCCCAAAATTTTCCTAGAGCTTAACTCAAGAATGGGATAGTTTACTTAGGAATGTACTCCATGCAATTAAAGTGTGCACATGATCCTTAGTATAGGCATAGTTTAAGAAAAATCATTTAAGGAATTAATAACCCAATGGAAATTCTCTTTTGGAGTACTTAATTGCCTAGAACTTAGGATTTGATATACATATAAGTATAATTCTCTCATTTTCATAAGCAAGTTTTGGAGAGAGAATGCAAGGAAAGCCAACCCAAAGAAATTATGATGTTAAGTATGAATTAATCCTTTAACTATAAGTTAAGTGGTACTAGAAACCCTAATCAAGTAATCTTAGGAGTATCTATTGGTTTGATAGAACTAGTTCCTAGAGAGATCTTTACTTTTCTCTTAAGGGAAAATTTAAATTTTGCATAGAAGAATTAATTCCTAGAAAGAACTTAACTCTTCTCTTAGGGGAAATTTAAATATATTCCGCATAGAAGAATTACCCTATTAGTAGATGATTGGACCCCAAATAATGAGATACCATCAATAGAACCAAAGTTAGAAAGAGAATTAAAGGTATCGATAAAGAGACCCAGCAACAATTGGTCGAGACTCCAAGGTTTCATTAAAGCAAAGAAAACTAAGAGGTTCAAGCGAGGACTTGATAGCTTGCGAAATGCATTTGGAGATTTGATGAAGGATTGAGATTGTTGCATTGGAACTTGTGATGGTTTACCCCATTTCATAATGCATGCATGATACATGGTTGTTTGATCATGTTTATACATTACTTGGATATTGTTTGATGAAATATAGTTTTATTTGAAGCTTATGAAGATACCACTCATGCTTATGTGCCAAGCAGATGTCATATGAGCTGTGAATCCTATCCCACAAAGACAGCCATCCAAAGACCTTGACCCATCTTGGCAGATGTCGATGTGCTCTTGTGTGATTGACAAGGAGCGGCTCCCACTGTATTGGGAAATGAGTATCAAGGATAGAGATCCACATTGTTTGTCTCATAAACTCCTATCCATTGGTTTTAGAGCGTTCTTACCCTAGGAGTGGTATGGCTATCAAAAGAAGCTCCAAAGATGGGCAGAGTATCACGGTTGGCAATCCATATGTTGGTCTCATGATCTCTTATGCATTGGTTGGCCGGAGCATTCTTTCCCTAGGAGTGGTATGGCTATTAGAAAGTAGCTCCAGAGATTAACATTATTGCAAGATCTAGGTTGAGACTTGTAGGCTCCTCATAGGGATGACATAGTGGTCCTAGAGTGTTCAGGCTCAATAAAGCATACCTTCCTAGTCTAAGGATCACAAATGTGGTGCAAGGACATAGATTGATGAGATGCTCATGAGATATGGACATTGACATGATATTATTATATGTGAGATGTTTACTTTTGAGTAAGCGATATTTTTTTTTAAAATAATTATCTACTATCGAGTGTGTGTGAACTCATTCTTGCATCTTGTTTTCTATTAAGGTGTGTGTGCATGATAAATAAGGAATATCAATTTTTATGAGTGTGTGAGTTCACGTTGGCTCTCTAGTGATAGGGTGGCATGCTAGACTTAGGGGATGGATAGGGTCTAGGTTGTGCCTATGGATCTAGTTGAAGAAAAAAGTGGATACATCATTGGAAAGCAAGAGACATTGTGGATAGGAAACCAGGTCCTCTACACTCTACAAGAGCTTCCCACCATCACCTTTGATATCTTAGACCGCTCCGATCGTCAGTATGCTTCAACCATTGTCACCGCCGATGTCCTTCAATGGATCCAATCGCCATCACCGTCATTGTCGATGCCCTCCGCTAGTGCGCTTGACTGCCATCATCATCGATGCCCTTTGACCGCTGTTACCGCCAGTGCCCTCTGACATCTCCGACATGCATGGCTAACTCCGATGGCACTCACGGAGGCAACACCCCTCTCCCTTTCCCAAGGTAGGGCAAGATTCTCACCATCTTCCTTTTCCTGATGGAAGATCTTCCCTCTAAACTACATGATGAGGGTTGGGACTTCGAGGAGGAGGACACTCGAGGAGGACACCCAAGGAGGATATAAGGGGAGCACTCTCTCAGCAGTCAAGGAGACTCTCTCTTGTAGGACATTCATTGTAGCACATTTTGATAGTGGGGACTCTCTCTTGTAGGACATTCATTCTAGCACATTTTGACAGTCGACACTCTCTCTTGTATCACCTTCACTCTAGCACATTCAATAGAGATCACATTCTTTGTGTTGGAGCACAATCTCTCTTGTATCATGTTTGTCTATAGTTTGGTATACAGTGTTGCACTCTTATGGTGTTTTGTCTATCTCTCTGTGTGAGTGAGGTGAGTGAGTGATCAGTGGTGGGTGTGAGTGAGATGTTTTTTCTATCTGTCTATGTAAGTGAAGCGAGTGAGTGGTCAGTGGTGTGTGGTGTGAGTGAGAGGCCTATAGGGATACTGTGGTGCTAGGAGAGCATGGTAGATAGTGTAGAGCATAGGTCTTGCATGTCTAGTCAGTGAGGTTGACTTATCCTTGGTGGGTATACTTCCTTGAGAGGATCCACACTCCCTTTTCCCCAACCCTAGGGTTTGTGCCGGTAGTCCTTGAGTTCCAGCAGGGACCAGCAGAGTCATCTACAGCTTAGAAAAAATTTGGTGATCACAATTGGACTCTCCTAGAGGTCAAGGATAGTGGCAAAAAAAAAGTTCTTTTTCTTTTTGGTGATTTTTGTTTGTGGTGAGAGGAGTGTTGTGTATGCCCTCGAAGACTAGAGCTTCTAGAGGTGATTCACTCCTTCATTCTCCTCTTCAAACTGGTCATCATAGGGTTCTTCCTCATTCCCTTAATCTTCCCTCAACATCTTCCTCTTCTAACCCTATGGCAGCTCTAGGGCCAAATCCATTGGCTACTGTCCTTAATCGCATGCAAGTTAAACTACCAACCTTCAAAGGTACCATCACTGAAGATGCAAAAGACCAAGTGCGGTGGTTCCTCACTATGTGTGACTCAAGAGGTCTCAACCAAGATGATGCACACTTGGTCTTGTTCCCCACAACGCTGGCAGAAAGTGTTGACCGGTGGTATAGTAAATTTCCCATCAACCACTTGCTGGATTGGGCCACCCTTAGGCTATAGTTCTTGGCTACCTTTTGGCCTCGGAACTACTTTAAACTCATTACTCAAGATCTCAACCAAATCTCCACGAAGGTAGGGGAGGTAGTGGCCCAACTTGTCACAAGAGCTAAAGTTTCGGTCGCTCGGCTACCCCAAGATCCTAGAAACTACATGTTGCAATAGTGGGTGCTTTGAGCACTCCCTACTCAAATGGCGATGAAGATGATAGAGACCTTTCCACCCCAAGGCACCCTGCAAAACTTCCAAGATAGAGCTACACAACTGGAGAATGCTCGCCTCATGGCAGAGCACAATACCTCTTGGTCCCTACTTATCCCAAGCATATCTTTGGCTCCTCCAACTATTCCTCTAGCCCCGATAGTAGCTTTTACATCTGCTTCCATGGATGAGCTAGCCATTCTCAAGAAGGAGCTTGAAGATTTAAAAAGGTCACCAACAAGAGGATGCAGCCGTGGGGCAGCGTTCAGGGAGATCGAGCAGCTCAAGCTCAAAGATCCCAAGACGAGTCCATGGTGCCCGGTATGTAGCCTAGAAGGCCATCTTCCAAATTATTGTCCCACCAAGAAATATTTCTCATTTTGCTCAAAGAGGCAGGCCATGAGGACAAGGAGTGTTACTACCTTAAGGGACTTCCCCTTATGCAACAACAACTTAAGCAAGTTGCCACCTCTCTTAATCCCTTCGTCGAAGACTACATGGTGACCCCAACCAGTATTGCTTCAACTTCTATCTAGGCCCCTAACCACCAACCAAACCCAACACCCTTCTTGAACCCTCAATCAACAATAGCTACCCCCCAATCCCAACAGTATATTAACCTTGTCACCACTAGTCCCTCCTACTTAACTGCCCCACATACACTTCCCTCCCCCATGGCCACTTTTGTATAAACCCCTCCACCATCCCAAGCCACATCATCTCAGCAAGAAGCTCAAGTAGCCACGATAGCATACACCAATACCCCTCATCCTAGAGAAACCCTAACATAAAACCCTACCTTGCCTATGCAAATCCCATATCAAGAAAGCACTCTCCCAACCTATCAACTATACCTTCCACCTATGTCGGTCCCACAAACACTACCCCAAGTTTATCAAAACCCACCCTTGGTGGTCTAATGCGGTAGCTTCTCCGGTACCCTCCTCGGTCGCTATAACAACATGTATGGGGCCTAGCCTAACCAAGGGTTTTCCAATCACCGTCCTCCCAACAGCCCCACCCGGCCTCTTATATGCTATCGTTTGTGGGGGGAGCGGCCACATGCAAGATTAATGCACTGTACCAGAGGGCTCGCCCCCATGCCTACATTTCCTGGAGAGCCGAGACTACTACACCCAAGATTGTCCTAGAACCCCATTGATTAACATGGTGGAAGCAGCAGTGCCATCTCCTAAGGTTGACACTCCAATAGTGGCATTGGTGCCACCTCCCACTGCTGGCAGTCCAATAGTGGCGGTCGTCACCTGCTGGTCCCAAGGAGCCCCAAGGACACCAACTCCTCCTCTTGATGGTGTAGTTTACCCATCCATTGTGGAACAAGCTTATAAGGAGGCCGTGGAGGAATTCATTCAAACACCATCCACGGAGAATGAAGCGGTGCCTACCTTGGTCATTCCCCCAACCACCACACCTTCAACAGCAGAGTTGAGGAGTCAACCCATCCCAAGGTTTGTTATATACATTAAGAGGAAGTGTTGGTAGGGGAAAAGGTGGAAATCACCCTTCCTCAATTATGTGGTTTGAGCCAGGAAATAAGAAAGCAACTTCTAGGCTTGGCCCCGTATTGGATGGACTCGAAGGCAACTACGACTGAAGCCACATCTGGCTGGGCGATGGCCCAGATAGAAAGCAAGGGTACGCCTCACTGCTCTAGGAGTGGCTGATCACCAAATCCCAAGGGTGACAGTCTCCGTGGGAGGAACTCAAATTGTAGGGGCCATTGTGAATGGTGGTTCTAGTGTTAACATCATGCCTGAAGCTACTAGGCAAGTCTTGAGTCTCTAAATTACCAATCCAACTCCTTTGCCATCCAAGTGGCATATTAGAGAGGGAAGTGATGCCCTTGGGACTAGTCAGGCAAGTTAGTATTTGAAATGAATTTTGTGGTGTTAGGCCTCCCACTAGCGCGAGTGTGAGATCCCTATCCCCACCATGCGACGGATTCGGGGTACTAGCAGCCGAAGTAGCACTTCATGCGCGGGGCAGGGACCCACACTCGGGGCCTCGTCCACGGATATCCGGACAAGAGACTAATCCGTCGGTTTTTCCAAAACCGAACCCGGAAAAACTTCCCTTACCCGGAAAGCACGGGCGATTCCACTAAGATAACTTTTACTCTAACATAGTCAAGATCATTACTGATCACGCTGATCCGACTGCACCTATAAAGATACTTGGTCGGATCAAGGAAGAAACTTGCACTTGGATCATTGGGATCAACGCTTTTTTCCCCATCAAGAGGCACAGCTGTTGATTCTTATCCATAGAACAATTACTATCCGAGATTTACTTTATCTATCGTAATAACAGAAATTGAGTCTCGATTTACGGATCCATCAGTCCAGCCTAACCCCATCCGATCCCATGGGGTTAGCCAACCGCCCAACCACTCTAGTGATGGGATCCAATTAAGAATTTGGTTAGGTTTTGTCCCGGGTACCAAGGAAAAGAGTTCCAAGGCCCCCTAGCCGGAAGTTCATACAAACATAAAACTAGTCATACCACTTACACACCCAATATGAAATTGCCTTTTTCTTAGCATCAACTAACTTTAAAACAATCCTTTAATAAAACCATTATGTCATTGATGACAATCCTCAAAGTCTCTGGTTGAATCCTTATTTCCAGTCATTCTTTCATCGGTGTACTTATGGCATCGAAAAGGCCCTGAGTGAACAGGTGGTGAGAGCGTTCTGGTTGCCAATGATGCCATAAGTACACCGCTGAATGAATGATTGGAAATATGGATTCAACTAGAGATTTTTGGAGGATTGTCATCAGTGACATAATGGTTTCATTAAAGGATTGTTTTAAAGTTAGCTGAGTCTGATGCCAACTGTAAGATCCCTGTTCCCACCGAGCAACGGATTCGGGGTACTGGCAGCGGAAGTAGCGCTTCTCGCGCGGGACAGGGGTCCCACACTCGGGGCCTCGTCCACGGATATCCGGATAAGAGACTAATCCGTCGGTTGTTCCAAAACCGAACCCGGAAAAACTTCCTTTACCGGAAAGCACGGGCGATTCCACCAGGATAACTTTTTACTCTAACGTAGTCAAGATCATTTCTGATCGAGATGATCCAATTACATCTATAAGATACTTAGTCAGTTCAAGGAAGAAACTTGCACTTGGATCATTGGGATCAACGCTTTTTTCCCCATTCAAGAGGCACAGCCGTTGATTCCTATCCATAGAACAGTTTCTGTCCGGGATTTATTTTTTTTTCTATCGTAAAAACAAAAGTTTGAGTCTCGATTTACGGATCCATCAGTCCAGCCTAACCCCATCCAATCCCATGGGTTAGCCAACCGCCCAACCACTGTAGTGATGGGATCTAATTAAAAATTTGGTTAGGTTTTGTCCCGGGTACCAAGGAAAAGAGTTCCAAGGCCCCCTAGCCGGATGTTCATGCAAAATAAAACTAGTCACACCACTCACACACCCAATATGAAATTGCCTTTTTCAACCAGATTCAACCAATTCAAAACAATCCTTTAATAAAACCATAGTATCATTGATCACCATCTTCCAATTTATCCAATTGATTCTTAATTTCCCATCATTCCTTCATCAGAGTATCTATGGCATCATTGGCAACTAGAACGCTCAGGAGCCATTTCGATAGTTCCTAGCCCATAATACTTGGCAATATAATCACTTAACAAGATGGACTCTCGTTGAAGATCAGCAAGATCAACCAACAGATCCATATAAGGAGCCATGGACTCATCCATTGAAGACCAGCAAGGTCAATCAACCAGATCCATGCTCGATTTCAGAAAACAACTCCAACTCTGTTCCAATATCTTCCTCGACGCACGCGTGGGTATCCTAGGCAACCCAGAGCCCGAGCACTGTATGGTCAGCACCCTCTAGGATCCTTCGCAGGTAACCTAGCGCTTCACGCATAGGCCGCTTCCTTGGCCCCTCATCCACCGTACCGGAAGCTCACCATTTTAATCGCACCGAGGCTGGTCAAGACCTCGGCCGACCTTGCTACGCGAGACGTCCTTCATTGACTCCCCGTCAGCAGTTGCAACTTTACCATCACGACTTTAATCACAAGACGGTCAAAATGCTCCCCCCAGCATTCTTGACATAAAACAATCATTTACAAACAGCATTTACAAACAGTATTTACAAACAGTTTACAACACAATTTCTATTTTAACTTTCATTTTTCCACATTATCCTTCATCAATCTACATTACTTATTCCATATTCCATTTATATGTATACTCATCCCATCACATCATTTCTATCTCATCACTTCAGATTCCCTCACATCGCATATCGTATATTCACATCCATACATCCACATCTATATGCGTACATTCACATCTACATGCATACATCTACATCTCTATGCATACATCCACATCCACATTCACATTCACCTCCATACATCTACATCTACATGCATACATCCACATCTCCATTCACATCTACATCTATACATCTACATCTACATGCATCCATCCACCTCCACATCCACATCTACATCTATACATCTACATCTACATGCATACATCCATATCTCCATTTCCATCTACATCTATACATCTACATCTACATGCATCCATCTACCTCCACATCCACATCTACATCTATACATCTACATCTACATGTATACATCCACCTCCACATCCACATCCGTATCTATACATCTACATCTACATGTATACATCCACATCCACATCTATACATCTACATCTACATGCATACATCCACATCTCCATTCACATCTACATCTATACATCTACATCTACATCTACATGCATCCATCCACCTCCACATCCACATCTACATCTATACATCTACATGCAAACATCCACATCTCCATGCATAATAAAATTCTTTTAATTAATCTAGGATGATAGTTCCTAGAATATGGTAGGAAGTCCTCTTTTTATGCTTTGAATGAATTTATTTTATGCGTAATTTCTATAAAAATTTTGCCATAGCTCCGCTACTATGACTGATAAATCTCAATTTTTTTCTAAGGGATAAAGCTCATTATTAAAGAAATAATTAGAATGGTCTCTAATTGGATCATCAATCCATAATGGTCTCTAATTGGATCATTAAGAAAACAATTAGAATGGTCTCTAATTGGATCATCAATCCATAATGGTCTCTAATTGGATCATTAAGAAAACAATTAGAATGGTCTCTAATTGGATCATCAATCCATAATGGTCTCTAATTGGATCATTAAGAAAACAATTAGAATGGTCTCTAATTGGGTCATCAAGAAAATAATTAGAATGGTCTCTAATTGGATTATCAATCCATAATGGTCTCTAATTGGAACATTAAGAAAATAATTAGAATGGTCTCTAATTGGATCATCAATCCATAATGGTCTCTAATTGGATCATTAAGAAAACAATTAGAATGGTCTCTAATTGGGTCATCAATCCATAATGGATTGAATCATCAATGTGCATAAACTAAAAGCATAGCAAAAGCCATTAATTTGGCCTCAAGCATAGCTTAATCTTGGATTAAGGAAAAGCTTTATGAAAAGCTTCATTTGGATTGAGAATGGGTCATGAGTATGACCATTTCTTGAGTGAGAGAGAGAAATTATAAAACCATTAGAATTTAAATATAAGTGGAAATTAACTTCTATAGCATTTATTAAATTATGTAACTCTTCACTACTATTCACCAATTAACTTCAATAGTATTTAAAAAAACCATACCAATTAAACTTCTCAAGCTTGAGAGGGGTTGAGAAGAGAGAATCATTGAGAAATCATAGAAAAGATCAAAATTCAATATACTTACCTTATGATTTGCTTGATTCTTTATTCACGGTAGAGGCCCCCAACCAATCAATTGGTTTAGTATGTTGATGGAGCCACCAATGGGGATTGAAGAAAGAGAGAAGTGTCAAAAACTAGTGACTTATTAAAGAATTCACAGTTCTTGGCTTAGGTGGAGTAACATAGCATAAGACACTATATATTTTGGCTTAGATGGAGTAGAGTAACAAAGCATAAGACACTATCTAATTTGGCTTAGGTGGAGTAGAGTAACAAGGCATAAGAGACTATCTAATTTGGCTTAGGTGGAGTAGAGTAACAAGGCATAAGACTCTATCTAATTTGGCTTAGGTGGAGTAGAGTAACAAGGCATAAGACTCTATCTAATTTGGCTTAGGTGGAGTAGAGTAACAAGGCATAAGACTCTATATCTTTTTTTCAACAAGGGAAGGCTTCTATTTATAGGAAAATTTGAGCTCCTAACCAAACAAACTGATTCTAGAATTTTCCAAGTCAGTTTGGTCACTTTTTGACCATTTTTAGGTCAGTTAAGCTAACTTTTTGGAACTAGACTTGAATTAGGAGAGAGGAGAGATAAAATATCTCAATTTTTATGAGTTTAAAACTCATTCAAGCATGTGAAATATGCACCTCCTTTAAAGAGCTCTCCTTCCTTACATATGTGTCATAGTTTTTTTTTTTTTACTAATAAACCTTGTACATTTTCAACTCTTCATCTTATGTGAAATATGCACCTCCTTTAAAGAACTCCCCTTCCTTACATATGTGTTTTTTAAACTAATAAACCTTGTACATTTTCAACTCTTCATCTTATGTGAGCATTTAAGGGACTCCCCTTCCTTACATATGTGTCATAATAAAATCATTTAAGGGAAATATGCACCTCTTTTAAAGAACTCCCCTTCCTTACATATGTGTCATAATGGAATCATTTTAATATTGCTCATAGTTTTTTACTAATAAACCTTGTACATTTTCAACTCTTCATCTTATGTGAAATATGCACCTCCTTTAAAGAACTCCCCCTTCCTTACATAGGTGTCATAATGGAATCATTTTAATATTGCTCATAGTTTTTTTACTAATAAACCTTGTACATTTTCAACTCTTCACCTCATGTGAGCATTTACTCATTTTTGGGTATTTTCTTTTTACAATTTGGATTTATCTCCTCCCTACACATGGATTGATGCTATTGGCCCATAGAAACCTTAATTGGACCATAGTCTAAAGATTTCTGAAAATCTAGACCCTTAGGCTAAGGTTCTTTATACCTATTTCCAATTAATTCCAATTGCACATTGGAAAATTCTTTTTAAATTTCTGTTTCAGGGGAACTCATCTGAATTATAAGAGGTATTTTTCTATCCAAAAATATTCAAAATCTGAATATTCTCTCTCTAGAATATTTTCTCTCTCTAGGTTAAAACAGCCACAAACAAGATCTCTTATATTTCAGAAAAGGAATTGATTACAGGGGAATATACTAGACATCAAAAAGGGGTTGGGGGTTATCTTTGTATATGGTGTGTTGAGTGTTGTGTGAAGAAGAAGAAGATTTTCAGCCTCTCACCTTGTGTATTCTCTTTTAGGGTTTTGTGAGTGTGTGTGTGCTTTGCAAGAGCTCAAGCTCTCTTCTCCCCTACATCTTTTCACTAGCGTTATGCATTTTGCTAATAATTGGCCTTCAAAATATGATCATCCTTTGATGGATGATTGCCCATATGCAAACTTGGTTGGGGCTATCTACAATTTGTTAGTCTCAATACACACCCTGATATTCTTTTCACTGCAAATCTTCTTGGTCAATATATTTCTCAGCCTTCTCATGGCAATTGGATTGAAGCAAATCGTGCTTTGAATTATTTAAAGGGCACTAAATATGATGGCCTCCTCTATCATCGACAGGAATCTTCATCTCACTATTCACCTTTATGTGTAGTTGGTTATTGTGATGATAATTAGGCAAGTTCTCATTCTTCAATGAGATCTACAAGTGGAAATTATTTTTTTGTTAAATGGATGCTCGGTTTCTTGGATTAGCAAGAAACAATGTTGTGTTGTAGTTTCAGCTACCAGAAGCAGAATATGTAGTGGCATCATTGGCAACTCGTGAGTTGATATGGTTATGTCAGTTAGTTTCAGATATTTGGTATCCTCCACCTTCTAGCACTCCTCTTCATTGTGATAATCAAAGTGCCATCAGTCTTGTAAAGTATTATGTTCAACATAGAAAAACCAAACACACTACTATTCATTATCACTATGTTCACCATGAAGTGAAGAAGGGATCTATTATGGTTGAATATTTCCCAACTGATCAAATGGTTGTAGGCATTATTACAAAGGGACTTGGTGAAGCTCGATTCACTTGTCTACACAATGAACTTGGAGTGACACTGGTAATTTCTTAGAAATTGATCTATATTCATTCAAAAGTTTTAGACACATGCACCACACAACACATTCATCCATGGTTTATGGACATCGTTGTATATATATATTATTCAGCACTTATCACATTCATGCACATGTTGATTATCACATTTGTATATATATTTTCATAGATATATATAGGAGCTTGGGTTTTTACCTTGTACTCTCCAAGGGTTTTTTCATCCACAGCTAGAGACCCTAGTTTGAGCAAGGGTGTTGGACTTATATAGCTCACCCTAGCTTGACCTAGATCTCACCTATATATACCTATGCACTATCAATAATACACAGTACTTTGGGAGCGATGTCTCATGTACCTCTCTTTATCTCTTGCTCTTTATCATATCTGTCAACACACACAAACATACATGCAATTGACACTGAGTAGATAGAACTATGTAGTATAGAATAGACTCAAGAGACTCGAGACCAACCCACAAGATATTCTTAAATATTAGCTCAAACTCTCAATAGTATATTAATTCGACATCTATTGATCTCCTATCTCGCATAACATCCTCTAGAGAGTTCCCCACTTTCTCTTCTTACATCTAGTCTGGTACTACCCATTTGGAAGAGGCCATTACAAGTTTGTTACAAAACAAGAAGGCTTAGCCCATAATACATTTGTTACAAAAAGAGAAGAAGTCTGGCGGTGACCAAATGGACTGATTGGCCACCAACAGAATGGTTGCACTATTTTATCATGTGGTTAAGTCAATTCAATGACTACTTTGCCAATGAGCCATTTTTTGAAGTGACAAGATTAAGTGTGCAACTAATAACTCGATTGATAGAGCATATTTATGGTGGAATGTCATGCGCAACTCGAGTGATCAGCCTACAAAATGGGTCAACTTTCTAGAAAAAGTTAAAGAACGTTTTATTCCACCATAATTTTACCCTCAAGTACATCGTGCTTAAAGTAGGTTTGCATGGGATGATCATGATACAATTGCCTAATACATTGAGTGTTTCTAGCAATCACTCTTACAACTTTACATGCTTGAAGAAGTAATACCTGAAGACACTCTCCAATGCAAGTATGAAGATGGTTTGGATGAAGGCAATTGAGCAGAGGTAGACATGTTTAAACCTTGACGTTGTTGCTATATAAAGCAAAGAAAAGCTTCCTATTATCTTAAAAATGACATATTAAGGTTAATTATTACACAAAGCTTCCTGTTTCAAAGCCAACATGTGGTTTAGTGCATAACAATGAAGAAGATGCTCATGATGATGATGACTACAAATTCAACCTTGCTGAGTGGACTGAAGATGATTTTCAACAAGAAGCCAATCAAGATTCAATGGACCCTCTAGGTATTCCAAAATATTTTCATTCATTATTATGCATAAAGGGTTGTGTGCATGATAATAAAGTGTGTATATTGCACAATGATGGTAATTCGTGCAATTTTGTTTCAAAGAAGTTAGTCAAAAAATTGCAATTAACTACATCACTATCTACTCATAAAGTAAAATCTGAATTCCAAGGGTTTAGAAATACAAATTGGCCCATACAAAGAGCACCATGATTTCTTAATTGCACTCTTACACTCTACTGACATAATTCTTAGCATGCCATTTTGACACCAATACAATCCCAATATTGATTGTCACACACACATGATGCAATTTAAGTATAATAATCAATCATTAACTCTTGTTAGTGATTTGTCTCTTGAAACTTTTCCATTGATTACTCACACAACATAAGAAAAAGGAGCACTTAGAAAGCATGAGAATGCATACATTATCTATGTGACATAAGTTCAATAGACAGAGCACTCTCACTCCATATCAAAAGCACTTTCTTGATGCATTTAAAGATTATTTTGAGGATAATTAACCTCCCCACCTTCCCCTTTCTCAGCCTAAAGACCATAAAATTTTGCTTTTGCCTACTAGTTAGCTTCCCCATAGGGTAAAACCCTATGCAATAAATGAAAATTAATTTTTCTTTTGCCTATTAGATAGCCACCCCATAGGTAAAACCGTATGCAAAAATTGGAAATTCAACATCAAATCAAGGACTTACTTGATAAAGGATTGATATGTCCTAATAGTTCCCCCTTTGGTGCCCTAGTTCTTTTAGTGCAAAAGAAAAACAGGCCCTAGCATATGTGCATAGATTACTATGACTTGAAAAAATTGACTCTGTAAAGAACCCCTAGAATTGATGATTTGCTTAACAAATTAAAAGGTGAAAGTTTATTTAATAAAATAGACCTCAAGTCCGATTATCACCAAGTCTGTATGCTACTTTTCACACTCAATCATTTTAAATTCTTAGTGATGCACTTTGGCCTTACTATTTTTTTTCTCGAGAAAAGATCCTTTCATTAGTTATATAAAAATGCCCGTAGGGCTACAAAAGATCCTCTCCTGCTCGCAAGAAAAACAGAGTAGTGAACAAAGCAAGGCAGCCCGGGAGACTCTCCCTAGGTGCTGAAAAGTACAAGCATCAGTACAAAGAACTGAGGGGCTAAATCATACAATAGGAGGGGGGGAAAGCCAAACAGGTGGCTTGTAATGCCAGCGGCGGGGGGATACCGCATGAAGGGTATAGAAGGGGCCGCTGCGCCGCCAGGTGGTGTGAAAGGTCTGGCACCGCAAGATCGCCTCATCCGCCCCGGATGCGGTCATACTGTCCTCGCAGGGTGTGGATCAACTCCTGCCAAATCCCCCGTACAGTCTCTGCTGGTGGCTCCAGTCTCCCCTCAAAGGCCCTGAAACACCGGGCCCTCCAGGTGAACCAGATGGTGAGGCTGATGAGGAGCTCCCATCGTAAATCCCTCTCCTGTGTCCAGCTGACGGATGAGAAATCCGGTGACGAAACAAGGCAAGGCTGGCCCCTAATGAATCTGATGGCTTGACTATCCTGCTCCATCTCATAGCCCATAGCAGGCCCTGACGAAGTCGACCAAGCAGCGGCACCCCACGTAAACATACCCTCTGGAGAGAGGGGGGCCAGAATACGCAGCATCCGTAGCCAAATCTGCTGCGCCTGAGGGCAATCCCATTGGCAATGTCTCTGTGTCTCCATAGGGTGGCCGCATCGGACGACGCAGGCCACCGAAAGACCGCTGTAGACAAGCCAGGTGCCAATTGCTGAGCCCTTGTGGGCGACCAGCCCACAGGAAAGTCGAGATCCTATAGGCCTGTCGACTAGCCTAGAGCCGGGCCCAAAAATCCTCCAGGAACTCCTGTGAGAGTCCCTGTAGAGCCGCCAGTGCCCCGCTGGCACTGGAGAGACCATCCTCCTCGCCGTCAAAATATGTCGCCCCAGCCGAACCGTATACTGGAAAAAGGTGATCTCTGTGGCCTCAAGGGATGCATAAGGATCATGCCACTCATACTCCCCAGGGTCCCACTATAGCCGAGCCAAGGGGTGCACTGCATATGCCCATATGCGCCAATCCGGGAGTACATCTACAGGGTCTGGGTCAATATGCCACTTTCGAGAAGCGGCGGCCACTACCCGTATCCTTTGAAAGGTGCACTCTGCAACCAAAGGCGACTCCACCTCCACTCTTTGAAGTCTACCCTCATCTTGAATCTCATGGTAGAGGCATCTCCCATCCTCAGTGCAAGCTCTGACAGCAATCAGGATCTCCAATTGTGTAAAGGCTCCCATCCACCGTGGGGCCACTAGCTCGATAGGCGTGAACCACTCCTCTGTGAGTGCCTCCTGAATGTCATCCCTCATAATCAACCCCCCTCTGAAGTGACTCAGCCTCTCCACCTGGATCTCCTCTGGGAGACTGCAGAAAGCCTGCCAGTCTCCAAAACTCCGTGCTGGGCCTGCCGCCAAAAGGTCCCCAGGCTAGACGAGGCCGAGAACCCAGCATATGACCCTGCTCTGTGTGAACCGCTGGGCTCCAGATGAGCGGCTGTCTGGCCCGCTCCTCAACACAAGACGGAGGTTGCTGAGAGAGCCCTGGTCTCAACAGCTCCCAAGCTCTCAAGATGCTCAAAGCAACTATGTCCTCCCATCCTCTACTGAGGCTTGTCCTCCTCATCTCTATGAAGATCCATCGAATCTCTGGTTCCCAAGTGCCCCCTGCTGGGGGAGCCCGAGCCCGTAGCCACTCCCAAACAATATGCAGGCCCCGAACAATAAGCTTCCCCAATAAGGCTCTACTCTGATCGGCTCTATCTATAATGCCTAAGCCTCCCTGAGCCAGCGGAAGTGTAATAATTGCCCATGCAACCTTTGCCCGGGCTGGCTGATCGTCCCGCTCAGACCAAAGAAAGTTCCTGATCAGTCTCTGTACCTGGCTGATGCAAGAGCTCGAGAAGATCCAGCAAGACGTAATGTACCACATGGTCGCTAACAGCACCTGATTTGCCACCACCACCCTCCTAGCCAAGGAGGATAGTCGAGCTGTACTCCAATACAAAAGCTTCTTTCGAATGCTCAGAAGAAGTGGGGCAATCTGCTGCTTGCTCAGGTGACAAATCTAGTCCAATCTGGCATCCCAAATACCGCACTGCTGTGCTAGGAGGAATCCATCTAAAACCGAGGTCCGAGCTGCATGCCGAAGTGGGAGCGCTATTGATCCAAAAGGCCACTATCTTGCGCTAATTGATCAATGCTCCCGAAGCTGCACTAAAAACCTGGAGTGATTGCTCTGCCCGAAGAAGATTGGCCTCTTGGCCATGCAAAAATAAGCCCGTGTCGTCTGCAAACTCAGCATCAAGCAGGTCCTCCCCCTAGACTGGGAGCTTGAGTCCTCTCAAACCAACCTCCTCTGCCGTCAAATACATGCTCATAGCCTCCGCAAAAAAGAGAAAAAGAAAAGGGGCGAGGGGACACCCTTGACGGACTAATATGGTCAGCTCAAAACTTGGTCCCCGTCCTCCTGCAATCAACACCTAGCTACTACGAGATGTGGAATACAGAGCCGCCACCCCTCTAATCCAACCTGGCTCAAAGCCCAGGCGAAGCATAGTGCCCTCTAAGAAACCCCAATCGACTCTGTCGTATGCCTTCTCAAAATCGACTCTATCGTATGCCTTCTCAAAATCGAGAAGCATCACGACCAAGTCCTCACCACAAGACATCTAGCTCAGGCCATCGCCTCCCAGAAGGTGAAGATGTTGTCAAGGATACTGCGCTCCTTGACGAAACTTGTCTGGGTAGCATGAATCAACTCCCCCAGGAAGGGCTGGATCCTCAAACTCAAGGCCTTTGCTAAGACCTTGTAGACAGTATTGAGGATTGTAATAGGTCTCTAATGCCGAATATCATCTGATACTCCCTCCCCCTTGGGGATAAGAAAGATCAAACCCTTTGAAAAGCTCTGCGGCATCACCCTAGTGTCCAAAACATACTGAAAGCCCACCATTCGTCATCATAGATCCCACAACATGTTTCATGGCAAACAAGCGATTTGCACTGCCATCATTATTGCTTGATGCATAATTTCCACCACCATGTTGTGCATAATGTCCACCATGTTGTGCTCTACCCCCTCTCAAATCATATTGTTTGCGAAAACAATCACGTGCCATATGACTAAATTTCTCACAATAGTGGCATTCCACATTTTGCATAGATGTTTGTTGGCCTTGCCAATGTCCTCTACGATGACGATTACCTCTGCCTCTCTGAGGTGTATATCCACGACCACCTCTAGCACCATATGTAGGCTGAAAATTCTGTTGTGGTGGTGACCTATCCTGCCATCTGTTAGGCATTTTTCTAAGTGGTATTGTGATGCGCGTGGTTGATGTTTGGTGTGCAGTGATGTAGCCATGGTGTTTGAGAGATGCTGGGGAATGGAATGGTGAGTTGTTGTTTCCTTTTGATCCTGGTGGATAGCTATCGGATTTTGTTGAATGCTGCTGAGCATGAATGCTCTAGCAGATGGGGGGTTGGCAAAGTATGTTAGGCGTTTTTCTGAGTGGTATTCTGGGCTCGTGTATATATGAATGTATGGCGTGTGTGAAGAGCTTTGTTTGGAGGGCGTCGCCAGGTGTACAGGGTGGACGGCAAATTGTTTTAAGGCTCGTGCAGGCCCATCTGGAGTAAGGTCAGTAGGGCTGACTTTAGCTGCTTGATGGCCGTCTCAGTGTGTACGCGTCCCCAAAGAAATGAGCGGGCACTCATATGCTGCATCTTGAAGAGGTATGGCATGAAGGGCAATTAATAGGAAAGAGGGGCCAAGGTCACTTGAGATATGGTGTGAAATGGAAATGTGAGTGTGGCCATTCTCTTAGGCCTTAGAAGAGATAAAAATAATAAAAGGTGGCCATAAAAGGCATGGCCACGTGGGGATTTTTGTGGCCGCCAATGGGTACACTCGAGACGTGCGCAGCTGGAAAGAAAAAAAGAAGGCCGTCGCTGTGTAGCGATGGGGGGATCTCCGAAGCGCAACTGCAGGTGTTGCAGAGGAAGGCGCAGCTGCAATAGGCAGCGCATGAAGGAACTGGTTCACTCTGGTGTGAGACAGAGAGAGAGGCCCCTGAAGAGTGGCCATCGCGCAGACGTGGGGGTCCTCGAGTGAAGCTGCAGCTTGGCGACAGAAAAGCTAGAAGATAGGACTGTTGGGAAAGAGATGGAGGCCTCCCTTGGTGAAGGGCGGCGACGAGCTACGCAGGCATGGAAAGCACAGCTATGTGGGTTAGCTGGCGGGCGTAGAGGGTCGAGGGGCTTCTTGGGACGCTAACAGGAGAGAGCGCAGCTGCAAGTAAGAGCCACGGGGGGCTCTCTAGCGCAGCTGAGGAGCGCAGTTGAGGAGCGCAGTGTGGAAGCTGCAGGTACGCAGTGAGGAGACGCCGTTGTGGTGAAAGCTGACAGGCTTGGGTTTGTTGTTGTGTGGCTGGAAGAGGCCAACGGGGAGCCTCCCTGCTGAAGAAGCCGTTTGGGCTGGCAACAAGGCGTGTAGAGTGGGCTCTCAGGCGTAGCCAGCTGCAGCTGAGGCAGATAGGACTATCGCGTAATCGTGGGGGGCCCTCCCTTGTGAAGTGCAGTCGTGAAGAGGCTGGTTGGCGCAAGGCAGACGTCAAGAGTGAAGAGCCGCATTGATGAGGACTGCCATTAAAGCTGACTGGAGCAGCCATCGCGTATGAGGGAGAGGCGAGCTGCTGGCGAGGAGTGCTGGTGACAGAGAAGGCTTGTGAAGCACTCTTGTGAGTGAACAGAGGGATGCCAGAGTTGCAGGTTCAGGCGTGAGAGAAGCTGAGCGTGGGCTGGTATTTGTTTTGGGTTTTGGAGAGCTCACGACTGTAGGAGCTACCAAGGGGAGCAGATAAGCTGCAGGTGATAGAGGGCTGGTGTGGGCCATTTTGGTGAAGCCGACAGAAGACAGAGTGGGTGCCGAGTGAAGCAAAGGGGACAGGTGTTGCTGCTTGGTGGTGGGCCGGTAGCAGGGCAGATAAGCTGCAAGTGGGTTTGGACTGGCTGGCAGAGGATCAGCACAGAGAGAGAGAGAGAGCGTGGAGTGAAGCTGCTGATGATGACACATACAGAAGAGATGGGCTGCAGAGACTCGAGGGTTAGCTGGTGTGGGCGCCTTCTGAAGTGAGTGGCTGGGTTCATTCTGGTGTGTATTGGTACAGCAGGCAGGCGAGAGGTTCGTGATGATTGGGGATGTGGTGTATCCTCGGCAGTGATTGGCCTGAGTCAGTGTCTGTAAGTTGTGTGAGTAAGGCTTCTGTGTCGGGAGAAGCTTGTATGAAGTTTTGTTTCTGGAAATATATTGTTGGGTGTTTACTTTGAGTACGGTGCCCCTGTTTGGTGCTGTCTGTCTGGCGTGGGTTGGGTGGTGAAGTGTAAGAAGTGTTCCAGCCGGTGGCTGGTGGTGCCCCTGTTCGTGTGTGTTATTCCAAGTTTGCGAGGTGGAAGAGCTATAGAGGCTGGGTTTTCTTTCTTTTTTTCACCTCACATCCTTCTGGTGCCCCCACTGAGGATAACTCTGGCATTATTCTTTTCCTATAAGGGCGTGTGTTCCACTGAGGAGTTGCTCTGGCATTGTTTGACTGAGGATAGCTCTGGCGTTGTTCTGTGCCTAGAAGGACGTATGTGCTACTGAGGAGAGCTCAGGGATTGACAGGTTGTCATGATGTGGTCTTATCCGGAGTTTCATGTCCGAAAAGGTGAAGATGTGGTTGACTTTTTGGAGCAGATGGAGTTGGCATGCATTAGCAATCATGTGACAGATGAAGAGCAGGTTTTGAGGTTGATAAAGATTTTCTTGAAGGGAGATGCCCGAAGCTGGCTTAAGGGTTTTGAAGCACAGGATGCTGGTGTTTTGACCTTGGACAGGTTGAAAGAAGGTCTTTTGGAGCGTTTTCAGCAAGTGGAGGATCCTAGTGTGCTTTGGCAGGAGCTGAGCATCTTGAAGCAGGTACATGGGCAATCACTGGATGCTTTTGTGAAGGTATTTACATGTTTGTGGAGTAAGTGGTGCATGACATTGAAGCAGGAAGTTCCTCCAATGTTTCTAAAGAAGAGCTTGTTTATTGATGGTCTGTTACCCCATTTGAAGGTCAGGGTTGAGTCAAAAAATCCCAAGTCATTTGATGATGCAGTTAGGGTTGCTAGGAAAAAGGAAGGCAAGGTTTTGAAGCAGATGGAGATGGGTATTTATCCATATGAAGGTGTTGTGTCTGCGAGGGATATGCATGTGAATTTGGTTGAGGTGGATAAGCAAAGTGTGATTAGACAAGAGCCTCAAAGGCCGATAATACAGGTGCAAAGAGGTATGTTTTATGTGCCTTCTGATTTTTTTCCAAAGTTTTTAAAGCATGCGCAGGTGGATGAGAAGCAGGCGAAGGAGCAAAGTGAAGATGAGAAGTTGCCAGTGGATTCTTTTTTGGATTTGGACGTCATGGCTGTACATGACAGTGATTTGGATGATATGCATGCACAGGGAAGCAAAGAGGATGATATCTTGGGATTGGCTGATGAGAAGAAGGAAAAGAAGCTGGATACAGGATGCTTTGAGGAAGATTTTTTGCAAGATTCTACGAGGGAGGAGGATGGGGTAGAGACCTCTGATGAAGTGAAGATGGCTTGTGATGCGGATGTGGAGAGCATGGAGGAAGATCCTATCATTATGGATTTTCTTGGACAGCTGGATGGTGGTCTGGTACCTGCGATGGATGATGTGGATGTTGTTTCATTTGATGCATTAGGTGCTGGGGAGTCTTTGGACAATGATACCAGGGGGGTTGGCAACACTCAAGAAGGTATGCGGGTAGATTTGGCTGATGAAGAGCGTTGTGAGGTGAGTTTTGTGCCTGAGGATGATATCTGGGAAGTTGCTAGCCTTGATGAGCAGGAGCCAGAGGTGGAGATGGATGCAGATATGGTTGAGAGTGTAGGTAAAGCTTCTATGCGTGTTGCTGATATGCAAAAGGCAAAGTCCATGGATGATAAGGGTTCCGAACCAGCTGAGTTGTATGGTTGTGAAGAGATGCCTGAAGTACAAGAGCTGGAAGTGTTTGTGGACACTGCTGATGGAAAGGATGTGGATTTTGGTGTGCATAAAGGTCAAGATGCTGGAACACCCCTCACTGGGGGTGGTGATGAATGGGATGCTAGATGTTGCAATGCCACAGGTCTCAAACACGGGAAGGTTGGTTGTGGGTGAAGAACAACAACTTGAAGATGATGCTGTGTGGTCAGAGTCTGTGAATGCTGATCAGATGATGGACATAAATGATTTTGTGATGCGTGTGGTTGTGTTTGGTGTGCAGTGATGTAGCCATGGTGTTTGAGAGATGCTGGGGAATGGAATGGTGAGTTGCTGTTTTCTTTTGATCCTGGTGGATAGCTATCGGACTTTGTTGAATGCTGCTGAGCATGAATGCTCTAGCAGATGGGGGGGTTGGCAAAGTATGTTAGGCGTTTTTCTGAGTGGTATTCTGGGCTCGTGTATATATGAATGTATGGCGTGTGTGAAGAGCTTTGTTTGGAGGGCGTCGCCAGGTGTACAGGGTGGACGGCAATTGTTTTAAGGCTCGTGCAGGCCCGTCTGGAGTAAGGTCAGTAGGGGTGACTTTAGCTGCTTGATGGCTGTCTTAGTGTGTACGCGTCCCCAAAGAAATGAGCGGGCACTCATATGCTGCATCTTGAAGAGGTATGGCATGAAGGGCAATTAATAGGAAAGAGGGGCCAAGGTCGCTTGAGATATGGTGTGAAATGGAAATGTGAGTGTGGCCATTCTCTTAGGCTTTAGAAGAGATAAAAATAATAAAAGGTGGCCATAAAAGGCATGGCCACGTGGGGATTTTTGTGGCCGCCAACGGGTACACTCAAGAAGCTGGCGAAGGTTGGAGACGTGCGCAGCTCGAAAGAAAAAAAGAAGGCCATCGATGGGGGGGATCTCTGGAGCGCAACTGCACGTGTTGCAGAGGAAGGCGCAGCTGCAGTAGGCAGCGCATGAAGGAACTGGTTCACTCTGGTGTGAGACAGAGAGAGGCGCCTGGAGAGTGGCCATCGCGCAGACGTGGGGGTCCTCGAGTGAAGCTGCAGCTTGGCGATAGAAAAGCTAGAAGACAGGACTGTTGGGAAAGAGACGGAGGCCTCCCTTGGTGAAGGGCGCCGACGAGCTACGCAGGCATGGAAAGCACAGCTATGTGGGTTAGCTGGCGGGCGTAGAGGGTCGAGGGGCTTCTTGGGACGCTAACAGGAGAGAGCGCAGCTGCAAGTAAGAGCCACGGGGGGCTCTCTAGCGCAGCTGAGGAGCGCAGTGTGGAAGCTGCAGGTACGCAGTGAGGAGACGCCGTTGTGGCGAAAGCTGATAGCTTGGGTTTGTTGTTGTGTGGCTGGAAGAGGCCAACGGGGAGCCTCCCTACTGAAGAAGCCGTTTGGGCTGGCAACAAGGCGTGTAGAGTGGGCTCTCAGGCGTAGCCAGCTGCAGCTGAGGCAGATAGGACTATCGCGTAATCGTGGGGGGCCCTCCCTTGTGAAGTGCAGTCGTGAAGAGGCTGGTTGGCGCAAGGCAGACGTCACGAGTGAAGAGCCGCCTTGATGAGGACAGCCGTTAAAGCTGACTGGAGCAGCCGTCGCGTATGAGGGAGAGGCGAGCTGCTGGCGAGGAGTGCTGGTGACAGAGAAGGCTTGTGAAGCACTCTTGTGAGTGAACAGAGGGATGCCAGAGTTGCAGGTTCAGGCGTGAGAGAAGCTGAGCGTGGGCTGGTATTTTTTTTGGGTTTTGGAGAGCTCACGACTGCAGAGGAGCTGCCAAGGGGAGCAGATAAGCTGCAGGTGACAGAGGGCTAGTGTGGGCCGTTTTGGTGAAGCCGACAGAAGACAGAGTGGGTGCCGAGAGTGGGTGCCGAGTGAAGCAAAGGGGACAGGTGTTGCTGCTTGGTGGTGGGCCGGTAGAGCAGGGCAGATAAGCTGCAAGTGGGTTTGGACTGGCTGGCAGAGGATCAGCACAGAGAGAGAGAGAGAGAGCGTGGAGTGAAGCTGCTGATGACGACACATACAGAAGAGATGGGCTGCAGAGACTCGAGGGTTAGCTGGTGTGGGCGCCTTCTGAAGTGAGTGGCCGGGTTCATTCTAGGGTGTATTGGTACAGCTGGCAGGCAAGAGGTTCGTGATGATTGGGGATGTGGTGTATCCTCGGCAGTGAGACTGGCCTGAGTCAGTGTCTGTAAGTTGTGTGAGTAAGGCTTCTGTGTCGGGAGAAGCTTGTATGAAGTTTTATTTCTGGAAATATATTGTTGGGTGTTTACTTTGAGTACGGTGCCCCTGTTTGGTGCTGTCTGTCTGGCGTGGGTTGGGTGGTGAAGTGTAAGAAGTGTTCCAGCCGGTGGTGGCCGGTGGTGCCCCCGTTCGTGTGTGTTATTCCAAGTTTGCGAGGTGGAAGAGCTATAGAGGCTGGGTTTTCTTTCTTTTTTTCACCTCACATCCTTCTGGTGCCCCCACTGAGGATAACTCTGGCATTATTCTTTGCCTAGAAGGGCGTGTGTTCCACTGAGGAGTTGCTCTAGCATTGTTTGACTGAGGATAGCTCTGGCGTTGTTCTGTGCCTAGAAGGACGTATGTGCTACTGAGGAGAGCTCAGGGATTGACAGGTTGTCATGATGTGGTCTTATCCGGAGTTTCATGTCCGGAAAGGTGAAAATGTGGTTGACTTTTTGGAGCAGATGGAGTTGGCATGCATTAGCAATCATGTGACAGATGAAGAGCAGGTTTTGAGGTTGATAAAGATTTTCTTGAAGGGAGATGCCCGAAGCTGGCTTAAGGGTTTTGAAGCACAGGATGCTGGTGTTTTGACCTTGGACAGGTTGAAAGAAGGTCTTTTGGAGCGTTTTCAGCAAGTGGAGGATCCTAGTGTGCTTTGGCAGGAGCTGAGCATCTTGAAGCAGGTACATGGGCAATCACTGGATGCTTTTGTGAAGGTATTTACATGTTTGTGGAGTAAGTGGTGCATGACATTGAAGCAGGAAGTTCCTCCAATGTTTCTAAAGAAGAGCTTGTTTATTGACGGTCTATTACCCCATTTGAAGGTCAGGTTGAGTAGAAGAATCCCAAGTCATTTGATGATGCAGTTAGGGTTGCTAGGAAAAAGGAAGGCAAGGTTTTGAAGCAGATGGAGATGGGTATTTATCCATATGAAGGTGTTGTGTCTGCGAGGGATATGCATGTGAATTTGGTTGAGGTGGATAAGCAAAGTGTGATTAGAGAGGAGCCTCAAAGGCCGATACAGGTGCAAAGAGGTGTGTTTTATGTGCCTTCTGATTTTTTTTTAAAGTTTTTAAAGCATGCGCAGGTGGATGAGAAGCAGGTGAAGGAGCAAAGTGAAGATGAGAAGTTGCCAGTGGATTCTTTTTTGGATTTGGACGTCATGGCTGTACATGACAATGATTTGGATGATATGCATGCATAGGGAAGCAAAGAGGATGATATCTTGGGATTGGCTGATGAGAAGAAGGAAAAGGAGCTGGATACAGGATGCTTTGAGGAAGATTTTTTGCAAGATTCTACGAGGGAGGAGGATGGGGTAGAGACCTCTGATGAAGTGAAGATGGCTTGTGATGCGGATGTGGAGAGCATGGAGGAAGATCCTATCATTATGGATTTTCTTGGACAGCTCGATGGTGGTCTGGTACCTGCGATGGATGATGTGGATGTTGTTCCATTTGATGCATTAGGTGCTAGGGAGTCTTTGGACAATGATACCAGGGGGGTTGGCAACACTCAAGAAGGTATGCAGGTAGATTTGGCTGATGAAGAGCATTGTGAGGTGAGTATTGTGCCTGAGGATGATATCTGGGAAGTTGCTAGCCTTGATGAGCAGGAGCCAGATGTGGAGATGGATGCAGATATGGTTGAGAGTGTAGGTAAAGCTTCTATGCGTGTTGCTGATATGCTAAAGGCAAAGTCCATGAATGATAAGGGTTCTGAACCAGCTGAGTTGTATGGTTGTGAAGAGATGCCTGAAGTACAAGAGCTGGAAGTGTTTGTGGACACTGATGATGGAAAGGATGTGGATTTTGGTGTGCATAAAGGTCAAGATGCTAGAACACCTGGCCTTCACTGGTGATGAATGGTGATGAATGGGATGCTAGATGCTGCAATGCCACAGGTCTCAAACACGGGGAGGTTGGTTGTGGGTGAAGAACAACAGCTTGAAGATGATGCTGTGTGGTCAGAGTCTGTGAATGCTGATCAAATGATGGACATAAATGATTTTGTGATGCGCGTCGTTGATGTTTGGTGTGCACTGATGTAGCCATGGTGTTTGAGAGATGCTGGGGAATGGAATGGTGAGTTGCTGTTTCCTTTTGATCCTGGTGGATAGCTATCGGACTTTGTTGAATGGTGCTGAGCATGAATGCTCTAGCAGATGGGGGGGTTGGCAAAGTATGTTAGGCGTTTTTCTGAGTGGTATTCTGGGCTCGTGTATATATGAATGTATGGCGTGTGTGAAGAGCTTTGTTTGGAGGGCGTCGCCAGGTGTATAGGGTGGACGGCAATTTTTTTAAGGCTCGTGCAGGCCCGTCTGGAGTAAGGTCAGTAGGGCTGACTTTAGCTGCTTGATGGCCGTCTCAGTGTGTACGCGTCCCTAAAGAAATGAGCGGGCACTCGTATGCTGCATCTTGAAGAGGTATGGCATGAAGGGCAATTAATAGGAAAGAGGGGCCAAGGTCGCTTGAGATATGGTGTGAAATGGAAATGTGAGTGTGGCCATTCTCTTAGGCCTTAGAAGAGATAAAAATAATAAAAGGTGGCCATAAAAGGCATGGCCACGTGGGGATTTTTGTGGCCGCCAATGGGTACACTCGAGAAGCTGGCGAAGGTTGGAGACTTGCGCAGCTAGAAAGAAAAAAAGAAGGCCGTCGCTGTGTAGCGATGGGGGGATCTCCAGAGCGCAACTGCAGGTCTTGCAGAGGAAGGCGCAGCTGCAGTAGGCAGCGCATGAAGGAACTGGTTCACTCTAGTGTGAGACAGAGAGAGAGGCACCTGGAGAGTGGCCATCGCGCAGACATGGGGGTCCTCGAGTGAAGCTGCAGCTTGGCGATAAAAGAGCTAGAAGACAGGACTGCTGGGAAAGAGACGGAGGCCTCCCTTGGTGAAGGGCGCCGAGACGAGCTACGCAGGCATGGAAAGCACAGCTATGTGGGTTAGCTAGCGGGCGTAGAGGGTCGAGGGGCTTCTTGGGACGCTAATAGGAGAGAGCGCAGCTGCAAGTAAGAGCCACGGGGGGCTCTCTAGCGCAGCTGAGAAGCGCAGTGTGGAAGCTGCAGGTACACAGTGAGGAGACGACATTGTGGCGAAAGCTGACAGGCTTGGGTTTGTTGTTGTGTGGCTGGAAGAGGCCAATGGGGAGCCTCCTTGCTGAAGAAGCCGTTTGGGCTGGCAACAAGGCGTGTAGAGTGGGCTCTCAGGCGTAGCCAGCTGCTGCAGCTGAGGCAGATAGGACTATCGCGTAATCGTGGGGGGCCCTCCCTTGTGAAGTGCAATCGTGAAGAGGCTGGTTGGCGCAAGGCAGACGTCAAGAGTGAAGAGCCGCCTTGATGAGGACAACCGTTAAAGCTGACTGGAGCAGCCGTCACGTATGAGGGAGAGGCGAGCTGCTGGCGAGGAGTGCTGGTGACAGAGAAGGCTTGTGAAGCACTCTTGTGAGTGAACAGAGGGATGCCAGAGTTGCACGTTCAAGCGTGAGAGAAGCTGAGCGTGGGCTGGTATTTGTTTTGGGTTTTGGAGAGCTCACGACTGCAGAGGAGCTGCCAAGGGGAGCAGATATGCTGCAGGTGACAGAGGGCTAGTGTGGGCCGTTTTGGTGAAGCCCACAAAAGACAGAGTGGGTGCCGAGTGAAGCAAAGGGGACAGGTGTTGCTGCTTGGTGGTGGGCCGGTAGAGCAGGGCAGATAAGCTGCAAGTGGGTTTGGACTGGCTGGCAGAGGATCAGCATAGAGAGAGAGAGAGAGAGCGCGGAGTGAAGCTGCTGATGACGACACATACAGAAGAGATGGGCTGCAGAGACTCGAGGGTTAGCTGGGGTGGGCGCCTTCTGAAGTGAGTGGCCGGGTTCATTCTGGTGTGTATTGGTACAGCAGGCAGGCGAGAGGTTCGTGATGATTGGGGATGTGGTGTATCCTCGACAGTGTGACTGGCCTGAGTCAGTGTCTGTAAGTTGTGTGAGTAAGGCTTCTGTGTCAGGAGAAGCTTGTATGAAGTGTTGTTTCTGGAAATATATTGTTGGATGTTTACTTTGAGTACGGTGCCCCTGTTTGGTGCTGTCTGTCTGGCGTGGGTGGTGAAGTGTAAGAGGTGTTCCAGCCGGTGGCTGGTGGTGCCCCCGTTCGTGTGTGTTATTCCAAGTTTGCGAGGTGGAAGAGCTATAGAGGCAGGGTTTTCTTTCTTTTTTTTCACCTCACACCATCCATGACCATTACCACGGCCACGTGATGCGAATCTCCCCCTGCCTCTAGATCCTCTTTGTGAATAGAAAGCCTGATTTCTTCCATTATCATCATGGCTAGAAGTTCTTCCTATCTAGCTTTTCACCCATGATTTGTCCTGGATTATCCGACATATTTGCTCAATATGCAAATGCTCCTCCCGCACACATCCAAATCTGTAAACGAGACTTCCTCAGCTCAACCACACTCTAATAAGTGTTCCAAATACTCCAAAGTACATAATGAACTTCGCTTTTGATGTAGAAAATCAAACTGATTGCATCCAAAATGAACTGGCATACGCAGTCCAAGGTATCCTATTTTATCGTGCTTTCCAAGGCTTCAAATTGCAATGTAGTGGTTCAATCAAGTGTGGATAACTTGCATTGACACCTAAACAAGCTCAATGTTGCATATCAATACCATCCAAGGTGTGTACATACCAATTTTGGCCAACCCCCTTCTCTGTTTTGAGAAAAACCAATAGTAAAATGGCTCTAATTTCTTCAATTCTTGTCCAAATTTAGAGACCAGGCATTCATTAGCTTAGCAATGATGTCCACTAACTCCATGTAAAAGGAATTAGACCAATTGTTTAAGATGAGAGAGTAATTAGTTGATAAATCACACTTTGTTTCACTAAGGACAGTAGACAGCCTATTTAATCAGCTCATTTCCAGCTCCATAGATCATAATTGCTCAAACCAATCATGTAGCAACCTCCTTGGGTATGTGAATGACAAATTTGCCAAGCCAATTTTGAAGTTAACCAATCACAACAATGGATTTGAGTCCTCCACTTAGCAAATAGCTGAAAAACTGCTCTGTTTCCCCTGTATGAGCTGCGCCGCCTGCTGTAGAGGGGATTTGGAATGATTTGTGTGGTAATTGAAAGCATATAATGTTGCCTAACTCTGCAAGTTTACAATCCATCAATTGTATGATTTTTGCAAAAAACTAGGGTTAATTTCATCCACCAAGTGAGTCTTTTTCTCTGTTTTGTGAGAGCTTCAAAACCATTAATTTTCAATCACTCAAATGCATCATATTTGCTCCAAAATCAGTGTAGGGCTTGCACATGAGTTGCCAATACATTCATCCTTGTCACATACATGTTTTTTTGCTAGATTTGCATCTATTTTCACCATACATCACTGCTTCCAAGCTCCAATGGAAAGCTTTGCAAAAAACGAGAATTTTCCTTTGCTTTGGGCAACCCTAATTTGCCTTGTTTGTGCTTGAATCACCTGCAATCCACTCAAGGGTGTTTAGTAGACCTTACTCGGTAGGCCAAGCTCTCAGATCTGATAGAAATCGGTGTGCTCCAAGCTTCACAACATCAATGGCAAGCTTCACAGCTTCTTCTCCCTCTTCTCTCACTCACTCATAAACCCTAATAGAGAGCACCAGGCTCTGATACCATGATGAAAAATAGGTAGAGGGAGAGGAGACACACACACAGGAGAAAACCATAATTTATATTACAAACCCTAACCATAGAGGGAAACCAATGCCCTTCTCACAGAATGCATAAAGCCATAATCCATAATACACAAGACACACTATGACCATACATCCACATTCACATACATACATCCACATCCGTATCTACATCCATACATCCACATCCACCTCTTCATTCACAATCACATCCATACATCCACATCTACATACATACATCCACATCTACATACATACATCCATACATCCACATCTACATACATACATCCATTTTCACATCCTCATTCATACATACACATCCACATACATACATACAGATCCGTATCTACATCCATACATCCACATCCACATCAACATTCACATTCATACATATACATCTACATGTATACATCCACATCACATTCATACAACCATATTACATCCATTCTCGTCCTAACACATCCCATATACATCTTAACACATCCTAACTCATCTTAACACATTCTATCACATCTCATACACATCTTTTTACATCTCATACACCTCTTATCACATCCTATCACTTTCCATACGCATCTTATCAAATCTTATCACATCTCATACACCTCTTATCACATCCTATCACTTTCCATATGCATCTTATCAAATCTTATCACATCTCATACACATCTTATCACATCTTTTTACATCTCATACACCTCTTATCACATCCTATCACTTTCCATACGCATCTTATCAAATCTTATCACATCTCATACACATCTTATCACATCTTTTTACATCTCATACACCTCTTATCACATCCTATCACTTTCCATACGCATCTTATCAAATCTTATCACATCTCATACACCTCTTATCACATCTTATCATATACAAATTTATTTATGCATAAATTTCATTTAAGGAGACTAACACTTTCGAAATTAAAATCACTCTTTTATGCATCTTCTTATGCATAAATTCAATTTGGTAGGAAATTACACTTTTAGAATAAAAGAATTTCTCTTATGCATCTAAGTTATGCATAAAATCCATTTATGAGGAAAATCACACTTTTAGTGTAAAAAGAATATCTTTTATGCATACCTATATGCATGAAATCCAATATGATAAAAATAACACTCTTACAATAAAATAATCAACTTTTATGCATACCTCTATGCATGAAATTCAATTATGATAAAAGTCACACTTTTATAATAAAATAATCAACTTTTATGCATACCTCTATGCATAAAATCCAATATGATAAAAGTAACACTTTTGATATAAAAATTTTTCTTTATGCATACTTCTATGCATGAAAATTAAAAATGATAAAAGTAACACTTTTGATATAAAAATTTTCCTTTATGCATACTTCTATGCATGAAAATTAAAAATGATAAAAGTAACACTTTTAATATAAAAAATTTTCCTTTATGCATACTTCTATGCATGAAAATTAAAAATGATAAAAGTAACACTTTTGATATAAAAAATTTTCCTTTATGCATACTTCTATGCATGAAAATTCAAAATGATAAAAGTAACACTTTTGATATAAAAATTTTCCTTTATGCATACTTCTATGCATGAAAATTAAAAATGATAAAAGTAACACTTTTAATATAAAAAATTTTCCTTTATGCATAATTTTTATAAAAATTTTGCCATAGCTCCGCTGCTATGACTGATAAATCTCAATTTTTCTAAGGGATAAAGCTTATCATTAAGGAAATAATTAAAATGATCTCTAATTGGATCATTAATCCATAATGGATTGAATCATCAATATACATAAACTAAAAAGCATAGAAAAAAGCCATTAATTTGGCCTCAAGCATAGCTTAATCTTGGGTTAAGGAAAAGCTTTATGAAAAGCTTGATTTGGATTGAGAATGGGTCATGAGTATGACCATTTCTTGAGTGAGAGAGAGGAATTACATAAAAACCATTAGAATTTAAACATAAATGGAAATTAACTTCAATAGCATTTATTAAATTATGTAACTCTTCACTACTATTCACCAATTAACTTCAATAGCATTTAGAAAACCATACCAATTAAGCTTCTCAAGCTTGAGAGGGGTTGAGAAGAGAGAAACATTGAGAAATTATAGAAAAGATCAATATTCACTAATTACCTTACAAATTGCTTGATTCTTTGTTCATGGTAGAGGCCCCCAACCAATCAATTGGTTAAGTATGTTGATGGAGCCACTAATGGGGATTGAAGAAAGAGGGAAGCTCCAAAAACTAGTGAATTATTAAATGAATTCACAGTTCTTAGCTTAGGTGGAGTAGAGTAACGATGCATAAACACTATATATTTTTCAACAAGGGGGAGGCTTCTATTTATAGGAAAAATTGAGCTCCTAACCAAACAAACTGATTCTAGAATTTTCCAAATCAGTTTGGTCAATTTTTGACCATTTTTAGGTCAGTTAAGCTAACTTTTTGGAACTAGACTTGAATTAGGAGAGAGGAGAGATGAAATATCTCAATTTTTATGAGTTTAAAACTCATTCAAGCATGTGAAATATGCACCTCCTTTAAATAACTCCCCTTCCTTACATATGTGTCATAATGGAATCATTTTAATATTGCTCATAGTTTTTTTACTAATAAACCTCGTACATTTTCAACTCTTCATCTTATGTGAAATCTGCACCTCCTTTAAAGAACTCCCCTTCCTTACATATGTGTCATAATGGAATCATTTTAATATTTCTCATAGTTTTTTACTAATAAACCTTGTACATTTTCAACTCTTCATCTTATGTGAGCATTTACTCATTTTTGGATACCCAAAATATCTCATATTCTTAATATTGCTCATAGTTTTTTACTAATAAACCTTGTACATTTTCAACTCTTTATCTTATGTGAGCATTTACTCATTTTTGGGTATCTTCTTTTACAAATTGGATTTATCTCCTCCCTACACATGGATTGATGCTATTGGCCCATAGGAACGTTAATTGGACCATAATCAAAAATTTTCTGAAAATCTAGACCCTTAGGCTAAGGTCCTTTATACCCATTTCCAATTAATTCCAATTGCACATTGGAAAGTTCTTTTTGAATTTCTGTTTCAGGGGAACTTATTTTAATAAGATGAGATAATTTTCTATCCAAAAATATTAAAAATTTGAATATTCTCTCTCTAGAATATTTTCTCTCTCTAGGTTAAAACAGTTAGAAACAAGTCTTTTATATTTATGAAGAGGGATTGATTACAAGGGAAGATGCTGGACATTATGAGAGGCTGGGGAGGAATCTTACAGCGAGGGGCCCATAACTTGCTCATTGGAAGGACTTGGTTGAGGTCAACTCAGGTGATCCATGATTGGGGCCAGGACAACTTGCATATACCTATCCCGAAGGGGACCGGTGACCTTGCCCTTGGGAAAAAGGCTCTGATGAGAGTGCAAGGGGAACTACCCTACATGACATGATCCCCATTTAGGAGAAGGGAACCAGTGACAAGGAAGAGCAGGAGGAATGGCAAGGATTCCCAATGGATGAGGCAGCCTGGGATCTAGCCTAGGATCCATTCAGCTCAGAAGGAGAGGTGATAGAACCTCTATGGAGCTGGCTAAATTCCTATGACGGGTTATAATGCAATATGGATAGAGTGGAGTTGGGAACCTAGGCCCCATTCAAGAGGTGTCCCAAGAAGAAGATCTCTCAAAAGAAGTAGCAGTACAGGATTGAACACAATCTTTTCTCACTCTGGCCTCCTCCTCTGCACACCAGTGTCTCAACAAGAAGAGATAGAGGTCATAGGTCTAGGGGAACCTGAGTTTTCTTGACAACCTCACAAGAAGGTCTCTCAAGAGGAGTCATCAGAGGCACCTATAATCCCTCCTAGACACACTCGAAGGAGCGATGGGCAAGGCACCTCAAGACTAGGGAGGAAGCCTTGCTAGTAGAAGAGATACCCGCTGGCTAGACAGAGGAACACATTGGTGATTTCCATGTGGAGGGATGACATCACCCTAGCCCATGACGACCCCTTATTTCTCCATCAAGTAGCATTCAACACAACTCCTCTTCCACCTACCACCTATCACGAGGAGGTGAGAGAGCTAAACATGGGCAGAAGAGAGGTGCCACGCACCATCTTGGTGGTAGCTTGGGTCTAGGAGGACCCTTCCACTCTTCAGAGAATCACCAACTTTTTCAGAGAACACCAAGATGTGTTCGCATGGACCTACAACAATCTCCCAGGGATAGATCCAGCCATTTGCACTCACAAAATTCCACTAAAAGAATGCAGTTGGCCAATTAGCAAGGGCATCTACCACATGAATCCTAACTATTAATAAGTAGTGAGAAAGAGCTGGACAAGATGGAAGAGGCAAGTAGCATCGTTCCCATTGAGCACTCCGAGTGGTTGTCACATATAGTGGTGATTCCAAAAAAAAGACCAACAAGATCAGGATCTGTGTAGACTTCAGGCCCCTCAATCAGTGCACAATCACAAGATGGGTTTCCCTTGCCTTTCATAGAGCCGGGTTTTGAAGATGTGTCCGGCCAAGGGTGGTGGTTCGGGCGAAACACCTACCTCAACTCACTCTAGTGTTTGTGAAGTGCCAGGTATCGGGTCCCCACCTCTCAAAAAAAACCCCCCGCTGAGTAATTTTTTCCATTACTAAAAAAAAACAAAGACAAAATGTTTCTCTCTCTCCATCCCCCCATCATCTCCTTCTCTCTCTCTCTCTCTCTCTCTCTCTCTCTCTCTCTCTCTCTCTCTCTCTCTCTCTCTCTCTCTCTCTTTCCCACCTAACCCCTCCCTTGCTCTCACTCCCCACCTCCTCTCTCCGCCCAAACCCCCCTTCTCCTCAATCAAACAAAAAATTGAAAAAATCCGCCCTTAAATGTTTTTTTCTTTTTTTTTCCCCCCGAAAAAACCAAAACCCCACCAACCAACCCCCCCTTTCCCCCCTCACTGACTATCGTCATCCCCCCTCACCAAGCATCACCCCCCTCTCTCACCATCACCCCCCCTCTCTTGCTCGCTGACCCCACCTGTCTCTTCCCTCTCCTCATCGTCATGCCCCCCTGTTATATGCACATTATGTGTGTATATACTAGGAGGCTAACCCACATTAGGCTTGTGAGCATGGGAGCATGGGAACAAGCTCTAGTGGAACATGGGTTAGGACTAACCTTAAGGGTTAAGGTTAGGGTCAGGCATCCAAGGGTCACACATGGGAAATGGAGAGTCAAGAGTCACTTGAGGGCATAGGGGCATGGGGCACACTCAAGGGAGGCTTGGAGGCTTAGGCTATGGTCTCTTGTGTAGAGGATCATATCTACTCAACTACCATTTCACACTATAGCTACATGCTATTGGATTGGAGTTATACCTCTTGATGGTATGGGACATCAAAGGTAGAGGTATGATGTATTTCATGCATGGTGGGGACAGGGATCTCACAGTTGGTATCAGAGCAAGTTTTGAAAGCTAATAAAGATAATTAAATTCTTATCTGAAATTGGTAATAAGAATTCAGAAACAGCATTTTCATAATGTATTTTCATTCCGTAAGCTTCTTTAATGAAGAAATTTTAAGCAAAGAAATTGTTTTTATAGATAGAAGTTCCCCATTTATCTGGTATTCTCGACCTCACCCAGTCTCAAGATATGATTGCATTTGCCTTCGAGCATCTCATCTCTTCTGCTTCAACTCAATCAAGCCGAGCAAGACTCGCACGCCATTTCGCGGATTTATATTTTCCTACCCCAGCGGAGAGAATACAGCATAAGTGGTTTGCAGGGCAATATGTCCACGCCCATTGCGACCGCCGTACAATGCTGTGGTAGAATCTCTCATTGACTATGATCCTGTTAAAGCTGAAAATGGTGCGTGGTGTCATTCTATATCATTCGACACCTCGAAATTTCAGACTTTCATGTCGAATTTATAGACTCCTTAGTCGATTTATCCCTAAGGAGAAAATAATAACTCCCTTCGCAGTTAGAGAACTTATGTAACAGGGCATGACTATGGCCCACTACCGTCGTCTTATGCATCTCTCGAGGAGATTTTGAATTTTGGAGCTGAGCCACTCTATGTACTTATTGCAACTTGTATATAAATATACAAATGTTTTTTTTTAACGGACGATCGGATAAAGAAGAATCTATTTATCAGACTTACGTCATAGATCTCCAATAAGATCAACTGAGGAGCCAATTATGTCAAAAGTTTATCAAGACGCACAAAAAGGTTGTAATTGTTTGATATAGTTCATACAAATTGTTAATTCAAATTGAAATTCGTAAATTAGTAATTGGGTCTTCAATTGGAAGTACCGCAATTGTATGGAACCCTGACTTGCTTGAGACCTAGACATGATGGTATTTACCTTATAGTTTCGAGTATCATGACTATCCGTATATACCGAGGGTATAACTGCAGCTCTTTACCAATAGTATATACGAGTAAATCTAAGACTTGAAATTATAAGCGTTAATGCTATCCAGATGATGATTTCGAATGTGGTTGATATGATTTTTAATTTTGTTTGGGAACTGATGAATTGATTTGGATTCTGATTGAAAAATGATGATCCCTGAAAATGGGCTGAAATGTAATAAACTGAGCGAAACCACAATGTGGATGATTGGGACGAGTCCCTGTAATGATAAATGATGAAAATGATTCAGCAAATCACTATGAGATTAGTAGATTGTGCTGTCAAGTTGCTACTGTTAATACTTGAGACGGTAGATCAAGTTAAGGGATGACAAATTGAGAACTTGCTTAACTTAAATTCCGTGGAGGAATGTTCAGAAGGAAATTTTTCGGTCTAATAGACCATTATCATGTTAAATATATGAATGATATGATCTGAATGAATTGTTATTTAATGATGAGTTCTATATAAGGGATATTTATCCCCATATTCTGTTGGGTTGACCGGAATATAAGGAACCCCAGAATAAATTGGATCTTAAGCAAAAGAGTTATCCTCTACTTGTGAGATGAGGACATCTTGCACCTTTTAAGTGGGGTAGACTGTAAGATTCCTCCCCCAGCTTTCGCGGTATATAGGAGTAAGAATCTCCCTTTTGATCTTATAATTATTCCCTCTTTAAAATAAAAGAAAGATTCTGTTTTTTTTTAAAGGAAGATCCTTTCCCTAGAATACTTCTCAGGAGTCCCACCTGTTTTAAGGATTCAGAACAATGAGTTCAGAAGTGAAAATCGGTGTTTTGGATACCACGATTTTGGTTTTTATTCGAGTACGGCCCAAAAAGAAGTTCTTTATTCCTTGGGGAGTATAAGAAGTTATCCCCCAGATATTGTGAACCTTATCTGAATGCAATGAAAGTAGCTGACTTAGCCTACAAGCTTCTTTTATCTCCTCATCTCAAAGTTCTTAATGCCTTCTATAGAAAAATGTGCCAAACCCAAATCATGGAAAGACGGTAAAACTTCAGTGGCAAGTTACCGTTGGCTTCTAGGTTACGCTAGCTCCTTCCTTTATATAAGTCGTAACTTTTACTTGTCGCTCACAGTAATCTTACTTCCATAGATCTCCCTTCTTCTTAATCTCCTTCATGGCTTGGCAACAAGAATTAGTTTTATCCATGATGATTTCTCACCTTCAAGACGCAAGCGAGTCTGTGAAGAAAGATTTCATAGAACAGTATGAGCACTCACTTTTCCCTCACTTGGGAACTTCTGTAGCTCAGACCAAATGGCGGACCTATCAAAACATAACTAGGGTAACACCCTGGGGTCAGCAGCACTTTCGTAACAATGTCTGCTTGGCCATGGTTATTGAAGCTTTGGGTTTGGGTCCTCGATACTACTGTGTCATGAGATCAAGACATCTTGGGTTTTCTGAGCGGGTCTTTTTACCGGCGTGTTTTCTTCCTCATCAGAAGATATGCCTTTACCCCGTTTTTGGTTTGCCTCTCAGAGGTCCTTTTGTTAGAACACCTCATACCACTGAGATAGGCGCAGCAATAACCAATAGAATCATTCCCATAGATGAGTTACCTTATACGTGCGCAGCTTGTGAGTGCTGCTTTTGTGATCATATGATGGACGGGCTTATGGAAGTGTAAAGAGTTCTTCTATCTTTACTGTATATGTTCCAAGAATGAATAAAGTTTAAATCTTGTTCTTGTCTTGACCCTTACTCTCTTTGAGATTTTTTTAATTGGTGATTAATCTTAATTAAAAAATTTCTCTCAGTCTCATACTTGTGCATCTTACGAAACTACCCCCAGTTTGCGAGATGAGGGCATCTCGCGTTTTTCAAGTGGGAGAGAATGTAAGATTCCTCCCCAGCCTCTCATAATGTCCAGCATCTTCCCCTGTAATCAATCCCTCTTCAGAAATATAAAAGACTTGTTTCTAACTGTTTTAACCTAGAGAGAGAATATTCAAATTTTTAATATTTTTGGATAGAAAATTATCTCATCTTATTAAAATAAGTTCCCCTGAAACAGAAATTCAAAAAGAACTTTCCAATGTGCAATTGAAATTAATTGGAAATGGGTATAAAGGACCTTAGCCTAAGGGTCTAGATTTTCAGAAAATTTTTGATTATGGTCCAATTAAGGTTCCTATGGGCCAATAGCATCAATCCATGTGTAGGGAGGAGATAAATCCAATTTGTAAAAGAAGATACCCAAAAATGAGTAAATGCTCACATAAGATGAAGAGTTGAAAATGTACAAGGTTTATTAGTAAAAAACTATGAGCAATATTAAGAATATGAGATATTTTGGGTATCCAAAAATGAGTAAATGCTCACATAAGATGAAGAGTTGAAAATGTACAAGGTTTATTAGTAAAAAACTATGAGCAATATTAAAATGATTCCATTATGACACATATGTAAGGAAGGGGAGTTCTTTAAAGGAGGTGCATATTTCACATAAGATGAAGAGTTGAAAATGTACAAGGTTTATTAGTAAAAAAACTATGAGCAATATTAAAATGATTCCATTATGACACATATGTAAGGAAGGGGAGTTATTTAAAGGAGGTGCATATTTCACATGCTTGAATGAGTTTTAAACTCATAAAAATTGAGATATTTCATCTCTCCTCTCTCCTAATTCAAGTCTAGTTCCAAAAAGTTAGCTTAACTGACCTAAAAATGGTCAAAAATTGACCAAACTGATTTGGAAAATTCTAGAATCAGTTTGTTTGGTTAGGAGCTCAATTTTTCCTATAAATAGAAACCTCCCCCTTGTTGAAAAATATATAGTGTTTATGCATCGCTACTCTACTCCACCTAAGCCAAGAACTGTGAATTCATTTAATAATTCACTAGTTTTTGGAGCTTCCCTCTTTCTTCAATCCCCATTAGTGGCTCCATCAACATACTTAACCAATTGATTGGTTGGGGGCCTCTACCGTGAACAAAGAATCAAGCAATTTGTAAGGTAATTAGTGAATATTGATCTTTTCTATAATTTCTCAATGTTTCTCTCTTCTCAACCCCTCTCAAGCTTGAGAAGCTTAATTGGTATGGTTTTTTAAATGCTATTGAAGTTAATTGGTGAATAGTAGTGAAGAGTTACATAATTTAATAAATGCTATTGAAGTTAATTTCCATTTATGTTTAAATTCTAATGGTTTTTATGTAATTCCTCTCTCTCACTCAAGAAATGGTCATACTCATGACCCATTCTCAATCCAAATCAAGCTTTTCATAAAGCTTTTCCTTAACCCAAGATTAAGCTATGCTTGAGGCCAAATTAATGGCTTTTTTCTATGCTTTTAGTTTATGTATATTGATGATTCAATCCATTATGGATTAATGATCCAATTAGAGATCATTTTAATTATTTTCTTAATGATAAGCTTTATCCCTTAGAAAAATTGAGATTTATCAGTCATAGCAGTGGAGCTATGGCAAAATTTTTATAAAAATTATGCATAAAGGAAAATTTTTTATATTAAAAGTGTTACTTTTATCATTTTTAATTTTCATGCATAGAAGTATGCATAAAGGAAAATTTTTATATCAAAAGTGTTACTTTTATCATTTTTAATTTTCATGCATAGAAGTATGCATAAAGGAAAATTTTTTATATCAAAAGTGTTACTTTTATCATTTTTAATTTTCATGCATAGAAGTATGCATAAAGGAAAATTTTTTATATTAAAAGTGTTACTTTTATCATTTTTAATTTTCATGCATAGAAGTTTGCATAAAGGAAAATTTTTATATCAAAAGTGTTACTTTTATCATTTTTAATTTTCATGCATAGAAGTATGCATAAAGAAAAAATTTTATATCAAAAGTATTACTTTTATCATATTGGATTTCATGCATAGAGGTATGCATAAAAGTTGATTATTTTATTATAAAAGTGTGACTTTTATCATAATTGAATTTCATGCATAGAGGTATGCATAAAAGTTGATTATTTTATTGTAAGAGTGTTATTTTTATCATATTGGATTTCATGCATATAGGTATGCATAAAAGATATTCTTTTTATACTAAAAGTGTGATTTTCCTCATAAATGGATTTTATGCATAACTTAGATGCATAAGAGAAATTCTTTTATTCTAAAAGTGTAATTTCCTACCAAATTGAATTTATGCATAAGAAGATGCATAAAAGAGTGATTTTAATTTTGAAAGTGTTAGTCTCCTTAAATGGAATTTATGCATAAATAAATGTGTAGAGAAATCTTATATCAAATATAAGAATTCTCTTTTTTTTTTTTTAAAGATATGAAATGTGATAAGATGTGATAAGAGGTGTATGAGATGTGATAAGATTTGATAAGATGCGTATGGAAAGTGATAGGATGTGATAAGAGGTGTATGAGATGTAAAAAGATGTGATAAGATGTGCATGAGATGTGATAAGATTTGATAAGATGCGTATGGAAAGTGATAGGATGTGATAAGAGGTGTATGAGATGTAAAAAGATGTGATAAGATGTGTATGAGATGTGATAAGATTTGATAAGATGCGTATGGAAAGTGATAGGATAAGAGGTATATGAGATGTGATAAGATTTGATAAGATGCGTATGGAAAGTGATAGGATGTGATAAGAGGTGTATGAGATATAAAAAGATGTGATAAGTTGTGTATGAGATGTGATAGAATGTGTTAAGATGAGTTAGGATGTGTTAAGATGTATATGGGATGTGTTAGGACGAGAATGGATGTAATATGGTTGTATGAATGTGATGTGGATGTATACATGTAGATGTATATGTATGAATGTGAATGTTGATGTGGATGTGGATATATGGATGTAGATACGGATGTGTATGTATGTATGTGGATGTGTATGTATGAATGAGGATGTGAAAATGGATGTATGTATGTAGATGTGGATGTATGGATGTATGTATGTAGATGTGGATGTATGTATGTAGATGTGGATGTATGGATGTGATTGTGAATGAAGAGGTGGATGTGGATGTATGGATGTAGATACGGATGTGGATGTATATATGTGAATGTGGATGTATGAATGAGGATGTGAAAATGGATGTATGTATGTAGATGTGGATGTATGGATGTGAATGTGAATGAAGAGGTGGATGTGGATGTATGGATGTAGATACGGATGTGGATGTATGTATGTGAATGTGGATGTATGAATGAGGATGTGAAAATGGATGTATGTATGTAGATGTGGATGTATGGATGTATGTATGTAGATGTAGATGTATGTATGTAGATGTGGATGTATGGATGTGAATGTGAATGAAGAGGTGGATGTGGATGTATGGATGTAGATACGGATGTGGATGTATGTATGTGAATGTGGATGTATGAATGAGGATGTGAAAATGGATGTATGCATGTGAATGTGGATGTATGAATATGAATGTGGATGTGTGGATGTGGAAATGGAGGTATGGATGTATGAATGTGGATGTGGATGTATGCATGTAGATGCGTATGTATGAATGTGAAATTGGATGTATGATGTGGACGTACGAACATGGATATGTATGTAGAATAATGAATATGAAGATGTATGTGAGATAATGTGTAGTCTATATGAGTGAATGGATGAGAACGAGTACACACTGAATGGAATATGGAATAAGTAATGTGGTCCGAGAGTGGATAATATGGAAAGACAAGAGTTCGTTATAGAAACTATATTTTGTGACTGTTTGTAAATGACTATTTTATGTCAAGAATGCTAGAGAAGCATTTTGACCGTCTTGAGGATTAAGGTCATGAAGACTGAACTGATAAAGTTGCAACTGCTGACGGAGAGTCAATGGAGGACGTCTCGCGTAGCAAGGTCGATCGAGGTCTTGACCAGCCTCGGTTCGATTTAAATGGTGAGCTTCCGGTACGGTGGATGAGGGACCAAGGAAGCGGCCTATGAGTGAAGCGCTAGGTCACCTGCGAAGGATCCTAGAGGGTGCTGACCATATGGTGCTCGGGCTCTGGGTCGCCGAAGATACCCACACGTGCGTCGTGGAAGATATTGGAACAAGGAGTAAGAGTTGTTTTCTGAAACAACTCTTACTGGATCTGGTTGATTGACCTTGCTGGTCCTCAACAGATGAGTCCATGGCTCTTTTATATGGATCTGTGGGTTGATCTTGCTGATCTTCCATGGAGATTCCTAGCTCATAGTAACCGGTAATATATTCACATAACAAAATAGAATCTCCGTGGAAGATCAGCAAGATCAACCAACAGATCCATATAAAAGAGCCATGGACTCATCTGTTGAGGACCAGCAAGGTCAATCAACCAGATCCATGCCCGGTTTCAGAAAACATCTCTTACTCCTTATTCCGATATCTTCCACGATGCACGTGTGGGTATCTTTGGTGACCCAGAGCCCGAGCACCGTATGGTTAGCACCCTCTAGGATCCTTCGCAGGTCACCTAGCGCTTCACTCATAAGCTGCTTCCTTGCATTAGGAACTCAATGGAGTCTTTTTGTGCCCTTTAATTTGCCATTGCCTAATGGAGGTGATTAAGAAATAGACAAATAGGGAGATTACATGTGGACTGAAACCAATGGTTTGTAAGAGCCTAGAAGGTAGTGGTCAAACTTAGAATAATAGGCTAAATAGGCTCTTTTTAAATTTTTAAAATCAACTAAAACTCAAAATTTTTTTAAGTATACGAATTTTCCCCTATTTTTTATAGAAAAGGATAGCTGCAGTCTGCAGCCATCATTAAGTAAGGTCTCTAAAGTGATAGAGGCCCAAAAACGAGTTCCCATGCATTCAATGCACATTCCCCTTCACTTTCCACTATCCCTCTCTCCCATGTTCCCTCCAAAACACTCTCTCTTCCCCCTTTCTCATAGCAGGGCATTTTTCACTCTCTAGACTACTTCTTTTAGCTATCTACCTCTTGATCTACCTCTCTCTTCACTCAGAAACCTAGATCTATAGCTATGGAAGCTTGATTTGCAACCTCCTCTCAGAAGCTATGGAAGTTTGATCCTCACTTACATTTCCTTCCTTCATCCTTCTTCCTTGTCCAACCTCCTTTTACAAAGTGTAACAGCAGAGCTTAGCTATGGAAGCTTGATCTGCAACCTCCTCTCAGAAGCTATGGAAGTTTGATCCTCACTTACATTTCCTTACTTCATCCTTCTTCCTTGTCCAACCTCCTTTTACAGAGTGCAACAGCAGAGCTTAGCTATGGAAGCTTGATCTGCAACCTCCTCTCAGAAGCTATGGAAGTTTGATCCTCACTTACATTCCCTTACTTCATCCTTCTACCTTGTCCAACCTCCTTTTACAGAGTGTAACAGCAGAGCCAAGCTATGGAAGCTTGAGTTGCAAATGCTTTGGCTCTCATAATCTTACTCATTATCTCCTCTCACCCCCTCTAATATCCTCTTTCAAAGTGCCGTAATAGCATAGCCAAGCCCTTGGAACTTGCTCTACAACTCCTTCTCTTTTGTACATCTCCCTAGTCTAAGTTTTTTTCTCACCATTCTATTTTCCTTTGCCATCAAGGTTTATAATCTCCCTAATATATACATTTGATGTCTTCTTCTAGAGCTCGAAGGCCTCTAATCAGTATTCAATCTCTCTCTTGTAGTAGCAGTGGTCAAGATGAGGATGGGCACTGGAACATTAAACAGTACGAGAAGTGGAATTGGATTACGATGCAGCCTAGTACAAGAGGAACCCACAAGGTATCAAAGCGTTACGTTGATATACAAAGTCACCATTGGAAAGGGCGGATATTGGAGCTCAAACAAGATCATGATGGAAAAAATCTAGCCAAGGTCCAACATGTTTACAAGGCAACAAGAGCTGAAACTAACAGACCATGACCAACGTCAATGATTTCCTACAAATTGTAAGTCATTTCACCACTTTATATTCTTGTTTTTAAATCAATTGTGTGCTAATAATGGTATACTGAGCACTGCTTTGATTGTTCTTGGGTTCCTCTGCGTAGATATTTTTCCCTCAAACTAGAGTGGGAGCCTATGGAGGCAATTTCAGGAACCTTTGAAGCATACCATGTGGAGCTTGGTAGTTTAATCTTTGGAGGGTGTCCAGCTGCACAACTTCTTGCACGGAACATCTTCTTCTATGAGGATACATATGTGGTTCCCATGACAGCAAATGGTACTGAGTTCCAGAACCTACGCCAGCTCTCACATCTATTGAATGGTCGATTCCAGACAATGCTTCAGCGGCCATGGCTTGTTTGCAGATCGAAAGAAAGGTGCAAAATACTATGAAGTGCACATATGGATCTCACAAAGCAACCATAACCTGCTTCATACCTCTACACCTCTTTGTGTACTTGTTCCGTACAAGTGACACATCGTACCCCAACTTTATGGATTGCAAAGGGGGAGAGAGATCTGACTTGTTTCTTATCACGTGCATGGGATAAAAAATTTGTTCAACACAATGGAGACACCATCAGATGCAGAGTAATAGTTGAGAAGGTTGTGATGCGCTACCATATTGCCAAGCAACAGTTGTCCATTGCGTTTCCTTACATGCGATGGAAGCTTACAAATGGAGAATGGGAGGCGTTAGACTTTGACACAACCTCTACAGAACAAGGTGTGCTACATATATCCATGCAAGGTGGGGATGTAGAAGATGTTGCTGTGAATGATGACTGGTCCCTTGCCAACTTACATGACTACTTAGTTCTTCGAGTGGTGATTTTGCTTTGATAATCAATGGTAGAGTAGTGCGCAAAAGGCAGGAACGATCTTTTCTTTGTAGAGAAATTACTTTCCCTGGCTGTGTAGCTACCCACTGGATATGTAATCTTGGATTGAAGTAAATACAATTTCAATTTTTTTGCCTCACTGTCTTATTAAGGTTTTTCAATTGTCTTGTGCAAGTTTTATTTTTTTTGTGATAGTGTAAGGTTGGTCACACAAGCATCTGTGGCTTGAGCCACTAGATAATTCATACAATTTGATATTCAAACTGAAATTCGTAATTTGGTAGTTGGGTCTTCAGATGGAAGTACCGCAATTATAGAGAATCCTTGACTTGCTTGAGGCCTAGACATGATAGTAGTTACCTTATAATCCCAAGGGCCGTGACTACCCGTATATACCGAGAGTATACTGCAGCTCTTTACTGACAGTATATACGAGTAAATCTAAGACTTGAAATTATAAGCGTTAATGCTATCCAGATGATGATTTCGAATGTGATTGATATGATTTTTAATTCTGTTTGAGAATTGATGAATTGATTGGGATTCTGATTGAAAAAAAAATGTTGATTTTTAAAAATTAGTTGAAATATAATAAAACCACAATGAGGGGGAATGGGACGAGTCCCTGTGATGATATTCATAACTAGAATAATGATAACGAATTCAGCAAATCACTATGAGATTAGTGGGTTGTACGGTCAGATTGCTACTCTTAATACTTGATCGGTAGATCAAGTTAAGGGATGTCAAATTGAGAACTTGCTTGACTAAAATTTCCGTGTGGAGGAATGTTCCGAAGGAAACTTTTCGGTCTAATGGACTAGTATCATGTTAAAGATATGAATGATATAATCTGAATGAATTGTTATTTAATGATGAGTTCTATATAAGGGATATTTATCCCAGTGTTCTGTTGGGTTGACCACCCAGAATATAAGGAACCCCAGAATAAAATTGGATCTTAAGAATAAGAGCTGTCCTCTACCTTGCGAGATGAGGACATCTCGCACTTTTTAAGTGGGGTAGGATGTAAGATTCCTCCCCAGCCTTCGAGGTATATAGGAGTAAGAATCTCCCTTTCGGATCTTATAATTATTCCCTCTCTAAAATAAAAGAAAGTTTCTGTTTAAAAAAAGGAATACCCTTTTCCTAAAATACTTCTCAGGAGTCACGCCTATTTTAAGGATTTAGAACAATGAGTTTAGAAGTGAGAATCGGTGTTTTGGATACCAAGGTTTTGGTTTTCATTCGAGTATGGCCCAAAAGGAAGTTCTTTATCTCTTGGAGAGTATAAGAAGTTATCCCCCAGATATTGTGATCATTATATCTGAATTCAATGAAAGTAGGTGACTTAGCCTACAAGTTTCTTTTATCTCCTCATCTCAAAATTCTTAATGCCTTCTATAGAAAAATGTGTCAAACACAAATCATGGAAAGACGGTAAAACTTCAATGGCAAGTTACCGTTGGCTTCTAGGTTACGCTAGCTCTTTCCTTTATATAAGTCGTAACTTTTACTTGTCGCTCACAGTAATCTTACTCCCATCAGTCTCCTTTCTTTCTTAATCTCCTTCATGGCTTGGCAACAGGAATTAGTTTTATCCCTGATGATTTCTCACCTTCAAGACGCAAGAAAGTCTGTGAAGAAAGACTTTATAGAACAGTATGAGCGCTCACTTTTTCCTCACCTAGGAACTTCTGTAGCGTAGACCAAATGGCGGACCTATCAAAACATAACCAGGGTAACACCCTGGGGTCAGTAGCACTTTCATAACAATGTCCGCTTGGCCATGGTTATTGAAGCTTTGGGTTTGGGTCCTCGATACTACTGCGTCATGAGATCAAGGCATCTTGGGTTTTCTGAGCGGGTCTTCTTACTGACGTGTTTTCTTCCTCATGAGAAGATATGCCTTTATCCCATTTTTGGCTTGCCTCTCAGAGGTCCTTTTGTTAGATCACCTCATACCACTGAGATAGGTGCGGCAATAACCAGCAGAATCATTCCCATAGATGAGTTACCCTATACTTGTGCAGCTTGTGAGGACTGCTTTTGTGACCATATGATGGACGGGCTTATGGAAGTGTAAAGAGTTTCTCTATCTTTACTGTATAAGTTCCGAGAATGAATAAAGTTTAAATCTTGTTCTTATTTTGAATCTTGCTCTCTCTAAGACTTTTCTTGGTGGTTAATCGTGATTAAAATTTTTCTCTAAGTCTCATATTCGTGCATCTTGCAAAATTATTCCAAGTTGCGAGATGAGGACATCTCGCGTTTTTTAAGTGGGGTAGAATGTAAGATTCCTCCCCCAACCCCTTTTTGATGTCTAGTATATTCCCCTGTAATCAATTCCTTTTCTGAAATATAAGAGATCTTGTTTGTGGCTGTTTTAACCTAGAGAGAGAAAATATTCTAGAGAGAGAATATTCAGATTTTGAATATTTTTGGATAGAAAAATACCTCTTATAATTCAGATGAGTTCCCCTGAAACAGAAATTTAAAAAGAATTTTCCAATGTGCAATTGGAATTAATTGGAAATAGGTATAAAGAACCTTAGCCTAAGGGTCTAGATTTTCAGAAATCTTTAGACTATGGTCCAATTAAGGTTTCTATGGGCCAATAGCATCAATCCATGTGTAGGGAGGAGATAAATCCAAATTGTAAAAAGAAAATACCCAAAAATGAGTAAATGCTCACATGAGGTGAAGAGTTGAAAATGTACAAGGTTTATTAGTAAAAAAACTATGAGCAATATTAAAATGATTCCATTATGACACCTATGTAAGGAAGGGGGAGTTCTTTAAAGGAGGTGCATATTTCACATAAGATGAAGAGTTGAAAATGTACAAGGTTTATTAGTAAAAAACTATGAGCAATATTAAAATGATTCCATTATGACACATATGTAAGGAAGGGGAGTTCTTTAAAAGAGGTGCATATTTCCCTTAAATGATTTTATTATGACACATATGTAAGGAAGGGGAGTCCCTTAAATGCTCACATAAGATGAAGAGTTGAAAATGTACAAGGTTTATTAGTTTAAAAAACACATATGTAAGGAAGGGGAGTTCTTTAAAGGAGGTGCATATTTCACATAAGATGAAGAGTTGAAAATGTACAAGGTTTATTAGTAAAAAAAAAAAAACTATGACACATATGTAAGGAAGGAGAGCTCTTTAAAGGAGGTGCATATTTCACATGCTTGAATGAGTTTTAAACTCATAAAAATTGAGATATTTTATCTCTCCTCTCTCCTAATTCAAGTCTAGTTCCAAAAAGTTAGCTTAACTGACCTAAAAATGGTCAAAAAGTGACCAAACTGACTTGGAAAATTCTAGAATCAGTTTGTTTGGTTAGGAGCTCAAATTTTCCTATAAATAGAAGCCTTCCCTTGTTGAAAAAAAGATATAGAGTCTTATGCCTTGTTACTCTACTCCACCTAAGCCAAATTAGATAGAGTCTTATGCCTTGTTACTCTACTCCACCTAAGCCAAATTAGATAGAGTCTTATGCCTTGTTACTCTACTCCACCTAAGCCAAATTAGATAGTCTCTTATGCCTTGTTACTCTACTCCACCTAAGCCAAATTAGATAGTGTCTTATGCTTTGTTACTCTACTCCATCTAAGCCAAAATATATAGTGTCTTATGCTATGTTACTCCACCTAAGCCAAGAACTGTGAATTCTTTAATAAGTCACTAGTTTTTGACACTTCTCTCTTTCTTCAATCCCCATTGGTGGCTCCATCAACATACTAAACCAATTGATTGGTTGGGGGCCTCTACCGTGAATAAAGAATCAAGCAAATCATAAGGTAAGTATATTGAATTTTGATCTTTTCTATGATTTCTCAATGATTCTCTCTTCTCAACCCCTCTCAAGCTTGAGAAGTTTAATTGGTATGGTTTTTTTAAATACTATTGAAGTTAATTGGTGAATAGTAGTGAAGAGTTACATAATTTAATAAATGCTATAGAAGTTAATTTCCACTTATATTTAAATTCTAATGGTTTTTATAATTTCTCTCTCTCACTCAAGAAATGGTCATACTCATGACCCATTCTCAATCCAAATGAAGCTTTTCATAAAGCTTTTCCTTAATCCAAGATTAAGCTATGCTTGAGGCCAAATTAATGGCTTTTGCTATGCTTTTAGTTTATGCACATTGATGATTCAATCCATTATGGATTGATGACCCAATTAGAGACCATTCTAATTGTTTTCTTAATGATCCAATTAGAGACCATTATGGATTGATGATCCAATTAGAGACCATTCTAATTATTTTCTTAATGTTCCAATTAGAGACCATTATGGATTGATAATCCAATTAGAGACCATTCTAATTATTTTCTTGATGACCCAATTAGAGACCATTCTAATTGTTTTCTTAATGATCCAATTAGAGACCATTATGGATTGATGATCCAATTAGAGACCATTCTAATTGTTTTCTTAATGATCCAATTAGAGACCATTATGGATTGATGATCCAATTAGAGACCATTCTAATTGTTTTCTTAATGATCCAATTAGAGACCATTATGGATTTATGATCCAATTAGAGACCATTCTAATTATTTCTTTAATAATGAGCTTTATCCCTTAGAAAAAAATTGAGATTTATCAGTCATAGTAGCGGAGCTATGGCAAAATTTTTATAGAAATTACGCATAAAATAAATTCATTCAAAGCATAAAAAGAGGACTTCCTACCATATTCTAGGAACTATCATCCTAGATTAATTAAAAGAATTTTATTATGCATGGAGATGTGGATGTTTGCATGTAGATGTATAGATGTAGATGTGGATGTGGAGGTGGATGGATGCATGTAGATGTAGATGTAGATGTATAGATGTAGATGTGAATGGAGATGTGGATGTATGCATGTAGATGTAGATGTATAGATGTGGATGTGGATGTATACATGTAGATGTAGATGTATAGATACGGATGTGGATGTGGAGGTGGATGTATACATGTAGATATAGATGTATAGATGTAGATGTGGATGTGGAGGTAGATAGATGCATGTAGATGTAGATGTATAGATGTAGATGGATATGGAGATATGGATGTATGCATGTAGATGTAGATGTATAGATGTAGATGTGGATGTGGAGGTGGATGGATGCATGTAGATGTAGATGTATAGATGTAGATGTGAATGGAGATGTGGATGTATGCATGTAGATGTAGATGTATGGAGGTGAATGTGAATGTGGATGTGGATGTATGCATAGAGATGTAGATGTATGCATGTAGATGTGAATGTACGCATATAGATGTGGATGTATGGATGTGAATATACGATATGCGATGTGAGGGAATCTGAAGTGATGAGATAGAAATGATGTGATGGGATGAGTATACATATAAATGGAATATGGAATAAGTAATGTAGATTGATGAAGGATAATGTGGAAAAATGAAAGTTAAAATAGAAATTGTGTTGTAAACTGTTTGTAAATACTGTTTGTAAATGCTGTTTGTAAATGATTGTTTTATGTCAAGAATGCTGGGGGGAGCATTTTGACCGTCTTGTGATTAAAGTCGTGATGGTAAAGTTGCAACTGTGACGGGGAGTCAATGAAGGACGTCTCGCGTAGCAAGGTCGGCCGAGGTCTTGACCAGCCTCGGTGCGATTAAAATGGTGAGCTTCCGGTACGATGGATGAGGGGCCAAGGAAGCGGCCTATGCGTGAAGCGCTAGGTTACCTGCGAAGGATCCTAGAGGGTGCTGACCATACGGTGCTCGGGCTCTGGGTTGCCTAGGATACCCACGCGTGCGTCGAGGAAGATATTGGAACAGAGTTGGAGTTGTTTTCTGAAATCGAGCATGGATCTGGTTGATTGACCTTGCTGGTCTTCAATGGATGAGTCCATGGCTCCTTATATGGATCTGTTGGTTGATCTTGCTGATCTTCAACGAGAGTCCATCTTGTTAAGTGATTATATTGCCAAGTATTATGGGCTAGGAACTATCGAAACGGCTCCTGAGCGTTCTAGTTGCCAATGATGCCATAGATACTCTGATGAAGGAATGATGGGAAATTAAGAATCAATTGGATAAATTGGAAGATGGTGATCAATGATACTATGGTTTTATTAAAGGATTGTTTTGAATTGGTTGAATCTGGTTGAAAAAGGCAATTTCATATTGGGTGTGTGAGTGGTGTGACTAGTTTTATTTTGCATGAACATCCGGCTAGGGGGCCTTGGAACTCTTTTCCTTGGTACCCAGGACAAAACCTAACCAAATTTTTAATTGGATCCCATCACTACAGTGGTTGGGCGGTTGGCTAACCCATGGGATTGGATGGGGTTAGGCTGGACTGATGGATCCGTAAATCGAGACTCAAACTTTTGTTTTTACGATAGAAAAAAAAAATAAATCCCGGACAGAAACTGTTCTATGCATAGGAATCAACGGCTGTGCCTCTTGAATGGGGAAAAAAGCGTTGATCCCAATGATCCAAGTGCAAGTTTCTTCCTTGAACTGACTAAGTATCTTATAGATGTAATTGGATCATCTCGATCAGAAATGATCTTGACTACGTTAGAGTAAAAAGTTATCCTGGTGGAATCGCCCGTGCTTTCCGGTAAAGGAAGTTTTTCCGGGTTCGGTTTTGGAACAACCGACGGATTAGTCTCTTATCCGGATATCCGTGGGCGAGGCCCCGAGTGTGGGACCCCTGTCCCGCGCGAGAAGCGCTACTTCCGCTGCCAGTACCCCGAATCCGTTGCTCGGTGGGAACAGGGATCTTACAGATACGTTCTTGCTTTCGCATACCATTTTTAAAAAAAATTTTGGTACTTAAAAATTTTAAAAGTTTTTAAAAATTTTATAACAAGGTCGCCCATTTATAAAGGATACTTTACTCATTTTCATCAATTGACAATTATCGTTCTCTCCTAACACTTGCTCTCAATTTCGCACACCTTTCTGTATCACACACTCTCTATTTCTTACAATCACTCATAATCATGGCACCTCTACTTGACGCACTTATTGCATAGCTAGGAAAGCTTGAGTTACTTCATAGGGTTGATGAGATCGTCCTTATGTTTGAGGGAGCAATTGATGTGCGTGCAACAATGCATCTACATGCGGATGCTTTTACAGATGTCATTTAGTATATGGATGAACACATCAGCACGTACTCCATCATGTTTGAGGGTGATGAGGGCCTATGGGTTCCAGTTGACCTCATCAAGTACATATTCAGGGAAGACAAGAATTTTAGATTTTGCCTATCAAGGTTTTTAAAATCCCTCACAGAAAAGGACTACAGGAATGAGGAGGAAGACTTACTCTTGGATCTACAATTGGGCAACATCGGCACTTCTTTCCTGAGCTGGGACATGGTTTTGGTCCTTCTGTTACAAGAGGGTGTGGCGAAAGAAAGTGGCAAGGAAAAAGAAAAGGGCAAAGCAAAGCTAATGGAGCAGGTCCAAGAGGCCCATGCTGAGGAAGAGAATGTTACAGAACAGGTCCAAGCTAATGGAGCAGGTCCAAGAGGCCCATGCTGAGGAAGAGAATGTTACAGAACAATGGGAGGCCTCAATGGCATTGGTGGCGCTACAAGAGAATGTTCCGAGGAGGTTCCGGACCTAGTTCTAGAGGGAGATGAAGTACTTGAGGAGGTCCCAGACCTTGTTATCATGTCTTTGCATCCAATCATTATGGATGGGAAAGAATTTTTATTTTTGAATGACATTGCCAAGACACTCGGGTTTCACGAGGATGAGGCACTGTCTATTATTGCCGTGAATGCTGGGGGTCAAGACAAAGGGAAAGTGAAAATCTCTTTTGAAGATGACAACCTCACAAAAGCGCTTGCATACGATATTGGTAGCAGTTCCTTGGAAGATGTAGTGGCCAAAGCGCTCGTTGAAATAAATCAAGATGTGCAATTCTATGAGAGCATAGCTGCCTTTGAACCACACATGCCCTTGGTTGCTGGCGATGCTCAAGACCAAGGAAGCATAAACTTGACAAATGAGCAACTAGTTGCAAGTGACGATGCAACTGAGGTATGTCCTAACTTCTTAGTTGTAAAGCAAATTATTTTTAGTAGTATCATTTCACGCTTCCTAACTTCTATATTGACATGTTGACAGACTGCTTTTGAAGTGGACAAGTTTGCTATGCGCGTAGGAGGAACGCGGCCAAAGTCAGAGGGTCGAGATGCATCTCTTTGGCACTACATACCTGCCCTTAGAGCCGACACAGTGCGGGTTTTTCATTTAGACTATTCAGAGATCGCCTATGCCAAGCTCCTAAAATGTAAAGCACTTAGTGCAGTCTTGTCGGAGAACCCCTTAGCCTCAAACATAAATAAATGTATTTTGGTAGCTAGGGAAGCTGCCTTGTATTGCTTCACGGGCAAGCATCCCGGCTCAATTTTAGGCCATTGTGCCCTTTCTCAGGCTCAAGGAATCAATGAGCCGAGTGATATATTCCAAAGCTTAGGCCAGAAACCAGCCTCTAGAACTCTCTCTCCTGAGCTCTTCCAAGAGCTTATTAAAAAGATGTAATGCAAACTTCTCTTCCAAGTTTAATAAAAAAAATTTGTTGTGCATTGTAAGTTGTGATTTTTCCTGGCGTACTTGTGATATACCATTTCAAGCCTCGTAATTTCAAGATTTTGTTCATGTGTTCATAGAAAATATTGTTTAGGATTCATTTTAAATGTGATCGTGATTAAAAAAAGTAATCGAGATTGGGTTAGAGCGGTACGAAAAAATGTTGTATTTATAGATGTATACACACTCACATATATGTATATATATACATATATATATGTGTGTGTGTATGTGTGTGTACCTATATATATATAAGATTTTGGGGCTATTGAAAGATATATATATATAAGATATATATATATATATATAAAAGATATATAGGATATATATATATATATATAAGACATAAGGTATTATAAGATTTTGGGGCTATTATAAGATATATATATATATATATAATATCTTATATAAATATATAAGATTTTGGGGCTGTTAGGGCACCTAAAGGGCCTTATGAGCCTCACAAGACCAAAAATATCCAAAAAAAAAAAATTTCCATGTGCGCTACGGCGCGGAAATTGACATTTTGACCTGGTCAAACTGACGATCAATGCGCCATAGTGCACATGGCATTTTTTTTTAATATTTTTGGTCTTGAGGCTCATAAGGCCCTCAATAAGGGTCTCTAGGTGACTTTATAGGCTCTACCTTTTTTGTATATATAAATATATATATGTGTGTGTGTGTGTGTGTGTGTGTATATGTGTGTATATGTATATATATTTGTATATGTATATATATATGTGTGTATATATATGTGTGTGTATATATGTGTGTGTGTGTGTGTGTGTGTGTGTGTGTGTTTGTGTGTGTTTTTTCTTGTGTGTATAGTGATTTTATATTTTTTTAATGAAATGTTCATTGGCACTGAGCATACAAAGAAAATTGGACTCAACAAAGAATGTAACACAACTCAAAAAGCTTTCATTAATGTGTGAAAATGCTACAAAGGAATTTGGGAACATTACAAAATTTTGTAGGGAGAATTACAAAGTGGGTTAGCCTATTGAGGTAGAAGGCTACACTCTAAACGTAGGCATAGGGCTAGGGACATATCTACAGGCTTCAAAGTGACTCTCTTGGCATGTACCATAGCCAGCACTGAGTCTTCAAAAACAGAAACTACAATATCTTGAAGAGCTTCAAGAGCTGTGCTCTGTATGCGGTCAACCCTGTCAGTAAATTTTTCCATTATTTCTCTAACCAATCGAGAGAATGGTGCCTTGGGGATGAGAAGATCTGTGCTTTTCTGATATTTCCTAATCTCTCATAGCGCAACTGTCCCTGTCCTCCATTTTCTCTTCTTCTTTATAACCGGTGGAGGTGGTGGTGGTCTTTGATTCTCCCACGGTGGTCGTTCAGACCTGAACTTCTTTTTCCTTTGTGCACGCTCTTCCTGTTCTTGTTGGTCTCGAAACTTGCCCTCCATTCTTTTGCCACACTCCTTGACTGGACGTCTGGATGTTGTGGCTGCTTGTGGCTATGCTTGGCTTGCCCTCCTTGCGTCCTCTTTGGGCTGTTGTCTCTTTTGCATTTTTGTCTCCCAAGCCACCCTCACAAGAGCAAACTCTTTGTCAATGGTATCTTTCGTGATGCCATAGGAGCTCGACCTCCCTGTAGCTGTTCTAGGGTGTCGGCCTCAATAACAATCTCCGGTGGTTGCCCTTGACCTTCCTCGGCTTCTTTTCGACGCCGCTCTTCTTCTGCTTCTCTACTAGGCTCTGCTTCTTCAGCTTCCTTCTTGCGTTGCGCTTCTTCGGCTTCCTTCCTGCGCTCTTCTTCTCTCATCTCCTTTGCCTCTTTCTCTGTTACTATAGGTAGATTTGTCCTTTTTGCTGTAGCAGGTAGTGGACCGAGTTGATCGAAAATCCGCAAGTCTTGCTCCTGTTCTTCTGGCATGGCCTAGGTATGTACGAGTGCGAGAGATAGTGGGAGGGCAAGAGAGAGTAGAGCACAAAGAAGAAATTGAATTGTGGTGGCTATAAATGAAAAATGACTTAAATATGTCTATAAATATAATTTTTTAAAACTTTTAAAAATTTTAAAAACACAAAAAGATTATAATCAGAGAGTTTAAGCCCATGAGGAACCACACCGACGCTTGCTTGCTACCCACACCACTGTCGTAGTCTCTCCCTAGCATTTGATCTGTTGTATCCTTCAGTTCTTCTTGCATTAACAGTTTTCATTATTTGACGCCTAAGAGACAAATTACCGTGAGTTTTTTGCCTTTTTTTGCCAACCAAAACGCGATAGAACCAGTTGAACATTTCATGGAGCGCATTACTCTTGACTTTGCCACCACCATGGCGAGTGCCCTTAAAATACATGGCCTTTGCTTGGTAATGTGATTTCTCCATGCCTTGATTGCTCCAAAGTGCTAAAGAGCCATATCTATCAAGAAAGTATGGCCCATGTGCATACAATATATGCTGCATAGAAAATTACAAAAAGTCAACAAACAGTATGAAGAACATACTACAAGGACATAAGAAATATAACATTACCATGTAGTGAGTAATGTGTGTTTCTCCCCATGCCTCGACCATTTCTTCTGTAAATCTACAAGTGGCTTGTTTAAGTGCCTCAATACCATGGTCATCCAGGTGAGGTCGCTCTAGAAGATCGACCATTTTATTACACACCTCCCATACACGTGCACGTTTTAGGCCAAGCCTGGCATCATTTCCTCGATATGTTGTAACATCACATATCTTCTTCCAAATTTCAAAGTCAATGTGGCTATGAGAACCCAAGTGGTTTGATAGCAAGTGTCTTGCCTTTGATCCACCCATGCAAATTTTATTAGGGTTGTCTTGTGTAGGGTTTGATTTTCTGTCCTTTGTCAAGACCACTGCTCCAGCATGTAATCCCATACACCCTCTAGTGCACTTATTGACTCTTCTCGTCGATCTTTGGGCTCCATGTTCCAGACATAGTTTATGTGGAGCATCAATAGCTTATCCAAAATCCTGAGTCTTGCATGTAATGTGCACACATGCACTTGACATAGTGGAATGTCCAAGATTGGGTTCCAAGCATTGTCCTCCTGGTCACGACTAGGTGGCTTGCTCTGGTCACAACTTAATATGCCACTATGCCATACCTTTGATCCTTTCCTCTGTTCAGCATAAAAAACAATTGCTTTTTTTGCACCCATCTGTTTTTGACTTTTGCCTTTGCTAGGTTGTTTCCCTTTTACTCTTGAGTCTACTGCTGTCTTGGAATGACAATAGTAAACACATGAGAATATAGTATTCGCACCTGTTTTACAACCCAACATACACTTTAAGGTTTTTAGATCGCCACCCAAGTGCCATTCAACGTTAAAGCAGCCTATTCTGGGAACATCAAGCTTTTGACCATTGACCTGACAAGAGACGACATGTTGAATGCCAGACCGTTCAAAATACCACCTCAAGGTATCATGGTTCTCTTTTGGGAGGACCCATGCTGCTTGCCACCAGATGTTCTTCTCTGATTGAATGCCATAGTAGTCTTGCTTATGCCCTTGACCCCTATTGTTGCTATCTTCCAGTTGCATCCAACTCTTGGGTCTCTAAAGGCTTTCCTCTAAGTGCTCGGCTCATCAAGGTTAAACTAACACGCTCCAGTCTTTGACCTTTAACCGCGACATTCATCCAGCTTCAAGACAAACACGGCATTTCTACCTGTCTCTTCAAGTGTGAGGCCATAGTACTGAATCATTTCTTTTTGTAGCACTTCCATGTCAATGTAGACATTGTTATATGCATTGTATTCAAAGGGTTTGATTGTTGGCATTGGCATAATATCCTCCACCTTGTACCCACCATTAAACATGGATGCAATATCACCATTAGCACACTTCTTTGCCATCTGTAAGCTATAAAGTGTTGGAAGCAAGAATTGTGTAACTCCCTTTGCTCGCAACCCTAAAGTGATTGACCTGCACATTGCTCTGTAACCTTTCTGGCTAATACCTGCTGAGTCACATATATCAAGCATCTCTTTGGGTGTGACAATTTCTTTGATTTCCTTCAAGAAATGTTGACGAAGGGTCTCCCGCAGCTTATCATTACCAGAACCTGTTATCATTTCCATGATATCCTTCTCTTGAAGGACATGCTGAAGAAGGGAGACATTAACATTGTCCTCAGCATTGTTACATCCTAGTATAGCTGTTGCACATGCCCTACAATCGCAAGAGTCAGAGATGCTTTATTCATTAATTGCTTCTCAAAGTTGCTATAATTCCTACAAAAATTTTTACCTGGTTGTTTGTTTATGCCTCTTGCATGCGCCTGCTATCTTAGAAAGTAACCCAACAGCTTTACGTTTTCTTTGCCTTGTGTGATATCCAATGGGAAGGTGAGTGAAATGGTGAACACGATGCCGAAGATTACGAGTGGAGTGTTGAAGATGAACATAATTATCGGTAAATTGATTTATTGTGTGCACACGATTTGCTAAATTATTCTTCTGCACCTCAAGCTCCTCTGAGAGCTCTTTAATCCTCTGCATCAAACTATTGATCTACTTAATCGATGCCGCTTGAAGCTGGTCGAAGGCAAATTGTGTTTGCCTCTTTTCAGCTGCTTCATCTAGCCACAACATGTGTAATCTCCTACAATAGCCAAGAAACCCATTGAAACCATCACCAACAAACTTAAAAAAACTTGTAATGCTTTTGAATGGTGGAGGGGCACTAGATATTGGATCTGGTGGATAAAGATTTCCATCAATCCGAAGATCAATGTCCTTTGCTCCTTGCATTCGAAGAAATATTGGGTGCAACATGCCTACTGCATAGGGTTGCGTAATCTGTCTCCAAATCAACCTAAAGGCGGATCTTAGAAGGCTTATTGGTGCTGTCTTGTAGTGCCATCTACAAGAAAGTAGGCTTGTAAGCTTGGGTTGAATAGGAATGGAAGGAGCAGGATATGGTATCAAAAAATAATGGGAAGAATGGAGATGTTGGTTGCTTCTCTAGAGCTACATTGTGGATAGAGAAAGAAGCCAGAAAGGGAGCCAAAGAAACATAGAGAGGGTTGGCAATGGTGAGACGAAAATGCAAAGGAGACAATGCATCATGGGAAGCTTCTTTAGTGCAAGCTATGGCTGCTAAGCAATATAGAGAGAGAATACATCATGAAAAGGTTCTTCTGTGCAAGTCATGGCTACTACTGTGGGTTTGGAGAGAGAACCAAGTATTGTAGAGAGAATGCTCCTGGTAAGCTTCTTCCTTGCAAGCCATGGCTACTACTGTGGGTTTGGAGAGAGAACCCAGTATTGTAGAGAGAATGCTCCTGGTAAGCTTCTTCCTTGCAAGCCATGGCTACTGCTGTGGGTTTGGAGAGAGAAGGCTCATTTAGGAGTACAGACCTGCTAGCTATGGAGAGAGGACCAAGTATTGTAGAGGGAATGCTCATGGTAAGCTTCTTCCTTGCAAGCCATGGCTACTACTGTGGGTTTGGAGAGAGAAGGCTCATTTAGGAGTACAGATCTGCTAGCTATGGCTTTTGGAGTAGAGAAAGATGCTTTTTTCCATGGAGAAGGAGTGCAGGGCGTTTTAGAGAGAGGATTTAGAGAGAGAAAGAGATCTGGTGCACACACAAAAAAGGGAGGAAGAAAGTGACGAATTTTTGGAATGTTTGGAGTTCAAAAAGGTAGAGAAGGCTATGATAACTGACTGACAGCCCATTACACAGCTTTAAAGTCACCTAGGTGGCCAGATCTAAGAATATCTCCTTTTTTTTGGTGAAAAATCAAATATATGCTTTTAGGACTAGGCCTCTAGGCTTGGTCAAAGATGGATTAGCATTTTAAGCATTTCACTAAACGTCCAAATTAAAGGGCCCAAGAAGACTCCATTGAGTTCCTAATGGTCCCTCATCCACCGTACCGGAAGCTCAAAATTGAAATCGAACCGAGGCTGGTCAAGACCTCGGTTGACCTTGCTACGCGAGACGTCCTCCATTGACTCTCCATCAGCAGTTGCAACTTTATCAGTTAGGTCTCCACGACCTTAATCACAAGATGGTCAAAATGCTTCCCAGCATTCTTGACATAAAATACAAACAGGTCACAAATACAGTTTCTATATTGAACTCTCATCTTTCCACATTATTCGGAAAATCAATCCATATTACTTAATCCAATTCCAAATCATATGCGTATCCATTCTTGACCAGATACATCATTTTTCCATCCCATCACATCAGATTCATTCACTTCACATAACATCCATTCCTATCTTTCTTAATTTACATTACGTCTCATCACATCCATTTCTCATTATATCTCATTCGTTCAGATCTTATATTATTCATTCACATTCTCACATCTACATCCATATCCACATTCTCACATCCACATTCACATTCACATACATCTACATTCTTACATCCATTCTTTCACATACATACATCTCCATCTATTCCTCGTTCATTTTCATCTATCTGATTCGTTTCACATCCTCATATCTATTTATAGAATACAAGAGAATTCTTATTTTTTATATGAGATTTCTTTTCACATCTATTTATGCATAAATTCCATTTTAAGGAGAATAACACTTTTGAAATAAAAATCAATCTTTTAGGCATCTTCCTATGCATAAATTCATTTTAAATGAAAAATGACACTTTTGAATTAAAAATCAATCTTTTATGCATCTTCCTATGCATAAAATCAAAATTGACGAGAATAACTCTTTTGAACTAAAAATAGATTTCTTTATGCATCTTTCTATGCATAAAATTAAAATTGATGAAAATAACTCTTTTGAAGTAAAAATAGATTTCTTTATGCATCTTTCTATGCATAAAATTAAAATTGATGAAAATAACTCTTTGAATTAAAAATAGATTTCTTTATGCATCTTTCTATGCATAAAATCAAAATGGATGAGAATAACACTTTTAGATTAAAATAAATTCTTTATGCATCTTTCCATACATAAATCCAATTTAGTAGGAATTACACTTTTAGAATAAAAGAATTTTTCTTTTGCATCCTATTTATGCATAAAATCATTTATGATGAAAATCACTCTTTTAATATATAAAAATATCTTTTATGCATATAATTATGCATACAATCATTTATGATGAAAATCACTCTTTTAATATAAAAGAATTTCTTTTATGCATCTAATTTATGCATAAAATCATTTATGATGAAAGTAACACTTTTATAAAAAAATAATCTTTTATGCATACTTCTATGCATAAAAATATATAATAAAATAATAATCTTTCATGCATACCTTTATGCATGAAAATCAAATATGATAAAAGTAACACTTTTACAATAAAATAATAATCTTTTATGCATACCTCTATGCATGAAAATCAAATATGATAAAAGTAACACTTTTATAATAAAAACATAATCTTTTATGCCTAAAAATCCATTTTGATGAAAGTAACACTTTCATAATAAAAGAAAATTATTTCTTTATACATAAAAATCTATTTTGATGAAAGTAACACTTTCATAATAAAAGAAAATTATTCCTTTATGCATAAAAATCTATCTTGATGAAAGTAACACTTTCATAATAAAAGAAAATTATTCCTTTATGCATAAAAATCTATTTTGATGAAAGTAACACTTTCATAAATAAAAGAAAATTATTTCTTTATGCATAAGAATAATAATAATCAATTAGCATCTTCTACGCATGAAAATGACACTTTTAGAGTATAGAATTGATAGGGATTACTCTTTTAGCATAATAAAAGATAATTCTTATTTCCAAAAATTTTGCCATAGCCTCCTTTGTATGGCTGACCATTTTTCAAATTTTTTTACTTAATTTTATCTTAATATTTAGCTCTAATTGATTTAAAGTAATCTATACTAATCAAAATTCACTTACAAAAGAGAGAACATTATAAAAAGTTTAATTCCAACAATTTTCACTTAACTAGGATAAAGAAGGGTTGATTCTAAGACGAGAGAGGGGAAAAGCCTTTCGATCAAGGCATAACAACCATTTATCACTTCAAACAATCATAAACATTAGAAAAACATAAAATCAATAAGAAAAATACAAGAAACATAATTTCTTGGAGCTTTCCTTTGGCTTGATGGTTTGAGGGTTCAACTCTTGTTTGTAACAAGAATGTCCACCAATCTTTGGAAGAGGGAAATGTCAAAAACTAGTGAATTATTAATGAATTCACAGTTCTTGGCTTGGGAGGAGTATTTCTTCAAAAATTCAGAGAACTCATTAGAGAAGTACTCCCCCCCTCCATCTGACCTTAGGCATTTTACATATTTCCCTGTCTTCTTTTCAACCATAACTCTAAAATTCTAAAAATGAGTGAACACCTCACCCTTCTCCTTCATGAAGTATACCCACACTTTCCTTGTGTGGTCATCAATAAATGTCACATAATACCTGCAACCTCCCATAAACATGGTCTTCGTAGGACCCCATACATCTGAATTCATAACATCTAGTGCATTTCTGCTCACATTTTTGTTACATGGAAATACATGCTTTGTTTGCTTTCCAAATTGGCATGCTTCACATATTTTCTGCATACCTTCAACTTTAAACTTTGGCAGCCTTGTAACAATTCCTTTAGTCTGCATAGACTTCATTCTCTGCACATTCACATGTCCAATTCTTTTATGCCAAATGTCTATGTTTGCAACAATTCCTTAACCATTTGCAAACATCGTAGCACCCACTTCAGGCATTTTTACATTCAATGTAAACATTCTGCCCACTCTGTTGCCTTTTGCAACCAACCTGCACTTGTCTTTAAAGTCTTCAACATAACAGCCACCGTCAGGGTTAAACCAAACCTGCAAACCCTGCTCAATCATCTCGCCAACTGAAACTAGATTCTTTGTTATGTTTGGAACATGAGGTACATCTACAAGGTACTTCTCTTTGCCATCCTGCATAGACAATGGCACATCTCCAACATGGGCAATTGGATGAGCAGTGTCATCCCCTGTTTCTACAAAACCTAATCTTTCAAGGTTTTTCATCTCCTTGAACCACTCCCTCCATGACTTGTCATGTGGTTTGAAGCACCTGAATCAACGTGCCATACATCATCTTTATGTGCTGCTTCAACCTTTTCAGACATGGCATTAATGACATGCTGCATAACAAACAACCTTTCATTATCCTCATTGTTTCTTCTTGAGGATGCATAGTTGTTTTGTTGCAATTTCCCATTTTGCATGTCAGCTTGCTTCTTATAACAATCTGCCTATACATGTCTAGGCTTACCACAATAAAAGTATCCGCGTGTATCATTATGTTGCCTTTGCCAACTTCCATGACCTCTTTGACTCCCCCTGCCTCTGAATTGGCCTCTTCCGCCTGCATGTTGTTGTTGTGAATTCTAGGACTATTGTTGTTGCTGCTTCTGGCCATAATTCTAATTACTTGTTTGGCCACGTCCATGGCGTCCTCTACCTCGTCCTCTTCCTGAACTTGTGTAGAAGGCCTGTTGCTCTGAACTGTTTTTGTTTTGTGAAGACTCTGGGTGGACTCTTGGTCTTCACCCAAGCTCTTCTCTTCTATAATCAACATAGACACCAAATCTGTGAAATTGGGAATGTTTTCCCGAGTCTGAATAGACGTCTTGAATGCCTTGTATTGTGGCCCGAGACCACGTAGACAAACTTCCACCTTATCATCATCAACTACTGAAATGCCAATAGATGCAAGGGATTCCACAATACCCTTGATCTTCAATGCATAGTCATTCATAGACATACTCTTTTTCTCCATAGTATGAAGTTCATTCTTCAACTGTATCTTTCGTGCCTTGGTATTTGTTTCATAGAGTTTTACCAAGGTGTCCCACGCCTCCTTGGGAGACTTGGCATCCTGTATGTGCCCAATCATGGTGTCTTGTATACTGATAGAGAGCCAATACACAACTTTTCTGGCTCCTTGGTTCCAATCCTTGAACTCTTTCACATCTGTAGTAGCAGTCGGATTGATCTCCGGTATCTCCGGTGCCTCTTCATGCTCACCTTCTATATAGTCCCAGTAACCCTTTTCCATCAGGAAATTTGTAAGCCTGAACCTCCAAGCATGAAAGTTGTTCTTATCAAGCTTCTCAACAACAATCTGGTTTATGCCATCATTTGACATCTTGCCAGACACACAAATTTACCAGAAACAGCACTCTAGTTTGTCCTACACAAACTGCTGTAGTAGCAGCGGTACTGCACTACACTCAAATGTCACAACTAGTGACCTCAATGTGCATACATACACCCAATGGCAATTGTTGACCTCCTTGCAGCACACACAATGTCTGCACAACCAATCTGTCTTTGTGCAGTTCTTAAAACAGAGTTCTGTGGAGAATCGATGACTTACCCTGCAGTGCTCGAAATCGCCTACTTTTGGAAAAACGGAGGTCATAATGCACCCAAAATGCATTTTCACCTTGATAAATGAGGACCGATAGGACATAATAGTTTCCCTATAGCTTTACTCCCACGAAGAAAGCTCCTCAATCAGAGATCATTTGCCGGTGCTCCCCGACAAGGGTGTAGTTGCCAACACAAACAGGCAGCGGTATTGCACTACACTCAAATGTCACAACCAGTGACCTCAATGTGCATACATACACCCAATGGCAATTGTTGACCTCCTTTTGCAGCTCAGCCCTTAGCATGAACTAGGATTTGATACCATGAAAATATGTAGGGGAGAAGAGAGCTTGAGCTCTTGCAAAGCACACACACACTCACAAAACCCTAAAAGAGAACACACAAGGTGAGAGGTTGACAATCTTCTTCTTATTCACACAACACTCAACACACCATATACAAAGATAAGAGTACACACAATATGAAAGGTACTCAACCAAATACATACTAGGGTTTTCTATAGTGTGAACCCAACTAAATGAGTTGGCGCTATAACTATGCCAGTCTCTAGAATGGCTATCACATAGCCTGTCATCCCACTGGCCGGATATCACCCATGATCTCACCAACCAAATAGGAGTACATACCGGATGTGCATCAACCAATCAAAATTTTTCAAGAGCGTCAATAATAATGAATTTTTGTTATTGAAGAAGCAAAATACCATTCTCGTGAGATCACTAGATTTCAATGCTAAGACGAGAATGAAATTCACCAAGATCCACCATCTCAAATGCTGAGGATAAGATCTTCTTAGTATGTAGAAGGAAGGATAAATCATTGGCAACCAAGATGGTATTATCCACATATAAAGCAATAGTAATAAATAAGTGGTATTATAGTTTCAATTATAAATTTGGATTAGAAGAACAGGAAGAAAATCCATGTGATTGAAGAAAGGCATCAATCTTTAAGTACCATGCACGAGAAGCCTATTTAAAACCATAGAGAGCTCGATAAAGATAACATACCAGATGTTCCTTTCCTGGGATAACAAAACCAAGTGGTTGTTCCATATATATCTCTTCTTTTAAGTCACCATTGAGAAAAACTATTTTAACATCCATTTGATGAATTTCTAAATCAAATTTAGTGGCAAATGGAAAAAGAACACGTATACTTGTCATGCAAACAATAGGTGACAATGTATCATGATAGTCAACACCTGCTACTTGAGAGTATCCTTTGGCAACTAGACAAGCTTTAAGTTTGTTAAAAGAACCATCGCCTTAACTTTTGTCTTGTACACCCACTTACACTTGATAGGCGTTTGTCCATGAGGAAGATAAGTTAGAATCCAAGTACCTTTCGAGATGAGAGAATCATACTCAGCTTGCATAACACTAATCCTTTTGTGGAGAAGAAATAGCTTTCTCGTACGTAATAGGTGTTAGAAAACATGGGAGCTCAAGGATGGATTGAGCACATGATTAGAGCAAGGTTTAAGAATTAGAAAGCAAGACTATGCTTAAGCATGGCAAGATTAGCTAAAGACAAATCATATGAGCATAATGACAATGTGAATAGGGCAAAAGCTTAGTATTCTCTTCATATGATGAGGAGCCTTTAAATAGGCTGAAGTACAAAAGGATTAAAGAGGAGATTAGGATCTAATCCTAATCAAGATGCTTATCACTTGCCTAGAAGTGAGCACCCAAAGCCTAGAGTAGAGTGCAAGAAGTAGAGATTCTCCACTAAGGCATATAAAAAGCTGAAAATAGGACCATCCAAAAAAGGTGCTACTAACCCTTAGAGAAATAATCTACTAAGGTCCACTACTAAGGCCATGCTACTAACCCTTAGAGAAATAATCTACTAAGGTCCACTACTAAAGCCATGCTACTAAACCTTAGAGAAATAATCTACTAAGGTCCACTACTAAAGCCATGTAGAGGGGCCATAAATTCCAATACCCTCCCTGGACCTCAACATGGCCTGAAAATAAGGCAATAGCATTTAAGAAGTGTGAAGGAATACCAAAATACCCTCCCATGTTCGAAACACTAACTATGGGACTATCCAAGAAGATTTGCCCTCCCACGAGACAAATGTCTAAAACGTTACATGAGCTATATCATGTGGTGCTCAGAGGTAACCTACAAAAAGTCCCACTACTACTACTAAGAAAGTTACATGAGCTACATCATGTGGTGCTCAGAGGTAACCATACAAAAGTCCCACTACTACTAAGAAAGTTACATGACCTACATCATGTGTGGTGCTCAGAGGTTACCATACAAAAGAACTTCAAAAAGCCCAATCAGAATCAATAGAAGAAAAATTTGCTTCTTCTTCCTTTGCCAAAACTTCTTTTTCCTCAACCAAGTGTGCTTTATCCTTCTTTTTAAAGCAAAAATTCTCTGAATGACCTTTAAGACCACAAAAACTGCATATCATCTTCAACCTGCATGTGACAACTTTGTGTCCTGACTTTCCACAATGGGAGCAGGATACTTTTGATTTGCCAACTATCATTGCATTGTTAACTTGAAAGAGACCTTCTTTGCCCATCTTTCTTTCTTCTTCTAGGATAGAAGATTCTACCTTTTTCAAGGTTAGATCTGGTACATTTTTTAAAGTGGTGATCAAAGTGCTGTAAGTGGAAGGTAAACTTTTAAGCAAAACATGACTATTTCATCTTTCAAAACTTCTCCTTCACCAGCAAGCTGAGAGAGAAGGCTTTTAGCCTTATTGAGGTGAGTTGAGAAACTTTCATTAGCTTGCATCATTATCCCAAAAAATTCTATCATGAGGTTCATTAAGGTGCCTTTCCCTTTGGCTCCAAATAACTCCTCCAATGTATCCCATGCTATTTTGGAGGTGTCGCATGCACTAATATGATGAATGAATTTATCATCCATACTAAGCACTAGAAGGGCAAGTGCCTTTTCATCTTTAGTTATCCATTCTGCTTTCTCATCTTCTTTGTCTCTGCCGTTTGGACATTTGTTCTTACAATTGACAATATTCCAAAGTCCCTTCTTTATGAGATGGAATTTTGCCTTGACTGACCAAGTAAAGAAATTAGTGCCATCAAACCTAGTAAGCCCTTTATCCTTGTGTTCTAACATACCAAAAAAATGACGCTCACAGATATCCGGAGAAGAGACTAATCCATCGGTTTATCCAAAACCGAAACCGAAAAAACTTCCTTTACCCGGAAAGCACAAGTGATTCAACCAGGATAACTCTTTATTCTAACGTAGTCAAGATCATTACTGATCAAACTGATCCGACTGCACCTCTAATGGTACTTGGTCAGATCAAGGAAGAAACTTGCGCTTGGATCATTGGGATCAACGCTTTTTTTCCCATCAAGAGGCACAGCCGTTGATTCCTATCCATAGAACAATTACTATCCGGGATTTACTTTATCTATCGTAATAATAGAAAATTAAGTTTTGATTTACGGATCCATCAGTCCAGCCTCACCCCATCCATTCCCATGGGTTAGCCAACCTCCCAACCACTGTAGTGATGGGATCTAATTAGGTTTTGTCCCGGGTACCACGGAAAAGAGTTCCTAGGCCCCCTAGCTGGAAGTTCATGCAAACATAAAACTAGTCACACCACTTACACACCCAATATAAAATTTCCTTTTTCTCAGCATCAACTAACTTTCAAACAATCCTTTAATGAAACCATTATGCCACTGATGACAATCCTCAAAGTCTCTGGTTGAATCCTTATTTCCCGTCAATCATTCATCGGTGTACTTATGGCATCATTGGCAACCAGAACGCTCACCACCTATTCACTCAGGGGCCTTTTCCATAGTTCCTAGCTCATAGTAACCGGCAATATATTCATATAACAGAATGGAATCTCCATGGAAGATCAGCAAGCTCAACCCACAGATCCATATAAAAGAGCCATGGACTCATCCGTTGAGGACCAGCAAGGTCAATCAACCAGATCCATGCCCGGTTTCAGAAAACAACTCTTACTCCTTGTTCCAATATCTTCCACGACGCACGTGTGGGTATCTTCGGCAACCTATGGTCCCTCATCCACCACTGTACTGGAAGCTCACCATTTAAATCGAACCGAGGCTGGTCAAGACCTCGATCGACCTTGCTATGTGAGACGTCCTCCATTGACTCTCCGTCACTCACAGCAGTTGCAACTTTATCAGTTCGGTCTTCATGACCTTAATCCTCAACGGTCAAAATGCTTCCCCAGCATTCTTGACATAAAACAGTCATTTACAAACAGTCACAAAATACAGTTTCTATAACGAACTCTCGTCTTTCCACATTATCCACTCTCGGACCACATTACTTATTCCACATTCCATTCAATGTGTACTCATTCTCATCCATTCACTCATATAGACTACACATTATTTCACATACACCTTCACATTCATTATTCTACATACATATCCATGTTCGTACGTCCACATCATACTTCCAATTTCACATTCATACATACGCATCTACATGCATACATCCATATCCACATTCATACATCCATACTTCCATTTCCACTTTCACACATCCACATCCACATTCACATACATACATCCACATCCACATTCATACATCCACATTCATGGATGTATGAATGTGGATGTGGATGTATGGATGTAGATACGGATGTGGATGTACGCATCTACATGCATACATCCACCCACATTCATACATCCATACTTCCATTTTCACTTTCACACATCCACATCCACATTCACATGCATACATCCATTTTCACATCCTCATTCATACATCCACATTCACATACATACATCCACATCCGTATCTACATCCATACATCCACATCCACATCCACATCCGTATCTACATCCATACATCCACATCCACATCTTCATTCATATTCACATCCATACATCCACGTCTACATACATACATCCATTTTCACATCCTCATTCATACATCCACATCCACATACATACATACACATCCGTATCTACATCCATACATCCACATCCACATCCACATTCACATTCATACATACACATCTACATGCATACATCCACATCCACATTCATACATCCACACTTTCATTTCCACATTCACACATCCATATTCACATTCATACATCCATATCTACATTCATACATCCATATTACATCCATTCTCACCCTAACACATCCCATATACATCTTATCCCATCAGATACACTCTCTACCTCATCCCATACACATCTTAACACATCCTAACTCATCTTAACACATTCTATCACATCTCATTCACCTCTTATCATTTCCTATCACATCTCATACACATCTTATCACATCTTTTTACATCTCATACACCTCTTATCACATCTTATCACTTCCCATACGCATCTTATCACATCTTATCACATCTCATACACCTCTTATCACATCTTATCACATTTTATATCTTTTTATAGAATACAAGAGAATTCTTATATTTGATATAAGATTTCTCTACACATTTATTTATGCATAAATTCCATTTAAGGAGACTAACATTTTCAAAATAAAAATCAATCTTTTATGCATCTTCCTATGCATAAATTCATTTTAAATCAAAATGACACTTTTGAATTAAAATTCCATCTCTTATGCATCTTCCTATGCATAAACTCAATTTAGATGAGAATTGACACTTTTGAATTAAAAATCCATCTTTTATGCATCTTCCTATGCATAAATTCAATTTGGATGAGAATAATACTTTTGAATTGAAATTCCATTCTTTTATGCATCTTCCTATGCATAAATTCAATTTAGATGAGAATGACACTTTAAATTTAAGAATCAATCTTTTATGCATCTTCTTATGCATAAATTCAATTTGGTAGGAATTACACTTTTAGAATAAAAGAATTTCTCTTATGCATCTAAGTTATGCAGAAAATCCATTTATGATGAAAATCACACTTTTAGTATAAAAAGAATATCTTTTATGCATACCTCTATACATGAAATCCAATATGATAAAAGTAACACTTTTACAATAAAATAATCAACTTTTATGCATACCTCTATGCATGAAATTCAATATGATAAAAGTCACACTTTTATAATAAAATAATCAACTTTTATGCATACCTCTATGCATGAAATCCAAATATGATAAAAGTCACACTTTTATAATAAAATAATCAGTTTCATGCCTCTATGCATGAAATCCAAATATGATAAAAGTCACACTTTTATAATAGAATAATCGGTTTTTATGCATACCTCTATGTATGAAATCCAAATATGATAAAAGTAACACTTTTATAATAAAATAATCAATTTTTATCATACCTCTATGCATGAAATCCAAATATGATAAAAGTAACACTTTTACAATAAAATAATCAGTTTTTATGCATACCTCTATGCGTGAAATCCAAATATGATAAAAGTAACACTTTTATAATAAAATAATCAACTTTTATACATACCTCTATGCATGAAATCCAAATATGATAAAAGTAACACTTTTATAATAAAATAATCAACTTTTATGCATACCTCTATGCATGAAATCCAAATATGATAAAAGTAACACTTTTATATTAAAATAATCAACTTTTATGCATACCTCTATGCATGAAATCCAATTATGATAAAAGTAACACTTTTATATTAAAATAATCAACTTTTATGCATACCTCTATGCATGAAATCCAAATATGATAAAAGAAACACTTTTATATTAAAATAATCAACTTTTATGCATACCTCTATGCATGAAATCCAAATATGATAAAAGAAACACTTTTATATTACAATAATCAACTTTTATGCATATCTCTATGCATGAAATCCAAATATGATAAAAGAAACACTTTTATATCAAAATAATAATTCTTTTATGCATACCTCTATGCATGAAATCCAAATATGATAAAAGTAACACTTTTATAATAAAACAATCACAACATAACATAAAAATCAATTTCTCCATGATTACAATAAAATTCTTTCAATTAAACTAGGATGACAATTCCTAGAATATGGTAGAAAGTTCTCTTTTCATGCTTTGATTGAGATTATTTTATGTGTAATTTTTATAAAAATTTTGCCATAGCTCCGCTACTATGACTGATAAATCTCAATTTATTTTGAAGGATAAAGCTTATCATTAAGGGATTGATTAGAATGATTCCTAATTGGATCATTAATCCAATAATGGATTGAATCATCAATATTCATGAAATACATAAACTAAAAGCATAGAAAAAAGTCATTAATTTGACCTCAAGCATAGATTAATCTTAGATTAAGGAAAAGCTTTATGAAAAGCTTCATTTGGATTGAGAATGGGTCATGAGTATGACCATTTCTTGAGTGAGAGAGAGAAATTACATAAAAACCATTAGAATTAAGCATAAATAAAAATTTATGTAATTCTTTACTATCATTAATCAATTAACTTCAATAGCATTCATCAAATTATGTAATTCTTCACTACCATTCATCAATTAACTTCAATAGCATTCAAAAACCATTCCAATTAAGCTTCTCAAGCTTGAGAGGAGTTGAGAAGAGAGAAACATTGAGAAATTATAGAAAAGATCAAAATTCATCAATTACCTTACAAATTGCTTGATTCTTTATTCACGGTAGAGGTCCCCAACCAATCAATTGGTTAAGTATGTTGATGGAGCCACCAATGGGGATTGAAGAAAGAGGAAAGCTCCAATTTCTTCAATTTGGAGAGAATTTTAGAGAATAGTAGAAATTAGCATTATTTCAGCATAACTCTAGTATAGTAAAATTCTTCTATTTTTTTTCAAAGGATGTTCTACTTATAGGAGAGGGAAGTTCTAACCAAAGCTAACTGATTTCTAGAATTTTCCAAATTTCAGTTTGGTTGAAGTTGGACTAGATTTGGACCTAGTTTGGTTCCTTTTTGATTCGGTTTGGTTCCTTTTTGATTTGGTTTGGTTCAAGAGAGAGGAGAGATAAAAATATCACATTATTTTTGAGTTTAAAACTCATTCAAGCATGTGAAGTATGCACCTCCTTTAAGGGACTCCCCTTCCTTACATATGTATCAAAATGGAATCATTATACCCAAAATATCTCATTTTTTAAGTAATACTCATAGTTTCTTACTAATAAACCTTGTACATATTCAACTCTTCATCTTATGTGAGCATTTACTCATTTTTGGATACCCAAATTATCTCATTTTTTTGATATTACTCATAGTTTTTTACTAATAAACCTTGTACATATTCAACTCTTCATCTTACATGAACATTTACCCATTTTTGGATAACCAAATTATCTCATTTTTTTGATATTACTCATAGTTTCTTACTAATAAACCATGTACATAGTCAACTCTTCATCTTATGTGAGCATTTACTCATTTTTGGGTATCTTCTTTTACAAATTGGATTTATCTCCTCCCTACACATGGATTGATGCTATTGGCCCATAGGAACCTTAATTGGACCATAATCCAAAAATTTCTGAAAATCTAGACCCTTAGGCTAAGGTCCTTTATACCCATTTCCAATTAATTCCAATTGCACATTGGAAAGTTCTTTTTGAATTTCTATTTCAGGGGAACTTATTTTAATAAGATGAGATAATTTTCTATCCAAAAATAAAAAAATCTGAATATTCTCTCTCTAGAATATTTTCTCTCTCTAGGTTAAAATAGTTAGAAATAAGATCTTTTATATTTCTGAAGAGGGGATTGATTACAGGGGAATATGCTAGACATTTTGAGAGGCTGGGGAGGAATCTTACATTCTCTCCCACTTGAAAAACGCGAGATGCCCTCATCTCGCAAACTAGGGGTAATTTCGGAAGATGCACGAATATGAGACTGAGAAAATTTTTTTTAATTAAGATTAACCACCAAGAAAAGTCTCAAAGAGAGCAAGACTCAAGACAAGAACAAGATTTCAACTTTATTCATTCTTGGAACATATACAGTAAGATAGAAAAACTTTTTACACTTCCATAAGCCCGTCCATCATATGGTCACAAAAGCAGCACTCACAAGCTGCACACGTATAAGGTAATTCATCTATGGGAATAATTCGGCCGGTTATTGCAGCACCTACCTCAGTGGTATGAGGTGATCTAACAAAAGGACCTGTGAGAGACAAGCGAAAAATAGGGTAAAGGCATATCTTCTGATGAGGAAGAAAACACGCCAGTAAGAAGACCCGCTCAGAAAACCCAACATGCCTTGATCGCATCACGCAATAGTATTGGGGACCCAAACCCAAAGCTTCAATAACCATAGTCAACCGGACATTGTTACGAAAGTGCTGTTGACCCCACGGTGTACCCTAGTTATGTCTTGATAGGTCTGCCATTTGGTTTGAGCCACAGAAGTTCCCAAGTGAGGGAAAAGTGAGCGATCATACAGTTCTATAAAATCCTTCTTCACAGACTCGCTTGCATCTTGAAGGTGAGAAATCATCATGGATAAAACCAATTCTTGCTGCCAAGCCATGAAGGAGATTAAGAAAGAAAGGAGATTGATGGAAGTAAGATAACTGCGAGCGGCAAGTAAAAGTTATGACTTATATAAAGGAAGGAGCTAGCATAACTTAGAAGCCAACGGTACCTTGCCACTGAAGTTTTACTGTCTTTCCATGATTTGGTTTTGGCACATTTTTCTATAGAAGGCATTAAGAATTTTGAGATGAGGAGATAAAAGAAGTTCGTAGACTAAGTCACCTACTTTCTTTGGTCCACAATATCTGGGGGATAACTACTTATACTTCCCAAGAGATAAAGAACTTCTTTTGGTCCGTACTCAATGAAGACCATATCTTCTTCTCTTAATTCTCTGACTGTCCTCTTCTTATCTGTATACTGTTTGTGTCGATCCTGGGCAGCTTTTATATCTTTATGAATTGCGTGCATCTGTTGCTCTATGTCGCCAAGCATTTGACTGGTCATCTCGACCCTAATCAATGGGTCGGACCTAGTTTAAGCAATCTTGTCTGAGAGACGGACCCTTATTAGATTGGTATGAAGGACTTGGTCTCTGAATTTGGGTTCTATACTTCCCTGTGCCCTTTTCATGGTAGGAGTCGGGTAGTCTTTTAACTGATGACCAAAACCTTGGCATCCAAAACACCGGTTCTCACTTCTGAACTCATCGTTCTGAATCCTTAAAACAGGTGGGCTCTTGAGAAGGTATTCTGGGTAAAGTGTCTTCCCTTTTTAAACAGAATCTTTCTTTTATTTAGAGAGGGAATAATTATAAGATAAGAAAAGGAGATTCTTACTCTTGTATACCTCGAAGGCTGGGGGAGGAATCTTACATTCTACCCCACTTAAAAAGTGCGAGATGTCCTCATCTCCCAAAGTAGAGGACAACTCTTTTGCTTAAGATCCAGTTTATTCTGGGGTTCCTTATATTCTGGTCAACCCAGCAGAATATGGGGATAAATATCCCTTATATATATTTCATCATTAAATAACAATTCATTCAGATCATATCATTCATATCTTTAACACGATAATGGTCCATTAGACCGAAAAATTTCTTTCTGAACATTCCTCCACGGGAATTTTAGTTAAGAAAGTTTTCAATTTGTCATCCCTTAACTTGATCTACCGAGTCAAGTGTTAACAATAGCAATTTGATAGCACAATCCACTAACCTCATAGTGATTTGCTGAAATCATTATCATTATTCTAGTTATGAATATCATCATAGGGACTCGTCCCATTCATCCTCATTGAGGTTTCGCTCAGCTTATTACATTTCAACCAAATTTCAGGGATCATCATTTTTCAATCAGAATCCAAATCAATTCATCAGTTCTCAAATAGAATTAAAAATCATATCAACCACATTCAAAATCATCATCTGGATAGCATTAATGCTTATAATTTTAAGTCTTAGATTTACTCGTATATACTACCGATAAAGAGCTACAGTTATACCTTCTGTATATACGGGTAGTCATGCTACTTGGAACTATAAGGTAAATACCATCATGTCTAGGCCTCAAGCAAGTCAAGGTTCCATATAATTGCGGTACTTCCATTTGAAGACCCAATTACTGATTTACGAATTTTTAGTTTGAATATCAAATTGTATATATCAAATTGTATGAATTATATCACACAATCACAATCTTTTTATGCTTCTTGATAAATTTTTGACATATTTGGCTTCTCAGTTGATCTTTATTAACCAATTTGCTCTGATACCCACTGTGAGATCCCGATCTCCACCGCGCAAGTACTAGCAGCGGAAGTAGCACATCGTGCGTGGGGCAGGGGTCCCACACTCGGGGCCTCGCCCACGGATATCCGGATTCGAAGTAGCACATCGTGCGTGGGGCAGGGGTCCTCCCGGATTCGGAGTACTAGCAGCGGAAGTAGCACATCGTGCGTGGGGCAGGGGTCCCATACTCGGGGCCTCGCCCACGGATATCCGAACAAGAGACTAATCTATTGGGTTATCCAAAACAGAAACCGGAAAAACTTCCTTTACCCGGAAAGCACGGGCGATTCCACTAGGATAACTCTTTACTCTAACGTAGTCAAGATCATTACTGATCAAACTGATCCGATTGCACCTCTAACGGTACTTGGTCAGATCAAGGAAGAAACTTGCACTTGGATCATTGGGATCAACCCTTTTTCCCCCATCAAGAGGCACAGCCGTTAATTCCTATCCATAGAATAATTACTATCTAGGATTTACTTTATCTATCGTAATAATAGAAAATTAAGTTTCAATTTACAGATCCATAAGTCCAGCCTAACCCCATCCATTCCCATGGGTTAGCCAACCTCCCAACCACTATAGTGATGGGATCTAATTAGGAATTTGGTTAGGTTTTGTCCCGGGTACCAGGGAAAAGAGTTCCTAGGCCCCCTAGCCGGAAGTTCATGCAAACATAAAACTAGTCACACCACTTACACACCCAATATGAAATTGCCTTTTTCTCAGCATCAACTAACTTTCAAACAATCCTTTAATGAAACCATTATGTCACTGATGACAATCCTCAAAGTCTCTGGTTGAATCCTTATTTCCCATCACAATCATTCATCGGTGTACTTATGGCATCATTGGCAACCAGAACGCTCACCACCTGTTCACTCAGGGGCCTTTTCCATAGTTCCTAGCTCATAGTAGTAACCGGCAATCATATAACAGAATGGAATCTCTGTGGAAGATCAGCAAGATCAACCCACAGATCCATATAAAAGAGCCATGGACTCATCCGTTGAGGACCAGCAAGGTCAATCAACCAGATCCATGCCCGGTTTTAGAAAACAACTCTTACTCCTTGTTCCAATATCTTCCATGACGCACGTGTGGGTATCTTCGGCGACCCAGAGCGCGAGCACCGTATGGTCAGCACCCTCTAGGATCCTTCGCCGCCGCAGGTAACCTAGCGCTTCACTCATAGGCCGCTTCCTTGGTCCCTCATCCACCACTGTACTAAGCTCACCATTTAAATCGAACCGAGGCTGGTCAAGACCTCAATCGACCTTGCTACACGAGATGTCCTCCATTGACTCTCCGTCAGCAGCTGTAACTTTATCAGTTCGGTCTTCATGACCTTAATCCTCAAGACGGTCAAAATGCTTCCCCAGCATTCTTGACATAAAACAGTTATTTACAAACAGTCACAAAATACAGTTTCTATAACGAACTCTCGTCTTTCCACATTATCCACTCTCGGACCACATTACTTATTCCACATTCCATTCAATGTGTACTCATTCTCATCCATTCACTCATATAGACTACACATTATTTCACATACACCTTCACATTCATTATTCTACATACATATCCATGTTCGTACGTCTACATCATACTTCCAATTTCACATTCATACATATGCATCTACATGCATACATCCACATCCACATTCATACATCCATACTTCCATTTCCACTTCCACACATCCACATTCACATTCACATTCATACATCCACATTCACATCCTCATTCATACATCCACATTCACATATATACATCCACATCCGTATCTACATCCATACATCCACATCCACATGTTCATTCACATTCACATCCATACATCCACATCTACATACATACATCCATTCTCACATCCTCATTCATACATCCACATACATACATACACATCCGTATCTACATCCATACATCCATATCCACATCCACATTCACATTCATACATACACATCTACATACATACATCCACATCCACATTCATACATCCACACTTCCATTTCCATATCCACACATCCATATTCACAAAAGCCATTAATTTGACCTCAAGCATAGATTAATCTTGGATTAAGGAAAAGCTTCATTTGGATTGAGAATGGGTCATGAGTATGACCATTTCTTGAGTGAGAGAGATAAATTACATAAAAACCATTAGAATTAAGCATAAATAAAAATTTATGTAATTCTTTACTATCATTAATCAATTAACTTCAATAGCATTCATCAAATTATGTAATTCTTCACTACCATTCATCAATTAACTTCAATAGCATTCAAAAACCATTCCAATTAAGCTTCTCAAGCTTGAGAGGGGTTGAGAAGAGAGAAACATTGAGAAATTATAGAATAGATCAAAATTCACCAATTACCTTACAAATTGCTAGATTCTTTATTCATGTTAGAGGCCCCCAACCAATCAATTGGTTAAGTATGTTGATGGAGCCACCAATGGGGATTGAAGAAAGAGGGAAGCTCCAATTTCTTCAATTTGGAGAGAATTTTAGAGAATAGTAGAAATTAGCATTATTTCAGCATAACTCTAATATAGTAAAATTCTTCTATTTTTTTTCAAAGGATTCATGTTCTATTTATAGGAGAGGGAAGTTCTAACCAAAGCTAACTGATTTCTAGAATTTTCCAGATTTCAGTTTGGTTGAAGTTGGACTAGATTTGGACCTAGTTTGGTTCCTTTGAAATTATTTTTTAGTTTAAAACTCATTCAAGCATGTGAAGTATGCACCTCCTTTAAGGGACTCCCCTTCCTTACATATGTGTCAAAATGGAATCATTATACCCAAAATATCTCATTTTTTTAGTAATACTCATAGTTTCTTACTAATAAACCTTGTACATATTCAACTCTTCATCTTATGTGAGCATTTACTCATTTTTGGATACCCAAATTATCTCATTTTTTTGATATTACTCATAGTTTTTTACTAATAAACCTTGTACATATTCAACTCTTCATCTTATGTGAGCATTTACTCATTTTTGGATACCCAAATTATCTCATTTTTTTGATATTACTCATAGTTTCTTACTAATAAACCATGTACATAGTCAACTCTTCATCTTATGTGAGCATTTACTCATTTTTGGGTATCTTCTTTTACAAATTGGATTTATCTCCTTCCTACACATGGATTGATGCTATTGGCCCATAGGAACCTTAATTGGACATTAATCCAAAAATTTATGAAAATCTAGACCCTTAGGCTAAGGTCCTTTATACCCATTTCCAATTAATTTCAATTGCACATTGGAAAGTTCTTTTTGAATTTCTGTTTCAAGGGAACTTATTTTAATAAGATGAGATAATTTTCTATCCAAAAATATTAAAAATTTGAATATTCTGTCTCTAGAATATTTTCTCTCTCTAGGTTAAAAAGTTAGAAACAAGATCTTTTATAATTCTGAAGAGGGGATTGATTGCAGGGAAATATGCGGGATATTTTGAGAGGCTGGGGAGGAATCTTACATTCTCTCCCACTTGAAAAACGTGAGATGCCCTCATCTCGCAAACTGGGGGTAATTTCGCAAGATGCACGAATATGAGACTGAGAGAAAATTTTTAATTAAGATTAACCACCAAGAAAAGTCTCAAAGAGAGCAAGACTCAAGACAAGAACAAGATTTCAACTTTATTCATTCTTGGAACATATACAGTAAGATAGAAGAACTTTTTACACTTCCATAAGCCCGTCCATCATATGGTCACAAAAGCAGCACTCACAAGCTGCACACGTATAAGGTAATTCATCTATGGGAATAATTCGGCCGGTTATTGCAGCACCTACCTCAGTGGTATGAGGTGATCTAACAAAAGGACCTGTGAGAGACAAGCGAAAAAGAGGGTAAAGGCATATCTTCTGATGAGGAAGAAAACATGCGAGTAAGAAGACCCGCTCAGAAAACCCAACATGCCTTGATCTCATCACGCAATAGTATCGGGGACCCAAACCCAAAGCTTCAATAACCAGAGTCAACCGGACATTGTTACGAAAGTGCTGTTGACCCCACGGTGTTACCCTAGTTATGTCTTGATAGGTCTGCCATTTGGTCTGAGCCACAGAAGTTCCCAAGTGAGGGAAAAGTGAGCGATCATACAGTTCTATAAAATCCTTCTTCATAGACTCGCTTGCGTCTTGAAGGTGAGAAATCGTCATGGATAAAACCAATTCTTGCTGCCAAGCCATGAAGGAGATTAAGAAAGAAAGGAGATCGATGGAAGTAAGATAACTGCGAGCGGCAAGTAAAAGTTACGACTTATATAAAGGAAGGAGCTAGCGTAACTTAGAAGCCAACGGTATCTTGCCACTGAAGTTTTACTGTCTTTCCATGATTTGGTTTTGGCACATTTTTCTATAGAAGGCATTAAGAATTTTGAGATGAGGAGATAAAAGAAGTTCGTAGGCTAAGTCACCTACTTTCTTTGGTCCACAATATCTGGGGGATAACTACTTATACTCCCCAAGAGATAAAGAACTTCTTTTGGTCCGTACTCAATGATAACCATATCTGCTTCTCTTAATTCTCTGACTGTCCTCTTCTTATCTGTATACTGTTTGTGTCGATCCTGGGCAGCTTTTATATCTTTATGAATTGTCTGCATCTATTGCTCTATGTCGCCAAGCATTTGACTGGTCATCTCGACCCTAATCAATGGGTCGGACCTAGTTTAAGCAATCTTGTCTGAGACGGACCCTGATTAGATTGGTATGAAGGACTTGGTCTCTGAATTTGGGTTCTATACTTCCCTGTGCCCTTTGCATGGTAGGAGTCGGGCAATCTTTTAACTGATGACCAAAACCTTGGCATCCAAAACACCGGTTCTCACTTTTGAACTCATCGTTCTGAATCCTTAAAACAGGTGGGCTCCTGAGAAGGTATTCTGGGTAAAGTGTCTTCCCTTTTTAAACAGAATCTTTCTTTTATTTAGAGAGGGAATAATTATAAGATCAGAAAAGGAGATTCTTATTCTTGTATACCTCGAAGGCTGGGGGAGGAATCTTACATTCTACCCCACTTAAAAAGTGCGAGATGTCCTCATCTCGCAAGTAGAGGACAACTCTTTTGCTTAAGACCCAGTTTATTATGGGATTCCTTATATTCTGGTCAACCCAACAGAATATGGGGATAAATATCCCTTATATAGAACTCATCATTAAATAACAATTCATTCAGATCATATCATTCATATCTTTAACACGATAATGGTCCATTAGACCGAAAAATTTCTTTCTGAACATTCCTCCACGGGAATTTTAGTTAAGCAAGTTCTCAATTTGTCATCCCTTAACTTGATCTACCGAGTCAAGTGTTAACAATAGCAATTCGATAGCACAATCCACTAACCTCATAGTGATTCGCTGAAATCATTATCATTATTCTAGTTATGAATATCATCATAGGGACTCGTCCCATTCATCCTCATTGAGGTTTCGCTCAGCTTATTACATTTCAACCAAATTTCAGGGATCATCATTTTTCAATCAGAATCCAAATCAATTCATTAGTTCTCAAATAGAATTAAAAATCATATCAACTACATTCAAAATCATCATCTGGATAGCATTAATGCTTATAATTTCAAGTCTTAGATTTACTCGTATATACTGCCGGTAAAGAGCTGCAGTTATACCCTCCGTATATACGGGTAGTCATGCTACTTGGAACTATAAGGTAAATACCATCATGTCTAGGCCTCAAGCAAGTCAAGGTTCCATATAATTGCGGTACTTCCATTTGATGACCCAATTACTAATTTACGAATTTTTAGTTTGAATATCAAATTGTATCAATTATATCACACAATCACAACCTTTTTATGCTTCTTGATAAATTTTTGACATATTTGGCTTCTCAGTTGATCTTTATTAACCAATTTGCTCTGATACCAACTATGAGATCCCGATCTCCATCGTGCAACGGATTCGGGGTACTAGCAGCGGAAGTAGCACATCGTGCGTGGGGCAGGGGTCCCACACTCAGGGCCTCGCCCACGGATATCCGGACAAGAGACTAATCCATTGGGTTATCCAAAACAGAAACCGGAAAAACTTCCTTTACCCAAAAAGCACGGGCGATTCCACCAGGATAACTCTTTACTCTAACGTAGTCAAGATCATTACTGATCAAACTGATCCGACTGCACCTCTAATGGTACTTGGTCAGATCAAGGAAGAAACTTGCACTTGGATCATTGGGATCAACCCTTTTTTCCCCATCAAGAGGCACAGTCGTTAATTCCTATCCATAGAACAATTACTATCTAGGATTTACTTTATCTATCGTAATAATAGAAAATTAAGTTTCGATTTACGGATCCATAAGTCCAGCCTAACCCCATCCATTCCCATGGGTTAGCCAACCTCCCAACCACTGTAGTGATGGGATCCAATTAGGAATTTGGTTAGATTTTGTCCCGGGTACCAGGGAAAAGAATTCCTAGGCCCCCTAGCCAGAAGTTCATGCAAACATAAAACTAGTCACACCACTTACACACCCAATATGAAATTGCCTTTTTCTCAGCATCAACTAACTTTCAAACAATCCTTTAATGAAACCATTATGTCACTGATGACAATCCTCAAAGTCTCTGGTTGAATCCTTATTTCCCGTCAATCATTCATCGGTGTACTTATGGCATCATTGGCAACCAAAACGCTTACCACCTGTTCACTCAGGGGCCTTTTCCAAAGTTCATAGCTCATAGTAGTAACCGGCAATATATTCATATAACAGAATGGAATCTCTGTGGAAGATCAGCAAGATCAACCCACAGATCCATATAAAAGAGCCATGGACTCATCCGTTGAGGACCAGCAAGGTCAATCAACCAGATCCATGCCCGGTTTTAGAAAACAACTCTTACTCCTTATTTTAATATCTTCCACGATGCACGTGTGGGTATCTTCGGCGACCCAAAGCGCGAGCACCGTATGGTCAGCACCCTCTAGGATCCTTCGTAGGTAACCTAGCGCTTCACTCATAGGCCGCTTCCTTGGTCCCTCATCCACCACTGTACCGGAAGCTCACCCTTTAAATCGAACCGAGGCTGGTCAAGACCTTGATCGACCTTGCTACGCAAGACGTCCTCCATTGACTCTCCGTCAGCAGTTGCAACTTTATCAGTTCGGTCTTCATGTTCGGTCTTTATTATGACCTTAATCCTCAAGATGGTCAAAATGCTTCCCCAGCATTCTTGACATAAAACAGTCATTTACAAACAGTCACAAAATACAGTTTCTATAACGAACTCTCGTCTTTCCACATTATCCACTCTCGGACCACATTACTTATTCCACATTCCATTCAATGTGTACTCACTCTCATCCATTCACTCATATAGACTACACATTATTTCACATACACCTTCACATTCATTATTCTACATACATATCCATGTTCGTACGTCCACATCATACTTCCAATTTCACATTCATACATATGCATCTACATGCATACATCCACATCCACATTCATACATCCATACTTCCATTTCCACTTCCACACATCCACATTCACATTCACATTCATACATCCACATTCACATTCACATTCACATTCATACATCCACATTCACATCCTCATTCATACATCCACATTCACATACATACATCCACATCCGTATCTACATCCATACATCCACATCCACATCTTCATTCACATTCACATCCATACATCCACGTCTACATACATACATCCATTTTCACATCCTCATTCATACATCCACATCCAGATACATACATACACATCCGTATCTACATCCATACATCCGTATACATACATACACATCCGTATCTACATCCATACATCCACATCCACATCCACATTCACATTCATACATACACATCTACATGCATACATTCACATCCACATTCATACATCCACACTTCCATTTCCACATCCACACATCCATATTCACAAAAGCCATTAATTTGACCTCAAGCATAGATTAATCTTGGATTAAGGAAAAGCTTCATTTGGATTGAGAATGGGTCATGAGTATGACCATTTCTTGAGTGAGAGAGAGAAATTACATAAAAATCATTAGAATTAGACTCCCCTTCCTTACATATGTGTCAAAATGGAATCATTATACCCAAAATATCTCATTTTTTTAGTAATACTCATAGTTTCTTACTAATAAACCTTGTATATATTCAACTCTTCATCTTATGTGAGCATTTACTCATTTTTGGATACCCAAATTATCTCATTTTTTTTATATTACTCATAGTTTTTTACTAATAAACCTTGTACATATTCAACTTCTCATCTTATGTGAGCATTTACTCATTTTTGGATACCCAAATTATCTCATTTTTTTTATATTACTCATAGTTTCTTACTAATAAACCATGTACATAGTCAACTCTTCGTCTTATGTGAGCATTTACTCATTTTTGGGTATCTTCTTTTACAAATTGGATTTATCTCCTCCCTACACATGGATTGATGCTATTGGCCCATAGGAACCTTAATTGGACCATAATCCAAAAATTTCTCAAAATCTAGACCCTTAGGCTAAGGTCCTTTATACCCATTTTCAATTAATTCCATTCTTGAGTGAGAGAGAGAAATTACATAAAAACCATTAGAATTAAGCATAAATAAAAATTTATGTAATTCTTTACTATCATTAATCAATTAACTTCAATAGCATTCATCAAATTATGTAATTCTTCACTACCATTCATCAATTAACTTCAATAGCATTCAAAAACCATTCCAATTAAGCTTCTCAAGCTTGAGAGGGGTTGAGAAGAAAGAAACATTGAGAAATTATAGAAAAGATCAAAATTCACCAATTACCTTACAAATTGCTTGATTCTTTATTCACGGTAGAGGCCCCCAACCAATCAATTGCTTGATTCTTTATTCACGGTAGAGGCCCCCAACTAATCAATTGGTTAAGTATGTTGATGGAGCCACCAATGGGGATTGAAGAAAGAGGGAAGCTCCAATTTCTTCAATTTGGAGAGAATTTTAGAGAATAGTAGAAATTAGCATTATTTCAGCATAACTCTAGTATAGTAAAATTCTTCTATTTTTTTTCAAAGGATTCATGTTCTATTTATAGGAGAGGGAAGTTCTAACCAAAGCTAACTGATTTCTAAAATTTTCCAGATTTCAGTTTGGTTGAGGTTGGACTAGATTTGGACCTAGTTTGGTTCCTTTTTGATTCGGTTTGGTTCGTTTTTGATTTGGTTTGGTTCAAGAGAGAGGAGAGATAAAAATATCACATTATTTTTGAGTTTAAAACTCATTCAAGCATGTGAAGTATGCACCTCCTTTAAGGGACTCCCCTTCCTTACATATGTGTCAAAATGGAATCATTATACCCAAAATATCTCATTTTTTTAGTAATACTCATAGTTTTCTACTAATAAACCTTGTACATATTCAACTCTTCATCTTATGTGAGCATTTACTCATTTTTGGATACCCAAATTATCTCATTTTTTTTATATTAGTCATATTTTTTTTACTAATAAACCTTGTACATATTCAACTCTTCATCTTATGTGAGCATTTACTCATTTTTGGATCCCAAATTATCTCATTTTTTTGATATTACTCATAGTTTCTTACTAATAAACCATGTACATACTCAACTCTTCATCTTATGTGAGCATTTACTCATTTTTGGGTATCTTCTTTTACAAATTGGATTTATCTCCTCCCTACACATGGATTGATGCTATTGGCCCATAGGAACCTTAATTAGACCATAATCCAAAAATTTCTGAAAATTTAGACCCTTAGGCTAAGGTCCTTTATACCCATTTCCAATTAATTCCAATTGCACATTGGGAAGTTCTTTTTGAATTTTTGTTTCAGGGGAACTTATTTTAATAAGATGAGATAATTTTCTACAGAGGGATGTCTACACGCTAGGGTGGGCTTATTCACTGCACTAGCCTGGGCCCTCAAAACTAGGGATCATCACAATCACTCGCCTCAATCGGCAAACCTCATTCTCCTCCCAATGGTATGAGGGATACCATGGGCTGATTCTGGGAGTTGCTAAACGATGCCGCTTGGCTACAGAAGCATGGAAACGGAGTTAGCGTCGAAGCCAAGAGAATATACCTGTTACTAACCATCAATTACAAAATACAATATCATTTCAAATAATAACTTCATAGAATTTCTAACATTTTTCAATGGAAAAATTCACATCTTCTTTCTTGATTTATTGATATTAATATTACAGTAATTTAAAACTCCTTTTTAAATAATAACCAAGCTAACCTGGCCACCGTTTACTTGTGGAGCTTGCACGGAAGGGTTACAGCAGACGCATTAGGGACATTTTCTCTAATCTCATTGTCTTGTGTTTCTCTCAAGGTGAAATTTTGGCATTTCCAAGATGGGCCCATATTGATCAGTGCCTTGTACTGCTCGACACTGCAATCACAGTGCTTCAATCGAATCTCGATTCCAAGATTGTTTTCTCACTCTATGAGCAAAAAACCGTAGCGTGTGAACCTCCTCTAAGATCAAAAACCTCTTATTAAAGTCTACGCAAATGGGGGAGATTGTGAGATGTCCTAAAGGGAAAAAACATTTTTCTTCAAGGGGTGAGGGTTGTAAGTCTCTTCACACAGAGGGGGAAGAGGAGTTAAGGACACCCTCTCCTTACAAGGGTGGGGTGACTAAAAAAGGGCTTGTTTGAGAGATGGCAGATTAGGGGGTGCTAAGAAGAAGGTGTTGTGATGAGGGCTGCAAGGTACGGCTGCAAGTACAATAAGAACAACCGAGAAATAGCTTCTACATACGCAGGCACAGAGTGGCGGTACGGCCTCATGCAGGGTGCAGCCTAGGGGTGTGCTCTACACAATGAGCTACTGGGCCATGGAATGCATAAGGGTTTATATAGGTGCAAGGTTGAAAAGATGCAGGGAGAAGAGAGCTTGAGCTCTTGCAAGCAGGCACACACTCACAAAACCCTAAAAGAGAGCACACAAGGTGAGAGGCTAAAAATCTTCTTCTTCTTCACACTGTCATGCCATGGCACGTCTATGGTGTGAAACCATGCATGTGAGGCCATTAAATGCAAATCCAGATGCGTGGGATTAAGTGCCATATTGTACATGATATTCTGAGGGCTAGCAGAAGTCCCTATGCCTATGTACATATGGTGTGCGTGGTTTACGAATAAACTTTGCCATGAATGCCCTGGCAAATGTATAGAGTGGGTGGTTTTATGGGTTTTTTTTACGAGCTGATGGTGATGCCTGCACGTGAAAGTGTGCTGGGAACTCTGAATGTGATGATGGTTGGTCAATCTGGGGCTGGTTCTAGATGCAAGGATGGCACTCCATTTTTAGCAAGCGTGTGATGATCATCGACAGTGCATGGCACCGATGGAATTAGTCGTATTTTGGTGAGGAGAGGTGCTGATGATGATGAGTTGTGGGCAGATGTTGCATAATTTTGGAAGGTCGTGGTGCTGCACATGAACTTGAGAAGCAAGGTAATAAGGAGACATTGGTGGCCATTATTGAGCTTTGAAAAATAAATAAATAAATATAATGCAAAGTGGCTAACTTGGGGATAGCTACGTGGAGATTTTTATGGCTGCCAGCACGTCGTCTAGGAGGCTGGCGAAGATTCTAAGAGGACCACCTTGCTGGGGAGCCCGGGTCCAGAAGAGGGGATCACTTTGCAGAAGAGCTGAGGGGAGAGGCAGGCACAAGACGCAAGAGGGAGAGCTGCAATGGGCTACTGGGCGACTGGAGGGCGTTAACAAAGCCTGGGCAGTTGGTGCACTAGTGGTCATAGTGGTGACTGATGCAAACGGAGACAGATGGAGGCTTCTTCAAAGACAGAGTTACGCAGCCATAGGGGAGATGAAGAGCTGAAAAAGTGGAATCGCCTGGAAGGCGCTGCAGGCAGACAGCATAAAAGAGGACGGGTGGCCGCCTGGAGAGGAAGTCGCTGGGGAGTCTTTTTATGTGTATTCTTTGTATTTGTGGCTGGCATTTCACGGAGGTTGGTGATGCCAGAGGGGGTGTGATGGGGAGGTTTTTCTTTGGTTGAGGATGCCGCTTCTGAGGCCAGTGTGACTGTGTGTATAATGTTGAAGTTGCCGCCTTTGGCATAGAGTGGTGTGTTGCTTTGTTGGCTGCCACCACAGAGCTGGCAGAGCTCGTGTGTTTCATTTTAGTTGTTTTGCCGCCGTTCTTCTAGGCTGGCAATGCCAGAGTGAGTGTGTGTTTTTTTTTTGTCTTTGTTTTGCTACCGGCTCTCAGAGCCTGGAGACTCCATTTTATGTGCATTGTTCATGGGTTGCTGCATCAGTAGGGAGTGTGTGTATGCTTCATTAGGTTACTACCGCTGGTAGAACAGAGAGTGTGTGAAGTGTTATTATTGGGTTGCTGCCTCTAAGCGCAGAGAAGGAGATGTTTCTGGTTTTGCTCCGAAGAGATGATTGGATGCTGCAGGAGAAAGGGCAAAAGTATGAGATAAACACCTCTTTGTGAGGATAATGAAGATGATGAACACTATGGAAACTCGGGGAGTTCGTGATGCTCTGTTCAACCTCAACTTGTGAAGGAGCTATCTTGACTCCTACTCGCGATATACCTTCTTGTACGAGATGAGTACTATCATTTTCATACCTATCATAGTGTAAGGGTAAGCATTAGCAAAAATTTATGGTGCTAATTTGGCTTGCTCATTCATAACCGGTGGAGCTTGTATTGTGAATGAAGATTGTGCTATGCCTACATGTGTTATGTATGAGGCACTTGGATAAAGGGACAGGTGATCTATGATTTGAGTTAATCAAGCTCTTGGTTCATGACTTGTGTGCAATCATCAAGCTGAATTTGGGAATGTTTTGAAGTGATTTGGCACATGTACATGTCAACCGAAATTGAGATGACTTATGCCATTTGAAGAGATAGGGATTGGAAAAACGACTCTCATAGCCAGAAGTCTCGCACTTGCCCAGCGATACCACCCATGTCACGATAGCTTTGGTGAACCCGACGTGAAACTGTTGGGGTGAGAGTTAGTGGTGAAATACACAGTGCAAGTTATGGCTGAGAATTCTGAGGGACAGGGGGTTCATTTTGAGCCCGGGGTTATGCAAATGTTTCAGATGTTTACTATGTATATGCAACAGCAGCAAGTGGCTGAGAGGGGGCAAATTTCCATGACTAAAGCACTGCAGTAAATCGTGAAAAAGGTGGATCAATTTGATGGTAAAGACATCACAAAGTACCTGTGCAATTACACAAAGGAAATGGAGCTAAACAGGGTGACTGTGGTGGAGGATATGGTTTGGAGCTAAACAGGGTGACTGAGGATATGGTTTGAAGCTTTGAGCTGGTATGTGTTCCCGAAATAAGAGAGGGCATAACAGGATTACACGCATAAGAGGATTACAGGTAGCACATGGTGGTAGAAATTGGGAGGAGTTCAAGCTTGCTTTGAAGGATGATTATTTCATGGAGGATTCTGAGCGAGTGACTACGCGAACTTTCTTGGAGTGGGTTTCAAAACCCAAAATTGGAATTTTTGCCACAGAGTTGCTAAGAGAGTTTGAGAAGCGCTATGCCCAACTATCAAGGATAGAGCGCACAACCTTAGACAGGGAAAAAACAAAGCTCTTCTTACAAGCAGCTGGGAAAGATATCCAAGAAAAACTGGAAATTCTCCTTGAGGATAAGGATACAGAGCAGGGGCTAAAGAATGATTGGAATGATGTCGAGGATGCGGTCACCATGCTAGCAAAGCGGTAGGGAAGGAGGGATAAAATGGTGATGAGCTCGGTAACTCCTATAACTGTTACCCCTAAGAATCTACCAAAACCTGCTGCTGCAATCCCAAAGGTAGAAGGGCTGATGGATGAGCTTATTAAGGGCATGCGAGACCTAAAACTGAAGATGTCCAGGATTGAGGAAAAAGGCTACCAATAGGGCAGGCTTCTATGCAAAGGCCTCAAAGTAAAGAAGGGTTTACATTCAGATGTATATGGTGTGATGACCCAGAACATGCGAAGAAAGACTGTGCCAATTATAAGGAAGCTCTCAGAAACCAACTTGTATTTTTCAAAGATGGAAAAATCCACCTTACAGAGACTGGCCTTCCGTTAAGCACAAACTTTGGGAAAGGAGGGATGAAAAAGCTAGTTGAGGATATGGCTGCTAGCCATGCCATCTCTATGGTTGAGGCAGCAACCTATGGCCAGTCAATCAAAGCAGGAATCTGAGAAGGATGAAGACTATGAGAGTGAATATTTTTGGCCATCAACAATGGAGCTAATTGCATCAAAGAAGGTGTCTAAGCAGGCTTTGCATGAGGCAGGAGACTGTATATGTCTTGAGACTGGCTGGAAAGAACCTGTGGATTCTCTATCTGTTCATGCCTATATTGCAAAATGCCAGAATAATGAGGCACAGGTTGAGGAAAAGCGTAAGAGGGAAAATGAGGAAGGAGGGCCATCAAAAAGGGTCACCCGTGGTAGTGGAAAGAAGGACCCTGGGCCATCACATGTGCCTCCACCCACAGGCAAAACCAGCCTCCACAGGAAGTATCAATGGAAGAAGTGCCAGCAAAGATGAAGCATGAGAAGGAGAAGGGTAAAGGGAAAAGTCCGCTCTACAAGCTCTTATGGCTAAAAACCTCTACAACAAATGTAAGTGGCCAATGGATGTAGATCATGGGTGGATGATTAAAGCGGCTAATAACTCATCTAGAGAGCTCTATGCAACCTGTCCAAATGTAAGGGTAACTATAGGGGATGTGAAAGATGATCAGAACTTCTTTGTCCAGGAGATGTCATCGTATCCCCTTATCCTTGGGCAACCCTATATTACAGCTGTGAGGATGGAGACAAAAGTCTTGGATGATGGCTCAGCATATGCAAGAATAAGAAGCAAAGATGGCAAGAAAGCTGTTCAGTTCTTGACAGTTTGCATTAACCACCATGAAAGGAACTGTGAGTCTCTTCGAGAACAGTCACTCCCAAAGATAAACAGAGAATTGATGAACTACAGGGAGATGAAGGATTTTGGCCAGGTGCCATTATAAAGCGAGATCGCAATGGTACAAGGGGCAATGAGTTCTCGCACGACTCAATCAATGTAAATAACTTTTCAGCAAACTTTCAGGGATTTTCTAGCCATGGGTCAGTAGCATATGTAAAAAGCAAGGATTTGAAGCGTGGTATGCGTCAATATGTACAGAATGTACAAAAAAGTTTTGAACAGTGTGGTCTTTTGGAGAAGGATGAGTTTATATCAGGTGTCCTTGATGAGGTGTCATTTGTGGATACTATGAGTTTATATCAAGTGTCCTTGATGAGGTGTCATTTGTGGATACTATGGGTGAGCTTTGTGCCATGGAAAGTTCATGCTTGCAGAGGGTGGGAATGAGATGGTGAAAGTATCGTCTGTGGGTATGTATGATGTAATCAAGGAATTTGAAGAAGTGGAATGCAAAGGTATGTATTGTGGGACAGATGCTCGAGTTGATACAAAGTATAAAACGGTTGCAAAGAAGGTGAAACCAGTTGCCTTGCCCCTGCCACCAGAAAGCAAGGAGAAGATAGATGAAGCCTCTATGCAACCGAATCTCAGAGATCCAAAGAAAATTGGTCATAAGTTTACACAGGAAACCCTAAAAGAGCTGAAGATCGGTGACAAGGATTTCCTGTTACAAAAGGAATGCTTTGAGGAGATGCTTGTAAAACATGGGAAGGCCTTTTCTTTTCAGCCGCATGAGATAGGCTGTGTTGATCCAAGCGTAATAGCACCAATGGTGATCTTCACTGTTCCACATGTGCCCTGGAACCTGCGACGACCGATTCCAGTACCAAAAGCTCTCTTGCCAAAGCTGATGGAATTACTAAAAGAAAAGATCAGGATGGGAATTTTGGAGCCATCATGCGCTCCATACTCCAACAGATGGTTTACCGTGCCAAAGAAAAATGGAGCATTACGCTTCATTCAAGACATGCAACCTGTAAACAAGGTCACAATCAGGAATGTGGGAGCAGGTCCGATTGTGGATGAGTTTGCAGAAGCATTTGCAGGGAAAGCTATATACTCTATGGGTGATCTGTATTTGGGATATGATCAGTTCCAACTGGATATACAAAGCAGGGACATGACCACAATGAAAACTCCTTTGGGTTTGGTAAGGATGTGCACCTTACCACACTGTCTTGTGTATTATGGATTATGGCTTTATGCATTGTGTGAGAAGGGAGATGGCTTCCCTCTATGGTTAAGGTTTGCAATATATATTAGGGTTTACTCCTGTGTGTGTGTCTCCTCTCCCTCTACCTGTTTTTCAACAATATTCACTCTTTCAGTCTGGCCATCTGTTTCGGGGTGACAGGATGTGCTGAGATCCAAGAAAGTTCCTTCTGCTTCAAAGAATGCAGTCCAAAATTTCGATGTGAATTTGGGATCTCTGTCACTTACTATCCTCCTGGGTAAGCTATGCAATAATCTAAAGATCTCTTTAAGGAAAACTCTGGCAACATCCATTGCAGTGTATATTTCTTTCACTAGAATTAGATGGGCAACTTTGGTTAGCCTGTCAACTGCCACAAAAATGGAGTTGTAACCTGATTGCACTGAAGGTAATCCAGTGACAAAGTCCATACTATACATTCCCACTTCATCTGAGGAATGTCTAGAGGCTGCAGTGTCCCTGGCATCTTGACTCTCTCTGCCTTTACTCTCTGACACATTAAGCATTTCTGCACATGATCAAGTACATCCTTTTTGAGTCCTGGCCAGAAGAAGATTTTCTTCATAGACATATAGATTTTTATAAACTCTGGATGTCCATCTATCAGGCTATCATGGGCTTCTCTTAGAATTCTTCACAGACATATAGGTTTTTATAAAATCTGGATGTCCAGCTATTAGGCTATCATGGGCTTCTCTTAGAATTCTTCACTTTATTCCCTCATCATTGGGAATACATAGCCGATTATTATAATACATGCATCCTTCATTCAATTTTTACCCAAGAACTCAACTCATTTTCTTAGGAGTCTTGCTTTCCTGCATCAGAAGGTTAGCAATAGGGGTAAAGAATTTGTCCTCTGCTACAAGATTTTCTCCTTTGCTTCACTGATCAATAGATTTGACACCATTGTAATTGCAAGCAAGGAGGCTTTTCTGCTAAGTGCATCAGCCCCCACATTTTCTTTCCCCGACCGATGCTTAATTTTAAAATCTAATTCTTGCAGGGTCTGCATCCATCTCCTTTGACGCATGTTGAGATCCCTTTGGTGAAGATCCACTTCAAACTTTGATGATCTGTCATCAAGGTGAACCTCTGTCCCAAAAGATAATGTCTCCACAACTTCAGAGCATAAACTATTAAGAGTAACTCCAAGTCATGGACGGCATAATTTCCCTCATGTGTTAAGAGTTTTTTGGATTCGTAGGTCACTGCATGACCTTCCTGCATAAGAGCACCGCCTAAGGAAAACCCACTAGCATCAGTAACTACCTCAAATGGTTTGGTGAAATCTGGCAACTTAAGGATAGGGTTGGTTACTAAGGTTGTCTTCAACTTATCAAAGGCACTCTGACACATTGTAGTCCACTGAAAAATTGTACTCTTCTTGAGAAGGTTAGTTAAAGGGGATGCTATCTAAGCATACCTAGGTATAAAGATCCTATACCATCCGGTTAGTCATAGGAATCCTCTGACTTCCTTTATTGTCTTGGGTTTTGGCCATTCTACGACTGCTTGGATCTTTGTGGGGTTAGGAGAAATCCCATCCTTTGATATTATGAATCCCAAGTATTCCACCTAGTCAACAAAGAAAGAACACTTAAAAGAATTGGTGTTTCCTTAAGATTTCCAGGACCTTGCGCACATGATCTTCATGATCTATAGCATTCTTTGAGTATACCAAGATATCATCAAAGAAGACAAGAACAAAATCATTATTGCCTATTGAGGTGGAGATACCAGCTATTAAAATGTTGGAAAAGCTTTTGGAAGAGCCTAAAGATGCCCTTAAAGAGCAGCTGTTATATTTACAAGAAGCACAGCTGAACAGGGATAATGCTTTGAAGCATTATGAAGATATGCAGGCAAGGACGCTGGAGAAGTTCAACAAGAAAATTAAAAGCAAAGGAATTATGAAGGATGACTTGGTATTACGTTATAATAGTAGGCTGGATAATTCCTTTCATAAGAAGTTTCAAATTAAGTGGGTAGGACCTTTCTTGGTGATGCAAGGATTTGCAAATGGTACCTATCAATTGGCAGATTTAGATGGGACTTTACATGCTTCCAAGGTAAATGAATATAGGCTGAAGAAGTATTATGCACGTCTAATGGTGATTATGTAGGATGCAGTGTCTGAAGTTGTGTCCACACACATCTAACCCTAGCTAATGTCCACACACTATGACCAGCTGGACGCGGTCATTTATGTCTCACACATGTTCCTACCTAACATGCCAGCACATAGCACAGCTGGCACACACTGACATCGAGCTTGAATCTCAATAGCCTCTCTCAAGCTCATGATGAGCTCATGATGTACTGCCATAGATGAAGATGTAGATGAGCTTGAATCTCAATAGCCCCTCTCAAGCTCATGATGTACTGCCATAGATGAAGATGTAGATGAGCTTGGGATATCAAAGCTCTCAACACTCCCCCTCAAGCTCATCCCATGTACTCCCAACATAGTACGAAAGTACTCGTAGATGAGCTTGGGATATCAAAGCTCTCAAGCTCATCCCATGTACTCCCAACATAGTACGGAAGTACTCAAACTTCTCTCTGCTGCAAAGTGGCTTTGTAAAGATGTGAGCCATCTGCTCTTCAGTCTTCACATACTGTAGATCCACTGTACCATCCAGCACTTTCTCTCTGACAAAGTGATAATGGACCTCTATGTGTTTGGTCCGCGCATGAAACACTGGATTCTTGGCCAACTGTATGCTGCTCATGTTGTCACAATGAATGGCAACTTTGTCATCAATAGGCTCACCCAAATTAGCCAAGAGATTCTTTAACCATATTCCTTCACAAGTAGCAATGGATGCACCCTTGTACTCAGCCTCTGTGTATTGGATAAAGCAACAGTAGGTTGCTTCTTGCTACTCCAACTCACCATGGCACTTCCAAGTGTAAAGGCATAACCACTAGTAGACCTCCTATCATATGAGCTACCTGCCCAATCAGCATCTGTGTAGCCATGTATATCCAAGCCTTTACCATTCTCATAAAGAAGACCATAATGTGCAGTGGTCTCGCATAATGCGTCTCACTGCATCCAAATGTGGTTTTCTGGGGCTCTACATAAACTGGCTTACTAGCCCCACAGCATAACTCAAATCTGGGCATGTGATAGTCATGTAAATGAGACTACCAAACCATCTTTCTGTACATAGATGGATCATACAACTCCTCACCAAAATCAGCCTGCAACTTCACATTCTGCTCCAAAGGTATACTCATTGGCTTACACCCTGTCATGCCATATTTTGCTAACATATCCAATGCATATTGGCATTGCACTAACCATGTACCTGCATGGTCTTTGATCACTTCAATTCCAAGAAAGTATGCCAACTCACCCAAGTCTTTCATGTCAAACTGCCCACTCTATGCTTTCTTGACATGCATCACATCTGTACCATGATCACCTGTGATAATCAAGTCATCCACATAGATGACAAGTAAAACAATCCCATGATCTGTTTTCTTCACATAGAGTAAAGAATCTGCTGTAGAAACCTGAAATCCAAGGGAGATAAGATATCTGCTCATCTTATCACTCCAAGCACGAGGTGTTTGCTTCAAACCATATAAAGCTTTCTTCAATCTGCATACATGAGTGGGATACTTTGGGTGTACATAACCTGAAATCCAAGGGAGATAAGATATATGCTCATCTTATCACTCCAAGCATGAGGTGCTTTGTAAGATTCCTCCCCCAACCCCTTTTTGATGTCTAGTATATTCCCCTGTAATCAATTCGTTTTCTGAAATATAAGAGATCTTGTTTGTGACTGTTTTAACCTAGAGAGAGAAAATATTCTAGAGAGAGAATATTCAGATTTTGAATATTTTTGGATAAAAAATATCTCTTATAATTCAGATGAGTTCCCCTGAAACAGAAATTTAAAAAGAATTTTCCAATGTGCAATTGGAATTAATTGGAAATAGGTATAAAGAACCTTAGCCTAAGGGTCTAGATTTTCATAAATCTTTAGACTATGGTCCAATTAAGGTTCCTATGGGCCAATAGCATCAATCCATGTGTAGGGAGGAGATAAATCCAAATTGTAAAAAGAAAATACCCAAAAATGAGTAAATGCTCACATGAGGTGAAGAGTTGAAAATGTACAAGGTTTATTAATAAAAAACTATATTAAAAATATGAGATTTTGGGAATAATGATTTTATTATGACACATATGTAAGGAAGGGGAGTCCCTTAAATGCTCACATAAGATGAAGAGTTGAAAATGTACAAGGTTTATTAGTAAAAAAACTATGAGCAATATTAAAATGATTCCATTATGACACATATGTAAGGAAGGAGAGTTCTTTAAAGGAGGTGCATATTTCACATAAGATGAAGAGTTGAAAATGTACAAGGTTTATTAATAAAAAACTATGAGCAATATTAAAAATATGAGATATTTTGGGAATAATGATTTTATTATGACACATATGTAAGGAAGGGGAGTCCCTTAAATGCTCACATAAGATGAAGAGTTGAAAATGTACAAGGCTTATTAGTAAAAAACTATGAGCAATATTAAAATGATTCCATTATGACACATATGTAAGGAAGGGGAATTCTTTAAAGGAGGTGCATATTTCACATGCTTGAATAAATTTTAAACTCATAAAAAATTGAGATATTTCATCTCTCCTCTCTCCTCATTCAAGTCTAGTTCCAAAAAGTTAGCTTAACTGACCTAAAAATGGTCAAAAAGTGACCAAACTGACTTGGAAAATTCTAGAATCAATTTGTTTGGTTAGGAGCTCAAATTTTCCTATAAATAGAAGCCTTCCCTTGTTGAAAAAGATATAGAGTCTTATGCCTTGTTACTCTACTCCACCTAAGCCAAAACATATAGTGTCTTATGCTTTGTTACTCTACTCCACCTAAGCCAAAACATATAGAGTCTTATGCCTTGTTACTCTACTCCACCTAAGCCAAAATATATAGTGTCTTATGCTTTGTTACTCTACTCCACCTAAGCCAAAACATATAGTGTCTTATGCTTTGTTACTCTACTCCACCTAAGCCAAAATATATAGTGTCTTATGCTTTGTTACTCCACCTAAGCCAAGAACTGTGAATTCTTTAATAATTCACTAGTTTTTGATACTTCTCTCTTTCTTCAATCCCCATTGGTGACTCCATCAACATACTAAACCAACTGATTGGTTGGGGGCCTCTACCGTGAATAAAGAATCAAGCAAATCATAAGGTAAGTATATTGAATTTTGATCTTTTCTATAATTTCTCAATGATTCTCTCTTCTCAACCCCTCTCAAGCTTGAGAAGTTTAATTGGTATGGTTTTTTAAATGCTATTGAAGTTAATTGGTGAATAGTAGTGAAGAGTTACATAATTTAATAAATGCTATTGAAGTTAATTTCCATTTATGTTTAAATTCTAATGGTTTTTATGTAATTTCTCTCTCTCACTCAAGAAATGGTCATACTCATGACCCATTCTCAATCCAAATGAAGCTTTTCATAAAGCTTTTCCTTAATCCAAGATTAAGCTATGCTTGAGGCCAAATTAATGGCTTTTTGCTATGCTTTTAGTTTACGCACATTGATGATTCAATCCATTATGGATTGATGACCCAATTAGAGACCATTCTAATTATTTCCTTAATGATAAGCTTTATCCCTTAGAAAAAAATTGAGATTTATCAGTCATAGTAGCGGAGCTATGGCAAAATTTTTATAGAAATTACGCATAAAATAAATTCATTCAAAGCATAAAAAGAGGACTTCCTACCATATTCTAGGAACTATCATCCTAGATTAATTAAAAGAATTTTATTATGCATGGAGATGTGGATGTTTGCATGTAGATGTAGATGTATGGATGTGAGTGTGAATGTGGAGGTGGATGTATGCATGGAGATGTGGATGTATGCATGTAGAAGTAGATGTATAGATGAGGATGTAAATAGAGATGTGGATGGATGCATGTAGATGTAGATGTATAGATGTGGATGTGAATGGAGATGTAGATGTAGGCATGTAGATGTAGATGTATAGATGTGGATGTGGATGTATGCATGTAGATGTAGATGTATAGATATGGATGTGGATGTGGAGGTGGATGTATGCATGTAGATGTAGATGTGGATGTGGATGTGGAGATGGATGTATGCATGTAGATGTAGATGTATAGATGTGGATGTAAATGTGGAGGTGGATGTATGCATGTAGATGTAGATGTAGGAGGAGAATGTGAATGTGGATGTGGATGTGGATGTATGCATAGAGATGTGGATGTATGCATGTAGATAAGAATGTACGCATATAGATGTAGATGTATGGATGTGAATGTGCATGTAGATGTGGATGTATGGATGTGGATGCATGAATGTGCATGTAGATGTGGATGTGAAAATAGATGTATGGATGTAGATGTGGATGTGTGGATGTGGATGTGGAGATGTGAATATATGTATGAATGTGAATATACGATATGTGATGTGAAGGAATATGAAGTGTTGAGATGGAAAATGATGTGAGGGGATGAGTATACATATAAATGGAATATGGAATAAGTAATGTGGATTGATGAGGAATAATGTAGAAAAATGAAAGAAAAAATAGAAACTGTATTGTAAATTGTTTGTAAATGCTGTTTGTAAATGACTGTTTTATGTCAAGATTGCTGGGGGAGCATTGTGACTATCTTGTGATTAAGGTCATGAGACCTAACTGATAATGTTGCAACTGCTGACGGAGAGTCAATGAAGGACGTCTCGCGTAGCAAGGTCGGCCGAGGTCTTGACCAGCCTCGGTGCGATTAAAATGGTGAGCTTCCGGTACGGTGGATGAGGGGCCAAGGAAGCGGCCTATGAGTGAAGCGCTAGGTCACCTGCGAAGGATCCTAGAGGGTGCTGACCATACGGTGCTCGGGCTCTGGGTCGCCTAGGATACCCACGCGTGCGTCGAGGAAGATATTGGAACAGAGTTGGAGTTGTTTTCTGAAATCGAGCATGGATCTGGTTGATTGACCTTGCTGGTCTTCAATGGATGAGTCCATGGCTCCTTATATGGATCCGTTGGTTGATCTTGTTGATCTTCAACGAGAGTCCATCTTGATAAGTAATTATATTGCCGAGTATTAAGGGCTAGGAACTAAGAAACGGCCCCTGAGTGGACAGGTGGTGAGCGTCCTAGTTGCCAATGATGCCATAGATACTTTGATGAAGGAATGATGGAAAAATTAAGAATCAATTGGATAAATTGGAAGATGGTGATCAGTGATACCATGGTTTTATTAAAGGATTGTTTTAAACTGGTTGAATCTGTGAAAAGGCAATTTCATATTGGGTGTGTGAGTGATGTGACTAGTTTTATTTTGCATGAACATCCGGCTAGGGGGCCTTGGAACTCTTTTCCTTGGTACCCGGGACAAAACCTAACCAAATTCTTAATTGGATCCCATCACTACAGCGGTTGGGCGGTTGGCTAACCCATGGGACTGGATGGGGTTAGGCTGGACTGATGGATCCGTAAATCGAGACTCAAACTTTTGTTTTTACGATAGATAAAATAAATCCCGGACAGTAACTGTTCTATGGATAGGAATCAACGGCTGTGCCTCTTGAATGGGGAAAAAAGCGTTGATCCCAATGATCCAAGTGCAAGTTTCTTCCTTGATCTGACCAAGTATCTTATAGATGTAATTGGATCAACTCGATCAGAAATGATCTTGACTACGTTAGAGTAAAAAGTATCCTGGTGGAATCGCCCGTGCTTTCCGGTAAAGGAAGTTTTTTCGGGTTCGGTTTTGGAACAACCGACGGATTAGTCTCTTATCTGGATATCCGTGGGTGAGGCCCCGAATGTGGGACCCCTGGCCCGCGCGAGAAGTACTACTTCCGCTGCTAGTATCCCGAATCTGTTGCTCGGCGGGAGCAGGGATCTTACAGTTGGTATCAGAGCATTTGGTTAATAAACATCAACTGAGAAGACAAATATGTCAAAAATTTATCAAGAAACACAAAAAGGTTATAATTGTGTGATATAATTCATACAATTTGATATTCAAACTGAAATTCATAATTTGGTAATCGGTTCTTCAGATGGAAGTACCGCAATTATATAGAATCCCTGACTTGCTTGAGGCCTAGACATGATAGTATTTACCTTATAATTCCAAGGGCCGTGACTACGCGTATATACCGAGAGTATACTGCAGCTCTTTACTGACAGTATATACGAGTAAATCTAAGACTTGAAATTATAAGCGTTAATGCTATCCAGATGATGATTTCGAATGTGATTGATATGATTTTTAATTCTGTCTGAGAATTGATGAATTGATTTGGATTCTAATTGAAAATGCTGATTGAAAAAAAAATGTTGATTTTTAAAAATTAGTTGAAATATAATGAAACCACAATGAGGGGGAATGGGACGAGTCCCTGTGATGATATTCATAACTAGAATGATGATAACGAATTCAGCAAATCACTATGAGATTAGTGGATTGTGCTGTCAGATTGCTACTGTTAATACTTGATCGGTAGATCAAGTTAAGGGATGTCAAATTGAGAACTTGCTTGACTAAAACTTCCGTGGGGAGGAATGTTCCGAAGGAAACTATTCGGTCTAATGGACCTTTATCATGTTAAAGATATGAATGATGATCTGAATGAATTGTTATTTAATGATGAGTTCTATATAAGGGATATTTATCCCAGTGTTCTGTTGGGTTGACCAGAATATAAGGAACCCAGAATAAAATTGGATCTTAAGAAAAAGAGCTGTCCTCTACCTTGCGAGATGAGGACATCTCGCACTTTTTAAGTGGGGTAGAATGTAAGATTCCTCCCCAACCTTCGAGGTATACTGGAGTAAGAATCTTCCTTTCTGATCTTATAATTATTCCCTCTCTAAAATAAAATAAAATTTTTGTTTAAAAAAGGAAGACCCTTTTCCTAGAATACTTCTCAGGAGTCACGCCTGTTTTAAGGATTTAGAACAATGAGTTTAGAAGTGAGAATCGGTGTTTTGGATACCAAGGTTTTGGTTTTCATTCGAGTACGGCCCAAAAGAAGTTCTTTATCTCTTGGGGAGTATAAGAAGTTATCCCCCAGATATTGTGATCCTTATATCTGAATTCAATGAAAGTAGGTGACTTAGCCTACAATTTCTTTTATCTCCTCATCTCAAAATTCTTAATGCCTTCTATAGAAAAATGTGTCAAACACAAATCATGGAAAGACGGTAAAACTTCAGTGGCAAGTTACCGTTGGCTTCTAGGTTACGCTAGCTCCTTCCTTTATATAAGTCGTAACTTTTACTTGTCGCTCACAGTAATCTTACTCCCATCAATCTCCTTTCTTTCTTAATCTCCTTCATGGCTTGGCAACAGGAATTAGTTTTATCCCTTTATATAAGTCGTAACTTTTACTTGTCGCTCACAGTAATCTTACTCCCATCAATCTCCTTTCTTTCTTATCACCTTCAAGACGCAAGAGAGTCTGTGAAGAAAGACTTTATAGAACAGTATGAGCGCTCACTTTTTCCTCACCTAGGAACTTCTGTAGCGCAGACCAAATGGCGGACCTATCAAAACATAACTAGGGTAACACCCTGGGGTCAGCAACACTTTCGTAACAATGTCCGCTTGGCCATGGTTATTGAAGCTTTGGGTTTGGGTTCCCGATACTACTGTGTCATGAGATCAAGGCATTTTGGGTTTTCTGAGCGGGTCTTCTTACTGGCATGTTTTCTTCCTCATGACTCAGATATGCCTTTACCCCGTTTTTGGCTTACCTCTCAGAGGTCCTTTTGTTAGATCACCTCATACCACTGAGATAGGTGCGGCAATAACCAGCAGAATCATTCCCATAGATGAGTTACCCTATACTTGTGCAGCTTGTGAGGACTGCTTTTGTGACCATATGATGGACGGGCTTATGGAAGTGTAAAGAGTTCTTCTATCTTTACTGTATAAGTTTCGAGAATTAATAAAGTTTAAATCTTGTTCTTATCTTGCCCTCTTTAAGACTTTTCTTGGTGGTTAATCTTGATTAAAATTTTTCTCTAAGTCTCATATTCGTGCATCTTGCGAAATTATCCCAAGTTGCGAGATGAGGACATCTCGCGTTTTTTAAGTGGGGTAGAATGTAAGATTCCTCCCCCAATCCCTTTTTGATGTCTAGTATATTCCCCTGTAATCAATTCGTTTTCTAAAATATAAGAGATCTTGTTTGTGACTGTTTTAACCTAGAGAGAGAAAATATTCTAGAGAGAGAATATTCAGATTTTGAATATTTTTGGATAGAAAAATATCTCTTATAATTCAGATGAGTTCCCCTGAAACAGAAATTTAAAAAGAATTTTCCAATGTGCAATTGGAATTAATTGGAAATAGGTATAAAGAACCTTAGCCTAAGGGTCTAGATTTTCATAAATCTTTAGACTATGGTCCAATTAAGGTTCCTATGGGCCAATAGCATCAATCCATGTGTAGGGAGGAGATAAATCCAAATTGTAAAAAGAAAATACCCAAAAATGAGTAAATGCTCACATGAGGTGAAGAGTTGAAAATGTACAAGGTTTATTAATAAAAAACTATATTAAAAATATGAGATTTTGGGAATAATGATTTTATTATGACACATATGTAAGGAAGGGGAGTCCCTTAAATGCTCACATAAGATGAAGAGTTGAAAATGTACAAGGTTTATTAGTAAAAAAACTATGAGCAATATTAAAATGATTCCATTATGACACATATGTAAGGAAGGAGAGTTCTTTAAAGGAGGTGCATATTTCACATAAGATGAAGAGTTGAAAATGTACAAGGTTTATTAATAAAAAACTATGAGCAATATTAAAAATATGAGATATTTTGGGAATAATGATTTTATTATGACACATATGTAAGGAAGGGGAGTCCCTTAAATGCTCACATAAGATGAAGAGTTGAAAATGTACAAGGCTTATTAGTAAAAAACTATGAGCAATATTAAAATGATTCCATTATGACACATATGTAAGGAAGGGGAATTCTTTAAAGGAGGTGCATATTTCACATGCTTGAATAAATTTTAAACTCATAAAAAATTGAGATATTTCATCTCTCCTCTCTCCTCATTCAAGTCTAGTTCCAAAAAGTTAGCTTAACTGACCTAAAAATGGTCAAAAAGTGACCAAACTGACTTGGAAAATTCTAGAATCAGTTTGTTTGGTTAGGAGCTCAAATTTTCCTATAAATAGAAGCCTTCCCTTGTTGAAAAAGATATAGAGTCTTATGCCTTGTTACTCTACTCCACCTAAGCCAAAACATATAGTGTCTTATGCTTTGTTACTCTACTCCACCTAAGCCAAAACATATAGAGTCTTATGCCTTGTTACTCTACTCCACCTAAGCCAAAATATATAGTGTCTTATGCTTTGTTACTCTACTCCACCTAAGCCAAAACATATAGTGTCTTATGCTTTGTTACTCTACTCCACCTAAGCCAAAATATATAGTGTCTTATGCTTTGTTACTCCACCTAAGCCAAGAACTGTGAATTCTTTAATAATTCACTAGTTTTTGATACTTCTCTCTTTCTTCAATCCCCATTGGTGACTCCATCAACATACTAAACCAACTGATTGGTTGGGGGCCTCTACCGTGAATAAAGAATCAAGCAAATCATAAGGTAAGTATATTGAATTTTGATCTTTTCTATAATTTCTCAATGATTCTCTCTTCTCAACCCCTCTCAAGCTTGAGAAGTTTAATTGGTATGGTTTTTTAAATGCTATTGAAGTTAATTGGTGAATAGTAGTGAAGAGTTACATAATTTAATAAATGCTATTGAAGTTAATTTCCATTTATGTTTAAATTCTAATGGTTTTTATGTAATTTCTCTCTCTCACTCAAGAAATGGTCATACTCATGACCCATTCTCAATCCAAATGAAGCTTTTCATAAAGCTTTTCCTTAATCCAAGATTAAGCTATGCTTGAGGCCAAATTAATGGCTTTTTGCTATGCTTTTAGTTTACGCACATTGATGATTCAATCCATTATGGATTGATGACCCAATTAGAGACCATTCTAATTATTTCCTTAATGATAAGCTTTATCCCTTAGAAAAAAATTGAGATTTATCAGTCATAGTAGCGGAGCTATGGCAAAATTTTTATAGAAATTACGCATAAAATAAATTCATTCAAAGCATAAAAAGAGGACTTCCTACCATATTCTAGGAACTATCATCCTAGATTAATTAAAAGAATTTTATTATGCATGGAGATGTGGATGTTTGCATGTAGATGTAGATGTATGGATGTGAGTGTGAATGTGGAGGTGGATGTATGCATGGAGATGTGGATGTATGCATGTAGAAGTAGATGTATAGATGAGGATGTAAATAGAGATGTGGATGGATGCATGTAGATGTAGATGTATAGATGTGGATGTGAATGGAGATGTAGATGTAGGCATGTAGATGTAGATGTATAGATGTGGATGTGGATGTATGCATGTAGATGTAGATGTATAGATATGGATGTGGATGTGGAGGTGGATGTATGCATGTAGATGTAGATGTGGATGTGGATGTGGAGATGGATGTATGCATGTAGATGTAGATGTATAGATGTGGATGTAAATGTGGAGGTGGATGTATGCATGTAGATGTAGATGTAGGAGGAGAATGTGAATGTGGATGTGGATGTGGATGTATGCATAGAGATGTGGATGTATGCATGTAGATGAGAATGTACGCATATAGATGTAGATGTATGGATGTGAATGTGCATGTAGATGTGGATGTATGGATGTGGATGCATGAATGTGCATGTAGATGTGGATGTGAAAATAGATGTATGGATGTAGATGTGGATGTGTGGATGTGAATGTGGATGTGGATGTGGAGATGTGAATATATGTATGAATGTGAATATACGATATGTGATGTGAAGGAATATGAAGTGTTGAGATGGAAAATGATGTGAGGGGATGAGTATACATATAAATGGAATATGGAATAAGTAATGTGGATTGATGAGGAATAATGTAGAAAAATGAAAGAAAAAATAGAAACTGTATTGTAAATTGTTTGTAAATGCTGTTTGTAAATGACTGTTTTATGTCAAGATTGCTGGGGGAGCATTGTGACTATCTTGTGATTAAGGTCGTGAGACCTAACTGATAATGTTGCAACTGCTGACGGAGAGTCAATGAAGGACGTCTCGCGTAGCAAGGTCGGCCGAGGTCTTGACCAGCCTCGGTGCGATTAAAATGGTGAGCTTCCGGTACGGTGGATGAGGGGCCAAGGAAGCGGCCTATGAGTGAAGCGCTAGGTCACCTGCGAAGGATCCTAGAGGGTGCTGACCATACGGTGCTCGGGCTCTGGGTCGCCTAGGATACCCACGCGTGCGTCGAGGAAGATATTGGAACAGAGTTGGAGTTGTTTTCTGAAATCGAGCATGGATCTGGTTGATTGACCTTGCTGGTCTTTAATGGATGAGTTCATGGCTCCTTATATGGATCCGTTGGTTGATCTTGCTGATCTTCAACGAGAGTCCATCTTGATAAGTAATTATATTGCCGAGTATTAAGGGCTAGGAACTAAGAAACGGCCCCTGAGTGGACAGGTGGTGAGCGTCCTAGTTGCCAATGATGCCATAGATACTCTGATGAAGGAATGATGGAAAAATTAAGAATCAACTGGATAAATTGGAAGATGGTGATTAGTGATACCATGGTTTTATTAAAGGATTGTTTTAAACTGGTTGAATCTGTGAAAAGGCAATTTCATATTGGGTGTGTGAGTGGTGTGACTAGTTTTATTTTGCATGAACATCCGGCTAGGGGGCCTTGGAACTCTTTTCCTTGGTACCCGGGACAAAACCTAACCAAATTCTTAATTGGATCCCATCACTACAGCGGTTGGGCGGTTGGCTAACCCATGGGACTGGATGGGGTTAGGCTGGACTGATGGATCCGTAAATCGAGACTCAAACTTTTGTTTTTACGATAGATAAAATAAATCCCGGACAGTAACTGTTCTATGGATAGGAATCAACGGCTGTGCCTCTTGAATGGGGAAAAAAGCGTTGATCCCAATGATCCAAGTGCAAGTTTCTTCCTTGATCTGACCAAGTATCTTATAGATGTAATTGGATCAACTCGATCAGAAATGATCTTGACTACGTTAGAGTAAAAAGTATCCTGGTGGAATCGCCCGTGCTTTCCGGTAAAGGAAGTTTTTCCGGGTTCGGTTTTGGAACAACCGACGGATTAGCCTCTTATCCGGATATCCGTGGGTGAGGCCCCGAATGTGGGACCCCTGGCCCGCGCGAGAAGTACTACTTCCGCTGCTAGTATCCCGAATCTGTTGCTCGGCGGGAACAGGGATCTTACATGCTTGCTTCAAACCATATAAAGCTTTCTTCAATCTGCATACATGAGTGGGATACTTTGGGTGTACATAACCTTCTTGCTGTGCCATATACACTTCTTCTTGTAGATCACCATTTAGAAATGTATTTTTAACATCCATTTGATGCATTTCCCAAACATTTGCTGCAACCATAGCAATGACTGCTCTCACTGTTCCCATCTTTGCCACTGGACTAAATGTTTCATCATAGTCCAAGCCTTGGGTTTGTGCATAACCCTTAGCTACCAATCTATACATGAGTGGGATACTTTGGGTGTACATAACCTTCTGGCTATGCCATATACACTTCTTCTTGTAGATCACCATTTAGAAATGTATTTTTAACATCCGTTTGATGCATTTCCCAAACATTTGGTGCAACCATAGTAATGACTGCTCTCGCTGTTCCCATCTTTGCCACTGGACTAAATGTTTCATCATAGTCCAAGCCTTGGGTTTGTGCATAACCCTTAGCTACCAATCTTGCTTTATGTCGTTCAATGGAACCATCTGACTTGCATTTCACTTTGTAAACCCATTTTCAACCAATAACATTTTTGTCTTGTGGTAATGCAACCAAATCCCATGTTTCATTATGAACCAATGGGTCCATCTCAACATCCATTGCCTTTTCCCATACATGCTTTCCAATAGCTTCTGTATAGCATGTATGTTCCACATGCTTCACCAAAGAGGTCATATATGCATAATGCATAGCAAAATCACGATATGTCAACCTCTCAACTGGATATCTGACCCTTTGGGATCTTCGCAATGCATGCGGGTCACTCTGAACACCTATCACTCTAGCATGTGGTGGCACATATCTATCCTGCCTTGCACCAGGTGTGCGTAAAATTGGTATACCAAGTTCCTCATCTAAACTCTTTGAACTTGACAACTCATAACCTGTAATTCGAATTCCTTCGACTTTCTTTTTCCCTTTATCCACAGCACTACTCCCAGTGCTCACACTATCATGCCTCAAGCGTCCTGACCATGGATGTACAGTGCTACTCTTTGACTCTGCTGGCCCAGACATAGAAGTAGAACTAGAACTTGCTTGTGGCAAGTTCACATGCACATCAGCTTCAAGAGAATCAATGACACCCTTATCCTTTGCTTTATACCAACTACCAAGTTCATCAAACACCACATCTCATGAGATAACCACTTACCTAGTTTGTGGATTGTAACATTTGTATGCCTTACGATCCTGTGCATATCCAACAAACACACACTTTTCTGAAAAGATGCAGGGGGGAAGAGAGCTTGAGCTCTTGCAAGCTCACACACACACTCACAAAACCCTAATAGAGAACACACAAGGTGAGAGGCTGAAAATCTTCTTCTTCTCTACTCAACACTCAACACTCAACACACCATATACAAGAATAAGAGTACACACAATATGAAAGGTACTCAACCAAATACATACACGGGTTCTCTATAGTGTGAACCCGACTAAATGAGCTGGCGCTATAACTATGCCAGTCTCTAGAATGGCTGTCACACAGCCTGTCATCCCACTGGCCGCATATCACCCAAGATCTCACCAACCATGCCAGTGGTGTAAGTGTGGGGCCTATCCCCCAGGCGGGTCATCAGTGGCGACTGCCTCACTAGACGAGCTCGATATCTCAACACTCCCCCTCGAGCTCAACTCCATCTCATGTACACCAAGCGAAGCTCTGAATCTGCGGAGCTTCTCTGTACCCAATGCTTTGGTGAAGATGTTAGCTACCTGATCCTTTGTGCTGACATAAACAAGGTCAAGGTCTCCTGCTAAGACCTTCTCTCTGACGAAGTGGTAGTGAACCTCTATGTGCTTCGTACGAGCATGAAAGAATGGGTTCCTGGCCAACTGTATACTGCTAATGTTGTCACAGAAAATGACAACTTGTCTATTCACTGATAGACCCAAATCTACAAGTAGCTTTCTCAACCAAGCTACCTCACATGCTGCCATAGCAGCTCCTCTATACTCAGCCTCTGTACTGGATATAGAGCAACCGTAGGCTGCTTCTTGCTGCTCCAAGTCACAGCAGCACTCCCCAAAGAAAACATGAATCCATTGGTAGATCTTCTATCTGAGATACTACCAGCCCAATCAGCATCTGTGTACCCATGTACACATATCTCTGTCCCAGTCTCATAGAATAGTCTACAATGCAAAGTAGACTTCACATACCTCAGTATGCATCTCACTGCATCCAAATGCAGTTTCCGTGGAACCTGCATAAACTGCCTCACCAACCCAACAGCATAGCTCAAATCTAGTTTGGTGATCATCATATAGATCAAGCTTCCTACTATGCGCCTATACATAGTAGGATCCTCCAAGATCTCTCCTGAATCTGCACTCAACTTGCCATTCTGATCCAATGGCACAGAAATAGGCTTACAGCCTATCATACCATACTTAGACAACATGTCCAAGCCATACTGTCTCTGCAGTAATCCAATACCATGTGGTGACCTAATCACCTCAATGCCCAAGAAATATCTGAGCTCCCCCAGATCCTTCATTTCGAACTTCTATCTAAGAAAGATCTTTACATCAAAGATCTCTGCATCATGGTCCCCCGTAATGATCAAGTCATCTACATAGATGACAACAAGCACAACTCCTCTATCACCATGTCTCACATACAGCGAGAAATCTGCATTAGCTACATGAAAGCCAATAGTGACAAGATATTCAAAAATCTTGTCAGACCATGCTCTTGGTGCTTGCTTTAAGCCATACAAGGCTTTCTTTAACCTGTAAACATGCTCGGGGTGACCCACATCCTCATAACCAGGTGGCTGCAGCATATACACCTCTTCTTGCAAATCCCCATGCAAGAATGCATTCTTTACATCCATCTAATGTAAAGACCATTGCTTTGACGCAGCCACTGTTATCACAACTCTCACCGTTGCCATCTTGGCAACTGGGCTGAAAGTTTCCTCATAATCAATCCCATATATCTGCGCATATCCTTTGGCTACCAATCTAGCCTTGTACCTGTTTATGCTTCCATCACTGTTATGTTTAACTTTGTACACCCACTTGCATCCAATGGCTTTCTTGCCTTCAGGCAATTGCACTAAATCCCAAGTTTAATTTCCATATAGTGCATCCATCTCCTCATCCATAGCTTTCTCCCAACACACATTTCCAACAGCCTCATGCATGTGGGCTCTACAACCTGCACAACCTTTGCCATATATGCATAGTGATGTGCCACATAACCATCATATGTAAATCTCTGCACAGGGTTCTTCACTCTCCCTGATCTTCGCAGCTTTTCATTCATGGCCTCCATAGCCTTCTTTACACCAGGTGTTCTCATAGCTGGGATCCCAAGCTCCTCATCAAGGCTCATATCTGAGCCACTAGACTCTCCATCAACATGAGAATGCCCTGCAGAAATGTTAGGCATACCAAGGGGCTCAACCACTTTCTCTTTTCCTTTACGTGATGTACTAATCACATTTGCAGGACTGGTGTTATGACGCAGCCTGCCACTCCATGGTCTATCAACAGACCCACTAGATGAGGACTCTCCTGGTCCACTCAAAGACTGTGATTGCTGACCTGCATTCTGTGCAACCACACTTCCACTCACATCAGCCCCAACAGCTTCTTTTTCAGCAGCATACCAGCTGCTCATCTCATCAAAGACAACATCCCTGCTTACTCTCAACTCACGTGTAGTAGGGTTATAACACCTGTATCCCTTTTGCTCAAGGGAATATCCAATAAACACACATTTTTCAGCTTTCGGATCCAGCTTAGTTCTCAGCTCATCTGGCACATGCACATATGCAATGCATCCAAAGACTTTCAGATGAGACAAATCTGGTTTTCTGCCAGTAAACCTCTCCTCTGGAGTTACATCATGTATGGCTGCAGTTGAAGTCCTGTTCATGATGTATATTGCTGTAGAAACAACCTCAGCCCAATAGCAATGCGGCATATTCTTCTCTTCCATCAATGCTCGTGCAATCTCAGTAATGTGCCTGTTTTTTCGCTCAGCAACTCCATTTTGCTGCGGAGTGTATCTGCATGTAAACTGTCTCCGAATACCATTCTTCTTCAAAAATTTAGAGAACTCATTGGAGAAGTACTCTCCCCCTCCATTTGACCTTAGGCACTTTACATATTTCCCTGTTTGCTTTTCAACCAAAACTCTGAAATTCTGAAAGTGAGTGAACACCTCACTCTTCTCCTTCATGAAATATACCCACACTGTCCTTGTGTGGTCATCAATGAAAGTCACATAGTACCTGCAGCCTCCCATAGATATGGTCTTCGTAGGACCCCATACATCTGAATGCACAACATCTAGTGCATTTCTGCTCACATATCTGTTACGTGGAAACACATGCTTTGTTTGCTTCCCAAATTGGCATGCTTCACATATTTTCTGCATACCTTCCACTTTAAATTTTGGCAGCCCTGTCACAATTCCTTTTGTCTGCATAGACTTCAATCTCTGCACATTTACATGTCCAATTCTTTTATGCCATATGTTTGTGTTTGCAACAACTCCTGAACCATTTGCAAACATCGCAGCACTCATCTCAGGCATGTCTACATCCAACGTAAACATTCTACCCACTCTGTTGCCTTTTGCAACCAACCTGCACTTGTCTTTAAAGTCTTCAACATAACACCCATCAGGGTTAAACCGAACCTGCAAACCTTGCTCAATCATCTGGCCAACTGAAACCAGATTCTTTGTTATGTTCGGTACATGAAGTACATCTGCTGCAAGGTACTTCACTTTGCCATCCTGCATAGACAATGTCACATCTCCAATGTGGACAATTGGATGAGCAGTGTCATCCCCTGTTTCCACAAAACCAAGTCTTTCTGGGTTTTTCATCTCCTTGAACCACTCCCCATGACTCGTCATGTGGTTCGAAGCGCCTGAATCCACATACCATACATTATCTTTTTGTGCTGCATCAACATTTTCAGACATGGCATTCACAACATGCTGCATAACAAACAACCTTTCATTATCCTCATTATTTCTGCTTGAGGATGCATAGTTATTTTGCTGCACTTTCCCATTTTGCATGTCAGCCTGCTTCTTATAACATTCTGACTGCACATGTCCAGGCTTACCACAATAATAGCATGCATGTGCATCATTATATTGCCTTTGCCAATTTCCACGGCCTCTTTGACTCCCCCTGCCTCTGAATTTGCCTCTTCCACCTGCATGTTGTTGTTGTTGTTGTTGATTCTGGGACTGTTGTTGCTACTGCTCTGCTGGCCATAATTCTGATTACCTGTTCGGCCACCTCCTTGACCGCGTCCACGGCCTCCTCTACCTCGTCCTCTTCCTGAACTCGTGTAGAAGGCCTGTTGCTTTGTGAAGACTGTTGGTCTTCACCCAAGTTCTTCTCTTCAATAATCAGCATAGACACCAAATCTGTAAAGTTAGGAATGTTTTCTTGAGTCTGAATGAACGTCTTGAACGCCTTGTATTGTGGGCCGAGACCACGTAGACAGACTTCCACCTTGTCATCATCATCTACTGACACACCAATAGATGCAAGGGATTCCACAATACCCTTTATCTTCAATGCATAGTCATTCACAGACATGCTCTTTTTCTCCACAGTATGTTCATTCTTCAACTGTATCTTACGTGCCTTGGTATTTGTTTCATAAAGCTTTACCAAGGTGTCCCACGCCTCCTTGGGGGACTTGGCATCCTGAATGTGCCCAATCATGGTGTCCTGTATACTAATGGAGAGCCAATACATAACCTTCCTGGCTCTTTGGTTCCAGTCTTTAAACTCTTTCACATCTGCAGCAGTTGGATTTATATCCGGTATCTCTGGTGCCTCTTCATGCTCACCTTCTATGTAGTCCCAATAGCCTTTTCCCATCAGGAAATTCGTCAACCTGAACCTCCAAGCATGGAAGTTATTCTTGTCAAGCTTCTCAGCCACAATATGAGTTATCCCATCATTTGACATCTTGCCAAACACACAATTTTACCAGAAACTGCACTCTAGTTTTTCTGCACAAACTGCTGTATTTTTTGCACAGCGATACTGTAGTACTCTCAAATGTCACAACCAGTGACTTCAATGTGCATACATACACCCAATGGCAACTGTAGACCTTTTTGCAGCACCCATAGTGTTTGCACAATCAATCTGTCTTCCTGCAGTTCTTAAAACAGAGTTCTGCAGAGAATCGATGACTTACCCGCAGTGCTCGAAATCGCCTGTTTTTTGAAAAACGGAGGTCCAGACGCGCCCGAAACGCGTTTTTGGCCCAAAAAATATAGTCCGATAGGATAGTATAGTTGCCCAATAGCTTTACTCCCGCGAAGAAAGCTTCTCAATCAGAGATCGTTGCCGGTGCCTCCCGTAGAGCTCCCGACAAGGGTGTAGTCACCAACACAAATGGGGAAGAGTAGTTGCAGCTCTTACCCTCGTACCGCTTCCTGTGGTTCTCTTGCTTGCAGCTCAGCCCCCTTAGCACGAACCAGGCTTTGATACCATGAAAAGATGCAGGGGGGAAGAGAGCTTGAGCTCTTGCAAGCTCACACACACACACACAAAACCCTAATAGAGAACACACAAGGTGAGAGGCTGAAAATCTTCTTCTTCTCTACTCAACACTCAACACTCAACACACCATATACAAGAATAAGAGTAAACACAATATGAAAGGTACTCAACCAAATACATACACGGGTTCTCTATAGTGTGAACCCGACTAAATAAGCTGGCGCTATAACTATGCCAGTCTCTAGAATGGCTGTCACACAGCCTGTCATCCCACTGGCCGCATATCACCCAAGATCTCACCAACCATGCCAGTGGTGTAAGTGTGGGGCCTATCCCCCAGGCGGGTCATCAGTGGTGGCGACCGCCTCACTAGACGAGCTCGATATCTCAACATTTTCTGCCTTAGGATCCAACTTCCTCCTTCTCTCGTCAGGCACATGTACATAAGCTATGCAACCATACTTTGAGGTGTCCAATGTCTAGCCTAAAACCTATAAGCCGCATCTCTGGCATACTTCCATGTATGGCTACTGTAGGTGTCTTATTCAGTATATACACTGCAGTGGCACATGCTTCTGCCCAATAATAATCTGGCATGCTCTTTTCATTGAGCATCGCCCTGGCCACTTCACAAATGACTCTATTCTTTCTCTCAGCAACACCATTTTGCTGAGGTGTATACCTGCAAGTTAATTGCCTTCTTATGCCATGCTTTCTCAAGAAATGCTCAAAAACATGTGAGGTGTATTCACCACCTCCATCTGTCCTCAAACACTTTATCCAAGAACCATATTGCTTCTCTGCAACAAAAGCTTTGAAATCCATAAACTTTCCCAACACTTCACTTTTCTCTCTGAGAAAGTAAATCCATGTCATTCTGCTCAAATCATCAATGAATGTCACATAATATAAACTGCCTTTAATGGATGGGTTTTGTGTAGGACCCCATCCATCACTATGTACTATCTCAAGTGGCTTGCTACTCATGTTGCCTTCTCTAGGAAACCGCAACCTTGCCTGCTTTCCAAACTGACAGGCTTCACAAACATGCATATTCCCATCATACTTGAATCTAGGCAGCCCACTAACAATGCCTCTTGCCTGCATGTTCTTTAACCTTTGTATATTCACATGTCCAATTCTCTTATGCCACATATCAATGTCCTGTACCACATTTCGGCTTTTAGAGAACATGGCTGATTTCAACTCAGGAATCCCAACATCTAGCTTAAACAACCTGCCTTCTTTCTTGCCTTTGGCACAATGACTCTACATCCATTTTTGAACTCCTCAACAAAGCAACCATGCTCGTTGAAATGAACCTGTAATCCCTGTTCCACCATTTGACCAACTGAGGCCAAAACTTTTTGTGATAGAAGGCACACACAATACATTCGACATACTACGGGACCATACACCTCATCGTCAGCCACTGGCGAGGACTCAAGCCGGCCTGTCACCCTCTCAGGCTCCATCGCTCGATCCTCCTGCCCCTTAGAGGGATGTCTGCGCACTAGGGTGGGCTAATTCACCGCACTAGCCTGGGCCCTCAGAACTAGGCAGCATCACAATCACTCGCCTCAATCAGCAAACCTCATTCTCCCAATGGTATGAGGGATACCATGGGCCAACTCCGGGCCTTACTAACGTCTCCGCCGTCCGGCTATATAAGCACAAGAACGTGGCAGCGTCAAGGCAGGGAGAGTTGTACCTGTATCTTAATTTAACCAAGATAGCAATCCATTTACTCACTAAGCCATAGGACTATTCTTAAGAAAACAATCCTTTTCACAAAGATTTTAGCATTTCAACTTGAGATTGCAATAAGACATTCTTTATTAAGGCATATGCTGTTGTTTAAAAGAATACAAACTTTAAATGGTAAATCAATCAAATAGATCACTATAACAATCAATAGAGAAGCCGGGGCCATACCTCAACCCCTAAGAATGATATATAATTGAAAAACAAAATATGTATATACCTTATAGAAATTTGTTGTTTATCGTTGCCTTTGCTCGTTAACAAGAGCTTTAGAACTTGATATATGAGAATAGAGTCTTCTAATACCTCTTCTTACGATTGAAATCATCCAATCATCTACAAGCTTTATCTCCTCTTACTCGTAGTGTGACTCTTCTCTCTTTCTAAGGTCTATGGCTAAATAGCCTCCTCTTAGAGGACTATAGCATACTATTCTTTCTCTAAAATAAAAGCTATGGAGTTTTGGTCTCTTCCTCCAAAAAGATCATAGCAATCTAAGCTTCTTTTCTAAGATAATAGATAAGAACGAAGGGATATATACATCTTAAGCTCTAGGATTACCTTGAGACTACTTGCTACCTTCTCAGAGTTTTCTCTATGTAGAGACCCTGACAGAAACAGCAAATTGTTTTGGCCATAACTCTCTGATAAAAACTCAGAATATGGTCATATAACCAGTCAAAAGAATTGGAAGGCATCTTGTCTACAAGCCAGCGTGGGCAGAACAGGCAAAAACGTCTGTATATAGCCACAAACACGCCATCTTTAGAAACGCGTTGTTTTTCCATATTTTTAGTATGCATGGACTCTAAATGTATAAAAGTACTCAAATATGACCTCTTATCACCTAAATTTGAAATTCTATTTTTGGGGATACTTATCTCTTAATAGAACTATTCTTATGTTCTTATTTCTTTTAGGATTTTTGGAGCTAATATTTTTATTCTAACACTTTCCTAATATTTCTAGCCTTATTATCTCACTTTTCTCTAAGTTCACTCTCTTTTCTTCTTGAAATCTATATTAAAAGAGACACATACATACGTGACTTGGGAGGGACCTTACAATCTTCCCCACTTAAAAGATTCGAGATGTCCTCATCTCGTGAGCTGGGGTAGTCTCTAAGTAAATCCTCCTATCTCTTTCAAAGTGGTGTCTCCATCTTCTTTTATCTAAATATTATTCTTAAAGAGTCATTTATTTTATGTGCTTGGCTCATTTTGTTGTGCCTCTAAAAGGTCTATTATTTTAAAGTTAATTGGCCTTATTATCCTAAGTTCATGCATCCATATATCTCTCAAATTCTATGAACCTTCGAATTCCTTACTCTGTACCCCCATGTAATATGGTACTTAACAAATTATCATGGAAAAACATAAAGGAATCAATCCTTTACGCAATCTAACCTATGATAGCAATTTCATAATCTTAGTATCGTCTTGTAGAATACCTCTATTCATCATGCACATTACTTCACATAAATCTTGCACCAATCCTCTTCTATTTACTCATAGAAATACTTGTTGAATTTGATTATCTTTAACCCTGCTATCTCTATTTCTTGACCTAATTTTTGCTCTAGCTTATGATTCCTTGTAGCCAGGGGCGGGCTTGACATTCCTCTTGAATTAGGAGACCTCTTCTTAATTAACCTTCTCGACACTTTCTATATATATATATATAAAACTTTATCATAGTCTCTGGTTATAATTATAGCTTCTGAAATAGAGGATGTTTTTACATTCTTGATGAGGTTATTCAAAGGTAGATTAAGCTTCCAAATGAATATGGAGAAGAGTTACCTCATCCATCTCTGGAGTAGATCGGAGAAGTTTAACAAAAGTTTGGTGGTATTCTTTTAGGGTCTTTCCTTCTTGGATTAGCTCCAAAAATTCGTTCATTTTACTCTCTCAAAATCCTAGAGGACAAAACCTTTCACGAAGGTGTACTTTCATGGCATCTCATAAACTGATTCTAGCTCCAGTGGTTAGATTGACAACAATGCTTCTAACTTTCTAGCTCCAATGGTTAGATTGACAACAATGCTTCCAACTAATTTGGCATTTCTTACGATTTTTAGATGCGAGCAAGGGTGAGCTTGCTTCTTTCATTGTATCCATTAAAAGTTCAAAACTATCAATTTAATACTTATCATAGCACCACATTTGAAGGCAGTGAGGATTAATACATCTGAGATCTTCATTGTATCCATTAAAAGTTCAAAACTATCAATTTAATACTTATCATAGCACCACATTTGAAGGCACTCAGGATTAATACATCTAAGATCTTCATTTTTTTGAGAATTACACATCTGGTGCCTTGGGATTGACACATCCAAAGATTATCAGGATTGACACATCTGAGATTATTAGTTTTGTGAAAATTACACATCTAGTATCTTGGGATTAACACATCTAAGAGCATGATCCTCTAGGATTTACACATCTGAGACCCATGTTTGTCTGAGATGGGTTCAAGATCTTGGATGATTGTCCTAGTGTAAAGCATCCAATGGATGGCATTCACACATCAACTATTCAAATCTTAATGGAGTATGATCTTAATAATTTATAATATACAAGTTAATGAGATATATCCTAAAAATTTCTCTAAACAAGTTTCCGTCTATCTTTCTAGTCATTCAGTCTCTCACTAGTTTCTTAATTTGATCACCCTATGTTTTCCTCACAAAAGGTTTCCTCCCTAATCTTATTTCTCAAATTTACTGTACAAATATCTTGTGTGTGCACCCCCAAGATATAAGCACAATTTCATAGGATGATTGTCTCAACATGTGAGGATATCCAAATCACTTCTATGGCCAGTAGAGATGATTGATTCGTCCTCATATGATAAAAAATCACTTGTTTTAATCCCTTGATAGTTAACCTTTGAAAAACAAATCCTAGGAACTAAGATCGGCTCTGATACCACTTGTAAGGTTCCTCCCTTCTAAAATGGGGGAAACACTTAACATAGTCCACTAAGTCTTAACTTGGAGAAAATTTTCTACTCATCGACACCTTGACCATACAGAGATTCAAGGATATGATTCATAGGTAAGACCTAATTCTATCCCGTAGGGGGAATGTGGTCTTCAAAAAAATCAAATCACCCATAAGGTAATTGATCATAAATTGGGCAACTACCAGTCTTCATTCCTAGAGACAACGCTTTCTTCCTCATCCATGCAAGGCACAGCCACCGCTGGCCTAGTCTTCTAGAATATAATTTTTCGAGAACCTATTTATCTAACGTAGGGCTTTCACTTAATATGTTGGAAAGCTACCCGACTAATCGGGTCCACCTATCCGTAGGATGGTGCCATCGGGGCATTCCATCCTCCCACTTTCCACCCTACTCACGCTTCAATTTGTTTTCTAATTAATCCTACCACACTGTTTGACATAAGTAAACATGTTCCTTAATTACGGCCCTTTTCACAAGGTTTGTTAAAACAGCCTTTTTCCACAATACAATAATGCCAAGACAAGATTTAAAAGAACAGTTTATACATGAATCAATTTTATCCAAGCCAACCGGCTCTTATTCTTTTCCTTTATACCGCCGATGATCTAGAATTCGGCCTTCCAGCCTCTACATGCTGGGCAAAACCCTATGGGACCATACACCTCATCGTCGACCGCTGGCGAGGACTCAAGCCGGCCTGTCGCCCTCTCAGGCTCCATCGCTCGATCCTCCCATCCCTCAGAGGGATGTCTGCGCACTAGGGTGGGCTAATTCACCGCACTAGCCTGGGCCCTCAGAACTAGGCAGCATCACAATCACTCGCCTCAATCGGCAAACCTCATTCTCCCAATGGTATGAGGGATACCATGGGCCAACTCCGGGCCTTACTAACGTCTCCGCCGTCCAGCTATACAAGCACAAGAACGTGGTAGCGTTAAGGCAGGGAGAGTTGTACCTGTACCTTAATTTAACCAAGATAGCAATCCATTTACTCACTAAGACATAGGACTATTCTTAAGAAAACAATCCTTTTCACATAGATTTTAGCATTTCAACTTGAGATTGCAATAAGACATTCTTTATTAAGGCATATGCTGTTGTTTAAAAGAATACAAACTTTAAATGGTAAATCAATCAAATAGATCACTGTAACAATCAATAGAGAAGCCGAGGCCATACCTCAACCCCTAAGAATGATATATAATTGAAAAACAAAATATGTATATACCTTATAGAAATTTGTCGTTTATCGTTGCCTTTGCTAGTTAACAAGAGCTTTAGAACTTGATATATGAGAATAGAGTCTTCTAATACCTTTTCTTACGATTGAAATCATCCAATCATCTCCAAGCTTTATCTCCTCTTACTCGTAGTGTGACTCTTCTCTCTTTCTAAGGTCTATGGCTAAATAGTCTCCTCTTACAGGACTACAGCATACTATTCTTTCTCTAAAATAAAAGCTATGGAGTTTTGGTCTCTTTCTCCAAAAAGATCATAGCAATCTAAGCTTCTTTTCTAAGATAATAGATAAGAATGAAGGGATATATACATCTCAAGCTCTAGGATTACCTTGAGACTACTTGCTACCTTCTCAGAGTTTTCTCTATGTAGAGACCCTGACAAAAACAGCAAATTGTTTTGGCCATAACTTTCTGATAAAAACTCAGAATATGGTCATTTAACCAGTCAAAAGAATGGGAAGGCATCTCGTCTACAAGCCAGCGTGGGTGTCAGGCTAAAATCTGAGTGGTCTTTTTGCTCGTGTATATACGGTGTGCATGGCAGTTGTGAAGGATTTGCATTGAAATGCGTCTTCAGGTGTTCAGGGTGAACAGTTGGGTGTTGAGCTTGTTGCCGGCTTGTCTGGTGAGAGGTCAGACGGAGGTGATATCAGCCGCTTGGTCGTCATGAAGTGTGTGCGCGTCCAAAGGATGCATGGGCACTAGCCGGTTTGTGTTGAAGGTATGGCATGATGGGCAAATAAATATGAAGGGGCCGATGTTGCCTTGAGAGAGAGAGGTGTGTGGAGATTGTGATGGGGCCAAGGCCATGGGCATATGAGTGTGAAAAGGTGAGGGTGGCCATCTTAGGTGAAATAAAATATATATAATAATTAATGGCCAAAAAAGCAAAGTTGGCGTGGAGCGCTGAAGCGCTGCCAACGTATACTCTAGAAGCAGCCGTGGAGGCGCGAAGGCGAGCTGGCGAGAGAAAAAGAGAAGTGGCCGCGTTGTTTTGAATGGGGGGCTTCTGGGGGTCGCTTTGCTGGAGGGGCTCAGAGGCGCAGCTCTGCAAGCCAAGCCAAGGGAAGAAGTGGAGCGCAGCAGTGTTGGCCGTCGTCTGGTGAGCTGCAGCAGAGGTAGTATGGGAGTCTCCCCGTGTGCGGGTGAGTATGAAATGCTGTGAGGTTGGTGGTGGGCTGGCGTGGTTGGAACGCAGCCGTATGAAGAGGAACTAGCAAAGAAAGCAAAGCTGGTTGACAGCGCAGAGAGCTGAAAGCTTGTGGGCCGCCTTGCAGAGGCGTGGTTGATATAGGAAGAAGAGAAGTGTGAAAAGCAGCGAGGACTGGTAGAGAGGGCGCAGCCGTGTGAAGAGGTGTTGTTGTTTGAGCTGCTGGTGTTCGAAGGCAGAGGCTGGTGGGGCGCTGCCTGTGGGAAAGAAGTGGGTGCTGGCATCAAAGGGAGCTGCTAGCTAGGACAAGGGGAGCAGATAAGCTGCAGGAGACAAGGTGGCTGGTGTGGGCCGCCTAGAAGACAGGACAGAGGACAGAGTGGGTGCCGAGTGAAGAAGAGGTAGAGACGGGTGTTGCTGCTTGGTGGTGGGCCGGTAGCAAGGCGGATAAGCTGCCTGGGTTTGTTGCAAGCTGACAGAGGATCAGCACAGAGATTGAGAGAGAGATGATGGTGTAGCTGCTGCTGACGACACATGCAGAAGTGATGGGCTGCAGAGGACTCGAGGGTTAGCTGGTGTGGGCGCCTTCTGGAGCGAGAGTGGCCGGGTTCATTCTGGTGTGGTTGGTACAGCAGGCAGACGAGTGGTTATGTGGTGATCAGGGATGTGGTGTATCCTCGGCTGACAGGCCTGAGTGTTTTGTTTGTGAGTTGTGTGAGTAAGGCTTCTGTGTCGGGAGAAGCTTGTATGAAATGTTTTGATCTGGGAATATAAAGCTGGGTGTTTACTTTGGTTTATGGTGCCCCTGTTTATGCTGTCTGTCTGGCGTGGGTTGGGTGGTGAATGTTGAGAGAGTGTTCCAGCCGGTGGCTGGTGGTGCCCCCGTTCGTGTGTGTATTCCAAGTTTGCGAGGTGGAAGGGCTATAGAGGCAGGCTTTTCTTTCTTTTTTTCACCTCACAGTGGGCAAAATAGGTAAGAACGTCTGTATATAGCCACAAATGCATCATCTTTAGAAACGCGTTGTTTTTCCATATTTTTAGTATGCATGGACTCTAAATGTATAAAAGTACTCTAAATATAACCTCTTATCACCTAAATTTGAAATTCTATTTTTGGGGATACTTATCTCTTAATAGAACTATTCTTATGTTCTTATTTCTTTTCGGATTTTTGGAGCTAATATTTTTATTCTAACACTTTCCTAATATTTCTAGCCTTATTGTCTCACTCTTCTCTAAGTGCACTCTCTTTTCTTCTTGAAATCTATATTAAAAGAGACACATACATACGTGGCTTGGGAGGGACCTTACACCCTTTTACTCAAGGGAGTATCCAATAAACACACATTTTTTAGCCTTTGGATCCAACTTTGTATGCAAATAATGTAGCACATGCACATAGGCAATACATCCAAAACTTTAAAGTGAGACAAATCAGGTTTCTTACTACTGAATTTCTCCGCTGGCATTACATCATGTATGGTTACAGTAGAAGTCTTGTTCATGATATAAACTATTGTAAAAATGGTGTCATCCCAATACCTATGCGGCATATTTTCTATGTCATCAATGCTCATGCTATCTCTTTTTGCTCAGCAAGTCCATTTTTTTGCCGATTGTATCTACATGTAAACTGTCTCTCTGAATGCCATCCTTGCACAAGAAATTAGAGAACGCATTGGAGAAGTACTCTCCCCCTCCATATAACCTTAGACACTTCACATGCTTCCTTGATTGCTTTTCAGCTCACTCTGGAGTTTTTAAAATGAGTGAAAACTTCACTCTTATCCTACATGAAATACACCCACACTTTCCTCTTGTGGTCATCAATGAATGTTACATAATACGTGCAACCACCCATGGATGTAGTTTTTGTAGGTTCCCATACATCTGAATGCACAACATCTAGTACATTCCTGCTCACAATTGTGTCATGTGGAAATACATGCTTTGTCTGCTTTCCAAATTCACATGCTTCACATACTTTTTGCATACCATAAACCTTAAACTTAGGTAGTCCTATCACAATTTCCTTCGTCTACATAGACTTCATTCTCTACACATTTACATGACCAATTCTTTTATGCCAAATGTCTGCAATAACTTTGGATCCATTTGCAAACATTGCAAAACTCACTTCATACATATTTATTTTCAGTGTAAATATTCTTCCCACTCTATTCCCTTTTGCAACCAACCCCTGCACTTATCTTTAAAGTCTTCTACACAACAACCATCGGGGTTAAACCACACCTACAAACCCTGCTCAATCATTTGCCAATAGAAACCAGATTATTTGTAATATTCGCGGAACATGAAGTATATCTGCAAGGTACTTCAAGGTTACCATCCTGCATAGACAATGGCACATCTCCAACATGGATAATTGGATGAGTAGTATCATCCCCTATTTTAACAAAACCTGGCTTTTCAAGATTTTTCATATCCTTGAACCACTCACCATGACTGGTCATGTGGTTCGAAGAACCTAAATCCACATACCATACATCATCATTGCATGCAAATACATCATTTTTTACGACACAACATTAAGCACGTCACATAACAAACAACCTTTCATTGTCCTCATTACTTCGACTAGAGGATGCATAATTATTTTGTTGCACTTTTCCACTTCTCATGTCATTTTGTTTCTTATAGCAATCTGCCTACACATGCCTAGATTTTCCATAATAAAAACAAACACGTATCATTTTTCTCCCTTTGCCAATTTCCACGACCTCTTTGACTCCCCCTGCCTCTCTAAACTAGCCTCTTCCACCTATGTGTTGTTATGATTTATGAGATTGTTGTTGCTGGCCATAATTTTGATTACTTGTTCAGCCACCACCTTGGCCACGTCCTTAGCCTCTACCACGTCCTCTACTTGCACTTGTGCCTTTGTTTTATGAAGAATGGTCTTCACCTAAACTCGTTTCTTCAATGATCAGCATTCACACCAAATTTATAAAGTTTGGAATGTTCTCTTGAGTCTGAATAGACGTCTTGAATGTCTTGTATTGTGGCTCAAGACCAAGTAGGCATAATTCCACCTTATCATCATCAATAGAAACACCAATAGATGAGAGGGATTCCACAATGCCCTTGATCTTCAAGGCATACTCATTCACAGACATGTTTTTCTTCTCCATAGTATGAAACTCATTCTTTAACTGAATCTTTCGTGCCTTGGTGTTACTTTCATACAACTTCACCAAGATGTCCCATGCCTCCTTGGGTGACTTGGCATCATGTATATGCCCAATCATGGTGTCGTGTATACTAATAGAAAGCCAATGCATGACTTTTCTTGCTCCTTGTATTCGTTTACATCTGGTAGTAGCTAGATGAATCTCTGGTGCCTCCTCATGTTCACCTTCTCAATGTAGTCCCAATAGCCTTTTCCCATCAAGAAATTTATTAATCTAAATCTCCAAGCATGGAAGTTTTTCTTGTCAAGCTTTTTTGCAACAATCTAGTTAATTTTATCATTCCACATCTTGTTTGCAACACTCAGAGACAAGATGTCGAATGATGGAATTAACCAAATTATTACAGAGAAGCTTGATAAGAAAAACTTCCATGCTGGAAGGTTTAGATTAATAATTTTTTTGATGGGAAAAGGCTATTAGGACTACATTGAATGTGAACATGAGGAGACACCAGAGATACCTAAGATTAATCCGACTACTATAGATGTAAAAGAATACAAGGATTGGAATCAAGGAGCAAGGAAAGTCATGTATTGGCTTTCATACAGGACACCATGATTGGGCATATACAGGATGCCAAGCACCCAAGGAGGAATGGGACACCTTGGTGAAGCTGTATGAAACTAACACCAAGGCACAAAAGATTCAATTGAAGAATGAGCTTTATACTGACGAGAAGAAAAACATGTTTATGAATGATTATTCCTTGAAGATCAATGGCATTGTGGAATCCCTTACATCTATTGGTGTTTCTGTTGAGGATGATGATAAGAGTGAAGTATGTCTACATGGTCTCGGGCCACAATAAAAGGCATTTAAGACGTCTATTCAGACTTGAGAGAACATTCCCAACTTTATATATCTGATGTCAAAGGTGATCACATTGAAGAAAAGAGTTTGGGTGAAGACCAGTCTTCACAAAACAAAGGCAATTCAAAGAAACATGCCTTCTACACAAGTGCAGGTAGAGGACAAGGTAGAGGCCGAGGCCATGGCCAAGGTGGTGGCTGAACAGGTAATCAAAATTATAGTTAGCAAAACAACAGTCCCATGAATCACAACACACATATATAAGAGGCTAGTTTAGAGGCAGGGGGAGTCAAAGAGGTAGTGGAAATTGGAAAAGGCAACAAAATCATACATGAGGATGGTTTTATTGTGGAAAATCTAGGCATGTGTAGGCAGCTTGCTATAAGAAGCAAAATGACATGAGAAGTGGAAAAGTGCAGCAAAATAAATATGTGTCCTCTAGCTAAAGTAATGAGAACAATGAAAGGTTGTTTGTTATATACAACATGTGCTTAATGCTGTGTCAAAAAATGATGTATCCGCATACAATGATGATGTATGGTATGTGGATTTAGGTGCTTCAAACCACATGACCAGTCATGGCAAGTAGTTCAAAGATATGAAAAATCCTAAAAAGTCAAGTGTTGTTGAAACAAGGGATGATACTATGCATCTAATTGCCCATGTGGGAAATGTTCCATTGTCTATGTAGAATGGTAAGGTGAAGTATCTTGTAGATGTACCTCACGTTCCAAATATTACAAAGAATCAAGTCTCAGTTGGCCAGATGATTTAGTAGGGTTTGTAGTTGCACTTTAACCCTGATCATTGTTATGTCGAAGACTTTAAAGACAAGTGTAGGCTGGTTGCAAAAGGCAATAGAGTGGGAAAAATGTTTACACTAGATGTAAATATGCCTGAAGTGAAAGCTGCAATGTTTGCATAAATAGGATTTGGGAGTTGTTTCAGATATAGACATTTGGCACAAGAGAATTGGGCATGTAAATGTGCAAAGAAGGAATTTTATGTAGACTAAAGAAACTTTGATAGGTATGCCTAAGTTTAAGGTTGATGGTATGCAAAAAGTATAAGAAGAATATCAATTTAGAAAGCAAACAAAGCATGTATTTCCTAATGACAGAAATGTGAGCAAGAATGTACTAGATGTTGTGCATTCAAATGTATGGGGTTGTGCAAAAACTATGTCCATGGGTGGCTGTAGGTACTATGTACATTCATTGATGACCACATGAGCAAAGTGTGGGTGTATTTCATGAAGGAAAGGAATAAAGTTTGATAAAATATAGATAATGAGAGAGCACACACAAATGAGAGAAAACCCTAATAGATTTATGTAACCCTAACCATAGAGGGAATCCATATCCACTCTCACACAATGCATAATAGAAGAAGAATAATAGAAGAAGACTACACACCACACACTACATGTGCTATGTTCACACACTAAATAACCCTATCGAATGTCCACACATTGTGGCCAGCTAGATGTAGCCATTTATTGTCACACACATGCTACTGTCTACGATGCCAGCACATATCATGCCTCGATCTAACTATCATCGAGCTTGTAATCTCAACAGCCCCTCTCAAGCTCATGATGTACAGCCATAGATGAAGATGAGCTTAGGGTATCAACATTCCCTGCAAGCTCATCGCATGTACTCCCAACATGGTATGGAAGTACTCAAACTTCTCTCTCCCAAGTGTGGCTTTGTAAATATATCATCAACCTGCTCTTCAATCTTCACATACTTCAAGTCCATTGTACCATACAACACTTTCTCCCTAACAAAGTGATAGTAGATCTCTATATGTTTGGTCCGTGCATGAAAAACTTGATTATTGGCCAACTGTATGCTGCTCATGTTGTCACAGTGTATGAAAACCTTACCCTCAATAGGCTCACCCAAATCAACCAGGAGTTTCTTTAACCATAATCCTTCACATGCAGCTATGATTGCTCCTCTGTATCAGCCTATGTAGTACTGGATAAAGCAACAGTGGGTTTCTTCTTGCTACTCCAACTCACCACCACGATACTCCCAAATGTAAAGGCATAACCACTAGTAGATCTCTTGTCATAAGAGCTACGTGCCTAATCTGCATTTGTGTAGCCGTATACATCTAAGCCTTTACCATGCTCATAAAGAAGACCATAATGTGCAGTGTGTTGAGATATCAAGCTCATCTAGTGAGGTGGTGGACACTGATGACCTGGGGGATAGGTCCCACACTTACACCACTAGCATGGTTGGTGAGATCATGGGTGATATGCAGCCAGTGGGATGACAGGCTATGTGATAGCCATTCTAGAGACTGGCATAGTTATAGTGCCAGCTCATTTAGTTGGGTTCACACTATAGAGAACCCTAGTATGTATTTGGTTGAGTACCTTTTCATATGTGTGTACTCTTATCTTTGTATATGGTGTGTACTCTTATCTTTGTGTGTACTCTTATTTTAGTTGGGTTCACACTATAGAGAACCCTAGTATGTATTTGGTTGAGTACCTTTTCATGTGTATACTCTTATCTTTGTATATGGTGTGTTGAGTGTTGAGTGAAGAAGAAGAAGATTTTCAGCCTCTCACCTTGTGTCTCTCTTTTAGGGTTTTGTGAGTGTGTGTGTGTGTGCTTGCAAGAGCTTAAGCTCTCTTCTCCCCTACATCTTTTCATGGTATGAGAGCTTGGTTCATGCTAAGGGCTGAGCTGCAAGCAAGAGAAGCACAGGAAGTGATACAAGGGTAAGAGCTTCAACTACTCTTCCCTATTTGTGTTGGCAACTACAAGGGTAAGAGCTCTACGGGAGGCACCGGCAAACGATCTCTGATTGAAGAGCTTTCTTCACGGGAGTAAAGCTATAGGGCAGATATAGGGTTCTATCGAACAACATTTTTTGGGTCGAAAACATGTTTCGAGCGCGTCAGGACCTCCGTTTTTCAGAAAAGCAAGCGATTTTGAGCACTGCGAGGTAAGTCATCGATTCTCTGCAGAACTCTATTTTAAGAACTGCAGGAAGACAAATTGGCTGTGTGCAGACACTGTGTGTGCTGCAACAAGGAGGTCAAACAGTTGCCATTGGTGTATGTATGCACATTGAGGTCATTGGTTGTGACATTTGAGTGTACTACAATACCACTGCAGAAAATACAACAATTTTGTGCAGGACAAACCAGAGTGATGTTCTGGTAAATTTGTGTGTCTGGCAAGATGTCAAATGATGGCATAAACCAAATTGTTGCTGAGAAGCTTGATAAGAATAACTTCCATGCTTGGAGGTTCAGGTTGACGAATTTCCTGAGATGGGAAAGGGTATTGGGACTACATAGAAGGTGAACATGAAGAGACACAGGAGATATCCGACTACTGCAGATGTGAAAGAGTGCAAGGATTGGTAAGAGCTTGGGTGAAGACCAACAGTCTTCACAAAACAAAAACAGTTTAGAGCAACAGGCCTTCTACACAAGTTCAAGAAGAGGACGAGGTAGAGGAGGCCGTGGACACGGTCAAGGAGGTGGCCGAACAGGTAATCAGAATTATGGCCAGCAACAACAATCCCAAAATTCACAACAACAACAACACGTAGGTGGAAGAGGCCAATTCAGAGTCAAGGGGAGTCAAAGAGGTCATGGAAATTGGCAAAGGCAGTATAATGATACACGTGCTTTTATTATGGTAAGCCTGGACATGTGTAGGCAGATTGTTATAAGAAGCAGACAAACTGTTATAAGAAGCAGACTAACATGCAAAATGGAAAATTGCAACAAAACAACTATGCATCCTCGAGCAGAAACAATGAGGATAATGAAAGGTTGTTTGTTATGCAGCATGTCATTAATGCCATGTTTGAAAATGTTGAAGCAGCACATAAAGATGATGTATGGTACGTTGATTCAGGTGCTTCGAACCACATGACAAGTCATGGGGAGTGGTTCAAGGAGATGAAAAACCTTGAAAGACCAGGTTTTGTGAAAACAGGAGGATGACATTGCTCATCCGATTGCCCATGTTGGAGATGTGCCATTATCTATGCAAGATGGCAAAGTGAAGTACCTTGCAGATGTACTTCATGTTCCGAACATAACAAAGAATCTGGTTTCAGTTGGCCAGATGATTGAGCAGGGTTTACAGGTTCGGTTTGATCCTATGGTTGTTATGTTGAAGACTTTAAAGACAAGTGCAAGTTGGTTGCAAAAGGAAACAGAGTGGGCAGAATGTTTACATTCAATGTAAACATGCCTGAAGTGAGTGCTTCTTCTTCACTCAACACTCAACACACCATATACAAAGATAAGAGTACACACATATGAAAAGGTACTCAACCAAATACATACTAGGGTTCTCTATAGTGTGAACCCAACTAAATGAGCTAGTGCTATAACTATGCCAGTCTCTAGAATGGCTTTCACACAGCCTATCATCCCACTGGCCGCATATCACCCATGATCTCACCAACCATGCTACTGGTGTAAGTGTGGGGCCTATCCTCCAAGAGGGTCATCAGTGTCCACTGCCTCACTAGATGAGCTCGATATCTCAACACTCCCCCTCGAGCTCAACTCCATCTCATGTACACCAAGCAAAGCCGTGAATCTGTGGAGCTTCTCTGTACCCAATGCTTTGGTGAAGATGTCAGCTACCTGATCCTTATGCTGACATAAACAAGGTCAATGTCTCCTGCCAAAACCTTCTCTCTGTGACAAAATGATAGTGTACCTCTATATGCTTCATGCGAGCATGAAAAATTGGGTTCTTGTCCAACTGTATATTGCTAATGTTGTCACAAAAAAATGACAACTTGTCTATCCACATTGTCACAAAAACTGGGTTCTTGGCCAACTGTATACTGCTAATGTTGTCACGAAAAACGACAACTTATCTATCCATTGATAGACCCAAATCTGCAAGTAGCATTCTCAACCAAGCTACCTCACATGCTGCCATAGCAGCACCTTTGTACTCGGCCTCTGTACTTGATATAGAGCAACCATAGGTTGCTTCTTGCACTGCTCCAAGTCACAATAGCACTCCCCAAAGAAAACATGAAGCAACTAGTAGATCTTCTATCTGAGATACTACCAGCCCAATCAGCATCTGTGCCCCCATGTACACATATTTTTGTCCCAGTTTCATAAAATAATCCACAATGCAAAGTAGACCTCACATACCTCAATATACGTCTCAATGCATCCAAATGCGGCTTCCGTGGAACCTGCATAAACTGACTCACCAACCCAATAGCATAGCTCAAATCCGGCCTGGTGATCGTCATGTAGATCAAGCTTCCTACTATGTGCCTATACATAATAGGATCCTCCAAAATCTCTCTTGAATCTACACTCAACTAGCCATTCTGATCTAATGGCATTGAGATAGGCTTATAGCCTATCATACCATACTTGGACAACATGTCCAAGCCATACAATAATCCAATACCATGTGGTGACCTAATCACCTCAATGCCCAAGAAATATCTGAGCTCCCCCAAATCCTTCATCTCAAACTTCTCTCTAAGAAAGATCTTTACATCAAAGATCTCTGCATCAAGGTCCCCCGTAATGATCAGGTCATCTACATAGATGACAACAAGCACATGTGTAAATTGAGACTCATTGATGTTAGATTCATCTATGAAATAGAGTACACAGAATGGGTATCACCCATAGTGATAGTGCCCAAAAAGAATGGGAAGGTAAGAGTGTGTGTGGATCTCAAAAAGGTCAATGGCACCACCATACGAGATCATTATCCCTTACCCTTCATCATGTGCTCAAACGAGTGGTAGGAAAGGAAGCCTACACCTTCCTTGATGGATTCTTCAAGTGTTGATCGACCCTAAGGATCAACATAAAACAACCTTTGTGACAGAATGGGGAACTTACGCATACTGTGTCATACCCTTCGGGCTGACCAAGGCCCCTGGCACCTCATTAGGACTTGTTTGGGGTCTTCTTGGGCCCTTTTATTTGGACACTTAGTGAAATGCTTAAAATGCTAATCAAGCTTTGGCCAAGCTAGTGGCCTAGGCCTGAAAATGCATTTTTCCTTTTCTACAAAAAAGAAAATAGGCCTAAAGGTAATCTAATCATTAGATCTTCTGTCCTTGGGAAGGAATATGGACCTAACTGCCTTTTTGTCTTGTAGTGAAGTACCTTTCACAAAGAATGTTTGAAAATTTTCGTCACTTTGTTCCCTCCCTTTTTGGAGGTGCTGCAGATCCCACTCTCTCTCTACACTCTCTCTCTAAAACGCGTTTAGGGTGTTTTACTTGGGTAAGGGCTTCTTTTTCTCTCTCTAGGAGCCATGGCCTGCAGATCTGGACCTCCTACTCCATCATCCTCTCCACCAGCTCTCATGGAAGAGCTCACCATCCCCTCTTGTGAAGGTACAGATCTACACATCCTTGCAAGCTGAAGCTCTCCATCTCCATCACTAGCAAGCTCTCCATATCTATCATCCTCTCCACCAGCTCTCATGGAAGAGCTCACCATCCCCTCCTGTGAAGGTACAGATCTACACATCCTTGCAAGCTGAAGCTCTCCATCTCCATCACTAGCAAGCTCTCCATATCTATCTCCTCAAGGCCTCCATTTCTCTATATCCATCTGCATCTCCTCCACCTCCATCTCCATCACCATCTCCATCTTCATCTCCTCCATCACCATCCACATTTCCATCCTCCACCTCCATCCTCCATCTCCATCATCTCCATCACCATCCACATTTCCATCTCTGTATCCATCTACATCTCCATCTCCATCTACATTTCCATCTCTGTATCCATCTACATCTCCATCTCCATCACCATCCACATTTCCATCTCTGTATCCATCTACATCTCCATCTCCATTTGCTAGGTACAATGGCTCTACGGGACATCACCAACAAGCAATCAAAGTTTCGCTTGCATGTGGACTTAGACGAGGAGTATGCCACAATGCGAAGTAATCGAACGAAGGGATGTATTCCTGCTGAGGTGCTACGACTTCAAGGTGCAAAAGCCATTGATCTTTGGACTGATGGAAGCATTTATCCCCTTGATCCACAGACTGGTGCACCTCCCCCTTTTCGTAATATCACGCAGGTCGTACGCTTCTTGGGTGATGGTTATAATGGTTTCTTAGGGTACTGTCAGAGGCTCTATTCTCTGTACTTGCAGGAACTCTCAAATCAAAATCACCTCAGGAAGCTTCTAAAATTATGCAAGGCAGAAAAGGAAGAATGTGCGTCAACTTTCATGGTCACAAAGGAACATATGCTGGCTCGATTCAAGGATCTAGAGAAGGAGGATGCAGAGCAGAAGATGAAGCTTGATAAAGGTGTGGAAAGGAGGGATCGAGCTATAGAGAACTATCTCCGTCTTCGAAACTCAACTCGGAACCTTCGCCGACGTGTCGATCATTTCACTCACCTCCCCGTGGGATATAATGCAAGGCAGCGAAAGCGCAAGCCTCTGAGTCTTCTTTCCAAAGATGGGGGGGCTCGCAAGCGACGTGTGCGTCAAACAAGGTAATCACAGCTTCAAAACTAGCATTACATTCCTTTTTCATATAGTTATGTCATTGACTCTGAACTATGTGATGTCCAGGGAATGTGCTAAAGTAATATTAGGTTGTTCCAATACTGAGGAGTCTATCCTTGAGCACATTATTCCAGAGCAGAAAGTAATCAATATGATAACCAATCCAGTAAATGGTGCGTTGCGTGACAGGATTCAAAAGTATTTTCTCAAGGAATTCGAGCAGATTGTCAGTCCCATTGACATGCTCACTGTGTGCGACACAGCAGGTATCAGTGATAAGGGATACAGGGCTTTGTATACTTGCATCACAGCACATCTACGAGGCAAAGGAATGACACGATCTATACTTCCAACACCATACAGTATAGTTATGGCAAGGAAGTCAGCAAACAACAATATTGCCGACTTGATAGGCGGCTCTACAGATGGGTGGATGGTAGCATGCCAATGTCAAATTCAAAAGATTTTGCTTACAACAAGTTTAACAATGTTTACGTCGAGGTGGAGGCGCTTCAACGAGCTATGATTCAGTTTTATGATATGACATTAGAGGAGACGGATGGAAAGGCTATATTTGTCCTCAAATTGGATGAATGTCAGGTTGTAAAGGGCCAAAGGGTGGAACGTACAAGTCTGACACTCATGAGCAGGGCATTGAAGCGAAAGAGCTTAGACGGCGAAGATGAAACAGGTGATGCGGAGAATAACTTGCACATAAAGCGACGCAAGCAAGGTTACTTTGGAGTGCAGTCTGAGAAGAACATATGGTGGCAGGCGGCATGGACCCTTCCGCACGAGGACCATGACAGTCTGAGGTGGTACTTCACCCGTACAGGTATTCAAGGAGTGATACACAGGCAATCAAATGGTGAAGTCTTGCATGTGCCTGGCAGCACTGGTCACTTTGAAATAGAGTGGCACCTTGGTGGTGATCTCAAGACCCTCAAATGCATGTTGGGAACTAAAAGCGGTGCTAACACTTTGTTTCCATGCATCTTTTGTTGTCATCCAAGGATGCCAAGTGTCACAGTGGGGAAGGCCAAACAAGCAACCAAGGTGAAAGGTCGTAAGCAGGCAAGTGCAAAGGGCTCAAATCAATTACAAAAAGGGAAGGGTATGCACATCTGGCTCAATGGAATTATGAGCTGCAATCAAAGCAAGGCACCATCTCGCGCAGAGGAGGATGCTACTTGGAACCCTATTCTTTCAATTCCACTGTCGCGAGTACATGTGTGTACCTTGCACGCAAGACTTAGAATTCTGGACAAATTGTTGATGCTCCACATCAAGTATGCTTGGAACATGGAGCCAGAGTCACGGCGAGAACAGGGCATCCAAGAGCTTGAAGTTGTTTTATCATCCGTGGGGCTTCACGCAGGTGCTGTCACCCTCTCTAAGGATCGCAAAAACCCATCAAGTACCCAAGATAACCCTAATAAGATATGTATGGGTGGTGCAAAAGCAAGACACCTGCTCTCAAACTATGGTGAGGCTCAAAGCCATACACATTTTGAATTATGGAAGCAGATTTGTGATGTAACAACCTATCGAGGCAATGAGGCGACACTAGGATTGAAGCGTGCACATGTGTGGGAAGCTTGTGATGAGATGATGAGGCTTCTTGGGCGCCCGTATCTTGATGAAGCAGAGATAGCTTTATTCAAGACTTCGATTGACAGATTCACAGAAGAAATGATCGATGCTTGGTGGGAAACTCATATAACACACTACATGCATATTCTCTATGCGCACAGTTCCTTCTTTCTAGATGAATATGGGTCTCTTGCACTCTGGAGCAACCAAGGCATGGAACGATCACATTACCAAGCCAAGGCGGCCTATTTTAAGAACACGGGTCATGGTGGTGGCAAGGTTCGCAGCAATGCATTTCAGGAAATGTTCAATTGGTTTTACCGTGCACTTACTGGGAGAAAGGCCCAAAAGCGAGCCGGAAATTTGTCTTTGAGGCGCAAAATCATGAAGGTGTTAGGTGCAAGGCGAAAGAGAAGGGTGCAATGCATCAATGGCACGTGAAAGAGCGAGGCAATGGCACAGTGGTCGACTAAGAAATGGCCGTGTGTGGTTACCCACCCAATAATTCTTGTTCGCCACTTTTTGGCGCGTTCATTTTGTAAATTGACTTTTTTGTAATTTTGGCCCCCTATAAATATCAGTGAGCTTTATAGTCATTTTTAAAAGTCTTGACTTGTGAGCTCTCTCTCTTCCTCTCCCCTTGACTCTCTCGCACGCTCTCTCTCTCTCTCTCTCGCTCGTGCACTAATATCTCACGCACATGGAGCCCCCAAATGATCCTCCCTCCAATACGTAGGATGACATTTTCAAAGACCTTGGGCCCTTACCGGTGGCACATAGAACTGCAATCCCAAACATTTACCCACAAGCCCAAGTAGATCTGGAAGCTGAGCGTGTGGGGCTTGAGCGAGAGGCCCAAGAAGCCCAAGAATGCCAAGAAGCGAAGAGATTACACAAAGAAGCAGAGGACATGGAGGTAGCTGAGAGAGCAAGAAAAGAAGCCGAAGAGACCGTCAGAACTCAAGAGGACGAGGCAGCAAAGAAAGCACAGGAGGATGAGGCTGCCAAGAAGGAGGAAGAAGACGAGGCAGTTAGGAAGGCGGAGGCAGATAAGAAGGCTATAGAAGAAGCTCAGGCCGCCGCAAGCAACAAGAGAAGATTAGCATTCTTTGCTGCGGAGGAGGATTGGCTTAACAGAAAAGCTCACGGATTTGTTGCTGACCTGCGAATGGCCGGATACGAAGATGACACAATTTTGGAAGCGGCTATACAAAGTCTTCGAGCAAAATATACAAAGAGGAGAAATGAAGACACAGTAGAAAGGGAGCACCTACCGAGCAATAGGATTGTCAATGCAATGCTAGACAGAGTCTTGGCTCGTGCACTTGGTAAAGGAAAGAGAAAACTCTCAGCTGAGGAAGTAGAAAATAAGAGACAGAAGCTTGAACGAGAAGCCAGGGCAGCAAACACACGGAGGCTTTGTGAGGAAAAAGACAGAAAAGATGAAGAGGAGCGAGTAAGGAAGGAGGCAGAGCAGAGAGCAGCTCCGAAGACTCCATCTGCAAAGGCAAAGAAAACTCCAGCACCTGCAAAGGCTAAGAAGGGGAAAACCATTCCTAAACGCACAGAACCCCCTTCCGATAACTTCCAAGAGCAGCGGCGACAGAAGTTTAAAAATGACACGCCAACTTGGACTCGCCACGCGCAAGCACCACCGCCCCCAACAACGCAGAAGAAGCAAAGGTGGAGACCAGGGACAGTTGCCCTTAGAGAAATTCGCAAATATCAAAAGACCTGCACACCAATTATTCCAAAGGCACCTTTTGGGCGTCTCGTCAAAGAGATTATCCACGACCAGCGCCGGGATGTCAATCGTGTGCAAGCGGCGGCACTAGGCGCTCTGCAACAAGGTGCCGAGGATATTTTGGTTTCTCTTTTCCAAGACGCGGTTTTGTGCATGGTGCATGCAAAACGTGTCACTTTGAAGCCATCTGATCTTCATCTAGCTAGGCGTATCCGTGGAGAGGAAGCTCTCTTTCACTAGATAGGGGAAGCCTTGTAATGCAACAAACCGTGTTTTGTAATCTCAATTTGATTAATGAAAAACCATGTCTATTTTCAAAAAAGTTATTTTCTATTGCAAGTGATTGTCTTGTCAAGGTAATTGTAGTCTTTTGCATGTAATTGTTGTCGCTATGTACATTCGACCTCATGTGAATGCTCGTCTGCCACCGCCCGTCCGACTTTGGCTCAACTCGATGGGCCGATTTCTCCCGCGTATGGCCCTAGAAGGGTATATCAGCTCTGCGGGGTGCGCCGGGGCCGAGGGGGGGGGGCCGGTGGTCGCTCCGTGGCCTGGTCAAACAGCCAAAAGTCGCTCCGTGGCACACAGGCTCCACGGAGCGACCACCGGCCCCCCCCGGCCCCGGCGCACCCCGCAGAGCTGATATACCCTTCTGGGGCCATACGCGGGAGAAATCGGCCCGTCGAGTCGAGCCAAAGTCGGACGGGCGGTGGCAGACGAGCGTTCACAAAAATTGATTGAAACATCATGACAGGACACAACAACAACATATAAACACATCAAGAAGATAAAACTTAAAATCAGCTCGAAAAACATCTTGATGTCATTAATTGTTTGATTTTCACAGATGAGCGTTCACAAAAATTGATTGAAACATCATGACAGGACACGACAACAACATATAAACACATCAAGAAGATAAAACTTAAAATCAGCTCGAAAAACATCTTGATGTCATTAATTGTTTGATTTTCACAGAAGGCAAATGAGTACATTGGATCTAGCCAACTCACTTGATGAGCTTGGTGAAAGCCTCGTGGGTGAGAGTCTTTACTGATGGTTTGTCACCAATGCGTTCGGCTATCTCTTTGGCATCAGTGATGCCTTGTCCAAGGCTAAGGCCACAAAATCCTAGGAAAGACCCTGCACCTTTATCACCAAAGCTATAGATAGCTGCTTCCCTATTTACAAGAATACATTTATGGGCATTTTGGGCTATAGGGGCTTCAGACAGGATGGCGCTTAGGGCTCTGCACTTCAAAAATTTAGCTTACGCATCATTTGAAAAGTCGTTGTGAATTACGCGAAGCATCTCGGCATTGAAGCTCGGGATGTAGTGCCATAGCGCAGCATCTTTCCCCTCCACCTCCTTTCGTGCTCCACCCTTTCGGCTTGCGAACCAGTCCATTTCTCTTGCGGTATACAAAGTAGATAGAAGAATGAGTTGACTTCAAAAAATTACAAATTAAGAAGGGAAGAAATTGGGTGTACTACCTCAGTGGCATCATCATGATCCGCAAGGTCTGCATCACTAATATTGATGCTCCCGAGGTTGACGGAATCCGAAATGGCAAGCGGCTTGTGAGGGGCAAAGCTAATTTCTGGCACACTCTCGTAGAAATCCCTGCACTGGGATATTTTTACAAGAGTCTTTGCCACAAGGGACTCTATTGAGGCATGATTTTCCGGGAGCACAAGCACCTTTGTGACATCTGCGGAACTGAAGTCAATGCGGATGTCATCATCTTTGGACGGCTGTTGTGTGTCTCGCATGCCCGCGTACATAGCAATGACTGAGAGAGTTTCATCCTGGTGCAGCCCAAGGACATGGGCGATGTCATCCAAAAATAAGAACTCTACACCTTCTACTATGATGGGGTGTAGAGTTCGCACTTCGAGCTCTGGAACTTCATCCATGACATCGTCCCCTTCGATGTCCCGTTTCACAGCCTCAGCTTGTGGCTCTTCCGCCAGAGTCACAAGTGCAAGAGATGCTTCTTGCACTGGGGTGACAATCTCCTCCTTTGGGTCAGCTTCCTTGATCAAGAGATAAGGTGTGGCTTTCTTTGGAGGAGTGGCCTTCCTCTTTCCCTTGCTTTTCTCTGTTCCCTCTAAGATCAGGAGGGCAAGAGTCATGTCCCACCTCAAAAAACTTGTGCCAATGTTGCCCATTCCAAGACCTACCAGGTTATCTTCTTCCTCCTCCCTTAGATATGCGCTACTAAGGCCTTTGAGGAATCTTGCAAGCCTGAACCTGAAATTTTTGTCCGCTTTGTAGGTATGCTTGATAAGATCCACAGGCACCCAAGTTCCCTCCTCGTCTTCAAAGTTGACACAATATTCAGCCATGTATGTGTCCATGTAGCTAGTGAACGCCCCAAACACGTCATTATGGAGTTCGGCAGTGCCTTCCATGTCATCAAAACTAGGTAGCATCATAATCTCTCACCTCAATGGGCAAGCCTTATTCTCCCAATGGTATGAGGGATGCCTTGGGCCATTCTCGAGCTTTGCTAACGACGCCGCTCGGCTACACAAGCACGAAACAGAGTTAGCGTTGAAGCCAGGAAAAACTTGCACTCTTTAAAGATAACAATTTCAATGCAATTTATTGAATATAGCATCACACAAATTGTAACTTCATACAATTTTATGTCATTATTTTAAAAGAAAAAGATACACATTTATTTGCACTAATATAAAAAAAACTCTTCTTTAAAATATAACCAAGCTAACCTGGCCACCATTTCCTTGAGGAGCTTGAAAAGGGAGGGTTGGAGTCGCATCGGGAGCATCTTCCCTAATCTCGTTGTTGTGCGCTCCTCTCTAGAGGAAATATTCTAACATTTCTAAGAAGGGACCATCTTGGATGTCGTATTGTAGGGCTCACTGTTCACGGTCGAAACACTTCAATCGGATCTCAATTCTGAGATCGTTTGCTCACCGTATGAGCAAAAGACTACAACACACGAACCCTTTCTTAAGGCAAAAACCTCTTATTAAAGTCTACGCAAATGGGGGGGATTGTGAGATGTCCTTAAGACGAAAAACGTTTTGCTAAAGGGGAGAAGGGCTGAGGGCTCCTGTAAGTCTCTTCACACCGGGGGGGGTGGGGAAAGAGTTAAGGACACTGCCTCCTAGCAAGAGGGGGATGGAGGAAAATTGCCTTATCTGAAAAGAGGCAAATGAGGGGTTGTGAGAGGGGTGGTTGCAAGGGGCGGCTGTACCATAGCAAGTACACTACACAGGGACAGACAGCCGTATAATAGAGTGCACCGTGAAAGGCTATGGATTAGTGGCCTGCATGGGTCTAGGGGAAAGGTACGGTGTCGGTTATCACGAAAAGGAGTGGTACGCATGTACCTTATCTGGTCTGGGACAGCATGGGTGTCCACATATAGTGGTACGTGTGGACCATATAGTGGGTAGCCGTCCTTTGGTTTTTGTGTAGCCATTGCATGGGCTCCCTGGTAAGTGTGTACGGTCCAAATTTTGGGGTGGGGCTCCCAAATTTGGGGTGCTTATCTCGATTTGCGTGCCGAACCGTCCCGGGGGGAGATTTTTTTTTGTCTGGGAGGTTCTCTTGGTCGTTTTGGGGTTCAGACTGTTTGTCAATCGGACGCCTGGTCGTGCATTTATCAAGGTTTAAAGGTCGTCGCTTTTTAACTAAAATCACTGAAATTTACGTATAAGCTTGATCCGGTGTCCGTTTTGGATGCTATAAAATCTTATAATAGGGTAAAATTACGCGTAAATTCTAAATTTGGGCTTAGAATTTGAAGATTCTAAGTAAAAATGACTCAAATAATAAAATCATTGATTTTTATATCATAAAAACTCATAAATTTATCTATTACATGGACATTTCTTTAGTAGTGGAGATGGGTATGTTACACACTCGCATTTACCTATATCCACATCTCATCACATCACATTCATTCACATCTCATCCATTCAGACCACATCACATTCACTCACATCACATCTCATTAAGACCACATCGCATTTACTCAGGTCACATCTCATTCAGACCACATCACAATCACTCACATCACATCTTATTCAGACCACATCACATTCACTCACATCACATCTCATTCAGACCACATCACATTCAGTCACAACACATCTCATTCAGACCACATCACATTCATTCACTTCTATCTTTTTCAGACCACATTACATTCATTCACATCCCGATTCACATGACATCTCATCACTTCTATTCACATCACATCTATCCATCCATTCATTCACATTTATCTGATTCACATCACATCTATCCATCCATTCATTCTTTTATAAAAATCAACTTCAGTGAAAATAACACTTTTATAAAAATCCGTTTATACATCTATTTATGCATAAATTTAATTTTAAGAAAAATAACACTTTCGAAATAAAAATAAATCCTTTATGCATCTTTCTATGCATAAAATAAAATTTAATGAGAATAACTCTTTTGAAATAAAAATAAATTCCTTTATGTATCTTTCCATGCATAAAATCGAAAATTTTCTCTCGTTAGGCCAAAAACAGATAAAAACAAGATCTGTTATTATTCTGAAAAGGAGATTGATTACAGGGAGAGAAACTGGACATCTTAAGGGGATGGGGGAGGAATCTTACATCCTACCTCACTTAAAAAACGCGAGATGTCCTCATCTCGCACAACAGGTGGAGTATGATCTCTCTCATCTTCTTCTTCTTCTTCAATCACTTCTAGCGTTACTGCCTTGGAAGTGGACAACCGATTTAGGAACAACTCTCTTTGACTTCCCCTATTCTGGGGCAGAGGTCCTGCATTACTTTGGATTGAATTTGTAGGTTGGTTAGAGGGTCTACCTCTCTAGGATTTCTCTAATTTTGGCAGATAGAAACCTGATTACTCTAGAAGGAAGGAGCTGGAGTCTGGAATCTTGATCCCTGATTTCTCACTGCCTTGGAAGTGGACAACCGATTTAGGAACAACTCTCTTTGACTTCCCCTATTCTGGGACAGAGGTCTTGCATTACTTTGGATTGAATTTGTAGGTTGGTTAGAGGGTCTACCTCTCTAGGATTTCTCTAATTTTGGCAGATAGAAACCTGATTACTCTGGAAGGAAGGAGTTGGAGTCTGGAATCTTGATTTCTGATTTCTCTGCCGCCCTGAAAACCTTGATCCAAAAAGAGTTGGGCAATCCATACTATGATTTCCAAATCCTTGACAATTATAGCATTTCACTCCCTTGTTCAAGGGTGGAACTTCTGTAGTTGAATTCCAGGGATTGAGTTTTGAGAAAAGGACATTTCTTCCATTTTGAAACTTCCCATATCCTGGACTTGACCCTGATATCTCTTAGGCGGTGGAAGGTTGGAATCACCTTTTAGAACTAAAAACCTTTTGAAAGGTGATGGTGGTGGCTTTGGTGGGACCTTGACATCAAAGGCCTTGGAGAAATCCTTTGCCATCCGTGGCCATGGAAACTGGCTTGGCGTTCTTTACCAAAATATTCAAAGGTTCGTTCAGTCCTCAAATGAAGCTTGCCATCCGCTGTTCTTCATTTAGCAGTGGCGATTATTTGAGGAGGAGAGCGAACGCTTGGTGATATACTTCAATAGTTATGCTCCCCTAGGTTAGCTCTAAGAATTCGTTCATCTTTGTTTCCAAAAAGCTAGGAGGACAGAATCTCGTCCTTAGGTAAATTTTGAGATCATTCCATGTCTGGGTATTCCGATCCAGACGGTTCGTCATCTCGCAATGGTTTCTCCATGCCACTCTGGGCTGTTTCCACTATCTTCAGCCTTGCAAGAGCCATTTTGCTCTTCTCATTGTACCTGGTGACATCAAAGTACTCTTCCATTGCTTCGATCCACTTCTCCACCTAGCCTTGCCCAAGTTTTCCCCTTCACCCTTGAAAGGCCCAGGCTACGAGCTAAGAAGAGTTTTACGAACATCCAAGTCAAGCTCTTCCTCATCGAGTTGGGGGTTATCATTTCTACCACACGATGACCTCCATCGCACACTCTCACAAACCCTAGAAGAGAACACAGAAGGTAAGAGGCTGAGAATTATTCTTCTTCTTCTTCAACAAAAGAGGTAAAGTGACTAACACACATACTAGAGTATATACAAGCAGTCCATAATGTGTGAACATGCTAAAGTGAAGTGGGTAGGTGTGGACTAGTTAGTGTAGTCCAGCTGTAGAATCTCTGCTAGGGCGAAGATATGTCGGTGCCAGCTACTACCAAACCCGCCAATGATGTAAATGTTAAATGATCACACAAGCACCTCGTGAGTGTCAACTCATGTTGAGCTTGAAATATCAATAGGGGGAGAGAGAGAGAGAGAGAGAGAGAGAGAGAGAGAGAGAGAGAGAGGCTTTTTAATGTCATAGAAAAAATCCTAATGGACCAAATATGATCTATCAGACGAGGAGTGCAATTCAAACATGGGACATGTTGAATAACAAATTCATGAGCTAACCAATCTAGTAAACTTGGTTGATAGAAGGGTTATACCATTTTATTTATTTACCCACACACCCGCCGATGCGCGAGAGAGAGAGAGAGAGAGAGAGAGAGAGAGAGAGAGAGAGAGAGAGAGAGAGTATACTTCTTTAACCCATCGCCTAACTAAGAATGAGCTTATATACCTAGAAAAGGCACAAGAGGCATAGTGAGACCCTACTAGTTTCTTTGGCAAGTTCTTGGTTCTATAGGCACTACAAGAAAAGAGGGGGCTAAGTGTCACTCCAAACATTTCTAAGCCTGAAACTTGGGAGTGTCGAGGCGAGTGATGCATTAAACATGTCGTTAAATGTCAACTTTTGAGACTTCAAACGTCACAAATCTTAACTATTAGACTATTTGTTGAGTTATGTCAAGTGTCACAAAAGTGACACTTGGAGTTTGACTCACTAAAGTTGACACTTGAAGTGAAACCAAACGTAAAGTGTCACAAATGTAACGTTTAGTGTCACTTTTGTGACACTTAACGTCACTTTTAGTATTATTTCTGTGACACTAAATGTCACTGTTAAATCACCATAAGTTTAAATGACGTTATGTTTTAACAGTCATAAATGGCTCTATTCTTGTATACACACTTATTCTTTACTCTCTCTCTCTCTCTCTCTCTCTCTCTCTCTCTCTCTCTCTCTCTCTCTCTCTCTCCTCTCTCATTATTTTGGGACTAATTCATTTGGTGCATATCTTTGATGCTCACATTTGGTATATATCTTTGGTGCTCACACTTATTCTTTACTCTCTCTCTCTCTCTCTCTCTCTCTCTCTCTCTCTCTCTCTCTCTTTCCTCTCTCATTATTTTGGGGCTAATTCATTTGGTGCATATCTTTAATGCTCACATTTGGCATATATCTTTGGTGCTCACACTTGGTGATTCTCGTATTGCAATTAAAAAGAGGATGCCAACAAACATTGAGGCTAGTCATGAATTTATTGGAAAGTTTCAATTTGTAATGTTAATATAAATTTCTTTAAACATGCAATAACCTTGTATGAAAAAAAGACTTAATAATGAGATAGTAATCAATGTTTGTTTATGTGTGTGTGTAAGATTCCTCCCCAAGCCCCTCAAGATGCTTTTCAGAATAATAACAGATCTTGTTTCTATCTGTTTTGGCCTAGAGAGAGAAAATATTCTAGAGAGAGATAATTTAGTTTCTAGATATCTTTGGATCAAAAAATATCCCTTCTTATTAAAATGATTTCCCTTGAAACAAAAATTCAAAAAGAACTTTCCAATGTGCAATTGGAATAAATTGAAAATAGGATTTAGATGGAAAATTGCAAAGATCCATAAACATCTTATCACATAACCTAAACTCACTACCATGGACAAGAATTGAATAATGTGATTGTACCTCAAGATTACGGATCATGTGCCCACTTGTTTATGTCCTTTCAAATTCTTAATATCTTTCCAAGGTTTCACATGTACGAAAAGAAACATTAAACATGAAAGCATGAGATATAATAGTAATTAAAGACAGAAACATTTAGTTGAAAGACTGTATGTGTGAATATTCTAGATGAGCATGTAATTGATAAGTTTTAAAAATTGAAAGAGTACACGTGTGAATACTCTAGATCGTCATGTGGTTGATAAGTTTTAAAAATTGAAAGACTATATGTGTGAATACTCTAGATGAGCATGTAATTGATAAGTTCTAAAAATGATATTCTTTACAAAAAAATAACAACAAAAAAAAAATCTCTAATAAAAGGGGTCCAAACATATTAACGCATTATTGCAAGAAATCATGCAATTAGTACTAAAAAGAGTAAAAATTATTCCATTCCTTTCATATATGTGCATGAAAACGAAAAAACGTTAACATTTTGGATTAAATTAAAGGCACACTTGGAGTTTCCATGAGCTCCGTGGTATCAATTACACATTTAAAACTTTTCATTGCGATTTCACGTATATAAATGAATCATGATAAGTTATCTTGGAAAACAATTGGCTCTCTAAGCCAATAGTGACATAGATCAAACTCCCAACAACTTTCCTGTAACTCAAATCTGGCCTACTGATTGTGACATAGATCAAACTCCCAACAATTTTCATGTACATAGTGGGGTCCTCCAACACATAACTTGCATCCGCACTGAGCTTTCCATTTTGATCTAACTGAGAACTGATATTAGCTAACAACCAGCCATTCCATACTTGGATAGCCCAATACATACTATCTCTGTGAGACAGCCAAATACCATCAGGTGTGCGAATGACCTTAATGCCAAAAAAAGTAGTGCATATCTCCCAAGTTACCCCCAACAATAAGATCATCTACATAGATGGTGATGATCATAATACACTTATCACTCTTGCGCACATACAAAGAGTGATCTCCATCTGCCATATGAAACCCAATAGTGACAAGATACTCAGCAATCTTTTCATGCCATGCTTGTGGCACTTACTTTAGCCCATACAAGGCCTTACAAAGCTTACATATGTACTCTGGATGACCTGTATCCAAACTAGGTGGCTGATCCATATACACTTCTTCTTACAAGTCACCATGCAAGAACACATTTTTTACATCCATCTGATGATGTAAAAATCATCCTTTAGCTGTAGCCATTGTAATCACAGCTCTCACAGTTGCCATCTTTGCAACCAAGGTAGACATCTCCTCATAATCAATCCCATGTGTTTGCGCATATCCTTTGGCTACCAGTCTAGCCTTGTGCTTGCTTATGCTACCATCACTGTTATGTTTCACCTTATACACCCACTTACATCCAATAGTTTTCTTGCCTTCAGGCAATGGCACCAAATCCCAAGTCTCATTTCCATACAGTGCATCCATCTCCTCATCCATAGCTTTCTCCCAATACACATTTCCAATAGCCTCATCAAAACATATGGGCTCTACAACCTGCACACAACTTTTGCCATGTATGCATAGTGATGTGCCACATGACCATTGTAAGTCAACCTCTACACAGGGTTTTTGACTCTTCTAGATCTTCGTAACTTTGCATTCATGGCTTCTACATCCTTCTTTACAATAGGTGTCCTCATTGTTGGAATCCCAAGCTCCATCAAGGCTCATCTTCGATCCACTAGACTCTTCATCAACAAGAGAATGCCTTGTAGAAATATCAGGCATACCAAGGGGCTTAACCACTTTCTCTTTGCCTTTATGTGATGTACCAACTACATTTCCAGGACTAGTATTATGACGCAGCCTGCCACTCCATGGTCTATAGAGCTGCTGCATGAGGACTCTCTTGGTCCACTCAATGACTGTGATTGGCTGACTTGGATTCTATGAAACCACATTTTCACTTACATTAGCCCCAACAATAACTTTTTGTGCAGCAATACCAACTACTCATCTCATCAAATACAACATCCCTTCTTACCCTCAATTCACATGTAGCAGGATTAAAACATCTATATTCCTTTGGTCAAGGGAATACCCAATAAACAAACATTTTTCTACCTTTGGATCCAGCTTAGTATGCAACTCATCTGGCACATGCACATGTGGAATACATTAAAAAACTTTCAAGTGAGACAAATCAAGTTTCTGCAAGCGAGTAAACTTCTCCTCTTGCGTTACATCATGTATGGCTGTAGTAAGAGTCTTGTTCATGATATAAACTAATGTAGACACAACTTTATCCCAATAGCTATGTGGCATATTCTTCTCTACCATCAATGCTCATACTATCTTTGCAATGTGGCTATTTTTTCGCTCAGCAACTCCATTTTTCTCCGTAGCGTATCTACATGTAAACTGTCTCTGAATGCCATTCTTTTGCAAGAAATCAGAGAATTCATTGGAGAAGTATTCTCCCCCTCCATCTAACCATTAGATATGAGATTCTCAATCATCTGGCCAATAGAAACTAGATTCTTTGTAATGTTTAAAACATGAAGTACATCTGCAAGATATTTCACCTTACCATCCTGCATAGACAATGGAAAATCAGATGGGAGATGAGAAATGTCATCCCCTATTTCAACAAAACCTGGTCTTTCAAGACTCTTCATTTCCTTGAACCACTCACCATAACTTGTCATGTGGTTCGAAGCACCTAAATCAACATACCATACATCATCCTTACATGTTGCTACATCATTTCTAAACACAGCATTAACTACATGTTGCATATAAAATGATCTCTCATTATCATCATTATTTCTGCTAGAGGACGCATAGTTATTTTGCTGCACTTTTCCACTTCACATGTCATTCTTCTTCTTATATCAATCTTCATGCACATGTCCAGGCTTACCATAGTAAAAATAGCCTCGTGTATATTATGCTGCCTTTGCCAATTACCATGACCTCTTTGACTCTGCCTCTAAACAACTGGCCTCTTCCACCAATGTGTTGTTGTGATTCATAGGACTATTGTTGCTACTCTGTTGACCATAATTCTAATTACCTATTTGGCCACCACCTTGGCTCTGCGTCCATGATCTCTACCTCGTCCTCTATCTAAACTTGTGTAGAAGGCTTGCTGCTTTGAACTGTTTTTTTTCTAACGACTGTTCATCTTCACCCAAATTCTTCTCTTCAATGATCAACATTGACACCAAATCTGTAAAGTTGGAAATGTTTCCCGAGTCTAAAGACGTCTTGAATGCCTTGTATTGTGGCTGGAGACCACGTAGACATACTTCCACCTTATCATCATCATCAAAGAAACACTAATAGATGCAAGGGATTCCACAATGCCTTTGATCTTTAAGGCATAATCATTGAAAGACATGTATTTCTTCTCCATAATATGAAGCTCATTCTTCAACCAAATCTTTAGTGCCTTGGTGTTAGTTTCATACACCTTCACCAAGGTGTCCCATGCCTCCTTGGGTGACTTGGCATCCTGTATATGCCCAATCATGGTGTTATGTATGTTAACAGAAAGCTCGTACATGACTTTTCTTTCTCCTTCATTCCAATCCTTACATTCTTTTACATCTGCAGCAGTTGCATTAATCTCTGGTATCTCTAGTGCCTCATCATTTTCACCTTCAATGTAGTCCCAATAGCCTTTTTCCATCAGAAAATTTGTTAATCTAAACCTCCCAGCATGGAATTTGTTCTTGTCAAGATTCTCTACAACAGTCTGGTTAATTCCACGATTTGACATCTTGTCTGCAACACAAACCAAAAACAACACTCTTGTTTGACCTACACAAACTGTTGTATTCTTTGTAGCGGTACTATGCTACACCCAACTGTCACAATCAGTGACCTCAACTTGCATACATACACCCAATAGCACCTGTAAGACCTCTTTGTAGTACACACAGTGTCTACCCAACCAATCGCCCTTTCTTTAGTACAAAAAATAGAATTCTAATCAAAACTTACAACAGTTCCCATGAACACCAGCAAGCTTAAAAATTGGAGGTCTAAATGCACCCAAAACATGTTCTTGGCCCATAAATTTTTTCCGTAGGAAGGTATTGTTTCCCTTAAGCTTTGCTCCCAATGAAGAAATCTCCTCAATCGGAGTTTGTTTGCCAGTGCCTCCCGAAGAGCTCTCGACATGGGTGTAGCAGCCAACACAAAGGGGGAAGAGTAGATGAAGCTCTTACCCTCATACCGCTTACTATGCTTCTCTTGATTTTGCTTAGCATGAACCAATATTTGATACCATGAAAAGATGTAGGGAAGAAGGGAGCTTGAGCTCTTGCAAGCCTGATTCTATCACATATTGTTAAGTCCCTTTATTTATGATTCAAATCCGATTTTTGATTCATCTGATTCTGGGGTTCTTTAGATAGGTCGGCTCCCCACAGAATCGTGGGATAAAGATACTCGCATTATCAGATAACAATTCATTCAGAACATATCATTCATATCTTTAACACAATATTGGTCTATTAGAACAAAATTTCCATCTGAACAGTACCCCATGGGGGATTTCAATTTTATAGATTTTTAATTTGTCATCCCTTAACTTGATCCACTGGGTCAAGAGTTAATAGTAGTAATCTGTCAGCACAATCCACTAATCTCATAGTGATTTGCTGAAGTCATGATCGTCATTCTAGTTAGGAACATCAACACAGGGACTCGTCCCATTCATCTTTATTGTGGTTTTTGCTCAGTTTATCGCTTTTCAACCAAAAATTCAGGAATCATCATTTTTCAATCAGAATCCAATTCAACTCATTAGTTCTCAATCAAAATTTTAAAATCATATCAACCACATTTGAATTCATCATCTGGATAGCATTTTAGCTTATAATTTCAAGATCTTAGATTTACTTGTATATACTGCCCCTAGTAAAGAGCTGCAGTTATACCCTTGGTATATACAGTACTTCCATCTGAAGATCCAATTATCAATTTATGAATTTCAATCTGATTAACAATTTGTATGAATTTTATTATACAATTACAACCTTTTACTGCTTCTTCATAAATATTTGATATTTTTGGCTTCTTGGTTGATCCACATTAGCCAAATTTGCTCTCATACCAGCTGTAAGATCCCTGTCCCCACTACGCAACAAATTTAGGGAAGCTAGCAGTGGAAGTAGTACTTCTTGCGTGGGGTAGGGTCCCACACTTGGGGCCTTGCCCATGGATATCCGGACAAGAGACTAATCCATCGCGTCTTCCAAAATCGAACCCGAAAAAACTTCCCTTTCTCGGAAAGCACGGGCGATACCTCCAGGATAACTTTTCTCTAACGTAGTCAAAAGCCTTATCTAATAGAACTGATCTGACCGAACCCATAAGTCCCATAGTCAGATCAAGGAAAAGATTGCACTTGGATCATAGAGACCAACACTTTCTTCCTCATTGAGAGGCAGAGCCGTTGATTCTTTTCCATAGAGCAATTTTCATCCAGGATTTACTTCATCTATCGTACCGTAATAGAATGGAGTCTCATTTTAGGGATTTATCAATCCAGTCTAACCCCATCCAGTCCCATGGGTTAGCCAACTTCCCAACCACTGTGGTGCTGGGATCCAATTAGGAATTTGGTTAGGTTTTGTCCTGGGTATTGTGGGATCCCTCTGCCCCCTCCGCGTACCAGACTCCCGGTAGCTGATAGCGGAAGTAGCCCCCTCATGTGCGGGGCAGGGTTTCTCACTCGAGGCCTCGCCCTCGAATGTCCGGGCACGAGACTAGGTTGGTGGTTACTCCGAAAACCGAAACCGGGAAAAATTCCCATGCCCGAAATCGGGGATGATTCCACCTTTTTGAATTTTCTTAACGAATTTTTCTAAGGTGATCAATTCTAAGCTATCCTTCAATCGAATAAACCAGATAGAAGAAAACTATCACTGATATAATTTGATCATTTTAGTAAATTCAACGCTTTTTTTCTGATCAAGATTAGGCACACAGCCGTTGATCCACTTATTTGAAAAATTTATCACGGAATTGACTAACTACTCAAATCTTAGAGTAATCCTAAGATTTTTCAGTTTGATTATTAAAACTCTACTGATTCCAGCCTTCCGGCCCATGGGAGAATTCCTCGAATTCTGTTAACTTGATCCTCAGATCAAAATCAAAAGTCTTACCTTAGTTTCAGATTCGTGGGTGATTTGAGTACATTTTCCTTGAACTGGGCACATCGTCATTGATTGAAACTGACGAAGGAATTAGGTCTTGGTCAATAGTCTAAATCAGAGTTTAGGTCTGGAAAGGTTCTTCCTAAAATTATCTTTCTCGAAAGGCACTATTTCAATTTCTCTTTTCTAAATTTCTTTCGACGAATATTTGTTTACAGATTTCAAAAACATGAATTTCTTGAGGAATATTCATTTACCTCAATCTTCGATTAATCTTTCATGCATACTTCTATGCATGAAAATCAATTATGATAAAATTAACACTTTTATAATAAAAAATTTATCTTTTATGAATATTTCTATGCATGAAAATCAATTATGATAAAAGTAACACTTTTATAATAAAAATTTTATCTTTTATGCATACTTCTATGCATGAAAATCAATTATGATAAAAGTAACACTTTTATAATAAAAGTTTTATCTTTTATGCATACTTCTATGCATGAAAATCAATTATGATAAAAGTAACACTTTCATAATAAAAAATTATCTTTTATGCATACTTCTATGCATGAAAATCAATTATGACAAAAATAACACTTTTATAATTAAAAAAATTTATCTTTTATGCATACTTCTATGCATGAAAATCAATTATGATAAAAGTAACACTTTTATAATTAAAAATATCTTTTATGCATACTTTTATGCATAAAAAAAAATATGACAAAAATAACACCTTTATATTAAAAACATAATCTTTTATGCCTAAAAATTCCATTTTGATGAAGTAACACTTTCATAAGAAAATTATTCCTTTGTGCATAAAAATCTATTTTGATGAAAGTGACACTTTCATAATAAAAGAAAATTATTCCTTTATGCATAAAAATCTATTGTGATGAAAGTTACACTTTCATAATAAAAGAAAATTATTCCTTTATGCATAAAAATCTATTTTGATGAAAGTAATGCTTTCATAATAAAAGAAAATTATTCCTTTATGCATAAAAATCTATTGTGATGAAAGTAACACTTTCATAATAAAAGAAAATTATTCCTTTATGCATAACAATAATCAATAAGCAATTTCTATGCATGAAAATGATGCTCTTAGAGTATAGAATTGATAGGAATTACTCTTTTAGCATAATAAAAGATAATTCTTATTTCTAAAAAAATTCACCATAACCTCCTTGTATGGCTGACCATTTTCAAATTTTTCTACTTGATTTTGTCATAAAAATTGATTCTAATTGATTTGAAGTAATCTGTACTACTCAAAATTCACTTATACAAGAGAAAACATTATAAAAAGTTTAATTCCATCCATTATCACTTAGCTAGGATAAAGAAGGGTTGATTTACTAGAGAAGAGAGGGGAATGCCTTTTTGTAATGAGGCATAACATTATTTGCAATTTTTGAGAAGACATAAAGCATAAAAACCATTTAAAACCATAAAATAAGTGTAAAAAGAGAAGAATCACCACTTACTAGTGATTTTGAGAGCTTTTCTTTGGCTTGATGGTTTGAGGGTTCAACTCTAGTTTGAGTGGCCACCAATCTTTGGAAGAGGGAAATTTCAAAAACTAGTGAATTATTAATAAATTCACAGTTCTTGGCTTGGGAGGAGTAGAGTAACAGTGCATAAAACACTATTGAGTTTCAACAAATGGGAAGGCTTCTATTTATAGGAAAAAGTGAGCTCCTAACCAAACAAACTGGTTCTAGAATTTTTCAATTCAGTTTGGTCAATTTTTGACCATTTTTTGGTCAGTTGAGCTAACTTTTTGGAACTAGACTTGAATTAGGAGAGAGGAGAGATAAAATATCTCAATTTTTCAAGATTTAAAACTCAATTACACATGTGAAGTAGGCGCCTCATTCATGAGGGGAAAATCCCCATGCAGAGGTGTCAAAAATGCATCATTACTTCTAAATATCACCCCTTTTTAACTATTAGCCTTGTCCTTAGTTAACTCTTCATCTTATGTGAGTATTTACTCATTTTTGGGGGATTTTTCTTTTCTTTCTTCATTTATCTCCTCCTTACATTTGGATGAATCTTATTGGTCCATAGGAACCTTAATTTAAATTTTTGAAAAAATCTTCACCCCTAGGATAATGCCTCTTGAACAGATTATACTTAATTTCTAATGCACCTTCTGAAAATCTTTTTGAACTTCTGTTTCAGGGAAACTTATTTTAATAAGATGAGATATTTTTCTATTCAAAAATATTCAAATCCTGAATATTCTCTCTCTAGGCTAAAACAGTTAGAAACAAGATCTTTTATATTTCTGAAGAGGAATTTGATTACACGAGAAGATGCTGGACATCATGAGAGACTGGGGAGGAATCCTACATTCTCTCCCAAGAACTTTTCGGACATGAGTCTCATGGTCAGCTGCATTCCTTGAGTAAATCAGAATGTCATCAAAGAAAACTAGAACAAAGTCATCCAAATATTCTCTGAGGATGTCCTGCATTAGGCGATTGAATGTAGCTGGGCATTAGTTAATCCGAACGACATGACAGTAAATTCATAATGCCCATAGCGAGTATTGATGGCTGTTTTTGGTATATCTGGATCATTGATCCTGATCTGGTAATACCCGAATTTGAGATCTATTTTTGTGAAGATTTGGGCTCCATTTAGCCTGTCCAAAAGCTCATCAATTCTTGGGATAGGATACTTATTCTTAACTGTCAGCTGATTTAGACCTCTGTAGTCCACACAGAGTCTAAGCGTTCCATCTTTCTTTTTCTGAAAGAGAACTGGCGCACCCCAAGGTGAAACACTCGGTCTTACAAACCCTTGTTCTAACAGCTGCCTAAGCTCTTCCTTGAGTTCGATGGCTTCAAGAACTGGCATTTTGTACGAGCGTAGGGCTACTGGTTGAGCTCCGAGGGTCAATTCAATCACATGATCTACTTCCCGAATTGGAGGCATTTCAGTTAGCTCTACTGGAAATAGATCATCAAATTCACTTAACCATTCTGGTTCTTTAGCTTTAAGCTTTGAGTCTACTGGGTTTATTTTGACAACATAAATTTGTTGCTTCTTCCTAAGTCCTTTCAGTAACCTAGAAGCTTTTACTAATCGAAGGTCTAGGGATCCGGAAACTCCAGTTCCTTGGACTTTGTTCCCGTGAAGGTTATGGAAGGAAATGGTTCCATTGTGATAGTGTATGTCAGCTTGATTTTTGTAGAGCCAATCCATTCCAAGGATTCCGTCAAAAACTCCTAGAGGTAAGACTTTGAACTGATAGTCGGTTACATTACCATCTAGATTGAACTGGATAAGATCTGTCTCATGGTGAGTGAAAAGAGTCTTCCTACTAGCCAATTCAACTTGTATAGGTTTTCCTGATTTCTGTTCTAAGACTAGCTTACGCAAGCATCCAGGGGAATTGAATGAATGAGAACTGCCTGAATCAATCAAAAGCTTAAAAGGCTTACCTTGATATTCTGCTGGAGCATGGATGACGGAGAACTGCTGGTTAGGCCCTTGATTTTCAATTGCAGCATAGATCTGCCCTTTTTCCTCTTCTACTACATCTGAAATTGTGATTGCTCTGGCTGCTGTGCAGTCTGAGGTGGAACTCTTTCTCTTTGGTTTCCCCAGTTCTGGGAAGGAGTTCTGAGATTACTCTGGATAGAGGCAGAGGGCTAAATTGGAGTTCTTCTGGGGTTTCCTTGGCTTGGGCAAGACGGACCCTGATTAGACTGGTATGAAGGGGTTGGTCTCTGAATTCGGGGTCCTTGACTTCCCTGTCCTCTTGACATGGCAGGAGTCGGGCAGTCTTTAACTGGTGACCAAAACCCTGGCATCCAAAACATTGGTTTTCAGTTCAGAGCTCATCCTTCTGATTTCTTGAAAGAGGTGGGATTCCTGAGAAAGTACTCTGGGGGAAGGGTCTTCCTTCACTTCTGAATCTTCCTGCATCCTGATTCTGATATTCGAGCCTTGCTGCCTCTTTGGGGGTGGAAAGTTTGAAGTACTTCCTTGGGCTTGGAATCTTCTAAAGTTAGAGTGTGTAGGTTTTGGTGGGACCTTTACTACAAAGGCTTTAGCAAAATCTTTTGCCATTCTTACTGCTGTAGCCATGGACACTGGCTTGGCATTTTTGACCAGTGTGTATAAGGATTCATTCATTCCCCGAATGAACCTGGCCATGAGTTGCTCTTCATCTAAAGGTGGTGAATATTTGAGTAGAAGAGCAAAGGCCTGGTGATATTCCTCGATGGTTTTGCTCTCCTTCTTTAGCTCTAAGAATTCGTTCATTTTGGTTTCCAAAAATCCAGGAGGACAAAATCTATTTCTTAGATAGGTTTTTAGATCATTCCAGGATTGAGTATCTCTGTCCAGACGGTTGGTGTCACAGTGGTTCCTCCATGCCACCCTGGCTATTTCCACTATTTTCAGCCGAGCAAGAGCCATTTTGCTCCGCTCATTATAGCCTGTGACGTCAAAATACTCTTCCATGGCTTCCACCCATTTCTCCACAGCCTCTCCTAGGTTCTCCCCTTCTCCTTTGAAGGGTCCTGGGACTGAGTCCTATGAAGAGCCTTGCGAACATCAGGATCAAGCTTGTCATCTTCAGAGACAGGGTCTGGCTGACGGCCACGGTTTCCTCGTCTCATGATTCTGCCAGAATTTTAAATATTATTAAATTTTTATTTTGATATTATCCACGAGATCCTAAGACTTAAGAGGTTCGGAAAACAATTTCTTAAACAAGACAATGATCTTATTGGAGATCTATGACATATGTCCGATAACAGATTTTTCATTATTAGATCGTCTATAATCAATCACTTATACAATAGGGAATTTTTCTCCAGAAAACATTTCTTTATTTATATAAAAGTTACAATATGTACATAGAGCAGTTCGGCTCTAGAATTCAAACTCTCCTCGGGAGATGCATATGACGACGGTACTGGGCCATATCCATGCCTAATACAAATGTCCACTTACTGACAAGGGAGCTATTATCTTCTATTTAGGAATAAAACAACTAAGGAGTCTGTAGACTTGGTATGAAAGTCTGAAATTCTGAGGCATCGAATGATATATAATGATGCCACACACCATTTTCAGCTTTAACAGGATCATAGCCAATGAGAGGTTCTGCCACCACAGCATTGCACAGCGGTCGCAAGAGGCGTGGACGTATTGCCCTGCAAACCACTTATGCTGAAATCTCTCCGCTGGGTTAGGAAAATATAAATCCTCGAAATGGCGTGCGAGCCTTGCTCGGCTTGTTCGAGTTGAAGCGGACGAGATGAGATGCTCGAAGGCAAACGTAATCATATCTTGAGACTGGGTGAGGTCGGGAATACCAGATAAATAGGAAACTTCCATCTATAAAAACAAATTCTTTGATTAAAATTTCTTCATTAAAGAGGCTTACAGAATGAAAATACAGTATGAAAATGCTTTTTCTGAGTTCTTATTATCAAATTTTGATAAGAATTTATTTATCCTTATTAGCTTTCAACCTGGCTCTGATACCAACTGTGGGATCCCTCTGCCCCCTCCGCGCACCGGACTCCTGATAGCTGACAGCGGAAGTAGCCCCCTCATGTGCGGGGCAGGGTTTCTCACTCACGGCCTCGCCCTCGAATGTCCGGGCACAAGACTAGGCTGGTGGTTACTCCGAAAACCGAAACCAGCAAAAATTCCCATGCCCAGAAAGCGGGGACGATTCCACCTTTCTGAATTTTCTTAATGAATTTTTCTAACGTGATCAATTCTAAGCTATCCTTCAACTGAATAAACTAGATAGAAGGAAACTATCACTGATATGATTTGATCATTTTAGTAAATTCAACGCTTTTTTCCTGATCAAGATCAGACACAGCCATTGATCCACTTATTTGAAAAATTTATCAAGGAATTGACTAACTACTCGAATCTTAGCGTAATCCTAAGATTTTTCAGTTTGATTATTAAAACTCCACTGATTCCAGCCTAACCCCATCTGGCCCATCGATTAGCCACCACCCTGCCCCACTGGAATCGGTAGATCCAAACAAGTACTCACCCACCAATAATTGAAATGTCATTCTTAACTTTAGCTTTAGAAAATAGAAATGCACACACTCCTCTTTAAAACTTTAATCTATAAAACAATCCATTGACATTCAATTTACGGGTTACACATGTCATACTTCAAATTTCCATTGAGTCTTTGTTTCTCACAAAACAGTATCACTTCGGACTCTTGTTGAGACCAGCGAGTCAACAACAAGATCCAGTGTGATAGATTACAATAAACATAGGTCCATCATATAATATCTTCCTCGACATACGCATGGATGTCCTCGGCACCACGAGCCCGTGCATCGCTTGGTCAGAACCCTCTAGGATCCTCCTTAGGTGTCCTGGCACTTCACTCAAGGACTGCTTCGTCGGCCCTCATCCATCGTACCAGAAGCGCACCATTTTAACCATACCGAGGCTGGTCAAGACCTCGGTAGGCTTTGCCGCGTGAGCTGTCCCTCGAACACTCCCTGCTAGCTGTTGCAACCGAGCTTCCCTTAGATAAACATATATGCCAAATGCTCCCTCCAGCATTCTGGCGTAAGTCTTTTAAGAAGGCAAGGTTTCTATGCAAGTTTACAGTTTTGATTTTGTTTGAATACCATGAGTATATCTTAAATCCGTATCTCAATACTTCTAGATCCAGGTTTCAATTCCAAACAGAATTCCTCGAATTCTGTTAACTTGATCCTCAAATCAAAATCAAAAGTCTTAGCTTAGTTTCAGATTCGTGGGTGATTTGAGTACATTTTCCTTGAACTCGGCACATCGTCATTGATTGAAACTGACGAAGGAATTAGGTCTTGGTCAATAGTCTAAATCACAGTTTAGGTCTGGAAAGGTTCTTCCGAAAATTATCTTTCTCGAAAGGTACTATTTCAATTTCTCTTTTCTAAATTTCTTTCGACGACGAATATTTGTTTACATATTTCAAAAACATGAATTTCTTGAGGAATATTCATTTACCTTGATCTCCGATTAATCTTTTATGCATACTTCTATGCATGAAAAAATTAACACTTTTATAATAAAAAATTTATCTTTTATGCATAATTCTATGCATGAAAATCAATTATGATAAAATTAACACTTTTATAATAAAAAATTATCTTTTATGCATACTTCTATGCATGAAAATCAATTATGATAAAAGTAACACTTTTATAAAAAAAAATTATCTTTTATGCATACTTCTATGCATGAAAATCAATTATGATAAAAGTAACACTTTTATAATAAAAATTTTATCTTTTATGCATACTTCTATGCATGAAAATTAATTATGATAAAAGTAACACTTTTATAATTAAAAAAATATTATCTTTTATGCATACTTCTATGCATGAAAATCAATTATGATAAAAGTAACACTTTTATAATTAAAACAAATTATCCTTTATGCATACTTCTATGCATGAAAATCAATTATGATAAAAGTAACACTTTTATAATTAAAAAATATCTCTTATGCATACTTTTATGCATAAAAATAAAATATGATAAAAATAACACTTTTATAATAAAAACATAATCTTTTATGCCTAAAAAGTCCATTTTGATGAAGTAACACTTTCATAAAAAATTATTCCTTTGTGCATAAAAATCTATTTTGATGAAAGTAACACTTTCATAATAAAAGAAAATTATTCCTTTATGCATAAAAATCTATTGTGATGACAGTAACACTTTCATAATAAAAGAAAATTATTCCTTTATGCATAAAAATCTATTTTGATGAAAGTAATGCTTTCATAATAAAAGAAAATTATTCCTTTATGCATAAAAATCTATTGTGATGAAAGTAACACTTTCATAATAAAAGAAAATTATTCCTTTATGCATAACAATAATCAATAAGCAATTTCTATGCATGAAAATGACGCTCTTAGAGTATAGAATTGATAGAAATTACTCTTTTAGCATAATAAAAGATAATTCTTATTTCTAAAAAAATTCACCATAACCTCCTTTGTATGGCTGACCATTTTCAATTTTTCCTACTTGATTTTGTCATAAAAACTGATTCTAATTGATTTGAAGTAATCTATACTACTCAAAATTCACTTATACAAGAGAAAACATTATAAAAAGTTTAATTCCATCCATTATCACTTAGCTAGGATAAAGAAGGGTTGATTTACTAGAGAAGAGAGGGGAATGCCTTTTTGTAATGAGGCATAACATTATTTGTAATTTTTGAGAAGACATAAAGCATAAAAACCATTTAAAACCATAAAATAAGTGTAAAAAGAGAAGAATCACCACTTACTAGTGATTTTGAGAGCTTTCCTTTGGCTTGATGTTTTGAGGGTTCAACTCTAGTTTGAGTGGCCACCAATCTTTGGAAGAGGGAAATGTCAAAAACTAGTGAATTATTAATAAACTCACGGTTCTTGGCTTGGGAGGAGTAGAGTAACAGTGCATAAAACACTATTGAGTTTCAACAAATGGGAAGGCTTCGATTTATAGGAAAAAGTGAGCTTCTAACCAAACAAACTGGTTCTAGAATTTTCCAATTCAGTTTGGTCAATTTTTGGCTATTTTTTGGTCAGTTGAGCTAACTTTTTGGAACTAGACTTGAATTAGGAGAGAGGAGAGATGAAATATCTCAGTTTTTGAAGATTTAAAACTCAATTGCACATGTGAAGTAGGCGCCTCATTCATGAGGGGGAAATCCCCTCATGCAGAGGTGTCATTCATGAGGGGGAAATCCCCATGCAGAGGTGTCAAAAATGCATCATTACTTCTAAATATCTCCCCTTTTTAACTATTAGCCTTGTCCTTAGTTAACTCTTCATCTTATGTGAGTATTTACTCATTTTTGGGAGATTTTTCTTTTATTTCTTCATTTATCTCCTCCTTACATTTGGATGAATCTTATTGGTCCATAGGAACCTTAATTTAAATTTTCGAAAAAATCTTCACCCCTAGGATAATGCCTCTTAAACAGAGTATACTTAATTTCTAATGCACCTTCTGAAAATTTTTTTGAACTTCTGTTTCAGGGGAACTTATTTTAATAAGATGAGATATTTTTCTATCCAAAAATATTCAAAATCTCACTGTTCTCTCTCTAGAATATTTTCTCTCTCTAGGCTAAAACAGTTAGAAACAAGATCTTTATATTTCTGAAGAGGAATTTGATTACACGGGAAGATGCTGGACATCATGAGAGGCTGGGGAGGAATCTTACAGGTACCAGGGAAAAGAGTTCCCAGGCCCCCTAGCCGGATATTCATGCAAACTTAAACTAGTCACACCACTTACACACCCAATATGAAATTACCTTTTTCACAGAATCAACTATCTTTAAAAATAATCATTGAATGAAACCATGATGTCACTGATCATAATCCTCAAAATCTCTGGTTAAATCCTTATTTCCAATCATTCCTTCATCGGTGTACCTATGGCATCAGAAGGCTCACCACCTATCCACTCAGGGGCCTTTTCGATAGTTCCTAGCTCATAGTAACTGACAATATATTCACATATCAAAATGGAATCTCCGTTGAAGTTAAGCAAGATCAACCAAAACAGATCCATATAAAAGAGCCATGATTAGATTCATAAGAATGTAGTCTAGTGAAAAAGAGAGAATGCCTAAAAGCTTTCCTTTGACTAAATTCATAAGAATGTATAGTGAAAAAGGGAGACTTACTACTATCTTTTCATTATATTCATAAGAACGTACAATGAAAAAGAGAGACTTACTACTCTTCTTTCATTTATATTCATAAGTAAGTATAGTGAAAAAGAGACACTTACTACTCTTCTTTCATTATATTCATAAGAATGTACAGTGAAAAATGGAGACTCGCTACTAAAAGATCTCTTTTGATTAGATTCATAAGAATGACGGTAGAGCTCCCCATTTGGGAAGAAAGAAAAACAAAGCTAGTTTTTTAGCCTCCCTTTTCATGTGAGTGGCCAAAAAGAAGGGTGGTTATTAGTGTCTCGTATTTTTTAAAGGGAGGGGCTTGTAGGGAGTTAGTAGCTTGGTGATGTTATAAGCACATTTAAGTCTCCATGCATAGGCTTGGTGATGTTATATAAGCACATTTAAGTCTCCATGCATAGGCTTGGACAAAAAATAATTTTGTTCATGAAAAACAAAGTATTTAAAAATTTCCTTAATTATGGTCAATACATATTGTGCTACCATTATGGAGGAATAGCTTACATTAGCATAAATTTGGAGAAATAATTTACTATTAGAAAAACAATGATCATAAATCATGTTTATACCTTGCTAGATAGAAATTGGTCTAGAAAAGATTGAAAATAGGAAAGAAAAAAATCATTCTCTCATAAAAAACTCACCAAAGAATTACCTTGACCATGGCGATCAGTCTACGTGGCCAAGAAATCATGGGAAAACTATTGATATGGGGCAAAAAGTCATACCTACTATTGGTACAACATATCCATTTTATACCTATTGGGATGATGAGAAAAACTCATTCCTTAAGTAATGGCTCCAACATATCAATTTTATCAATATTAAGCATTGTTAGAGCGAAGATGAAAATTTGACTCTATGTGTGGCAATGATGAAGGTGTCAATTGTGCTTGGAAAGTATCCCTAGTTGTTTTCACTATGTATCTAAAGAATATAAATGAAAACTGGATACTTTTCATGTTTCAAAAAACTTTTCTAAGTGATCTAAATTGATAAGACATAAGAATGAGCTAGGATAGTTTTGTGTGAATAAGATTCTACAAGACATAAAAATATATTATGACACTTTTATATCCTATTACCAAACTAGTGCCAAAGGTAGTTTAAATTGACAAGACATAAAAAATGTCCTAGAAGACTTTTATGTCCGGTTACCAAAAGTATCTAGACTCTCTAAATTGACAAGACAAAAAAATATCCTATGTTTAATGTCACCAAACTACTATGGAAGTAGCCTCAAAGTGGAGTTTCTAAGCCCCATTTTGACTTGCTTCATTTGATAGTCATAGATGTTGAATAGGATATAAAGTTCATTGTCCCCTTTCTCACATAAGCTATAGAACTATTGTGTATACATGAAAAATAAAATAATCTTCTACATATTAATTACTCTTATGTGAGGTAGTTAGGCCTTGTTTTTATTTATACTTGGATAGTTACTCTTATGTGAGGTAGTTAGGCCTTGTTTTTATTTATACTTGGATATAAAAAAAGCATCGCCTAAGGGCATAATTTGCTTTCGATGGATGCTTTTGGTGCAATGCTTTGTTGTCCGCAGTGCAATGCTTTACATTGTAGCATGCCCATAAGAACAGTTATCTTATTACTTATATATATAGTGACCAATTTATTCTATATTTAAACATTGAAGTGGTAAAACAAGCATTGTTAGCCCCTTCATTTGTGTTAGTGTAAAAGTCTTAGAAGAAAATCTTATAGTCACCCAAATCCAAACACACATTTTTAAATTCCCCTTAATCCTTTTTTGTGCCCAAAACAATTATGATTATGATTGAAGAACCTATTGGGTTTTATATAATTCACCACCATCAACTTGCCTTTGTGTATCCTTAATTGCTTCTTGCTCTTTTTTTCTTTTTTTTTTGTTGTTTCCTTGTTTATGTCATTGTGCTTCTTCATTAATGTCCTAATTTTTGCATTGTGAGAGGCTTGAATCTCCTCACCCTTCATATTTCATGAAACCCATAAGAGAGCTACTCTTTAATCTCGTCACCCTTAATTAATGTCCGAATTTTTGCAATATAAGGCTTGAATCTCCTCACCCTGCATATTTATGAACTAGATCCATATAAGAGCTCTGTGTGTAAGGATATTCTTTTACATTTTGACTTTGTGAAACTTATATTTTTTAATCACCAAACCCTTCCTTCATTTTTCAACCCTTCATCATACACTTTTATTATTTTATAATTTTAAATAGAAAAACCATTCTTATCCTTTTTCCTCAAGATCATTTAATCTTGTAGATATTTGCTACCTTGGCATGCTAATCCTTGTGTGACTGGTTTTTCTAATACACATTACACTTCTTGTAAACAACATGAAAAGAATTGGATTGTTAGTATTGTTTTTTTAAAACTTTTTATATTACTATTTAGGTGTGTTATAATTGAACCCATAACTTGTTGGTGTGCTTGCGTGTATGTGTGTGTGTTTTGTATTACTATTTATATGTGTTGTAGTTGAGCCCATAACTTGTTGGTGTGCTTGCGCATGTGTGTGTATGCACGCACGCATTGTGTTATTGTGTGTGTGGTGTTGATATTTCTTTATCTTTGTTGATTAGTATTTTTTCCATGAAACATTAGTCTCATATGAATATTTCACATGATTTTGTAATAAAAGAATAAGAAGAAGGTGCTCTAAGGGAGTAAAAAATCTAGAGCAAGATATGAGTATTTTGGTTCTTTTATAATAAACTATAAAATCAATAATTTAACATTTTCTAAGGTCAATTTTTTTTCAAATGATTTTAGCAAGCAAAGATGATGTCATGTAGCACCATCATGACAGTGGGCCTCAATACTGCCAACTCAAGTAGACACCATTTTAGAGCCCAAATATTACTTTTATTACAAAATGATGAGTGTAGATTACTTTGGAATATTGATTGGCTATTTTTACCATGGAAAAACACTTCTTATTAAAAATGCATGAATTTTATTATGGTTAAAGAGACTTTGATTTCTATTATTCTTATTTTAAGACATATTATCATTCATAACAAAAGAATATTGCTTCATTTTAAATTTTCCATTAATATATAATAAATTCTTATTTGGATTCTAAACATTTGCACCCTTGTCTTAATTTTTTTTTGGTTACTTTGAGCTTTTACAAATCAATCTTCATAAGCATAATATAAAAATGAATCTAGAATAATAGATAAGGATTATGTATTGATGGCAAATGAAATATTGACTCCTATGTATTGCTCTTTTTTAAAATTAAGTTTAAAAAATGGAAGCTTATTTTGGCTCCACTTTTTTGATAGTCTCTAAAAGTTTAGGGAGTCCACAAATGACTTCTATATTTGGAAACTTAAGTATTAAAAGGGTCTATAAAGAGACTTTTCTTTTTCTTTAAGTACCTTAGTAGAAAAAGACTCACACAAGGAACCCTCGTAAAGTTTGAGTGGAAAAAGGAACTCACAAAGATCCCCCTAAATATTTTCAAAGAAGAGTAATAAAATGCAAGGGCCTTAAGCTACCTTTTATTTCCAAAATAAAGTGAAAAAGGGAGGGTCACTAATTTAAGTATATTTATAAGAGTGGTAGAAGAACTCCTCAGTTGATTTTTTTCATGAAAGCTATTAAAAAAAAGGGGTGACTAGTGTTGTGAAGGGAGGGCCACCACTACTTTAAGTAAATTTATAAGAGTTGTAGAAGAACTTTGGAATTGAATTTTTTCATGAAAGTGGTAAAAATAGGAGGTACTAGTTTGGTGATGCTATAGGACATATTAGAGTCCTTGAATAGGCTTATCTCAAGAAAAAAAGATAATTTACAATTTCCTTTTTTGTGAGAAAATCACATTATCCTAAGATTAATATAGAAAAACTAATGGAAAAAAATGAGGATACATCATGGTTGGAGCTTGTTGAATACATATTAATCTAGAAATAATTGAAAATAGGGGACATTTCAAATCAAATAATTTCCTTCATGATGGCCAAGAAATCATGGGAACTTTATTGCATGGGAATAATAATGGTTACACCATGCTTTTTATCCCTCTTTAAGAATTGCTAACGAAAATGAAAATTGATTTTATTTTTTGTATTAAATTGGCAAGATGGAGGTGTCCATTGTGCTTGGAAATAATGCCCAATATGTAATGATCATGATCCAAAAGAAATATGTGATGTGCCAATAAGACTCTACGATTTCTCGAGATTAACAAGACATAAAAATGTCCCAGGGCACTTTTTATTCATCAGTAAGATTTAATGAGATCCCTAAATTGAGGACATAAAATTGTCCTAGGAGACTTTTAGTAAAAAAATAAATTTAAAAGGGTAGTTTTGACCCCTGTTTTGACCTCATTTTTTAGTAGTCAAGATGTTGGTTAGGCTAGCCAATTTATCTTACACTTCTTCACGTAGCATAGGGAAATTTTGTGTATATATGTAAATATCATATTAATTCACGATTTCTGTGGGTCTGATGGCCCTTTTTACACTTATCTTTGGGTGATTTAGGAAATAACAAATGCCATAGGGTCTAACTTGTGTGATTCCATGTTCTTCTTGGCTATCTTTTGATGTAATATTTATATATAGAAACTTGAAACATGATGAAAATTTGGGGATTCCTTTCTATTCACCTCCTAAAAAATTATAGGATTATGACATTGTAATGCATCACTTAGATTAGCACTATTATAAGTATTGATATAAGCACTACATTACAATGTGCCCATAGAAACATTTATACCAAATCTTGTATTAGGGCTTAGGGAGAAAGTTTATTTATATTGCATAATAAAAGTATTCAAAGTAAAGGTTTTTAGCCTTGACATTTGTTGTAGTCAAGAAATATTATAAGAGGAGATTTACATTTAGAAAGGAAAGGACCCTTAAAATTACCTAGAGCCATTCTCAACCATATTCTATTTCTATATTTACAATCATTCTCGTCAAATAGTTTATTGGATTTTATATAGTTTATGATTATCATATTTATCCTTAATTGCTGCTTTATCTCAACAAGCTCTTTCTTTACTTTTTCTACTTCCTTATACATGCCATTATGCTTCTTCGTTAATGTCCTAACCTTTTCATTGTGAGGGGCTTAAATCTCCATATCTCATAAGACCCTCATAAAACCCATATAGAAGCTCTCAACTTGTTATCCTCTTTCATCTTTACAAGGCTATTTGTTTAGGTTTTTATCTTCGTGAGGGTATTTTGTCTCACAATCATTAACTATTTTGATTCATGCCTTCCATTTTCTCACTAATTTCTAACCATTGATCATACACCTGTCTAATTTAAAATAACCATTTTCTCACTTTTTAATAATTGATCATATACCTTTCTAATTTAAAAGAACCATTTTATCACTTTTTAATTGATCATACACTTTCATACTATATTTTAACCTCGAGGTGTGTATGTGTGCATGTCAATTAGGAGGGGAAGTTGGCTCGCTAAATAAATAGAAACATTATATATAATTCATAAGTAGATTGAAGACACCTTATCTATGAAATTAGTGCTTATTAAATAGGTAGTTAATTTCTAGTTAGTCATTATGTTTTTTATTGGATTTGGTTTTTCAAATAATCATTTCTCGGGGGGTTCACCTAAAAATATGTAAGTGTAGCACATGAGTTCATCATAGGAGGGGTATATTAATTCAAAAATGTTACAGATTTACATTTACAAGAGGGGTTTTTAAAACCAATTTAAAAAAAACATAAGTTTATGAAGAAAAAAGAGTCATTTTAATCATAAAAGTATGTAAGTGTAAGGGGTTTTTAAAATACCCCTTGAACGCACATGATACATAAATTTCTTAGAGGTGAACCCCCCGAGAATCATTTGCAATTTATTTTTTTGAATCTTTATTCATATATAAATAGTAACTTGCATTACTATCTAAACTACATTGTATGTATATCCAATTATGGTTACTACATTAACTACATATTATGTTTGTTCAATTATGGTTACTACTAACTGCATTACTATACTATGGTTAGTATTTAGCTAATGGAATATTTCCACATACTTATGAACCTACAATGTACCTCACATAAGCTCCAACATTCACCTATTTGCTTTTTAAAATATTAGTGAATATTGATATTGCTAACTTTTTCATAATCACAGGCATGAATCTTCACTCTTTATATCTCATAAGATGAGCTCTTGTTCTCAGCTTTAACTTTTGTGTGAAACGTTTTCATTATGAGGGATGAATCTTCTCACTCTTCATATATCATAAGATAAGCACTTGTTTGTTGGATCAGCCCACAAAGTGAAGCTAGGGCATCATGAGAGAGGCCACTGCAAGCCGGGGTCCCTTGTCCCTAGATCCCGGAGCTAACCGGTAAAGGTGGGGGGATGGAGAGGACCCCAAGGACCTTTTATATTAAGGTTTTTATTGAACACTTTAGAATATGAGATTATACACACATGGAAGATGGGAGAGATGCCTGCCAACAACCCCCCACCATGGACAAAGGCAGACACACGACCCAAACTTGGCATCGACCGCCCCAACAACGCTGGGCTTACCTAGGCGGCAAAACACAAAGGCCCTAGCATGACCTCAACCCACTGGAAGCCATCCATGGGAGCTTTGAGTATGTCACAAGAAAAAGTAGCAAACATTGAGGAGCTTTGTAGCTGTGAGTATGTCACAAGAAAAAGTAGCAAACATTGAGGAGCTAACGGCAAAGACTAGCAACAACCACAACCATCAATGCTCTTATACCATTGTTCGATCAAGCATAGAGTTGAGCTTATAAGGCATCAAGGCCACTATTGTAGGTCAGGGTCCCCTTGTCCCAACAAATACTAATAGGGTGACAAGAGCAAGAGGGGGTAAAATGACGGTTAATGAGTTGAATGTTGCTCTGACAACAGCTCATCCCAATCTAAAGAAGGGACATGAGTGATTCGATGACTTAAGAAGAGCACATGTAGAAGAATTGAAGTCATCCAAGGTCAAACTCAAGAGAAGAAATGAGCACGTAGAAGCCATGAGGAAGGCTCATGCCATGGAAGTGTAAAATAAAGAAAAGATGATCGAAGACTTCCAAGAGTGGGCAAAAAGAGCGAAGGTGGAGAAGGAAAAGATGCAACAAAGGCTCCAAAAAGAGAAGGGGCAAAGACGCACGGAATTTTGTGAGGAGACAACCCTCAAACACATGAGGAGATTAATTCAGGCGGCTAAACAAGAGGAGGCCATACAACCATCCAACTCGAATGAAATCACACATTTCATGAACCAGTTGGATGAGAGCATGGAGAAACAAGGCCAGTGCAACTCGAAGGCAGGGGAGTCAGCACATAGGAGAAGCCCCTCGTCCAGATCTCGGGCTATTCAAGGAAGTGGTGGAAGCTCTTGACTCGCAGACCCAGGTAAGGAGGCAACAACTCATGCACCGAGTAGGATTGCTAGTTCCCCCTTGCCAAAATGAGTCTCCTCGCATAAAGAGAAATAACAAGACCCACTCCTATGGTGGGTGGAAGTGGAGTCAAGGGGGAAGAAGGAGATCAAGAGAGCCTACACAGATAGTATTCAAGAACTCCACCATCCTCCTAGAGCTCACTAAGCCACACGCTTTTACTGCAGGGATGGCCAATCAAAGTAATGGAAAGGGCGAGGAAAAAGTACCCCTACGCCAAGCCTGTTGAAGTACAGTTTTGAAGGGCAGATGAGAGGAAAGGGGTTGGCCATGTAGGAGTAAGCAGTAGGAAGAAGGCTTATGAGCCCAAGTATGCCCAGGATAAACCAATTAAATTTTTCTATGGGGACCTTGCCACAAAAGGACCACAATAAAGGGGCTAGAATAGGCCTTAGGAATTAGATTCGGATTCCGGAAATGAAATTTTAAACTTTCAAAAGAGGGAGGTAACTTGGAGGGCAATAACAGGAAATCATGTGGGCTTCACTACTAACGTAACATCCACCGTGATCACCACGTGTTGGGGGTCATCCAACCACTAGTCGGCACCCAGCCTTGCTGTCTTGTGTATCCGTTGAGAGCAACAACTTTCTTGTAACAACCTTGTAACCGAATCTTGCAAACAGGTAATAATACCCAGGATGATGTAAAAGGAAAAAGAAACACTATCAAGAGGCATAATAATAGGAGTGTCAATTGTGGTCTAGTGCATTGTACTTTGAGTTAAGTGGTGACTTTGGTATATAGTGATTATTGGTGTAGTTCTTGATACTATGTAATTCTATTTAGGTTCTATGTTGCATCAGTGTTTGATGTTAAACATGTCTTCTAATTGGAGTCCAGGTCTAAGGTCATACCTATCTAGAATCGATTCCTATTTGGAAAAAATATCAAGAGCTAAGCCCAGGATCTCAGTAGATGTAGGAGCTAACCTTGGCACTATCGTAACTAACTGCCTTGGCATAGGGAGATCAGTGGCTCAGCACGCTAGCATTAACTTATTGTGTTGGGCTCAATTGTATTAGCCACGTCTCCTCCAAAGCCGTATAGGTGGTTTGGAACCACGGAAGCATTGGGTCTAGAAGACCATACACCGATAGAGCAACCCATGAGACAATGGAATGGAAACAAGGGTGGCCACACAACATCACTGAGCCAATAGAGTAGTGATAGATAGATGTCTAATCAACTCAAAATTTCACGAGCCTCATGAGTAAAATAAGGCATGTAGAATGTGTTTTTGTACTCCTTTGCATCCTTCAAAGATCTACCATCTATATAAGTATGGTTCCTATCTCTTTGATACGTTGTCACTCTTTGGAGTGACTCATAGTTCAAATTCATGCCATATTAAGAAATGTTAAATTATATAATATGCAAGGTGGTTCCAAACACTCCTAGCGTATGTTCGACCTATAATATAGTGATATCCCAAATGGAAAAACTCTTTCCAATCTCCCATAGGATTCCCAATCTAGCCATGAGTTCTTTAATAATTATAAGATGGCACCAAAGATGTCAAATGAGAGAGGGTAAAAGTTATAGCTCCATCCGTCCATACTACTAGTCTTGGTGGTAAATCCGCATCCATTATGAGTCATTTTAGGCAACTGCATATATACCATGAATAACATTGGAGCAGCATGTGCTATCCTCTACTATTAGTCTTGGCGGTAAATCCACATCCATTTTGAGTCGTTGGAGTAGCAGGTGGTATCTTCTACTACTCGTCTTGGTGGTAAATCCACATCCATTATGAGTCATTGTAGTCAACTGCATATACCACAAATAGCATTGGAGGGGTGTGTGGTATCCATTGATACAAATTCTCCTTTCCTCAGCTTGAGATGAACGTGAGCTATAGGCATATGAAGCATGTGGTATACTAGGCTCTACGTTGACCTTTACATAAAATAAAACTATAAGAAAAATAATTATCATTAGGCTACTGCATATACCATGATTAGCATTAGAGGGGCATGTGGTATCCTCTAATACAAAGTGTCCTTTCCTAAGACAAACTTGAGCTATAGGCATATGAAGCATGTGGTATACTGGGCTCTACATTTACCTTTACATAAAATAAAGCAATTATCAACAAAATCTTAAATACAGAAGGAAAATAAAAGCTTTGAAAAAAGTAATCATACCATATGAGCTTGTTGATACAAGCCTCTTTGAGACTCATGGATTGTATAAACATGGCATGGCCTAAATGTTGAATTTAGCCAAGATAGATAGATAGATAGATAGATAGATAGAGAGAGAGAGAGAGAGAGAGAGAGAGAGAGTAGCAGCAGGAGGAGGAGGAAAAAGATGAGAGGATTTTAACATGATAGAAACAAGCCCAAACTTGATAAAAGATCATTACACACTAACATATGTGAGTGAAATGAGAGAGAGAGAGAGAGAGAGAGTATTAAAAATTTATATGAAAGGCTTTATTACTACCCATTCACTACCCACTACACTACCCATCCTATCAAGACCTACACAACATCTCTTATCATCCATTAGATAGATTCCATATTGCATAAAATCTTATGCATGAGACCAATGGATAAAAGAAACATTTTTTTTTGTGATATCCTCCCAGCAATAACTCCTTTTTTAGTGATATCATCCTAGCAATAATTCCTTGGTTCTAAACTCAAGACCTTAAGCAATAACTCCTTTTTTAGTGATATCATCCTAGCAATAATTCCTTGGTTCTAAACTCAAGACCTTAAGCAATTAACCTGCTACCACTAGAGAGAGAGAGAGAGAGAGAGAGAGAGAGAGAGAGAGAGAGAGAGAGAGAGAGAGAGAGAGAAAAGTCATTAACCTGCTACCACTAGCCTACTACCACTAGGCGAGAGAGAGAGAGATAGATTATATATTACAAATTTATATGAAAGGCCCTATTACTACCCATTCACTACCCACTACACTGCCCATCCTATCAAGACCTACACAACATGTCTTATCATCCATTAGATAGATTCCATATTGCAAAAAATGTTATGCATGAGACCAATGTATAAAGGAAACATTTTTTTTAGTGATATCCTCCCAGCAATAACTCCTTTTTTAGTGATATCCTCCCAGTAATAACTCCTTGGTTCTAAACTTTCCTTACTCTAGATCCACGTTTTTAAAGAGAACATTTTTCAAAATTTTAATTAATTTGGCAAGAGCATGGTACCATTCATTTTGAAGATGTTTTCATTAAGATCAACTCATTGTTTTCCATGAAATTTTTGATCATGCTATACAATTTCTTCAAGCTCCCTTTAACCATTTTAATCTGTCATTCTAAAACAAGGTATGTGTTTAATATTTATAAATCAATATTAAAGGTTCATAATATAGCTCTTGAGATAGGAGATTAATAGGTAGATTCAAGCTCAATGATATATTAATATGTATTAATTAATATTATAGCTTAATAATGATAATTTTGAACTAGAGAAGACAAGGTAGATTTAAGCTCAATGATATCTCTTTATCTTAGTTAATTGATAATTGTTTCATGAGACATTACAATCATAGAGATATTTCCCATGACTTTGTACTAATAAAATAAGGTTAAAAAGCACTAATAGAGGAATATATATTTATAATGGTTCTTCTATAATAAACATTAAATGAATATTATAACTTTTAATAAGGACAAGTATTGTTTTGTTCTAAAATGCTCTTTAGTTAAATTATTAGTTAAAGGTATCAAAAATGATTTATAGGTGATTTATGTAAATATTGAAGTCAGTGTATTGAGTATCAAAATGAAGAATACAATTTCCTTGGGTTGCCTCACAAGAAAAGATCCCACAGTCACATGACAACACCATACAATTTGGCCCCATATGTTGCTAAGTGAAGTGGACATCTTATCTAAAGAAGAGATTTTACTTCAAAATGATGAATGGAAATCACTTGAGATATTGATTGGCAATTTTTTTCTTGGTAAAGAATACTTCTTATAAAAGTGATGTGTTGTGTTTAGATCTAAGGAAACTTTGATTCCTTTTTTTAACATAGGTATTATCATTCATGGTAAAGTGTTGCTTTCAACTTTAATCACAAAATCTTCAAAAGGATGCCATCAAGATGAATATTAAGAAATGATAAGAATGGTGTATTAATTGTAAAATTTAAACCAATAAGTTCAAAACTCCTGAATATTTATCTTTGTTTACATTATCTTAAGAAAATTGTAAGTTCAAAACTCCTAAATATTTATCTTTGTGTATATTATCTTAAGGAAACTAAGGCTAATTTAGGCTCCCTTTTATGACTCCATGAAAGATTCCCCTATTTGAAAATGTTGTTTTGAAATTTAAGATTCCACAAAAGAGACTCCTGTATTTGTAAGTAAACAATGTCACCTTGTGTAAAGAAACTTTTCTTTTCATTTAGTAACGTAGTAAAAATTGAGTCACAAAGATTCCCATAAACTAAGTTTCTCAAACCAAGAGATTTAAAAACCAAAGACCTCAAGCTCACTTTTTCTTCCAATGTAGATTGAAAAAGGGAGACTCACTAAAAGATCTCCTTTGATTAGATTAATAAGAATGTAGAGTGAATAAGGGAGACTCATTAAAAGGTCTCCTTTGATCAGATTCATAATAATGTAGCTTGAGTACAAAAGGGAGACTCCCTAAAATAATTCCTATGATTAGATTCAAAAGAATGTAGAGTGAAAATGGGAGACTTCCTAAAATATTTCCTTTGATTAGATTCATAAGAATGTATAGTGAAAAATGGAGACTTACAAATCTCCTTTGATATAAGAATGTAGAGTGATAAAGGGAGACTCACTACTAAAAGCTCTCCTTTGATTAGACTCATGAGAAGTATGGTAGAACTCCCCATTTGGGAAGCAAGAAAAAGAGGGTCAGGTTTTAGCCTCCCTTTTCATGTGAGTGGAAAAAATACAGGTGGTTAGTGTCTCCTACTTTTTAAAGGGAGGGCATGTAGGGAGGTAGTAGCTTGGTACTATTATATAGCACATTTAAGTCTCCTTGCATAGGTTTAGAGGGAAAAAAAATCATTTCAAGAAAAACAATGTATTTGAAAATTTCCTTAACTGTGCTCAAACAATATTGTACTAACATTGTGGATAAATGATTTATATTAGGGGAAATTTGCAAAAATATCTTACTATTAGAAAAACAATGATCATAAATCATGTTTATACCTTAGATAGATATTGGTCTAGAAAAGATTAAAAATAGGAAAGAAACAAATCCTCCCATAAAAAATCACCAGAGAATTTCCTTGACCATGGTGAGTCTACATGGCCTAGAAATCATGGGAAAACTATTGGAATGGGGAGAAAAACTATACCTACAAATGGCTAGAACATATCCATTTTATCCCTATTAAGCATTGGTAGCCAAGATGAAAATTTGATTCTATGTTTAGCAAGGATGAAGGTGTCAATAGTTCTTGGAAAATATGGACCTATTTGCTTTCACTATATATCCAAAGAATATAAATGCAAAATGCATAATTTTTACATGTCAAAAAACTTTTTTGAGTTCTCTAAATTGGCAACACATAAAAATGAGCTAGGACACTTTTATGTTTATAAGATTCTTAAAGGCATAAAAATATATTCTAACACTTTTATATCCTGTTACTAAACTAGTGCCAAAGGTAGTTTAAATTGACAAGACATAAAAATGTCCTAGAAGACTTTTATGTCCTATTACCAAAATCCTCTGAAATCTCTAAATTGACAAGACAAAAGAAATGTCCTACAACACTTTTATGTCACGTCACAGAATTACTGTGGAAACAGTTTCAAAGAGGAGTTTTGACCCCCATTTTGGCTTACTTCATTTCATGGTCATAGACGTTAAGTAGGCTAGCAAGTTCATTGTCCCCTTTCTCACATATTCTATACAATTATTGTGTATAAAATAATATTCTACATATTAGTTACTCTTATGTCGGGTAGTTAGGCCTTGTTTTTCTTGTATTTATGTAGTTTAGGCAATAAAAAAAGATATAGGGCATAATTTGTGTGATTCATTTTTCTTCTTAGTCTTCTTTCGTCGATGCACGTTTTTGATGCAATGCTTGTATATAGAAACATGGTTCAAGTTGAGGGATTTCTATTAATTTGGCTCTAAAAAATCATAGATTCATGATGTTGTAGTGTGCAATGCAATGCTTAGATTAACGCTATTAATATAGTAATTAATGTAAGCAGTGCATTGTAGCATGCCAATAGGAACACTTATCTTTTTACTCATATATACATACGGACCAATTTATTTCATATTTAATCATTAAAGTGGTGAAATAAGCATTGTTAGTCCCTTCATTTGTTATAGTGTAAAAGTGTTAGAATAGACTGTTATAGTTTGGGTTTGGGAAGGACCTCTAAAGTTACCCAAAGCCAATGATACATTTATCAGTTCCCCTTAATCCTTTTTTGTGCACAAAACATGTATTCTTACGCTTGAAGAACCGATAGGGTTTTACATAATTCACCATCATCTGGCCTTTGTCATGTATCCTTCATTACTTCTTGTTCTTTTTTTCCTTATTGTTGTTGCTTCCTTGTACATGTCATTTTGCTTCTTCATTAATGTCCTAATTTTTGCATTATGAGAGGCTTGACTCTCCTCAACCTTCATATTTTATAAAACCCATATGAGAGCTCCTCTTTAATCTTGTCACCCTTCATTATGCTTGAATCTCTTCCACCTTCATATTTCATAAAACCCATATGAGAGCTTCTCTTTAATCTCCTCATCGTTCATTGATGTCCTAATTTTTGCATTATGAGAGGCTTTAATCTCGTCACCCTTCATTGATGTCCTAACTTCTGCATTATGAGAGGCTTGAATCTCTTCCACCTTCATATTTCATAAAACCCACGTTGATGTCCTGATTTTTACATTATGGGAGGCTTGTATCTCGTCACCCTTCATATTTTTGAACTAGCTCTTATCCTCCTCTTTAATCTTTGTAAGGCTATTCTTTTAGATTTTGAGTTTGTGAGGCTGTTTCTTTAAATCAACCAAACCCTTCCCTTCCTTTTCAACCCTTGATCATACACTTATTATTTTATCATTTAAATTTAAAAAAAAACCGTTCTTATCTTTTTTGCTCAAGATCATTTGACCTTCTAAATACTTGTTAGCTTGGTATGCTATTCCTTGTGAAAGGTTTTTCTAATACATGTTACAATTCTCATAAACAACATGACAAGAATTAGATTGTGAGTATTATTTTTAAAGCTTTTATATTACTATTTATATGTGTTATAATTGAACCCATAACTTTACGGTGTGCTTATGTGTATGTGTGTGTGTGTGTGTGTTTGCATGTGCATGCACACACGCGCACGCATTGTGCTATGTGGGTTTTCATGTGTGTGTGGGTGTGTGTGTGGGTGTGTGTGTGCATGTGTGTTTTAGTGTGTGTGTGTGTGTGTGTGCATGCGTGTATGTGTGTGTGTGTGTGCATGTATTATCTATATATTTTTTAAAAACAATAGCTACCACCTATTCATACCTTTATAGCCATTTGTTTTATCACCTAATACCTATTCATAGCTATGTACAAGTCAAAACTAGATAAATTCAAGCTCAATGATATTTGGTTATCTTTGTTGATTGGTAGTTTTTTCATGAAACATTAATCTCATATGAATATTTCACATGATTTTGTAATGAAATTAAAAGAAAGAGGTGCTCAAGGTGATAAAAACTCTAGAGAAAGATATGAGTATTATGGTTCTTCTATCATAAACTGTTAAATTGATATTTTGAACACTTACTAAGATCAATTTTTTTTTCGTTTTGTTAGTTTCATTATTCAAATGATCAAGTGATTTTTTTGGTATCATAAGGAGGTAAATTTTTTCCATGGTAACAAGTTAAGATAATTTTGTGTAGCACCATCATGACATTGGGCCTCAATATTGCCAAGTTAATGAGACACCATTTTAGAGCCCAAAGATTAGCTTTTACTACAAAATCATGAATGTAGATTACTTTGGAATATTGATTGGTTATTTTTATCATGGTAAAAAACACCTTATAGAAGACACATGAATTTTATCATGGTTAAAGAGACTATGATTTCTATTATTATTTTAAGAGGTATTATCATTCATAAACAAAATAATATTGCTCCATTTTAAATTTTTCATTAATATATAATAAATTCTTATTTGGATTCTAAGCATTTGTATCCTTGTCTTAGTATTTGATTTTTTGTGTCGCTTTGAACTTTAACAACTCAATCTTCATATGAATCTAGAATAATAGGATGATGTATTAATGGTAAACCAAATATTGACTCCTATGCATTTCCCTTTTTTTAAAATTAACTTAAAAAATGGAAGCTAATTTTGGCTCCACTTTTTTTATAATTTCACAAACTTTAAGGAGTCCACAAATGACTCCTATATTTAGAAATGTAAATACAAAATGGGCTATAAAGAGAGTTCTCTTTTTCTTTAAGTACTTTAAAAGAGAAAGACTCACAAAGGACCCCCGTAAAGTTTGAGTAATAAAAGGAACTCACAAATATCCCCCCTAAATATTTTCAAAAGAAGAGTAATAAAACCCAAGGTCCTCAGGCTACCTTTTGTTTCCAATATAGAGTGAAAAAGGGAGGGTCACTACTTTAAGTAGATTTTTAAGAGTGATCCTTAGTTGATTCTTTTCATGAAAGTTGTTAAAGAAAGGGGGTGACTAGTGTTCCGATTTATAAGACAGGTAGAAGAATTATAGAGTTGAGTTTTTTCATGAAAGTGGTAAAAAAACGGGGGTGACTAGTTTTCTAAAGGGAGAGCCTCCAAGGAGGTACTAGTTTAATGATGGTATACGATATATTAGAGTCCTTAAATAGGTCCATCTCAAACAAAAAAGGTTAATTATTGATAATTTCCTTTTCTATGATCAATTCACATAATCCTAACATTAATGTAGAAACAATATTGGAAAAAAAGGAGCATGTTGGAGCTTGCTTAATAGATATAGCAAAGATTGAAAATAGGAAACATTTAAATCAAAGAATTTCCTTCACCATGGTCAAGAAACCATACGAAATTAATTGCATGGGAATAATTATGGCTACAACATGTTATTTATCCCTCTTTAAGAATTTCCATCTAAAATGAAATTTGAATTTATTTTTGGTATTAAGTTGGGCAAGATGGAGGTGTCGATTGTGCTTGGAAATAATGCCAATTTTCAACATGTAATGATCATGATCCAAAAGAAATATGCGATGTTCCAATAAGACTCGATGATTGCTCTAAATTGACAAGACATAAAAATGTCCTATGACACTTTTTTATCATTAAGATTCAATGAGATCTCAAAATTGACAAGACATAAAATTGTCCTAGGAGACAATTACTAAAAAAAAGGTAATTTTAAAGGGGAGTTTTGGATTCCATTTTGACCTCATAATTGTAGTAGCCAAGATGTTGGTTAGGCTATCCAATTTATCTTAATCTTCTTCATATAGCCTAGGGACATTTTGTGTATATATGACAATCCTGTTAATTTTGTGTATATATGACAAATCATGTTAATTTGCTATTTATGTGGGTCTGGTGGCCCTTTTTAATACTTATCTTTCGGCAATTTAGGAAATAAAAAGTGCCATAGAGCCTAACTTGTGTAGTTCCATCTTCTTCTTGTTTTTATCTTGATGTAATCCTTATACATCAAAAATTGAAACATGATGTAAATTTGGGGATTTCTTCCTATTTGGCCCCTGAAAATTGTGAGATTATGACACTGTAATACATATGTTAGATTAGCACTATTATAAGTATTGATATAAGCACTACATTACAATGTGTCCATAACAGCATTTATACCAAAGCATATATTAGTGCTTAGGGAGAAAGTGTATTTATATTCCATCATAAAAGTATTGAAAGTAAGGGTGGTTAGCCTCTTCATTTGTTGTAGTCAAGAAATATTGTTAAAGAAGGTTTGCGTTTGGAAAAGGAAGGTCCCTTAAGGTTACCTAGAGCCAATCATAATAATATCAATTCTATTTTGTTCCAATATTTACGATCGTGTTTGTAATTTTTTTAATATAATTTATGGTTATCATATTTATCCTTAATGCAAATTAATCTTAACGAGATCTTTCTTTAATTTGTCTACTTCCTTGTACATGCCATCATGCTTCTTCATTAATGTCCTAACATTTTCTTTAGGGTAAAAAGTAAGATGCCTCCCATGGATCTATAAGTGTAGGTGGGTTGGTGATTATTCTCCCTCTATAAATCTAAAATTATAGAAAATGGGGCAAATGTTTTCAAAAAATGCCCTAAAATGTCCAAATCGGGCGAATATTTTCTAAAGCCCTTCAAAATGGCTAGAATTTAGGCAAATGTTTTGAGATACCGCACAAATTTTATTGCAAAAAAAGCCCAAAAAATAGCCAATTGGTGAAGATTAGCCCCTATTTGTTTCCTTGGTTTTCATTATAGTGATCACCTCAATATCCATATCTCATAAGACCCTCATAAGAACCATATAAAAGTGCTCATCTTGTTATCCTCTTTCTGCTTTACAAGGCTATTCTTTTAGGTTTTTATCTTTGTGAGGCTATTTTTTCTTAAGCACTAATTGTTTTAATTGTGTCCATGACATCCATTTTCTCACTAATTTCTAACCATTAACCATGCACCTTTATTAATTTATCATTCTAATTTAAAATAACCAATTTCTCACTTTCTAACCATTGATCATACACTTTCATACAATATTCTAACCTCAGGGTGTGTGTGTCTGTTGGGGGTGGTTCACTATGTAGAAAATTTATTTATCATATTGAAAATCCCTTCTCTGTGAATTTGACATATTTAGAATTACCCCTTTTTCTATATAAACTTAAAATTTCTTTTAAAGTTTATGAAAAAATCACTTTGTTATGGTGGCTCCTCAAGCAACATGGTAGCCCTTGTGCCCTTCAAGACCCTGCTATTCACATATTTGAAGTGAACCCCCCAAGATTATACCTTGCAAATGAGCCCATATGGATGGTGGAGGTGGTTTGCTAACACACATGATGCCAACTATCATAAACAATATTGAAAAGAACTAGATTGTTAAACTTATATATAGTTTTGTACTTTTATACTATATATACTACTACTTGTATATTAATTAACCCTATAATGCATGTGTGTGTGTGTGTATGTGTCACCTATGTGTGTTATTTATATAATTATTTTAAGTTAGCTACTACTTATTAGTTTTATTTTTTTAAACATATATTAAGAGTTATTATTTTATATCTTTAGAATCTATATAGGTAGTAATTTCAAGTTAGTTTTTATGTTATTTTTTTTTGAATAATCATTTGCAATTTATTTTCTTGAATCTTGATTCATATATTGATTGTAACTTGCATTACAATCTATACTACACTGTATGTCTATTCGATCATGGTGACTACATTACTATACCATGGTTACTATTAAGCTAGATTAATTCTTACAATGGTATATTTCCACTTACATACCACCCTATAATATGCCTCACATAAGCTTAAACATTCACCTATTCCATATAAGTGAATATTGATATTCCTCAACTTTTTCATGATGAGAGACGTGAATCTTCTCACTCTTCATATTGCATAAGACGAGCTCTTGTTCTCATCTTTAATTTTTGTGTGAAACTTTTTCATTATGAGAGATGTGAATCTTCTCAGTCTTCATATCTCATAAGACGCTCTCATTTTTGTTCTTTCATATTCCAACTTTTTGAGGCTACTTTGTTTTGTCACCAAATGTTTTTAATGTTATGTCCATGCCTTCCGCTCCCTCTCTTTTCCATTGATCATACACTTTTATTGATTCATCGACGTTTTTAAAATCATTTCTTGTATTGAGTGCACTCATCCTTTTTTCTTTTGACATTTGACCTTGTAGGTATTTGCTCCTTGAAGTGCCATTATATCATTACTAGTAATGGACACATGTGAATGGTACGGAGGAAGGGTCTGCTAATACACATGCAACTTTCTGTAAACATTGCTAAAAGAAGTTGATTGCTAATCTTAAACTTTATTTTTCAAAACCTTTTATAATTTTATGTCTATGTTAGCTACTACTTGTTAGTTCAATAATAATAATTATATATATATATATATTTATATATATATGTATGTATAGAGAGAGAGAGAGAGAGAGAGAGAGAGTCTATATAATGTTATTTTATAACTTCACTACTATGGAATCTATATAGGGAGTTAAATTTAGTTGATTGCTCTATTTCTTTTTGTAATTGGTTTGTCAATAAACATTTATACAATTAATTTTATTTTATTTTGATTCTTATATTATTGATATAACTATTAAAATTTTCATATTTAATTCTCTTTATTTTAAGTTGCATTACTATCTAATGCACACGAGCACAAAAATCCCCCCCCCCCCAAAAAAAAAAAAAGAAACCCACAATCTACCTTATATAAGATAAGACATCTTCCTTTCATAAGAAAATTGGCGGTGCTCCCTTTCTAATACCTTAGTAAATATTGATGCTTGAAGTTATAATGCTATTTCTACTATGATTTATATTAGCAACTACGTTAGCCCTTACCTTTCTATTTAAGCATATGCTACATAACCTAAAACTTACAAGGTCCACTAAGTTCCTTTCGCTCAATTTAGCTCGTCACACCATGTGATAAAACTTACAAATTCCACTAAGTTCCTTTCGCTCAATTTAGCTCATCCCACGTCACAAGTTACTCAGTTGAATGGAAACAGGTAGCTAGTAGAGTGGCCTCACGAGTAAAATAAGGCATGGAGAATGTGTTTTTCTGGTCTGTGTGTGTGTGTGTCATCCTTCATAGTCTGCAGTGCGACATCCATTAGAAAGAGTATGCAGATGATTGATACTTCTTTGATAAAGATCTTGTCTCTTTGCCATCGCGATTACTGTAGCCAAAAGTCGACTACATCCACATACACGACGTAAGAGATAATGTGGAGTCGGGGCTGAATCCACGATAGATCCGCGGGGTTTCAGTTGGTTCTGTAAGTCGTGTTTGTTGGCAATGAATGCATGTCGATGAAACTTTCCAAGGACGGCGGGAGACGGCCACGGTCTTCATTTTCCCAATTTTTCATCGAAACCTGGTGGTTACTTTGGAGCTTGGCCTCAGGCAGGTTGGCGAGATAACGTATTTATTTATTTATTTTCCCAAAACGGGCCGAGAGGCTTTGGAAATACCTAGGGTTTTTGGCGTGAGCCGTTCAAAGACCTAGGTTTTTTTTTATAAAAATGGTGCAGCAATAATTAATTATAGGTCGTTAGGGGATGAAGGACATGTGGAGAGAATGGCGAGCGTACACACACACACGCGCGCTGCACTTGACTTTCAGTTGGGGTCCAACAAGCTAGCGCATTTGTGCAAGCTGCTGCCAGGGGTGATCCCAAGTGGGCACTCGGCAAGCAACGAAATGATCATCCACACGCGCAAGTAAGCATTTGCTTTTGGAAGTTGGTCCATATATATGTGGTCCCCCTAGCCTTATTATTTTGCAACCCCTATGGAAAGGATAGAATCTTAAAAGACTTGATTGGTGTACTCCCTAGTTCCCAACATATTTGGTTGTTGGTTGTGGTGAGCTGAATTATTTGGAGTACGTCATGCATGCGTGATATATATATATACACACACATATATATATATGTGTGTGTGTGAGGATTTCCACCTACCATTAAAAAATCTTTCGGTTTTTGTTTACATAGTAACTCCAATTTATCCTACAGTTATACACCAAAATTCCGAGAGATTCATTGGAAATGCGAGCTAGATACTAAGGGTACATAGCGATCATCATGAGTGGGACTCTTTTGAAAATGCTTCTCTGGCTGGCACTTGTGTTGAGCTCAGTTGCTTTTCAATATTTAAATATTTTTGCAAGCAGCACAATCCCGGGGAGGTCACTTTATACATATGTAACATAGCACCATAGTGCACTAAAGGGGTTTTTTAAACTGGGAGAATCACATGTCGTATACATGCAAGAAGGAATTATACAAAATGTAATTGGTTTATCTCAATTTACAAAAAGGAGAATTTAAAATTTAAAATCCAAACATGTATACTTTCAAAAGGGAGGTGAACAATTGTGTTAGAAAATGTAAAATAGGGGTACAAAATGCATGCTCGCCCACACGTGCCATTTAGATTTTTGTAGAGTGATCGCCTCAACACGCAATGCACTTCACCTATAAAACTAGCTCATGCATTCTTACAATCGCTCACAACATAACAAACAACTAATATCCCTCTCAAGCAAACCACCAACAGAGCTCTTACCATGGCTCTGCTCAGTTTCATCTTGGGTATTTTAGGTATGCCTCTATAAGTAATGATCACCCACTTGAGCACCACCTCCATGGCTATACTTTTATCACTTTGTCATATAATGCCTAGTAAATTATTGGATGCTCTTTCACATAATCTTGTGGCTATCTAGTGAATAACAAACATTATATATTCTTGACATGAATCACTCAAGTGCCATGTCACTGTTTTTTTTTTGTCCACCTTACTATGCTTTCACTCCTTGTTATGGCAAGAGAGAAGTGCACATACACATTTTTTTCTTTTTGATAATGTAGCCATGCAGAAGCTTCTTCTCGAGTGTTCTTGCTACATTATAACCAAGTGACTCTTGAGTAGGGAATTTTTTGAAATGATTTAGCCATACAACCATGTTTATTGAAGTGTTCTTGTCACGGCTACCTTTGGCATGCTTTTGCCATACAATTTTGCACGCGTGAAAAATGAGTATTAAAAATATTATTGCGTCGATGGCTACCTTGTCAAAACTTTAATGTAACATCTATGATCTGAAAACCGAACTATAAATAATATTCATGCATTTTCAGACATTAACGGATTTATCACAACTAGTCTTTGAAGGATTAAAGATGAAATACTACATGTAATATTTAGCACAACTAGTCTTTGCCGCGTTGATTCAGTTATTGCGAGTATAAGTAAATATAATATATCCACACAGTTTTACAAGTTAATTCGTGTATTATGTGTAGACTGTGCTAGTCAGTACTATCAAGACATATTATTATTTTGACCAGATGTATTTATGTTCTTCAACTTGATATAATCACATCATACCATACAATTCTGTATGGTATATAGATGAAATTCTCTATTTTGGTGGTGTGTGGGGAAAGGCTTGATAAATTTCGTGTTTTGTGATCAGGAAATCTCACAGCATTGCTGGTGCTGGTGTCGCCTATGTGAGTTGAGAGAGTGATGAGATCAGATGGAGAAGATTTTTAATTTTTAGTTTTTTTTTTGGACAAAATAAAGGGACTTGGCTTAAAGTGGGTGCTTGTGTGTGTGTGTGTGTGTGTGTTTTTTGGTTTTTTCAAGGCCGACCTTCTGGGTGATCGTGAAGGGGGGCAGCACGGGCTGCTTCTCGGCGCAGCCCTACCTCTTCAGCCTCCTCTCAGGGCTCTTCTGGACCTACTACGGGATCTTGAAGCGCGGGGGAATATTCGTGGTCACCATCAGCGCCACCAGCTGCGCCTTCCAACTCTTCTACCTCGCCATCTACCTGTGGTTCGCCACCACCGTTCAAAGGGTAACAGAAATTATCATCAGCATCCTCTAATTACGAGATTCGTCCCCTTTCTCGCTTAGCTGCCTGCTTATGGTACTACTAACCATAATATCTTTGCCTTTTTCTTTCAGAAGAAAACCTCGTGCATCTTCTTCCTTGTCGTGATTTCCTACGTCGCTATGGTCGTCTCCACCATGCTGCTAGAGCATGGGGATGAGCCCCTCATTACCGTGGGCATCCTCTGCACAGTCACCTCCGTCTTCTCCAATGCAGCTCCCTTAACCATCATCGTAAGCTCCCTCCCAACCAGTTAGCAGATAAAGATTACTCACCAGTTATACTCTAAAGCGTTATTTACTACACTTAATGCATCGGTCGTGTACTTTATAATGGTCATAATATCAATTCTAATGCCACACATTGGGTTACTGCCTACGGCGCTCATAATCAGGTGGTTAATTTAATTCTGAGCGCTTACGCATGCCCAATAAGCTACCGCTAGGGCAGTACGTTGTAAACATATTAGTCTCATGCAGAGATACAGGGGATCTAAAGTTCACCATTGGGAGATTATGATTGATTGTGGTCTCGGCGTGCTCATCACCAGCTAATATATTATGGTGATCTAATGCAGCATAAGGTGGTGAAGACCGGCAGCGTGCAGTACATGCCCTTTACCTTGTCGCTTGGCTTGTTTCTAAACGGAGCATGCTGGCTGGCCTACGCGCTTTCTCTCAAGGATATGTTCATCACGGTACACATAATTAGTCGTTAAGCATGATTGGTTTTGATTGGGATATTAATTATGATGCAATTGTAAGTAAGGGGAGGTCGATTATATTTGATAATTATATCTAACTGATTTAACATGTGACTAGTGCAGATACCCAACGCCATCGGTGTGTCTCTGTCTGCCGTCCAGCTTGTGCTCTACAGCTTCTATAAGATCTCCGGCGACAAGCGCAAGGCCAAGCAGGCTGTGGCGTCTGCACTGGGTATTGGACTTGCCGCGAAAGCAAAGCAATGCGATTCCCTTGAAGACATCGAAGCCGACATCCGTAACAGCAAGTTGACCGTTGGAGCACCCGCAGAGGAGATCACCATAACCATATAAAAAGAAACAAAAAACCATGCCCTTCTACACGTCCATCATCATCCAATACCATGGTGGCGAATAAACTTTTATTTTAATGTTCACCGTGGATTGCTTGTATGGACTCATGTTTGTATGGACTAATGCTTGTATGGAAAAGAGAGATTTTATTGCAACATTTTGTTCCACCTTTCTACATGGCTGCTTAGAAAATTAACCTCCTAATTACGAGCAAGTTAGATACACGAAAATCATTGGTGTCCTGTTAGTTACATGAGTTGGTCCATACATAAACGTGGTCAACTAACCATCATTTATTTGCAATTATATTCAAAGTGACACTGTGGCCTACACCTAAAAAATCAAAGAATCTTATCTTACTCACGAGTCACCGTCAATAAATATAAAGAAAATAACAAGGAAAAATAAAAAGCTTTTCACGCAAAGAAATTGTTAATTTACCTCGGGCATTCTCATGTTATTAAGGCCATATTTTTTAGTAAAAGTAATTTGACGCCAAAAATGTAAGAGGAACACTAGTTCCTATAAGGAGTCAAGGCTAATAATATGTCACACAGAATGTAATGGAGATAACAAGTAAAGTTATCTTGAGTAGTTGAGAAAAGGCTTAATAAAGTTAAAGCTACTGCCAAGAGGGAAGGAAAACTTTAAGAGCTTGAGGATACCAACGATGATGAGAATTTTTGGCAAGTCCCCAAATCCTTGAATTCCTAGAACATCAAAGATCAATTCATCTTGAAAAGGCCAAGATGAGTGCTTTTAGAGAGCCACATCATACAATACATGAGGGTCCCACCAATGTCAAAGAAGTAAAACTTTTTAGACCAAGAGAAGAGCCTACGCTACTATATATTGTTGAAGAACTCACTTTAGATGTCTTTACCTAGAAATACACCAAAATGAAAGGAATCCCACAAGAAGTCATGAAACATACAATACAATGGATGGTGCAGGGCCTTACCAACAAAAACAATCCCCATGACATGCTTATAAGATGTTCAAAGTTTACCTTCATTAATTTTGGATTCATCTATAAAGCCAAGCATATAAATTGGGTTTCACAAAATGTTACCATCAGAATAGAGTACAAAGTTACGTGCTACCCATTACCAATCTGGTGTTGGAAAGTGTTACACAAAAAAGAAGGCAATAACTCCTTATATAGATTCTTAGGCTACAATCAAGTGATAAAGATCCTATAAACTAGCACACGATGCTTACTGGAAGTTTATGTCTACAAAATTATACCATTTGCAGGACATAATGCATGTCCAATTTGTGGACCATCACTTGTATCTAAACAAGAACATGCACTAAAGAAAGTGGTGTATGTTGAACATCATAGATTTCTTCCTCCAAACCACCCTAATTATACTCCATCAGAGGTTTCACCAATTGCGATGAGAGATGTAGATTGGGAAGCCATGTGGCATTCACCTCCTACAACGCCATTGGAGGGAAGATGGAGAGTGGAATGGGAGATGGAGGGTGATTCCCATCACATCACCTACATGCATGAAAAGGTACTCAATCTTCTATCGTCTACCATGTTGAACAGAGTGAAGAATAAATCATGTTGAACAGAGTGAAGAATAAATCATGTTTTGGATCCAATGCACATTTTTAAGAATATGGCATCAATGACTTGGGACCATCTAGTTGGTAAAAAAGACACCAAGGCAATAAGGGATAACCTAAAGGATACCAGGCGCATGGAAAAGGCATGGCCAAGGGTAGTTAATGACAAGGTGGTTTTACCAAAGGCACCATGAAGGTTGACAAGGCAAGAGGAGAAGCATGTCAAGAATCAAATTTCATCTTTTCATACACCAACCGGTGTTATGCACTCATTAAAGGGTGCATTTACAATAACAAAAAAGAAGGGCAAGCATCAATTGTATGGTCTCAAATCACATGATTAATACAAGATGATGTAGGTACTTACATAACTATATCTATTTTTTGAGCACTTTCTTGTTTATGATGTGTGGACTGCATATTGATCTTTTATTGTTTTTAAAAATCGATTACATTAGTTCATACTTCCAATATCATTTACAATAACAAAAAAGAAGGGCGAGCATCAATTGTATGGTCTCAAATCACATGATTAACACAAGATGATGTAGGTACTTACATAACTATATCTATTTTTTGAGCACTTTCTTGTTTATGATGTGTGGACTGCATATTGATCTTTTATTGTTTTTTAAAATCGATTACATTAGTTCATACTTCCAATATCAATTGGTGGGTGGGGAGAAGAGAAAGCTCTGAATGCCATCTATAAATTAGGTGGACTAGCAAGGTGAGATCTAGTTAAAAATATAGATTTGTGCTTTTGGTATAACATATAGCTTTAAAATGATCTATTCTTCTTTAATTTATCATGTCTTCCTTTGTTGAATAGGTGGATAGTGTCAAAGGAGATCCATTAAGATTCCATTAAGAAGGCTCAAGCTAAGTTGATTGAGACGATGTGTATGATTGAAAAAATCTTTCCAAGATGCATACTCACAACTCAATTGCACCTTTTAGTACATTTTACATATGAGGTGGCTATATGTGGCATTGTTCATATCCGGTGGATGTTCTTTCTTGAATGCTTCATGAAAATCTTGAAGGAAGTATGGCAGAGTGTTGATTGGTATACGAATCCCTCGTATATATCTCAGAATATTTGAAACAATTAGATCCATATATGCCAAGATTCATGCATAATGATGAGGATGAATGAATGGTGTCACATGTGCCATGTGGAAAAGGATGCATTCGAAGGATGGATGCGTCCATGCACAAAAGGTCATTACACTTTGTCTTCTTAATACTTTTGTGATGGAAAAGTGGATTGAGAAATATGAAGATGCAAGAAAGAGAAAGATAGAGGAGAGAAGAACATCATTTAAGAGATCAACACAAAGTCACATGGCATAGCCACCCAACCTAAAGGCTCTTCCAAAGGATTGCAATATTGAATGGCTTAGAGATGCCCTAGAGCCAGCCGAAAGGATGTGAGAGGAGATTACAAGAGAAGAATGAGAGTATGCAAGGGGATGTGAATACCTTGCAAGTAAAAATGTTTTAATATTTAACTAACATATATTGTATTTAGTTAAGATATATAATGTTGAATACTAAATTTCTTACATATAAGCTATATTTAAGACTTGGGTTGCATTATAAAGTGCATAATGCATTTTGGTCAAAAAGGTGACATTTTTGCACTCAGCATGTGGATTCCAAGAGAATCACATATGATTGTGGTGTAATGGCAAGCTTCAACCAAGATAGTCGAGCTAGTAGAAGAGATAATAACATTATAGGGAAGAAACTTGAATATTGTGGAACAATTCAAGACATCTTGGAGATTGGATTTAGAGCTTTCAAAGTGTTCATCTTTGAGGTTAAGTGGTTCAAAGTGGTATATAGAGGTACTTAAGCAACCGTCAAGAAGCATCCAAGTAAAGTTTTTATAATTGGATCAACTAAATTATAGCAAGATTTAAGAGACGCGTACGTTCTACTAGAACATTGTGAATAAGTTTGTACTTGATTTTCAATTTTGATGAATCAATAGATAAAAGGAAGGTATTGTATATATCTTCTTATAAATATTTTGTTCTTCTTCTTTTTAGGTTATTTTTCATTCAGACCAAAGAGATATGTTGAAGAAGAAATGCATAATGGGCCATCAATGGAAGATGCAACTAACAATAAATATGAGCACCATCATGACCAAGAAATAGAACAAACCCATTCAGAGTTTTAGGAATACAATACAAATGAAGATGTGCTACCTTTGGTTTCTTCAAATATGAAATCAATGAGCCTATATTGTGTCATAACCATGATGATAATACCTCTACATCTTCTTTTAGTAGTGGAATGGGACTTTATATTGATATAGGAGCCATCGAAATGATGGACTTAGAGAGAGAACAATTGGCATGCATGAATTTATTACAAGATCTAATTAATGATGGTACTAAATAAATATATATATCATCATAATCTATGTACGTATTGACCAGTTTGTAATGATTTGGTGATTTTGTTGTTGTATTTCAAAAATATTTGGATGTTTGATAAGTTTTTTGGATTTTTTTCTTTTCTTAAATTTCCACAAAAGTTTTACATTCTGTTTTTTTAATCAGCACTGAGCGGCACTTATATCGATAATTATAGCGTTGCTTATAATGTAAGATTCCTCCCTCCGACGTTTGAGGTGTGCAGGTGTAAGAACCTCCCCTTCTGATCTTATAATTATTCCCCTCTCTGAAATAAAAGAAAGATCTTGTTTTACCCTGTTTTGGCCTAGGGAGAGAAAATGTCTAGAGAGAGGTAATTCAAAATTGAGATATTTTTGGATATAAAAATCCTCCTAGTGTCTAAAATGGTTTCCCTTGAAACAGATATTCAAAAAGAAATTTCCAATGTGCAATTGGAATAAATTGAAATCAGGTAAAAAGGACCTTAGCCTAAGGGTCCAGATTTTTTAAAATTTTTGAATTAAGGTTCCTATGGACCAATTAGATTAATCCAAATGTAGGGAGAAGATAAATGAAAGAATAAAAGAAAATCCCCCAAAAATGAGTAAATGCTCACATAAGATGAAGAGTTGACTAAGGACAAGGATATTAGTTAAAAAAGAAGAGATATTTAGAAGAAATGATGCATTTTTGACACCTCGGTGTGGGGAATTTCCCTCATGAAGGAGGCCCCTATTTCACATGTATGGTTGAGTTTTAAACTCACAAATAATGAGATATTTTCATCTCTCCTCTCTCTAACTAGGTCCAAAAAGTAAGCTAAACTGACCTAAAAATGGTCAAAAATTGACCAAACTGATCTGGAAAATTCTAGAATCAGTTTGCTTGGTTAGAGGCTCACTTTTTCCTATAAATGAAGCCTCCCCCTTTGTAAATGGTTAATAGTGTTTTATGCACTGTTACTCTACTCCTCCCGAGAGCCAAAAACAGTGAATTCATTAATAATTCATTTGTTTTTGACTATTTCCTCTTCAAAAGAATTGGTGGCCACTCTTGTTGCAAACAAGAGTAGATCCCTCAAACCATCAAGCCAATGGAAAGCTCACAAAACCTCTAGTAAGTTAGAAATTCTACTTTTTCTTATTCTATTTTATGGTTTTTTTATTTTTGCTTTCTTTAAAATGAAAATGGATGTTATGCCTTGCTGGAAAGGCTTTCCCCCTTCTCTTCATTATTGAATTCAGCTTTTATTTATCCTAGTTGTGTAATCAAATTGATGGAATTAAACTTTTCATATTTTTTACTCTTAATAAAGTGAAAATTGATTAGATTAGAATGATTTAAATCATCTTGGATAATTTCTAGTAAATTTTAGAGTGAAAAATTTTAAAAATGATCAACCATACAAAGGAGGTTATGGTAAAATTTTCTTAAATTTGGTGAAGTAAGTTTTATCTTTTTATTATTCAAAAAGAGTAATCCCCACCGCTTGTGTATTCTAAAAGTGTTATTTTTATTCTATGCATAGAAAAATGCATATTAGAAATATTTTTATTATAAAAGTGTTATTTTCATTAGAATTAATTTCTATGCATAGAAAGATGCATATTGGAAATACTTTGATTATAAAAGTGTTACTTTCATCAAAATTATTTTTTATGCATAAAAGAAATTTTTTTATTATAAAAGTGTTACTTTCATTAAAATTGAATTTATGCATAAATAGATGCATGAAAGAATTTTTTTACTATAAAAGCGTTACTTTCATCAATTTTGATTTTATGCATAGAAAGATGCATAAAGAAATTTATTTTTATTTCAAAAGAGTTATACTCATCAATTTTGATTTTATGCATAGAAAGATGCATAAAGAAATTTATTTTTATTTCAAAAGAGTTATTCTCATCAATTTTGATTTTATGCATAAGAGAAAGATGCATAAAGAAATTTATTTTTATTTCAAAAGAGTTATTCTCATCAATTTTGATTTTATGCATAATAGAAAGATGCATAAAGAAATTTATTTTTATTTCAAAAGAGTTATACTCATCAATTTTGATTTTATGCATAGAAAGATGCATAAAGAAATTTATTTTTATTTCAAAAGAGTTATTCTCATCAATTTTGATTTTATGCATAAGAGAAAGATGCATAAAGAAATTTATTTTTATTTCAAAAGAGTTATTCTCATTGATTTTGATTTTATGCATAGAAAGATGCATAAAGAAATTTATTTTTTATTTCAAAAGAGTTATTCTCATTAATTTTGATTTTATGCATAGAAAGATGCATAAAGAAAATTATTTTTATTTCAAAAGAGTTATTCTCATTAAAATTGAATTTATGCATAGAAAGATGCATAAAAGATTTATTTTTATTTCGAAAGTGTTATTCTCCTTAAAATTGAACTTATGCATAAATAGATGCATAAACAGATTTTTATAAAAGTGTTATTTTCCACTGAAGTTGTTCTTATGCATAAATAGATGCGTAAAGAATCTTTATTTTAAAAACAAGAACTCTCTTACATTCTATAAATAGATGTGATAAGATGTGATATGAATCAGATAGATGAGAATGAATAGAGAATGGATGTGATGAGAATAGAAGTGATGAGAATGAGAGGTAAATAGATGTGATGAGATGTGATATGAATGAGATAAATGTGAATGAATAGATGAGATGTGATGTCATGTGAGTCAGGATGTAAATGAATGATATAGGATGTGAATGAATGTGTTAGCATGTGAATAGGGATGTGAATGAATGATATAGGATGTGAATCCGGATGTGAATGAATGATAAGGGATGTGAATGGATGTGATGTGATGTGAATCAGATAAATGTGAATGAATAGATGAGATGTGATGTCATGTGAATCAGGATGTAAATGAATGATATAGGATGTGAATGAATGTGTTAGCATGTGAATTGGGATGTGAATGAATGATATAGGATGTGAATGAATGTGTTAGCATGTGAATCGGGATGTGAATGAATGATATAGGATGTGAATGAATGTGATAGCATGTGAATCGGGATGTGAATGAATGATAAGGGATGTGAATGGATGTGATGTGATGTGAATCGGGATGTGAATGAATGATAAGGGACATGAATGAATGTGTTAGCATGTGAATCGGGATGTGAATGAATGAGATGTGATGTGAAATGGATGTGATAAGATGCGATGTAAACTGGATAGATGTTAATGTATGTGAAGTGATGAGTTGTATGGATAGATGCAAGTGGATGAGATCTGATGAGGATAAATGAGGAAATAAGTGATGAGATAGAAAAAGATGTGATTAGATGAGAATGGGAATACTTATGAAATGAATGTGGATTGATGTGTGGATGAGATAGAAAAAGATGTGATTAGATGAGAATGGGAATACTTATGAAATGAATGTGGATTGATGTGTGGATAATGTGGATTGATGTGGATGGATGTATGGATGATGTGGATTGATGTGTGGGTAATGTGGATTGACGTGAATGGATGTATGGATGATGTGGGTTGATGTGTGGATAATGTGGATTTACGTGAATGGATGTATGGATGATGTGGATTGATGTGGATGGATGTATGGAAGATGTGGATGGATGTGTGGATAATGTGGATTGATGTGGATGGATGTATGGATGATGTGGATTGATGTGGATGATGTGGAAGGATGTATGGATGATGTGGATTGATGCGTGGATGATGCGATTGGATGTGATTTGATGTGGGAATGATGTGATGTGATAGGGATCGATGAAGAAAAAAATTGTGGGAAGATGGGAAAAGATGGGAACTAATGTGAAAAAGGATGTGGAGTGATGAAAAAAGATGGAAATATTGTTGGAATTGTATTTGTATGTGAAATCTGTTTTTAAATGACTGTTTTATGTCAAGAATGCTGGAGAAGCATTTTGACCATCTTGTGAATGAGGTCGTGGAGACCTATCTGTTAAAGTTGCAACTATTGATGGAGAGTCAACGGAGGACGTCTCGTGTAGCAAGGTCGGCCAAGGTCTTGACCAGCCTCGATTTGATTTAAATGGTGAGCTTCCGGTACAGTGGATGAGGGACCAAGGAAGCGGCCTATGAGTGAAACACTAGGTGACCTGCGAAGGATCCTAGAGGGTGCTGACCATACGGTGCTCGGGCTTTGGGTCACCGAAGATACCCACACGTATGTCGGGGAAGATATTGGAACAAGGAGTAAGAGTTGTTTTCTGAATTCAAGCATGGATCTGGTTGATTGACCTTGCTGGTCCTCAACAGATGAGTCCATGGCTCTTTTATATGGATCTGTTGGTTGATCTTGTTGATCTTCAACGGAGACTCCATTTTTGTTAAAGTGAATACTTATCGGTTACTATGAGCTAGGAACTATCCAAAAGGCCCCTGAGTGGACAGGGGGTGAGCATTCTGGTTGCCAATGATGCCATAGGTACACCGATGAAGGAATGTTTGGAAATAATGATTCAACTGGATAATTAGAGGATTATGATCAGTGATACTATGGTTTCATTAAATGATTGTTTTAAAGACTGCTGAATCTGTAAAAAAGGTAATTTCATATTGGGTGTGTAAGTGGTGTGACTAGTTTTAAGTTTGCATGAATATCCGGCTAGGGGGTCTGGGAACTCTTCTCCCTATTACCTAGGACAACCTAACCAAATTCTTAATTGGATCCCATCACTACAGTGGTTGGGCGGTTGGCTAACCCATGGGACTCGTTCTGGTTCGATAGATGAAGTAAATCCCGGACAAAAATTGTTCTATGGAAAAGAATCAACGGTTGTGCCTCTCAATGAGGAAAAAAGCGTTGGTCTCTATGATCCAAGTATAATCTTTTCCCTGATCTTACTATGGGACTTACGGATTCAGTCAGATCAGTTCAGTTAGTTAAGGCTTTTGACTACATTAGAGAAAAGTTATCCTAGAGGAATCACCCATGCTTTCCGGGCAAGGGAAGTTTTTCCGGGTTCGGTTTTGGAAGAACTGATGGATTAGACTCTTGTCCGGATATCCGTGGGGGTGAGGCCCCGAGTGTGGGACCCTGTCCCGCGCAAGAAGTGCTACTTTCGCTACTAGCACCCCTGAATTTGTTGCGCGGTGGGGATAGGGACCTCACATATAAAGTGGTGCTTATAGCGATATAATGTAAAACACCGCAAATAAGCATCACTATTTCTTACTTTTGTTGTAGTGACTGCAAAGAATAGCTCTGAATCTGACACGGATTCCATCATTGTAAGATTCCTCCCCCTAATCCCTCAAGATGTCCAGTATCTTTTCTTGTAATCAATCCCCTCTTCAGATTAATAAAAAAATCTTGTTTCTACCTATTTTGGCTTAGAGAGAAAAAATGTTCTACATAGAGGTTATTCAGATTTTAGATATTTTTGGATAGAAAAATATCTCTTCTTATTAAAATAAATTCCCTCGAAACAGAAGTTCAAAAAGATTTTTAGAAGGTGCATTAGAAATAAATTATAATTTGTTCAAAAGGCCTTATCCTAAGGGTCCAAATTTTTTGAAATTTTTAAATTAAGGTTCTAAAGGGGCCAATCAGATTCATCCAAATGTATGGAGGAGATAAATTGAAAAAATAAAGATGAGTACATACTCACATAAGATGAAGAGTGGACTAAGGACCAAAGGAAATACTAAAAAAATAAATTTTTGACACCTCAGAGTGGGGATTCCCCCTCATGAAGGAGGTGCCTATTTCACATGTGTGGTGGAGTTTTAAATTCTCAAATATTGAGATATTTCATCTCTCCTCTCTCCTAATTCAAGTCTAGTTCCAAAAAGTAAGCTAAACTGACCTAAAAATAGTCAAAAATTGACCAAACTGATCTGGAAAATTCTAGAATCAGTTTGCTGGGTTAGAAGCTCACTTTTTCCTATAAATAGAAGCCTCCCCCTTTGTAGAAGCTTAATAGTGTTTTATGCACTTTTACTCTACTCCTCCCAGAGCCAAAAACAGTGAATTTATTGATAATTCATTCAAAAGAATTGGTGGCCACTCTTGTTGCAAACAAGAGTAGATCCCTCAAACCATCAAGCCAAAGGAAAGCTCACAGAAATTCATGTAAGCTAGAAATCCTACTTTTTCTTTATTCCTTTTAATGGTTCTCTAATTTTTGCTTTCTTTAGAATGGTAAAATGATGTTATGCCTTGTTGGAAAGGCTTTCCCCCTCTCTTCATTCTTAAATTCAGCCTTTCTTTATCCTGGATAAGTAATCAAATTGTTAGAATTAAACTTTTCATATTGTTTCTCTTTTAAAAGTGGAATTTGATTAGTTTAGAATGCTTTAAACCATTTGGGAAAATTTTTAAGTAACTTGAGGATTAAAAAATTTGAAAAATGGTCAGCCATACAAAGGAGGTTATGGAAAAATTTTCTTAAATTTTGTGAAATAAGTTTTATCTTTTATTATTCAAAAAGAGTAATCCCTACCATTTGTGTATTCTAAAAGTGTTATTTTCATTCTAGGCATAGAAAAATGCATAGTAGAAATATCTTTATTATAAAAGTGTTATTTCCATTAAAATTAAATTCTATGCATAGAAAGATGCATATTGGTTATTTTTTTATTATAAAAGAGTGATTTTCATTAGATTTAAATTCTATGCATAGAAAGATGCATATTGGAAATAATTTTTTTATTATAAAAGTGTTACTTTCATCAATATTTATTTTTATGCATAAAAGATTTTTTTTATTATAAAAGTGTTATTTTCATCAATATTGATTTTTATGTATAAAATGATGCATAAAAGAATTTTTTTAATTATAAAAGTGTTACTTTCACCAATATTGATTTTTATCTATTCCAGTGGTTAGGCGGTGGCTAATAAGTTTTAATAATAAAATTGATTAATAGGAATACGCTTAGAACTCGAGTAGTTAAATAAAAGCCTGAAGACTTCTCTAATGAATAGATCAACGACTGTGCCTAATTCAATTAGGAAAAAAGCGTTGATTCCTTCAAGTTAAGTCTGTAATAGTTTCCCTTCTATCTGATTTAATCAGATGAATGTTAGTTTAGTATCTTGACCTCGTTAAGAAAAATTTGTTAAGTAAATAAATATGGTGGAATTGTCTTCGTTTTCTAGGCATGGGAAATTTTCTCGGTTCCAGTTTTCAAAATGACCACCAGCTTAGTCTCGTGCTGCCTAAACATTTGAGGGTGAGGCCCCGAGTGAGAAACCCTGCCCCCCGCGCAAGAGGAAGCTACTTCCGCTCCTACCATCCGAGAATCCGGTGTGCAGAGGGGAAAGTGGGATCCTACAGTTGGTATCAGAGCGGTGTTTGTAAATTTACGTAATAGCAACAGAAATTGCTTAAAATTTTAAAGTAAATCTGGGAAATAATGTTTTCACTTGTTCATATTATGTTGAATGAACTTCAAAAATTAAAAACTCATAAATCGAATTAGAAATTTATAGATGGATATCCCAAATCTATCTCGCATTCCTAAACTCTCCCAGAGTCAGGATATGATAGCCTTTGCATTCGAGCACCTCATCAACTCTGCTACGACCCAAGTAAGCAGAGTGAGACTCGCACATCATTTTGAGAGTCTTTACTTTCCTGATCCTATTGAGCGACGTTGGTATATGTGGTTCTTTGGAGGACGATGTATTAATATTAGTACCAAACAACGTCAGAGGCTCAGGCAAAATATTTCCTTAGCCATGATTCTTATAAGGCTAGGGCTTGTTCAGCATGTATAACTCTTTGATCATTCACCCAGGAACTTCAAAATTTCATGCCGAGTTTTTAAGCTTCTTAGCCGCTTTATCCCTAGAAGTAGAATTACAGCACCTCTTTCTGTAATGAATCGTGTGTACCATGGTATGTCTCCTTCGCAGTTTCACTTCTTTATGCGTACGCGATTGAGGCAGTGATTTTGGGAGCCGTGATGCTCTATGTATATATCGAAAACTTTTGATAATAAATGAGGTTTTGTAAATTGTTTTCATGATTGTGAATATGGTTAATAAAATTATCAGAGTAAATCTTGTTTCATGAAGTATGATGAAAAAATTATCTGTTTAAAGAATAAATCACAAAAATTAAATAATCATAAATCTGTTGTCAAAGTTAAGTTGACAAAAATCTTGTTTTGTCAGAATCATGAGGCACGCGGCCCGTGCAAGGCAATCGGATCCTCTAACCGATGACAACGAAGAGTTAGATCCGGATATTCGAAAAGCCCTACATGGATCCCAACCAAGTCCCTTCAAGGGTGAAGGGGAGCAGTTAGGTGAAGTAGTGGAAAAGTGGATTGAGGCTATGGAAGAATACTTTGATGTAACTTTCTACAATGAGAGAAGCAAGATAGCTCTTGCCAGGTTAAAGATTATGGAAACGGCAAGGGTCGTTTGGAGGAATCACTGTGAGACTAACCGTCTCGACCGAAATACCCAGACCTAGACCGATCTTAAAACTTACCTTAGAAAGAGGTTTTGTCCTCCGGGCTTCCTTGAAACTAAAATGAATGAGTTTTTTGAACTAAAGCAGGATAGCCGGACAATTGAAGAGTACCATCAAGATTTTGCCCTTCTCCTCAAATATTCCCCGCAATTGGATGAAGAGCAGCTGATGGCCAGATTCATTCGAGGAATGAACGAGCCATTGGACACCTTAGTGAAGAATGCCAAACCTGTCTCAATGGCCAAAGCTGTAAGAATGGTAAAGGACTTTGCCAAAGCCTTTGTTGTTGTTGAGGTCCCGCCAAAGCCTGCACCCTCTAACTTTAAAAGATTCCAAACCCCAGGAAGTACTTCAAACTTTCCACCCCCAAAGAGGCAGCAAGGCCCAAATCAGAATTAGGATACTGGAAGATTCAGAAGTGAAGGAGGAAGACCCTTCCCCTAGAACACTTTCTAAGGAGCCCCACCTCTTTCAAGGATTCAGATCAAGGATTCAGCGGGATGAGCTCAGAAGTGAGAACCGGTGTTTTGGATGTTAAGGTTTTGGTCACCAGCTGAAAGACTGCCCGACTCTTGCCATGTCAAGGGGACAAGGAAGTCAAGGACCAAGAATGCAGAGACCAACCCCTTCCTATTAGTCAAATCAGGGTCCATCTCGCCAAAATCAAGGAAATCCGAGGAGAACTCCAGCTCGCCATTTGCCTTTGTCTAGAGTAGCCTCAGAACTCCTTCCCAGAACTGGGGCAACCAAAGAGAAAGAGTTCCACCTCAGACTGCACAACAGCAGCCAGAGCAGTCACAATAGCAAAAGTAGTGGAAGAGGAAAGAGGACAGATTTATGTAGCAATTGAAAACCAAGGGCCAAACCGTCAATTCTCCGTCATTCATACTCCAGCTAAGTATCAAGGTAAGCCTTTTAAGCTTTTGATTGATTCAGGCAGTACTCATTCTTTCATTTCCCTTGGATACTTGCGTAAGCTAGTCTTAGATCAGAAATTAGGGAAACCTATGCAAGTTGAATTGGCTAGTGGGAAGATTCTTTTCACTCACCTTCAGACAGATCGTATTCAATTCAATCTAGATGGGAATTTAACTGACTATCGATTCAGAGTTATACCTTTTGGAGTTTTTGACGGAATCCTTGGAATGGATTGGCTCCATAAAAGTCAAGCTGACATTCATTGTCATAATGGAACCATTTCCTTCCGTGACCTTCACAGAAATAAAGTTCAAGGAACCAAAATTTTAGGATCCCCAGTCTGCAGTTAGTAAAAGCTTCTAAGTTATTAAAAAGACTTAGAAAGAAGTAACTCATTTATGTTGTCAAAATAAATCCAGTAGACACAAAGTTAAAAGCTAAAGAACTTGAATTGTTAAGTGATTAAGATGATTTATTCCCAGCAGAATTAACAGAGATGCCTCCAATTCGGGAAGTAGATCATGTAATAGAATTGACCCCCGGAGCTCAGCCAGTAGCCTTGCGCACGTACAAAATGCCAGTTCCTGAAGCCATCAAACTCAAGGAATAGCTTAGACAGCTGTTAGAACAAGGGTTTGTAAGACCCAGTGTTTCACCTTGGTTTGCGCCAGTTCTCTTTCAGAAAAAGAAAGATGGAACGCTAAGACTCTGTGTGGACTATAGAGGTCTCAATCAGCTGACAGTTAAGAATAAGTATCCTATCCCCAGAATTGATGAGCTTTTAGACAGGCTAAGTGGAGCCTAGATCTTCACAAAGATAGATCTCAAATCAGGGTATTATCAGATCAGGATTAATGAGCAAGATATCCCGAAGACATCCACATCAATACTTGGTATGGGCATTATGAATTCACTATCATGCCGTTTGGATTGACAAATGCCCTAGCTACATTCAATCGCTTAATGCAAGACATTCTCAGAGAATACTTGGATGATTTTGTTCTTGTTTTCTTTGATGATATTTTGATTTACTCAAAGAATGCAGCTGTCCATGAAGCTCATGTCAGAAAAGTTCTTGAGATTCTAAGGAAGCACCAACTCTTTGCAAAAAAGAGCAAATGCACTTTGTAAGATTCCTCCCCAGCCTCTCAAGATGTCTAGCATCTTCCCGTGTAAAAAACTAGTGAATTATTAATGAATTCACAGTTCTTGGCTTGGGTGGAATAGAGTAACAATGCATAAACATTATTGAGTTTCAACAAAGGGGAAGGCCTCTATTTATAGAAAAAAGTTTGCTCCTAACTAAACAAACTGATTCTAGGATTTTCCAATTCAGTTTGGTCAATTTTTGACCATTTTTAGGTCAGTTGAGCTAACTTTTTGCAACTAGACTTGAATTAGGAGAGAGGAGAGATGAAATATCTGAATTTATGATGATTTAAAACTCAATTAATCATGTGAAGTAGGTGCCTCATTAAATGCTCTCCCCCTTCCTTACATATGTGTCAAAATGGCATCATTATACCCAATTTATCTCATATTTTGATATTACTCATAGTTTTTTACTAATAAACCTTGTACATATTCAACTCTTCACCTTATGTGAGCATTGAAGGGACTCCCCTTCCTTACATATGTGTCAAAATAGAATCATTATACCCAAAATATCTCATATTTTTAATATTACTCATAGTTTTTTACTAATAAACCTTGTACATATTCAACTCTTCACCTTATGTGAGCATTGAAGGGCTCCCGTTCCTTACATATGTGTCAAAATAGAATCATTATACCCAAAATATCTCATATTTTTAATATTACTCATAGTTTTTTTACTAATAAACCTTGTACATATTCAACTCTTCACCTTATGTGAGCATTTACTCATTTTTGGGTATTTCCTTTTACAAATTGGATTTATCTCCTCCTTACACATGGATTGATCCTATTGGTCCACAAAAACCTTAATTGGACCATAGTCCATAAATTTCTGAAAATCTAGACCCTTAGGCTAAAGTCCTTTATACCCTTAGGCTAAAGTCCTTTATACCCAATTCCAATAAATTCCAGTTGCACATTGGAAGTTCTTTTTTGAATTTCTGTTTCAGGGGAACTTATTTTAATAAGATGAGATATTTTTTAATCCAAAAATATTAAAAATCTAAATATTCTCTCTCTAGAATATTTTCTCTCCCTAGGCTAAAACAGTTAGAAACAAGATCTTTTATATTTCTAAGGAGAGATTTGATTACACGGGAAGATGCTGGACATCTTGAGAGGCTGGGGAGGAATCTTACATTCTCTCCCACTTGAAAAATGTGAGATGTCCTCATCTCGCAAACTGGGGGTAATCCCGTAAACAGATCGGCTTTATTCTCCCAGGTGGCATCTTCAAAAGGATAGAACTTCCATTTTACTAATAATTCTCTGAGAATTCTATTTTTGAGAATCTTTTCTCGAACGTCGAGAATTTCTTCAGGTTGGAGTTCCATCTGTCCTTGGGATGAAGAGGTTAGGATTTCATCATCCAGCATATGATTTGGGCTTGGCACATATTTCTTTAGAAGGCTTACATGAAATACATTATGAACTTTGAGATGAGGAGGCAGAAGAAGCTCGTAGGCTAAGTCACCTACTTTCTTTGTAATCAGATATGGCCCACAATATCTGGGGGATAACTTCTTGTACTTCCCAAGAGATAAGGAACTTCTTTTGGGACATACTCGAATAAAGACCATATCTGCTTCTTTGAATTCTCTATCTGTCCTCTTCTTATCTGCATATTGCTTTTGTCTATCCTGGGCAGCTTTAATATCTTTACGAATTGACTGCATTTGCTGCTCCATGTCGTCAAGCATTTGTCTGGACATCTCGACCCTAATCAATGGGTCAGACCAAGTTAATGGAGTTAAGCAATCTTGTCCATACAGAGCGTTAAAAGGGCTCATCCCGATACTTCGGTGATAAGAAGCATTGTAGGCAAACTTGACTAGGTGCAGATAGCTTAGCCACTTCTTGGGTTCCCTGCCACCACAGCATGACCGAAGTATATCTTCAATTACTTGGTCTACTCTTTCAGTTTGACCATCGGTCTCAGGGTGATAAGCTGTGCTGAGATCCAAGAAAGTTTCCACTACTTTGAAAAATGCAGTCCAAAACCTTGAAGTAAATTTGGGATCTCGGTCACTTACTATTCTCCTGGGTAGGCCATGTAATATGAAGATTTCTTTGAGGAACACTCTGGCCACATCCACTGCAGTGTAGGTTTCTTTTACTGGAATCAGATGGGCAACTTTGGTTAGTTTGTCAACTACCACAAAGATGGAGTTGTAACCTGATTGCACTGAAGGTAACCCAGTAATGAAGTCCATACTGATACATTCCCACTTCATCTGGGGGATGTCTAATGGATGTAACTTCCCAGGCATTTTTACTCTCTCAGCTTTGACTTTCTGGCATGTCAGACATTGACGCACATGATTCAGTACATCCTTTTTCAGACCAGGCCAAAAGAAGCTTTTCTTTACGGTCATGTAGGTCTTAATGAAGCCTGGATGTCCTGCAACAATAAGGCTGTCATGGGCTTCATTCAGAATTTGCCCCTTGGTTCCCTCATTATTGGGGATGCATAGCCTGCGATTATAATACATAATGCCATCATCCAGGCTGTACCCTTGAACTCTGTTCAACTCCTATGGAGTTTTGCTTTCCTGCATAAGTAGGGTAGCAATAGGGCCAAAGAATCTATCCTGCATGATCTTCTCACTTGCTTGAATAATCAATGGATTTGATATTACAGTAATTGCAAGCAAGGAGGCTTTTCTGCTGAGAGCATCCGCTACCACATTTTCTTTGCCTAGGCGGTACTTGATTTCAAAATCAAATTCCTGCAAGGTCTGCATTCACCTTCTTTGGCGCATGTTGAGGTCCTTCTGAGTAAAGATCCACTTTAAGCTCTGATGATCTGTCTCATCAAAGTGAATCTTTTTCCTAGTAGGTTATGTCTCCACAACTTTAAGGCATAGACTACTGAAAGCAATTCCAAGTTGTGGACAGCATAATTCCTCTCATGCGTTCTGAGTTTTCGGGATTCATAGGCCACTGCATGACCGTCCTGCATGAGTGCACCTCCCAGGGCAAAACCACTTGCATCAGTTACTACCTCAAAGGGTAGAGAGAAATCTGGCAGCTTCAGAATGGGACTGGTTACCAAGGCGGTCTTTAGCTTATCAAAAGCACTTTGGCACTTGGCAGACCATTGAAATGGGATATTCTTTTTGAGAAGGTTAGTCAGGGGGGAAGCTATGAGAGCATACTTTGGTATAAAAATTCTATACCAACCAGTCAATCCCAAGAATCCTCTGACTTCTTCCACTGTCTTTGGTTCCGGCCAATCTATGACAGCTTGGATTTTTGCGAAATCTGGAGAAATTCCATCTTTGGATACCAGAAAGCCCAAGTATTCAACGTGATCGACAGAGAAAGTGCATTTGCTCTTTTTGGCAAAGAGTTGATGCTTCCTTAGAATCTCAAGAACTTTTCGGACATGAGTCTCATGGTCAACTGCATTCCTTGAGTAAATCAGAATGTCATCAAAGAAAACTAGAACAAAATCATCCAAGTATTCTCTGAGGATGTCCTGCATTAGGCGATTGAATGTAGTTGGGGCATTAGTTAATCCGAACGGAATGACAGTAAATTCATAATGCCCATAGCGAGTATTGATGGCTGTTTTTGGTATATCTGGATCATTGATCCTGATCTGGTAATACCCGATTTGAGATCTATTTTTGTGAAGATCTGGGCTCCATTTAACCTGTCCAAAAGCTCATCAATCCTTGGGATAGGATACTAATTCTTAATTGTCAGCTGATTTAGACCTCTGTAGTCCACACAGAGTCTAAGCGTTCCATCTTTCTTTTTCTGAAAGAGAACTGGTGCACCCCAAGGAGAAACACTGGGTCTTATAAACCCTTGTTCTAACAGTTGCCTAAGCTGTTCCTTGAGTTCGATGGCTTTAGGAACTGGCATTTTGTACGAGCGTAGGGCTATTGGTTGAGCTTTGGGGGTCAATTCAATCACATGATCTATTTCCTGAATTGGAGGCATTTCAGTTAGCTCTGCTGGGAATAGATCATCAAATTCACTTAACCATTCTAGTTCTTTAGCTTTAAGTTTTGAGTCTACTGGGTTCATTTTGACAGCATAAATTTGCTGCTTCTTCCTAAGTCCTTTCAGTAACCTGGAAGCTTTTACTAACTGAAGGTCTGAGGATCCGGAAACTCCAGTTTCATGGACTTTGTTCCCGTGAAGGTCATGGAAGGAAATGGTTCCATTGTTTGTGACAGTGTATGTCAGCTTGATTTTTGTGGAGCCAATCCATTCCAAGGATTCCGTCAAAAACTCCTAGAGGTAAGACTTTGAATTGACAGTCGGTTACATTACCATCTAGATTGAACTGGATAAGATCTGTCTCATGGTGAGTGAAAAGAGTCTTCCCACTGGCCAATTCAACTTGCATAGGTTTCCCTGATTTCTGTTCTAAGACTAGCTTACGCAAGCATCCAGAGGAAATGAATGAATGAGAACTGTCTGAATCAATTAAAAGCTTAAAAGGCTTACCCTGATACTTTGCTGGAGTATGGATGACGGAGAACTGCTGGTGGTTAGGCCCTTGATTTTCAATTGCAGCATAGATCTGCCCTTTTTCCTCTTCTACTACATCTTAAATGGTGACTGCTTTGGCTGCTGAAGTCTGAGGTAGAACTCTTTCTCTTTGGTTGCCCCAGTTCTGGAAAGGAGTTCTGAGATTACTCTAGATAGAGGCAGATGGCTGAGCTGGAGTTCTTCTGGGGTTTCCCTCGCTTGGGCGAGAAAGACCCTGATTAGACTGGAATGAAGGGGTTGGTTTCTGAATTCGGGGTCCTTGACTTCCCTGTCCCCTTGACATGGCAGGAGTCGGGTAGTCTTTTAACTAGTGACCAAAACCCTGGCATCCAAAACATCGGTTTTCAGTTCTGAGCTCATCCTTCTGATTTTTTGAAAGAGGTGGGGTTCCTGAGAAAGTACTCTGGGGGAAGGGTCTTCCTTCACTTCTGAATCTTCCTGCATCCTGATTCAGGTTCGGGCCTTGCTGTCTCTTTGGGGGTGGAAAGTTTGAAGTACTTCCCTGGGCTTAGAATCTTTTAAAGTTAGAGGGTGCAGGATTTGGTGGGACCTTTACTACAAAGGCTTTGGCAAAATCTTTTGCCATTCTTACTGCTTCGACCATGGACACCGGCTTGGCATTTTTGACCAGTGTGTCCAAGGTTTCGTTCATTCCTCGAATGAACCTGGCCATGAGTTGCTCTTCATCAAGAGGCGGTGAATATTTGAGTAGAAGAGCAAAGGCCTGGTGGTATTCCTCGATGGTTCTGCTCTCCTGCTTTAGTTCTAAGAATTCATTCATTTTGGTTTCTAAAAATCGAGGAGGACAAAATCTCTTTCTTAGATAGGTTTTTAGATCATTCTAGGACTGAGTATTTCTGTCCAAATGGTTGGTGTCACAGTGGTTCCTCCATGCTACCCTGGCTGTTTCCACTATTTTCAGCCAGCCAAGAGCCATTTTGCTTCGCATATTGTAACCTGTGATGTCAAAATACTCTTCCATGGCTTCCACCCATTTCTCGAGAGCCTCGCCCAGGTTCACCCCTTCTCCTTGAAGGGTCCTAGCTATGTCCTATGAAGAGCCTTGCGAACATCAAGGTCAAGCTCGTCATCTTCAGAGACAGGGTCTGTCTGACGACCATGGTTTCCTCGTCTCATGATTCTGCCAAAAATTTATATATTATTAAATTTTTATTTTGATATTATCCACGAGATCCTAGGACTTAAGAGTTTCGGAAAACAATTTCTTAAACAAGACAATGATCTCATTGGAGGTCTATAACATATGTCCGATAACGGATTTTTTTCTTTATCAGATCGTCTATAAGTAATCACTTATACAACAAGGAATTTTTCTTCAGAAAACATTCTTATATAAAAGTTGCAAATTATACATAGAGCAGCTTGGCTCCAAAATTCAAAATCTCCTCAGGAGGAGATGCATAAGAGGACCGTACTGGGCCATAGTCATATCCTGTTACATAAGTCCTCTAACTCCGAAGGGAGCTATTATTTTCTCCTTAGGGATAAATCGACTAAGGAGTCTATAAATTTGGCATGAAAGTCTGAAATTCCGAGGTGTTGAATGATATAGAATGACACCACGTGTCATTTTCAGCTTTAAGAGAATCATAGCCAATGAGAGGCTCTCCCACAGCATTGCACAGCGGTCGCAAGGGGCGTGGACATATTGCCCTGCAAACCACTTATGTAGTCTCGCCCCACTGGGTTAGGAAAATATAACTCCTCGAAATGGCGTGCGAGTCTTGCTCAGCTTGTTCGAGTAGAAGCGGAAGAGATGAGATGCTCGAAGGCGAACGCAGTCATATCTTGAGACTGGGTGAGGTCGGGAATACCAGATAAATAGGGGACTTCCATCTATAAAAATAATTTCTTTGATTAAAAATTCTTCCTTAAATAAGCCTACGGAATGAAATACATTAAGAAAAAATGCTTTTTCTGAGTTCTTATTTATCAATTTCAAATAAGAATTTATTTATCCTTATTAGCTTTCAATTTGGCTCTGATACCAACTGTGAGATCCCTTTGCCCCCTTCCGTGCACTGGACTCCCGGTAGCTGAACAGCGGAAGCAGCCCCCTCATGCACGGGGCAGGGTTTCTCACTCGGGGCCTCGCTGTCGAATGTCCGGGCACGAGACTAGGCTGGTGGTCACTCCAAAAACCGAAACCGGGAAAAATTTCCATGCCCGAAAAGCGGGGGTGATTCCGCCATTATGAATTTTTTTAACGAATTTTTCTAACGTGATCAATTCTAAGCTATCCTTCAACTGAATAAACCAGATAGAAGGAAACTATCACTCATATAATTTGATCATTTTAGTAAATTCAACGCTTTTTTCCTGATCCAGGTCAGGCACAGCCGTTGATCCACTTATTGAAAAATTTATCAGGGAATTGTCTAATTACTCGAATCTTAGTGTAATCCTAAGATTATATAGTTTGATTATTAAAACTCCACTGATTCCAGCCTAACCCCATCCGGCCCATGGGTTAGCCACCACCCTACCACTCGAATCGGTGGAACCAAACAAGTACTCACCCACCCATAATTGAATTGCCTTTCTTAACTTTAGCTTTAGAAAACAGATACGCACACACTCCTGTTTATTAAAACTTTAATAGGAACAACCCTTGATAAACAATTTACGGTTTATACATGTCATACTTTAAAATTTTCATTGAGTCCTTGTTTCTCAACAAAACAGTATCACTCTGGACTCTCCGTTGAGACCAGCAAGTCAACAACGAGATCCAGTGTGATAGATTATAAAAACATAGGTCCATCATATAATATCTTCCTCGACATACGCATGGATGTCCTCGGCACCGCGAGCCCGTGCATCACCTAGTCAGAACCCTCCAGGATCCTCCTTAGGTGTCCTGGCACTTCATTCAGGGACCGCTTCGTCGGCCCTCGTCCATCGTACCGGAAGCGCACCATTTTAACCATACCGAGGCTGGTCAAGACCTCGGCAGGTTTTGCCGCGTGAGCTGTCTCTCGAACACTCCCCGCCAGCTGTTGCAACCGAACTTCCCTTAGATAAACATATATGCCAAATGCTCCCTCCAGCATTCTGGCGTAAGACTGTCTTTTAAGAATGCAGGGTTTCTATGCAAGTTTATAGTTTTTGATTTTTGTTTGAATACCATGAGTATATCGTAAATCCCTATCTCAATACTTCTAGATCCAATTTTCAATTCCAAACAGAATTCTTCAAATTCTGTTAACTTGATCCTTAGATCAAAGTCACAAGTCTTAACTTAGTTTCAGATTCGGTGGGTGATTGAATACATTTTCCCTGAATTGGGCACATCGTCATTGATTGAAATTGACGAAGGAATTAGGTCTTGGTCAATAGTCTGAGTCAGCGTTTAGGTCTGAAAGGTTCTTTCTAAAATTATCTTCTTGAAAGGTACTATCTTAGTTTCTCTTTTTCTAAAATTTCTTTCGACGAATATTTGTTTACTAATTCAAAAACATAGATTTCTCGAGGAATATTCATTTATGTCGATCTCCGATTAAAATTTATCTTTTATGCATACCTCTATACATTAAAATCAATTATGATAAAAGTAACACTTTTATAATAAAAATTTATCTTTTATGCATACTTCTATGCATTAAAATCAATTATCATAAAAGTAACACTATTGATATAAAAAAATTTATTCTTTATGCATACTTCTATGCAATAAAAAAATGATAAAAGTAACACTTTTGATATAAAAAAATTTATTCTTTATGCATACTTCTATGCAATAAAAAAATGATAAAAGTAACACTTTTGATATAAAAAATTTTATTCTTTATGCATATTTCTATGCAATAAAAATGATGAAAGTAACACTTTTGATAAAAAAACAAATTATTCTTTATGCATACTTCTATGCAATAAAAATGATGAAAGTAACACTTTTGATTTAAAAAAATTTATTCTTTATGCATACTTCTATGCAATAAAAATGATGAAAGTAACACTTTTGATAAAAAAAAATATTCTTTATGCATACTCCTATGCATGAAAATAAAAATGATAAAAGTAACACTTTGATATAAAAATTTATCTTTATGCATACTCCTATGCATGAAAATAAAAATGATAAAAGTAACACTTTTGATATAAAAATTTATCATTATGCATATTCCTATGCATGAAAATAAAAATGATAAAAGTAACACTTTTGATATAAAAATTTATCTTTATGCATACTCCTATGCATGAGAATAAAAATGATAAAAGTAACACTTTTGATATAAAAATTTATCATTATGCATACTCTTATGCATGAGAATAAAAATGATAAAAGCAACACTTTTGATATAAAAAATTATCATTATGCATACTCCTATGCATGAAAATAAAAATGATAAAAGTAACACTTTTGATATAGAAATTTATCATTATGCATACTCCTATGCATGAAAATAAAAATGATAAAAGTAACACTTGATATAAAAATTTATCATTATACATACTCCTATGCATGAAAATAAGAATGATAAAAGTAACACTTTTGATATGAAAATTTATCATTATGCATACTCCTATGCATGAAAATAAAAACGATAAAAGTAACACTTTTGATATAAGAATTTATCATTATGCATACTCCTATGCATGAAAATAAAAAATGGTAAAAGTAACACTTTTGATATAAAAATTTATCTTTTATGCATACTCCTTTGCATAAAAATAATACTTGGAATATAGAAACCCTAAAGATTAAAGAAGAATTTTATTTCACTAATTTCAACAAATTTTGCCATAACCTTATTTGTATGGCTGACCATTTTTCAACTTTTTAAGTCTAAAAAAAATAGCTAGAAGTATTAGATTTATCCTAAAGTAAACAATTTTTCTCTTAATTAAAACAACATTATAAAAAACTTGACAATTTATCATTAACCATTTACCAAGGATAGAGAATGGTTGGTTTTGCTAGAGAAGAGAGGGGAATGCCTTACTGTAATGAGCCATAACATTTTTAGAGAAGACATAAAGCATAAAAATCATTTAAACCATAAAAACCATGAAATAATTGAAAAAAAAGAAGAGTTAATAATTTACTAAAGACTTTAATAGCTTTCCTTTGGTTTGAGGGTTTGGGGGTTCAACTCTTGATTGAACAAGAGTGGCCACCTATCTTTGGAAGAAGGAAATGTCAAAAACTAGTGAATTAATAATGAATTCACAGTTCTTGGCTTGGGTGGAATAGAGTAACAATGCATAAACATTATTGAGTTTCAACAAAGGGGAAGACCTCTATTTATAGGAAAAAGTGAGCTCCTAACTAAACAAACTGATTCTAGAATTTTCCAATTCAGTTTGGTCAATTTTTGACCATTTTTAGGTCAGTTGAGCTAACTTTTTGCAACTAGACTTGAATTAGGAGAGAGGAGAGATGAAATATCTGAATTTATGATGATTTAAAACTCAATTAATCATGTGAAGTAGGCGCCTCATTAAATGCTCTCCCCCTTCCTTACATATGTGTCAAAATGGCATCATTATACCCAATTTATCTCATATTTTGATATTACTCATAGTTTTTTACTAATAAACCTTGTACATATTCAACTCTTCACCTTATGTGAGCATTGAAGGGACTCCTCTTCCTTACATATGTGTCAAAATAGAATCATTATACCCAAAATATCTCATATTTTTAATATTACTCATAGTTTTTTACTAATAAACCTTGTACATATTCAACTCTTCACCTTATGTGAGCATTGAAGGGACTCCCCTTCCTTACATATGTGTCAAAATAGAATCATTATACCCAAAATATCTCATATTTTTAATATTACTCATAGTTTTTTACTAATAAACCTTGTACATATTCAACTCTTCACCTTATGTGAGCATTTACTCATTAATTGGACCATAGTCCATAAATTTCTGAAAAATCTAGACCCTTAGGCTAAGGTCCTTTATACCCAATTCCAATAAATTCCAGTTGCACATTGGAAGTTCTTTTTTGAATTTCTGTTTCAGGGGAACTTATTTTAATAAGATGAGATTTTTTTTCCAAAAATATTAAAAATTTGAATATTCTCTCTCTAGAATATTTTCTCTTCCTAGGCTAAAACAGTTAGAAGCAAGATCTTTTATATTTCTAAGGAGGGACTTGCTGGTCTCAATGGAGAGTTCAGAGTGATACTGTTTTGTTGAGAAACAAGGACTCGATGAAAATTTTAAAGTATGACATGTATAAACCGTAAATTGTTTATCAAGGGTTGTTCTTATTAAAGTTTTAATAAACAGGAGTGTGTGCGTATCTGTTTTCTAAAGCTAAAGTTAAGAAAGGCAATTCAATTATGGGTGGGTGAGTACTTGTTTGGTTCCACCGATTCGAGTGGTAGGGTGGTGGCTAACCCATGGGCCGGATGGGGTTAGGCTGGAATCAGTGGAGTTTTAATAATCAAACTGTAAAATCTTAGGATTACGCTAAGATTCGAGTAATTAGACAATTCCCTGATAAATTTTTCAATAAGTGGATCAACGGCTGTGCCTGACCTGGATCAGAAAAAAAGCGTTGAATTTACTAAAATGATCAAATTATATGAGTGATAGTTTCCTTCTATCTGGTTTATTCAGTTGAAGGATAGCTTAGAATTGATCACGTTGGAAAAATTCGTTAAAAAAATTCATAATGGCGGAATCACCCCCGCTTTCCGGGCATGGGAATTTTTTTGGAGTGACCACCAGCCTAGTCTCATGCCCAGACATTCAAGAGCGAGGCCCCGAGTGAGAAACCCTGCCCCACGCATAAGGGGGCTGCTTTCGCTATTCAGCTCTACCGGGAGTCCGCCGGTGCGCGGAGGGGGGCAGAGGGATCTCACACACTTTCTCTTCTGACCATGTTGAATACTTGGGCTTTCTAGTATCCAAAGATGGAATTTCTCCAGATTTTGCAAAAGTCCAAGCAGTCATAGATTGGCTTGAACCAAAATCAATGAAAGAAGTCAGGGGATTCTTGGGATTGATTGGTTGGTATAGAATTTTTATATCAAAGTATGCTCTCATAGCTTCCCCCCTGACTAATCTTCTCAAGAAGAATATCCCGTTTCAATGGTCTGCTAGGTGCCAGAGTGCTTTTGATGATAAGCTGAAGACTGCCTTGGTTACCAATCTCGTTCTGAAGTTGCCAGATTTCTCTCTACTCTTTGAGGTAGTAATAACTGATGCCAGTGGTTTTGCCCTGGGAGGTGCACTCATGCAGGAAGGTCATGCAATGGCCTATGAATCCCGAAAACTCAAAACGCAAGAGAGAAATTGTGCTCTCCATGACCTGGAACTACTTTCAGTAGTATATCCCTGAAGTTGTGGAGACATTACCTACTGGGTCAAAGATTCACTTTGATGACAGATCATCAGAGCTTAAAGTGGATCTTCACTCAGAAGGATCTCAACGTGCGCCAAAGAAGGTGGATGTAGACCTTGCAGGAATTTGATTTTGAAATCAAGTACCGCCCAGGCAAAGAAAATGTGGTAGCAGATGCCCTCAGCAGAAAATCTTCCTTGCTTGAAATTACTATAGTGTCAAATCCTTTGATTATTGAAGCAAGAGAGAAGATCATGCAGGATAGATTCTTTGGCCCTATTGCTACCCTACTTATGCAGGAAAGCAAAACCCCACAGGAGTTGAACCGAGTTCAAGGGTATAACCTGGATGATGGAATTATGTATTATAATCGCAGGCTATGCATTCCCAATGATGAGGGAACTAAGGGTCAAATTCTGAATGAAGCCCATGATAGCCTTATTGTAGGACATCCAGATTTCATCAAAACCTACATGTCTGTGAAGAAAAGCTTCTTTTGGCCTGGTCTAAAAAAGGATGTGCTTAATCATGTACGTCAATGTCTGACCTGTCAGAAAGTCAAGGCTGAGAGAGTAAAAATGCCTAGGAAGTTACATCCATTAGACATCCCCCAGATGAAGTGGGAATGTATCAGTATGGATTTTATTACTGGATTCCTTCAGTGCAATCAGATTACAACATCTTCGTGGTAGTTGATAGACTAACCAAAGTTTCCCATCTGGTTCCAGTAAAAGAAACCTACACTGCAGTGGATGTGGCCAGAGTGTTCCTCAAGGAAATCTTCAGATTGCATGGCATACCCAGAAGAATAGTAAGTGATCGAGACTCCAAATTCACGTCAAGATTCTAAACTACATTTTTTGAAGCAGTAGGAACTTTCTTGGATCTCAGCACAGCTTACCACCCCGAGACCGATGGCGGTCAAACTGAAAGGGTGAACCAAGTAATCGAAGATATACTTCGGTCATGCTATGGAAGGGAACCCAAGAAGTGGCTAAGCTATCTGCACCTAGTCGAGTTCGCCTACAATGCTTCTTATCACCGAAGTATTGGGATGAGCCCTTTCAAAGCTCTGTATGGACAAGATTGCTTAACTCCATTAACTTGGTTCGACCCATTGATTAGGGTCGAGATGTCTAGACAGATGCTTGACGACATGGAGGAGCAGATGTAGTCGATTCGCAAAGATATAAAAGCTACCCAGGATAGACAGAAACACTATGCAGATAAGAAGAGGATAGACAGAAAATTGGAAGAAGCAGATATGGTCTTCATTCGAGTACGCCCCAAAAGAAGCTATCTATCTCTTGGGAAGTACAAGAGGTTATCTCCCAGATATTGTGGACCATATCTGATTACAAAGAAAGTAGGTGACTTAGCTTACGAGCTTCTTCTGCCTCCTCGGCTTAAAGTACATAATGTATTTCATGTCAGTCTTCTTAATATACCAAGCCCAAATCATGTGCTTAATGATGAAATCTTAACTTCTTCAACCCAAGGGCAGATGGAACTCCAACCTGAAGAAATCCTTGATGTTCGAGAAAAGGTTCTCAGGAATAGAAATTTGAGAGAATTATTGGTTGAATGGAAGTTGTATCCTTTTGAAGATGCCACGTGGGAGAAAGAAGCCGAACTGTTGCGGGATTACCCTCAGTTTGCGAGATGAGGACATCTCGCGTTTTTCAAGTGGGAGAGAATGTAAGATTCCTCCCCAACCCCTCAAGATGTCCAGTATTATTCCTTGTAAATCAATCCCCTCTTCAGATTAATAAACAAATCTTGTTTCTACCTATTTTGGCTTAGAGAGAGAAAATATTCTAGAGAGAGATTATTCAGATTTTTAGATATTTTTGGATGGAAAAATATCTCTTTTTATTAAAATAAATTCCCCTGAAATAGAAGTTCAAAAACATTTTCAAAAGGTGCATTAGAAATAAATTATAATCTGTTCAAAAGGCCTTATCCTAAGGGTCCAGATTTTTTAAAAATTTTAAATTAAGGTTCTGAGGGGCCAATCAGATTAATATTGAGATATTTCATCTCTCCTCTCTCCTAATTCAAGTCTAGTTCCAAAAAGTAAGCTAAACTGACCCAAAAATGGTCAAAAATTGACCAAACGAATCTGGAAAATTCTAGAATCAGTTTGCTTGGTTAGAAGCTCACTTTTGCTATAAATATAAGCCTCCCCCTTTGTAGAAGCTTCATAGTGTTTTATGCACTGTTACTCTACTCCTCCCAAGAGCCAAAAATAGTGAATTTATTGATAATTCATTAGTTTTTGACCTTTCCCTCTTCAAAAGAATTGGTGGCCACTCTTGTTGCAAACAAGAGTAGATCCCTCAAACCATCAAGCCAAAGGAAAGCTTATAGAAATTCATGTAAGCTAGAAATCCTACTTTTTCTTTATTCCTTTTAATGGTTTTCTAATTTTTGTTTTCTTTAAAATGGTAAAATGATGTTATGCCTTGTTGGAAAGGCTTTCCCCCTCTCTTCATTCTTAAATTCAGCCTTTCTTTATCCGAGATAAGTAATTAAATTGTTAGAATTAAACTTTTCATATTGTTTCTCTTTTAAAAATGGAATTTGATTAGTTTAGAATGCTTTAAACCATTTGGGATAATTTTTAAGTAACTTAAGGATTAAAAATTTTAAAAAATGGTCAGCCATACAAAGGAGGTTATGGCAAACTTTTCTTAAATTTTGTGAAATAAGTTTTATCTTTTATTATTCAAAAAGAGTAATCCCTACCATTTGTGTATTCTAAAAGTGTTATTTTCATTCTAGGCATAGAAAAATGCATAGTAGTAATATTTTTATTATAAAAGTGTTATTTTCATTAAAATTAAATTCTATGCATAGAAAGATGCATATTGGTTATTTTTTTATTATAAAAGCGTGATTTTCATTAGATTTAAATTCTATGCATAGAAAGATGCATATTGAAAATAATTTTTTTATTATAAAAGTGTTACTTTCATCAATATTGATTTTTATGCATAAAAGAATTTTTTTATTATAAAAGTGTTACTTTCATCAATATTGATTTTAATGCCTAAAATGATGCATAAAAGAATTTGTTTTATTATAAAAGTGTTACTTTCACCAATATTGATTTTTATGCATAAAATGATGCATAAAAGAATTTTTATTATTATAAAAGTGTTACTTTCACCAATATTGATTTTTATGCATAAAATGATGCATAAAAGAATTTTTTATTATAAAAGTGTTACTTTCACCAATATTGATTTTTATGCATAAAATGATGCGTAAAAGAATTTTTTTTAATTATAAAAGTGTTACTTTCATCAATATTGATTTTTATGCATAAAATGATGCATAAAATAATTTTTTTTATAAAAGTGTTACTTTCATCAAAATTGATTTTTTTGCATAAAAGGATTTTCTTTTATAAAAAAGTGTTATTTCCATAGAAGTTGGATTTTATGCATAAATAGATGCATACATAATTCTTTTATATCAAAATAAGAGTTCTCTTTAATCCTATGTTTAAATCCCATGAATATTGGTAAATGAATAAGTAAATACTCTGTGAGAGAAAAGAGTTACAGAATTCGAGAAATTTTGTTGGAATTCAGACCTACGATCTAGAAGTATTGGGATACGAATTTAAGATATACTCATTGTATTCAAAAGAAAATCAAAACTGAGAAAACTTGCATAGAAACCCTGTTTTCTTAAAGGACTATTTTACGCCAGAATGCTGGAGGGAGCATTTGGTATATGTATTTTTCTGAAGGAAGTTCGGTTGCAACAACTCGCGTGGAGTGTTCAAAGGACGGCTCACATGGCAAAAACCTGCCTAGGTCTTGACCAGCCTAGGTATGGTGAAAAATGGTGTGCTTCCGGTACGATGGGCGAGGGCCGATGAAGCGGTCCCTGAGTAAAGTGCCAGGACACCTAAGGAGGATCTTGGAGGGTTCTTACCAGGCGATGCATGGGCTTGCGATGCTTAGGACACCCTTGCATATGTCGTGGAAGATATATATATGTATAATGTGACGAGAAAATTATTGTAATCTGTTACTGGATCTCGTTGATGACTTGCTGGTCTCAACCAGAGTGATACTGTTTTGTGAGAAACAAGGATTGAATGGAAATTTTGAGCTATGACATCTGTAACCAATAATTGTTTGTCAATGGATTGTTTAAAAAGTTAAAGTTTAAAGAGGAGTGTGTGCGTATCTGTATTCTAAAGCAAAAGTTAAGAAAGGCATTCAATTATGGGTGGGTGAGTACTTGTCTGGTTCTACTATTCCAGTGGTTGGGCGGTGGCTAACCCATGGGCCGGATGGGGTTAGGCTAGAATCAGTGGAGTTTTAATAATAAAATTGATTAATAGGAATACGCTTAGAACTCGAGTAGTTAAATAAAAGCGTGAAGACTTCTCTAATGAATAGATCAACGGCTGTGCCTGATTCAATTAGGAAAAAAGCGTTGATTCCTTCAAGTTAAGTCTATAATTTTCCCTTCTGTCTGATTTAATCAGATAGAAGGTTAGTTCAGTATCTTGACCTCGTTAGAAAAATTCGTTAAGTAAATAAATATGGTGGAATCGTCCCCATTTTCTGGGCATGGAAAATTTTTTCGGTTTCGGTTTTCGGAATGACCACCAGCTTAGTCTCGTGCCCGGACATTCGAGGGCGAGGCCTCGAGTGAGAAACCCTGCCCCGATCAAGAGGAAGCTACTTCCACTACTACCATTCGGGAATCCGGTGCGCAGAGAGGGCACTGGGATCCCGCAATCATCATAGAAGGCTAAAAGAGAGGGCACTGGGATCCCGCAATCATCATAGAAGGCTAAAAGAGAGGATAACCTACTGCCCAATGGCTGCAATATGTTGGTGCATTCGATGCACATTGCAAGTTCATTGACAAATGGGGAGAGGAATTACCAAAAATTTTGTATTTCAACTCTCTGTCCACTGAGTTGATAGCCAAAATTGATGTTGCGGATGAACAAAAACTTAATCTTTCTGCTAGTGAAGAACAAAGAGTTGGCCTAGAAAGAGAGGGAAGCGAAAGCTATAGCTAAGGTAGCTGAAGAAAATCAGGAGCCGATACCTAACTTTTGCCCTACCCCAGAGCATCATAAATATTTTACAATTTGGGACCGTAAGTTAGTGTTTGATAATGCCACACAAAAACTAACAAGTGAGAGTACTGGAGGAGTCTATGATGGGCCTAGAGAGGTCTAGGAAGTAGACTTGGCTAAACTAAGAGAAGATCCTAAGCGTGTTTAAATAGCCAAGGACTTAAGTAAGGCTGAGGAGGCTAAACTTATAGCTCTCCTCAAAGATTATAGGGATTGCTTTGTGTGGACTTATCATGACAGAAATGGAGTGCCTGATAGTGTTGTATAACACACCATCCCAATGGTACCAAATGTAAGACTAGTCTATTACAACAACCTTATCCAATAAATCCTAAATATGCCAAAATTGTGAAGGAATAAATTAACAAGATTATTAAATGTGGACTTATTTATGATACTGAACACTCATGGTGGGTTTCACCTATTATGGTTGTGCCCAAGAAAAATGGACAAAATAGAATATGTGTTGATCTCAAGAAGGTGATTGCTGCCACCTACATGGATCACTACCCTTTGCCTTATTCCGAATATGTGCTAGAGCAAGTTGTAGGAAAGGAAAATTATAGCTTTTTAGATGGATGTTCAGGCTATAATTAGATTTCCATTGCACGTGAGGACGTGAGGACCAAGCTAAAACAACATTTGTTACAGAAGGTGGGGTGTAAGCTTATCTTGTTATGCCATTTGGCCTAACCAACAACCATAGTCCGAAGACTAATTTGATACTTCTTAGAGAGTTTGTTGAAGATTTTTTAGATGATTTATGTGTTCATTAATCTTGGAAATAACATCTAGCATGCTTTTAAAGAAAGATCTTTAAAAGGTGTAGGCTTTATTGCATATCATTGAACCCTTTCAAATGCCAATTTTGGGTCAAGCATGGAGTGATCTTGGGTCAAAGACATCTTGGAGATTGGATTTAGAGCTTTCAAAGTGTACATCTTTGAGGTTAAGTGGTTCAAAGTGGTATATAGAGGTACTTAAGCAACCGTCAACAAGAAGCATCCAAGCGGAGTTTTTATAATTGAATCAACTAAATTATGGCAAGATTCAAGAGACACATACATTCTACTAGAACATTGTGAACAAGTTTGTACTTAATTTTAAATTTTGATGAAGATAAAAGGAAGGTATTGTATATATCTTCTTATAAATATTTTGTTCTTCTTCTTTTTAGGTTATTTTTCTTCCGGACCAAAGAGATCCTAATTGGTTATATGTAATACAAGTCACTCCTCGATCTAGACGTATATTTCAAGATAAGATGTTGAAGAAGAAATACACGATGGGCCATAATAAATATGAAAGATGCAACTAACAATCAAAATGAGCACCATGAGGACCAAGAGATAGAACAAACCCATTCAGAATTTGAGGAATGCAATACAAATGAAGATTTACTACCTTTAGTTTCATCAAATGAAATGAATGAGCCTATATTGTGTCAAGTAGTAGAATGGGAGTTTATATTGATGTAGGAGCCATCAAAATGCTGGACTTAGAGAGAGACTAATTGCCATGCATGAATTTATTACAAGATGGAATTAATGATGATACTAATTAAAAATACAAATCTACATAACCTATGTACATATTGGTTAGTTTGTAATGATTTGGTGATTTTGTGGACGTTTAACAAGTTTTTTGGATTTGTTTTTTTTTTTTAAATTCCACACAAGTTTTACATTCTGTTTTTGTAATTAGCGCTGAGTGGCAGTTATACTGACAATTATAGCATTATTTATAGCATTGCTTATAGAGTGGTGTTTATAGCAGTGTAATGTAAAACGTCGCAAATAAGCATCACTATCTTGCTTTTGTTGTATAGTGACTACATAAAGTAGCTTTGAATCTAGCATGGATTCCCAATCTGAAGAAAGGGATGTTCTTCAACACACCAAGGATAATCTTCAAAGATGGGAGACGTAAATGCTATAAGGCAATCATCATAGAAGGCTAAAAGAGAGGAGAACCTATTGCGCCTAATGGCTGTAATATGTTGGCGCATTTGATGCACATCGCAAGTTTATTGACACATGGGGGGAGGAATTACAAAAAGTTATATATTTTAACTCTCCTACTGAGTTGATAGCCAAAATCAATGTTGTGGATGAACCAGGACCGTAAGTTAGTGTTTGATAATGCCACAAGAAAACTAACAAGTGACAGTGGAGGAGTCTATGATGGGCCTAGAGAGGTCCATGAAGTAGACTTGGGTGAACTAAGAGAAGATCCTAAGCATGTCTACATAGCCAAGGACTACATAGCCAAGGACTAGGAGGCTAAACTTACAACTCTCCTCAGGGATTATAGGGATTGCTTTGCATGGACTTATCATGAAAGGAAGGGAGAACCTGCTAGTCTTGTATAACACACCATCCCAATGGTACCAAATGTTAGACTAGTCTAGCACAACAACCTTATCCAATAAATCCTAAATATGCCAAAATTGTGAAGGAATAAATTGACAAGCTTATTGAATGTGGATTGATTTATGATATTGAACACTCAAGGTGGGTTTCACCCATTATGGTTGTGCCCAAGAAAAATGGAAAACATAAAGTATGTGTCGATCTCAAGAAGGTGAATGTTGCCACCTACATGGATCACTACCCCTTACCTTATTCTAAATATGTGCTAGGAGCGAGTTGCAACAAGCAAGGAAAATTATAGGTTTTTAGATGGATAATCAGGCTATAATCAGATTTTAATTGCACCTGAGGACCAAACTAAAATAATATTTGTTAGAGAAGGTGGGATGTACGCTTATCTTGTGATGCCATTTGGCCTAACCAACACACCAGCAACCATAGTCCAAAGACTGATGATACTTCTTAAGAGAGTTTGTTGAAGATTTCTTAGATGATTTATGCGCTCATTCATCTTGGAAATAACATCTAGCATGCTTAAGAATGATCTTTGAAAGGTGTAGGCTTTATCACATATCATTGAACCCTTTCAAATGCCAATTTTAGGTCAAGCATGGAGTGATCTGGGACATATAGTGTCCAGAAATGGTATTTCTACATATGAGGGTAAAAATCAAAGTCATTTTGGACTTACTATACCACCCACAAAATACAAGGGAGTTCAAAGATTTATGGGTCCTGTTGGCTCTACTATCAACGGTTCATATTATTCTATGCTAAGATAGCTAGACCTTTGTACAAGCTACTCGTTACACTTGTGTGGATCGAGGAGTGTCAAGAAACCTATGATCTATTAAAACAAGCCTTGTCTAGTGCTCCAATCTTGCGAGTGCAAAATTAGGATGCCATCTTCCATGTGTATATTGAGGCATCAAACAATGTCATTAGATGCATCCTAGCCCAACCAAAGTGATTATAAATTGGACTACCCATTTAGTTTTGCAAGCCATCAATTGAATGAGGCTGAAATAAATTATACCACCATAGATCAAGAGGGGTTAGCAATGGTTTATGTTGTTAAGAAATTTAGGCATTACGTTCTTGTTAAAAAACTTATTTTTTATGCTGATCATCAAGCCCTCTTGTACCTTGTTAACAAACCATGCTCCATAAGGAGAATCACAAGGTGGTTATTGATTCTTTTCTAATTTGATTTCATTGTATTTGTGAGGCATGGAAAAAAACATGTCATGGCAAATCATCTATCATGCATACCTAATGGTGAAGGACCTTGATGATGATCTACATGATGCTACACTATTCAAGGTCAAAGCTATATCAGGGTGGAGTGAGAGAATTGTTAACTTTCTTGCTAATGAATTCCCAATACTAAAAAAGTTAAGGCATGATCTAGCAAGAAAATTGCCCAAAAGAAGAAGAGCCTTACCAATCGATTTGCTGGAACCCTTTATAAGAGAGGTAAAGATGATATACTAAGATGATGCCCCAAGGAGGATGAATACTTGTACATCTTGGCACAAGCACACCAATGGTTAGCGGGTGGACATTTCGCATCAAAAATTATAGCTAAGAAAACACTCCGTTTGGGGTATTGGTGGCCAATGCTCTTCAAGGATTCTGCATCTTTGTCAAAGGTTATGATGAGTGCCAACACATGCGAAACCGGAAAGGAAGGACATGATTCCCTTGCATCCGATTTGAGTAGACCAATCTTTTAAAAAATGGGGTCTAGATTATGTTGGCCAAAAAAGATGTAATTCATGAGGAACACAAGCAAGATATATCATTGTTGCAAAAGATTAAGTTACCAAACGGGCTAAAGCAAGATCTTTGAGGAAGGAAAATGCATGTGCAATTGCCAAATTTCTTTATGAGAACGTCATAACATGATTTGGATGCCCATTTAAGATAGTGAGTTATCAAGGGAGTCATTTTATCAATGATGTCATCAAATATCTCACTATAAGTCTCATGATCTCACATCACAAGTCAATGACCTATTACCCACAGGCCAATGGAACAGACAGCACAAACAAGGTCTTAATATCTATACTTACTAAGGAAGTAGAATCTCGATGCAATAACTGGGAGCTTAAACTTATAGCAGCTTTACGGCCCTTTCACACTGCATACAAGGTTATAATTGGGTGCACACCCTTTAAGATGGTTTATAGACTTGATGCAATGATGCCTTGGGAGTTCATGGTACCTATCTTAAGAGTGGCTGTGAGACTGAAAATCTTGGGGATAATAAGTTAGTTGAATGTAACTTTGGAATGACTTGAGGAGGAGAGGGAACAATCACTGCAAACTATGCTAGTTGAGAAAAACAAAAGAAAAAGTGGTTTGACAAACATGTCAAAGAAAAGGAACTTAATGTTGGTGATCTTGTACTTATATACAAAATAAATAGAAAAGGCTTAAATATATAGGGAAAGGACCATTCCGGGTATGCGAGATTACACCCCAAGGGAAAATACGTGTGGAAACTCTAGATGGAGTTGAAAATGTTAGCTTATTAAATGGGAGTGAACTCTAAAAATACTATGATCCTCTCACTAAGTAAGCATTACGTGTACCCATGATGATAAGCAAGCTGTAAAAGAATGGGCTGCTCATCAAAAGAAAACTCCACCTTGATAGAGGAAGCTCAAGCTAGACAAATTAACCTTCGACAACGATGCAAAGAAATCTTAAAACTTTCATCAAAAGAATGGGCTGCTCATCAAAAGCTGTAAAAGAATGGGCTGCTCATCAAAAGAAAACTCCACCTTGATAGAGGAAGCTCAAGCTAGACAAATTAACCTTCGACAACGATGCAAAGAAATCTTAAAACTTTCACAAGCTTATGTTTGAGAGGTTGTTGGAGAAACAAAAGATCACATTGCACCTCTCAAAGTGCAAGTTGAATTACCTAGCCCTTATGGTAAAGTTCTCTACAATGCATTGCTTGAAAATGGAGGAAGTCATAATTTTCTCTCATTTAATGTATGGAACCAATTGGGAAAGCCTGAGTTGGTAAATTCTCCTTTGAGAGTAAAATGCATCAATAATAAGAATATCAAGCTTCTAGGCATTCTAAAAACTATCAGCCATGGTGCAAATAAGCCTTGGGTGAGCAATGCTTAAGTCATGCTTGTGCCGAGACAATGAAAGAACAAGTCATCCTTGGCTGAGCATGGATGAAAGCTACCCAATGTACTATAGATTAGGCCACAAGGAGTTTCTCCACTAAATCTACACCCTTACACTCCTGTACATTGCAACTATGCTACAATAGTTATGACTAGAATGCCATAAGGATGAATACTAAACATCGGTTCAACCCAAGGTTACTTCCTCCATACCAACCTCAACAACATTCCCAACTAGGTCTTCAGCTTCCAACTCTACATCCACATCTTTCCTAAAGAGGGACCAATGCCCAACAAGGAAACAAGCCAAGAAGCCTTAGCCTATCTTTAAATGGATTCCCAAGGCTGCTCAACCTCCTCCACCTCAACAATAAATGGCCCAAAAGCCTAGGAAAAGTAATCACTTAAAGAACGCCAACCTTAAGGTTACTTTAAGGTGTGTTCCCACTCGTTTTCTTCAAGCTCAAGGCTTCTACGAAGATAATAACTAGATTTGGGCTCCAAAGCACAACCCAGTCATCTCAAAAAAAGTTAATGTGTAAGCCTCACCAACAACTCATAAATCCATCCACCCAAAATTAGACAAGGGAAAGAAGTTCATGATTTATTCCTTACCATCCCTCCCTCAAGAAGTTTGGATTTTCAAACATATTCAAACATTATGTCTACCTTGGGAAGGGGGGAAGCAGAGGATGCTTCCACTTTAGCAACTTGTGCTTTACTAAGAGAGGCTTTACATGTAGCTTCTTCATCAAGCTCACCCTTATCTCCATAGGTTTTGTATGATGAATCTACTATAATGGAGATGCTTTGATGTATCAGACAAAATTTAACTACCCACATCTCCTCCGAAACAAGAACCCCGGTAGGCCTAATTAGGTTTATAAGAGTCCTTTGCCACCATTACAACTAGATGTCAACATTGTTATGGTGCCAAATTGTTATTCATAAGACCTATATCATCCTCAAGGAAGATGGAAAAAATAGTCTCAAAAGGCTTACATCACCCTTCGATAAGTCCATGGATAATGAGAAGCAGAAAGGGGGGCATACAACCAACTTTTCAATTTGTACCTCCAAATACAATTTTGTGGGAAAAAATAACTCCCACAAGTATATTAGATATTAAAACATACTAGATTATACAACACATACCACATATTTCACACAAAAAAACCAAAAAAATCTAAAAAAGATGAAGAGTTAAGCACATAACAATACAAAGAGAATGCCTAAAAGTACAAGGTTTACATAACTCCTTGATCTAATATACAGGTCTTGTGTAATAGATTTCACTTGGTACGACAGTAACGTACCAATTCTGGATCCAGGTTATCAAGAATGGTATTATCATAGAGTGTCTAGCATACCACCTTTCCAAAACACACTCACATTACTTCTATGCACCCTTAGGAGAGCAACTTGTTATGGAGGTAATTTCAACGATTTATTTTTACTGTAATGTCATCCCACGGCTCCATGCCATACATGTAAACGATGTATGCTTCTTGCCATGTCCCACCTTTATTCGCAATATAGATCGTATTTTTGACATTATGGGACTGAGGTACTCCAATCCATAGTAGGAGTAACACAACAAAAGGCATGATAACTTGATTGTTCGTTAATCAATCAATGTGCGTAACCAAGTAAGAACACCCCAAGAGGAGGCAATGGAGCAATGGAGGTAAGAACGTTACCTTTAACTCACCCCACCACTTCATGAAATGCTCTTACCCACACCATGCCTATTTTGGGTAGGAGTAAGCAAGTTTATAGATGATTTCAAGGGCATAAGATGCTTGACCAACGTACCTGTAATACCTATGCCCTTTCATAGCTAAGATACAAAGAGACCATTGTCCTTCCATCTAGCTAGAGGTTGAAAGATCAACCTAGTGACATCAAATCGGAGCGTGCTTATGATCTATGGTTATTAGACGATAAGCTTTCTAGATAATATTGATTTATAGGTTATTGAGGTGCAATCGTTTAGACCAAAATATGATCCAAATTTACAACTTGCAGTAGCCTTGATATGGATCGGATTTTTCCACTTGATCAGGTGTATCCTTACTCACTCTTGACTTTGAAACTATTCTTGCACATCATTAAATACATTCATAGAACTAAAAAGACCTTTATGTCTAGGTAAATTTTCATTTCTAATTGTAACTTAAAGTAACTTTAAGACCATATTATTTCTTAGACGTAGTAATGTCCCTACCTATCCATTACTGACCTTAAAATATGCCAGATGATGGAGTATTCCAAGAGCACCCACTAAGCTTTTAGTAGCCTTTAGCTCAGTTGTAGGTGAGAAAATAACTAAATTTGTTTTAAAAAAAAGAGAAGGAAAAAAAAACACAAAAAGACCAAGAGGATAACTATTACCATATAGCCTCCTGGTGGGGCCCTTGGTTACTAGTGATAGTACCTTGAGACCAATGCCCTAGACCTATGGAGCTTCTTTGTGCCAAATTCCTTTGTGAAGATGTGAGCTACCTGGTCCTCTATCTCATCCTCTATGCTGACATATACTAGATCTACATCACCTGCTAGTACCTTCTCCCTTACAAAGTGATAATGCACCTCAATGTGCTTCATTCTAGCATGGTATACTAGGTTACTAGCAAACTATATACACTTATGTTATCACAAATGAAAACGCCCTATCCATGGGCTCACCCATATCACCAAGTAGCTTCTCAATCCAAGCTACCTCACAAGATTCCATAGTAGCACACTTGTACATGGGTTGCATATCCATCATATCTCAACTTGTGAGTATGGTATCTAAACCTTGTAGACCTATATTGTCATGACAATAGAATTACTAGGAGACCAGAGATCTCGACCGTTTGGACAAGGCAATGAGGGGGGTGGTTAGGGGAGCCAAAATTTCGTTTATGGACTCAAGAGTGTCTGGACACTAGTGAAAGTGGCTGGACACATGTGAAGAGGTCTTGGATTTCCAAGAGAAAAGAACTCAACACTCTATATGACAGGAGTGTTTAGTCAAGTGGAAGGATAGACCAAAAGAAGGTTCTACCTGGGAAAAGCTAAGCACACTTAGAAAGAGGTTTCTGAATTTTGTTTTCGAGGATGAAATCTCCTCTTAAGGGGTGAGTAATGTCATGACAATGGAATTACTGGGAGCCTAGAGAGCTCGATCATTTAGACAAGGCATAGGTGGGGTTTAGGGGAGCCAAAATGATCAGTTACGGACTCAAGAGTGGTCGGACACTAGTGAAAGTGGCTGGACACATGTAAAGGGCTTTAAGCTATTAAAAGAGTAGGAGTCCTGGGATAGTAATTGTGTGTTTTTGGCTATGGTTGGGAGGTGAACCAAGGATCTCTCAACACCCTTGTTTTAGTGAAGAAGGTCGTGCAGCCATGTTTTCCCTTATATGTATACACTTGGATCACTGTCAGGTGTCCTCAAAAAAAGAAGGTCGTGCAGCCATGTTTTCCCTTCTATGTATACACTTGGATCACTGTCAAGTGTCCTCAAAAAAGCCTTGGTAACCAACTGATGAAATATACCAAGCTTATAATCAAGGATCCTCACTCTTACCATCTACATATGAGTGACTTGCTAAATGAAGGACAAATGGTTGATCTACCTTTTCCTTTTCTTTTTATGATAAATGTGTTCCTACATCTGGTCATCAACCTGCCTAACCATGGACTCTAACCATGGACTAACACTAGATCCAATATTAGAGAACTCTCTAGTTCCTTTAAGCACCTGTGATTTCTACTCTACTACATGTGGGGTTGCATTATTACTTCTTACATTTGCATCTTCTATTTTTCACAAGCAATGCTTATGATATTCAACAAATGAGGGAAATTTTTTGGGAGTTGAATCCTTTTCGAAAGTGTAAGATTCCTCCCTCCATCTTTTGAGGTGTAAAGGTGTAAGAACCTCCCCTTCTGTTCTTGTAATTATTCCCCTCTCTGAAATAGAAGAAAGATCTTGTTTTACCATGTTTTGGTCTAGAGAGAGAAAATGTCTAGAGAGAGATAATCCTAAATTAAGATATATTTGGACATAAAAATTGTTGAGATATCGAGCTCATCTAGTGAGGCGGTGGACACTGATGACCCGCCTGGGGGATAGGCCCCACACTTACACCACTGGCATGGTTGGTGAGATCTTGGGTGATATGCGGCCAGTGGGATGATAGGCTGTGTGACAGCCATTCTAGAGACTAGCATAGTTATAGCGCTAGCTCATTTAGTCGGGTTCACACTATAGAGAACCCGTGTATGTATTGGTTGAGTACCTTTCATATTATTGTGTACTCTTATCTTGTATATGGTGTGTTGAGTGTTGAGTAGAGAAGAAGAAGATTTCAGCCTCTCACCTTGTGTGTTCTCTATTAGGGTTTTGTGAGTGTGTGTGTGCTTGCAGGAGCTCAAGCTCTCTTTCCCCCTGCATCTTTTCATGGTATCAGAGCCTGGTTCGTGGTAAGGGCTGAGCTGAAAGCAAGAGAACCACAGGAAGTGGTACGAGGGTAAGAGCTTCAACCACTCTTCCCTATTGTGTTGGTGACTACACCCTTGTCGGGAGCTCTACGGGAGGCACCGGCAAACGGTCTCTGATTGAGGAGCTTTCTTCGCGCGAGTAAAGCTTTAGGGCAACTATACAGTCCTATTGGACTGACTGAAATTTTCGGGCCGAAAATGCGATTCGGGCGCGTCTGGACCTCCGTTTTTCAGAAAGCAGGCGATTTCGAGCACTGCAGGTAAGTCATCGATTCTCTGCAGAACTATGTTTTAAGAACTGCAGGAAGATAGATTGACTGTGCGGACACTGTGGGTGCTGCAAAGAGGTCTACAGTTGCCATTGGGTGTATGTATGCACACTGAAGTCACTGGTTGTGACATTTGAGAGTACTACAGTACCACTGCAGAAAATACAGCAGTTTGTGCAGAAAAACCAGAGTGCTGGTTCTGGTAAAATTGTGTGTTTGGCAAGATGTCTAATGATGGCATAACACAGATTGTGGCTGAGAAGCTGGATAAGAATAACTTCCATGCTTGGAGGTTCAGGTTGACGAATTTCCTGATGGGAAAAGGCTATTGGGACTACATAGAAGGTGAGCATGAAGAGGCACCGGAGATACCAGATATAAATCCAACTGCTACAGATGTGAAAGAGTTTAAAGACTGGAACCAAGGAGCCAGGAAGGTTATGTATTGGCTTTCCATTAGTATACAGGACACCATGATTGGGCACATTCAGGATGCCAAGTCCTGCAAGGAGGTGTGGGACACCTTGGTAAAGCTCTATGAAACAAATACCAAGGCACGTAAGATACAGTTGAAGAATAAACTTCATACTGTGGAGAAAAAGAGCATGTCTGTGAATGACTATGCGCTGAAGATAAAGGGTATTGTGGAATCCCTTGCATCTATTGGTGTGTCAGTAGATGATGATGATAAGGTGGAAGTCTGTCTACGTGGTCTCGGGCCACAATACAAGGCGTTCAAGACGTCTATTCAGACTCGGAAAAACATTCCCAACTTTACAGATTTGGTGTCTATGCTGATTATCGAAGAGAAGAACTTGGGTGAAGACCAACAGTCTTCACAAAGTAAAAATAGTTCAAAGCAACAGGCCTTCTACACGAGTTCAGGAAGAGGACGAGGTAGAGGAGGCCGTGGACGCGGTCAAGGAGGTGGCCGAATAGGTAATCAGAATTATGGTCAGCAGCAGCAGCAGCAACAACAACAGTCCCAGAATCAACAACAACAACAACAACACGCAGGTGGAAGAGGCAAATTCAGAGGCAGGGGGAGTCAAAGAGGCCGTGGAAATTGGCAAAGGCAATATAATGATGCACGTGAATGCTATTATTGTGGTAAGCCTGGACATGTGCAGGCAGAATGTTATAAGAAGCAGGCTGACATGCAAAATGGGAAAGTGCACCAAACAACTATGCATCCTCAAGCAGAAATAATGAGGATAATGAAAGGTTGTTTGTTATGCAACATGTCGTGAATGCCATGTCTGAAAATGTTGATGCAGCACAAAAAGATAATGTATGGTATGTGGATTCAGGCACTTCGAACCACATGACGAGTCATGGGGAGTGGTTCAAGGAGATGAAAACCCGGGAAAGACCAGGTTTTGTGGAAACAGGGGATGACACTGCTCATCCAATTGCCCATGTTGGAGATGTGCCATTGTCTATGCAGGATGGCAAAGTGAAGTACCTTGCAGATGTACTTCATGTACCGAACATAATAAAGAATCTGGTTTCAGTTGGCCAGATGATTGAGCAGGGTTTGCAGGTTCAGTTTAACCCTGATGGATGTTATGTTGAAGATTTTAAAGACAAGTGCAGGTTGGTTGCAAAAGGCAACAGAGTGGGAAGAATGTTTACATTAAATGTAGACATGCCTGAAATGAGTGCTACGATGTTTGCAAATGGTTCAGGAATTGTTGCAGACACAGACATTTGGCATAAAAGGATTGGACATGTAAATGTGCAGAGATTGAAGTCTATGCAGACAAAAGGAATTGTGACAGGGTTGCCAAAATTTAAAGTGGAAGGTATGCAAAAAATATATGAAGCATGCCAATTTGGGAAGCAAACAAAGCATGTGTTTCCACGTAACAAATATGTGAGCAGAAATGCAGTAGATATTGTGCATTCAGATGTATGGGGTCCTACGAAGACCATATCTATGGGAGGCTGCAGGTATTATGTGACTTTCATTGATGACCACACAAGGAAAGTGTGGGTATATTTTATGAAGGAGAAGAGTGAGGTGTTCACTCACTTTCAGAATTTCATAGTTTTGGTTGAAAAGCAAACAGGGAAATATGTAAAGTGCCTAAGGTCAGATGGAGGGGGAGAGTACTTCTCCAATGAGTTCTCTGAATTTTTGAAGAAGAATGGTATTCGGAGACAGTTTACATGCAGATACACTCCGCAGCAAAATGGAGTTGCTGAGCGGAAAAACAGGCACATTGCTGAGATTGCGCGAGCATTGATGGAAGAGAAGAATATGCCGCATTTCTATTGGGCTGAGGCTGTTTCTACAGCAGTATACATCATGAACAGGACTCTAACTGCAGCCATACATGATGTAACTCCAGAGGAGAGGTTTACTGGCAGAAAACCAGATTTGTCACATCTGAAAGTCTTTGGATGCATTGCATATGTGCATGTGCCAGATGAGCTGAGAACTAAGCTGGATCCGAAAGCTGAAAAATGTGTGTTTATTGGATATTCCCTTGAGCAAAAGGGATACAAGTGTTATAACCCTGCTACACGTGAGTTGAGGGTAAGCAGGGATGTTGTCTTTGATGAGATGAGCAGCTGGTATGCTGCTGAAAAAGAAGCTATTGGGGCTGATGTGAGTGGAAGTGTGGTTGCACAGAATGCAGGTTAGCAATCACAGTCTTTGAGTGGACCAGGAGAGTCCTCATCTAGTGGGTCTGTTGATAGACCATGGAGTGGCAGGCTGCGTCATAATACCAGTCCTGCAAATGTGATTAGTACATCACGTAAAGGAAAAGAGAAAGTGGTTGAGCCCCTTGGTATGCCTGACATTTCTGCAGGGCATTCTCATGTTGATGGAGAGTCTAGTGGCTCAGATATGAGCCTTGATGAGGAGCTTGGGATCCCAGCTATGAGAACACCTGGTGTAAAGAAGGCTATGGAAGCCATGAATGAAAAGCTGCGAAGATCAAGGAGAGTAAAGAACCCTGTGCAGAGATTTACATATGATGGTTATGTGGCACATCACTATGCATATATGGCAAAGGTTGTGCAGGTTGTAGAGCCCACATGCATTGATGAGGCTGTTGGAAATGTGTGTTGGGAGAAAGCTATGGATGAGGAGATGGATGCACTATATGGAAATGAAACTTGGGATTTAGTGCAATTGCCTGAAGGCAAGAAAGCCATTGGATGCAAGTGGGTGTACAAAGTTAAACATAACAGTGATGGAAGCATAAACAGGTACAAGGCTAGATTGGTAGCCAAAGGATATGCGTAGACATATGGGATTGATTATGAGGAAACTTTCAGCCCAGTTGCCAAGATGGCAACGGTGAGAGTTGTGATAGCAGTGGCTGCATCAAAGCAATGGTCTTTACATCAGATGGATGTAAAGAATGCATTCTTGCATGGGGATTTGCAAGAAGAGGTGTATATGTTGCAGCCACCCAGATATGAGGATGTGAGTCACCCCGAGCATGTTTGTAGGTTGAAGAAAGTCTTGTATGGCTTAAAGCAAGCACCAAGAGCATGGTCTGACAAGATTTCTGAATATCTTGTCACTATTGGCTTTCATGTAGCCAATGCAGATTTCTCATTGTATGTGAGACATGGTGATAGAGGAGTTGTGCTTGTTGTCATCTATGTAGATGACTTGATCATTACGGGGGACCATGATGCAGAGATCTTTGATGTAAAGATCTTGCTAAGACAGAAGTTTGGGATGAAGGATTTGGGGGAGCTCCGATATTTCTTGGGCATTGAGGTGATTAGGTCACCACATGGTATTGGATTACAGCAGAGACAGTATGGCTTGGACATGTTGTCCAAGTATGGTATGACAGGCCGTAAGCCTATTTCTGTGCCATTGGATCAGAATGGCAAGTTGAGTGCAGATTCAGGAGAGATCTTGGAGGATCCTACTATGTACAGGAGCATAGTAGGAAGTTTGATCTACATGACGATCACCAGACCAGATTTGAGCTATGCTGCTGGGTTGATGAGTCAGTTTATGCAGGTTCCACGGAAACCGCATTTGGATGCAGTGAGACGCATACTAAGGTATGTGAAGTCTACTTTGCATTGTGGACTATTCTATGAGACTGGGACAGAGATATGTGTACATGGGTACACAGATGCTGATTGGGCTGGTAGTATCTCAGATAGAAGATCTACCAGTGGATTCATGTTTTCTTTGGGGAGTGCTGCTGTGACTTGGAGCAGCAAGAAGCAGCCTACGGTTGCTCTATCCAGTACAGAGGCCGAGTATAGAGGAGCTGCTATGGCCGCATGTGAGGTAGCTTGATTGAGAAAGCTACTTGCAGATTTGGGTCTATCAGTGGATAGACAAGTTGTCATTTTCTGTGACAACATTAGCAGTATACAGTTGGCCAGGAACCCAGTCTTTCATGCTCGTACAAAGCACATAGAGGTCCACTACCACTTCGTCAGAGAGAAGGTCTTGGCAGGAGATCTTGACCTTGTTTATGTCAGCACAGAGGATCAGGTAGCTGACATCTTCACCAAAGCATTGGGTACAGAGAAGCTCTGCAGATTCAGGGCTTCGCTTGGTGTACATGAGATGGAGTTGAGCTCGAGGGGGAGTGTTGAGATATCGAGCTCATCTAGTGAGGCGGTGGACACTGATGACCCGCCTGGGGGATAGGCCCCACACTTACACCACTGGCATGGTTGGTGAGATCTTGGGTGATATGCGGCCAGTGGGATGACAGGCTGTGTGATAGCCATTCTAGAGACTGGCATAGTTATAGCGCCAGCTCATTTAGTCGGGTTCACACTATAGAGAACCCGTGTATGTATTGGTTGAGTACCTTTCATATTATTGTGTACTCTTATCTTGTATATTGTGTGTTGAGTGTTGAGTAGAGAAGAAGAAGATTTCAGCCTCTCACCTTGTGTGTTCTCTATTAGGGTTTTGTGAGTGTGTGTGCTTGCAAGAGCTCAAGCTCTCTTCCCCCCTGCATCTTTTCAAAAATCCTCCTAGTGTCTAAAATGGATTCCCCTGAAACAAAAATTCAAAAAGAACTTTCCAATGTGCATTTGGAATTAATTGAAAATGTGTATAAAGGACCTTAGCCTAAGGGTCTACATTTTCAGAAATTTTTGGATTATGGTCCAATTAAGGTTCCAATGGAGCAATTAGATTAATCCAAGTTTTGGGATGAGATAAGTCCAAAGAATAAAAGAAAATACCCAAAAATGAGTAAATGCTCACATAAGATGAAGAGTTGACTGAGTACAAGGTTTATGAGATATTACTAAAAAATGAGATATTTTATAATAATGATGCATTTTTGACACCTTGGTAAGGAGAGGGGGACTCTAAAGGTAGGTGCCTAATTCACACATTGGATGAGTTTTTAATTCAAAAAAACTGTAATATGTTTATCTCACCTCTCTCTTGGATTAAACCAAATAAAAAAGGGAGCCAAACTGGTCCAAATCTTGTCCAAATTGAGTCAAACTGAACCTGGAAAATTCTAGAACCCAGTTGGACTTGGTTAGTGGCCTCCCTCACCTATAAATAGATCCTTAGTCTTTTGTAAAAAAAGCTGTGAACTATACCATGCCAATATTACATTAAAATAATGATATTTTCTATTATCCCTTAAAAATCCTCTACTTTTGGAGAGATTGGAGCTTCTCTCTCTCTTCAACAATCCTTGAAGCTTTCTTCTCAACATACTAAACCATTTGATTGGTTGGGGGCTTCCTTCTAAGATAAAGATGCAAGCCAAATTAAGAGGTAAGAAGTAATTTCATGGTTTTCATTAATATTCTCAAAAGATTTCACTTCTCAACGCCTCTCAAGCTTGAGAAGTTTCAAATTAATTGTTTTCAATGCAAATCAAGCTTTCTATAAGAATTCTAATGATTAATCACAAAAAAGTTAGTTTTTATGCTAGGATGCTTTTTATATATATCTCCCTCTCCCCAAGAGAATAGTCATTCCTATGACTAATTCTTTAGCAAATGAATGCTTCTCATTGATAAATTCTTAATTCAAAATCAATCTCTAAGCTTGTTAAGCTAGAGGTTACGAAAATAGTTTTTTTATGCTTCTATGCTAATAAAATTATGGTAAACTTATGATTTATTTCCATAAATTGGATTTAAGTCTAAGGATAGTATTCTATCATAATTGTATTACAAAGTCTTGTTATTAGAATTATCAGTAATAGCAGTGAACCTATGGCAAAAAAAATTAGAAATTAATACATAACTCATTTTTATGCATAATGTGAAAAGAGGACTTCCTACCATATTCTAGGATTGGACATCCTATGCTAAAAGAATGATTTTCATCAAATTCATGGGAAACTAATTTTTAGTATTTATGCATAAATAATTAATTAAAGAAAAAATTAATTTTTGGTATTTTTATTTTTATGCAAAAAGAGGAATTCCCATGATAATGGAGATCCATGTAATTAAGTGGAAAAAGAGAAATTTTGGTATATTAAAATAATGAATATTTAATTTAAAGAGGAATTTTAGATAAATTTAAATGATAAAAGAGGAATTCCCATGACGATTGGAATTCAATCATTTAAATGGTAAAAGTGGAATTCTTGGCATATTTGAAATAATGGATATTTTTATTAAAGAAAAGAGGAATTTTAGATAAATTTTCCATGACATTTGAAATTTGATCATTTAAATGCAAAAAGAGAAATTTTCATGATATTTGAGATCCAAGAAATTAAATGGAAAAAGAGAAATTTTTAGCATAATTCAAATTATGAGTATTTATTAAAAGTGGAATTTTGAGCATTATTGGGAAATATGGGTAGAATTGATTTTTGTAAATCCCATGAATCTTTTACTCAAAAGAAGAATATTGAATATATTTCACTTGAGAAAATTTCACTTGAGATATGTGAGAAAGAATATGAAAATATCCATCGAAAAAAAGTACCTTTAACTAGGCCAAGCAATTAGCAGAAATTTAGAAAAAGTCCCATCGGTATCAAAAGTATAAAATGTTACTAAATGTGAATAGATGTGAATACGATGTGAATAAGATGAGAATACGATGTGAATGCAATGTGATACGATGTGATAAGATGTGAGTGGATGTGATAAGATGTGAATGTGATGTAAATGGATGTGGATGTGGATGTGAATGTGATGAGATGAGATTGAGATGTGATGATATGTGAAAGGAAGCGATATGATATAAATGGATGAGAATGAGATGTGGACGTGATGTAAGGTGGATGGGATGTATGTGATGTGATGTCAAGAATAACATGTATTTATGACCTTTTTTAAATGACTGTTTTATGTCAAGAATGATGGGGAAGCATTTTGACCATCTTGTAAATGAGGTCATGGAGACCTAAGTGATAAAGTTACAACAGCTGACAAAGAGTCAATGGTGGAGGACATCTCGCGTAGCAAGGTCAACCGAGGTCTTGACCAACCTCGGTTTGCTTTAAATGGTGAGCTTCTGGTAAGGTGGATGAGGGACCAAGGAAGCGGCCTACGAGTGAAGCGCTAGGTGACCTGCGAAGGAGCCTAGAGGATGCTGACCATATGGTGCTCGGGCTCTGGGTCTCTCGCCAAAGATACCCACACGTGCATCGAGGAAGAAAATGGAACAAGGAGTTAGAATTGTTTTCTGAACTCGGGCATGGATCTGGTTAATTGTCCTTGATGGTCCTCAACAAATGAGTCCATATGGCTCTTTTATATGGATATGTTGGTTGATCTTGCTGATCTTCAACGGAGAGTCCATCTGGATTTGTATAAGTACATATATTTCCGGGAACTATGAGCTAGGAACTATTGAAAAGGACCTTAAGTGAACAGGTGGTGAGCGTTCTGGTTACCAATGATGCCATAGGTACACCGATGAAAGAATGATTGGAAATTAGAATTCAACTTGGATATTTTGGAGGATTATGATCAAGGATACTATGGTTTCATTAAAAGATTGTTTTAAAGATAGCTGAATCTGTGAAATAGGCAATTTCATATTGGGTGTGTAAGTGGTGTGACTATCTTGAAGTTTGCTTGAAGCGTCGTCTGGAGGGCCTGGGAACTCTTTTTCCTGGTACCTGGGACAAAACATAACCAAATTCCTAAATGGATCCTATCACTATAGTGGTTGGGCCGTTGGCTAACCCATGGGACTAGGCTGTGGACTAATGGATCCCTAAAATGAGACTCAATTCTGTTATGTTACGATAGATGAAGTAAATCCTGGATAGTCCTTGTTCTATGGAAAAGAATCAACGGTTGTGCCTCTTGACGAGGAAAAAAGCGTTGGTCTCTATGATCCAAGTTCAAGTCTCTTCCTTGATCTGATCATGTGACTTACTGGTTCGATCGGATCAGTTTAGCTAGTTAAGTCTCTTGACTACATTAGAAAAACAATATCTTGGAGGAATCGCCCGTGCTTTCTGGGGGAGGGAAGTTTTTCCGGTTTCAATTTTGAAATAAACCAAGGGATTAGTCTCTTGTTTGGATATCCGTGTGGTGGGCGAGGCCCCGAGTGAGAGGCTCTGCCCTGTGCAAGAAGTGCTACTTCCGCTGCTAGCACCCCCGAGTTCGTTGCGCAAAGGGGGCAAGGATCTTTCAGAAAGTGTTTTCTTTTAGTGTCATTTCTCTAGTTTTTCCTCCCTTACAATTTGCAACACTTAGATAAGTCAACCAGCACTTAATACCATGTGAGTGTTTGTCTCACTCACATAAGCTCACAAAGAATCCTCTACGTGCATAGGATCCTTTGTGACCTGAACTTGGCTGGGTAAACCCGGCTAAGAAAAGTACACCTCAGCAAAAAACGTAAACCCGGCCAAGTTAAGCTCACGAAGGAACATGCGTGCACGTAGGATCCTTAGTGAGATTGTGAGAGATAAGCTAGGCTCTCGACCACCCTTGGGTATACCCAATTAAGAAAGTAAACCCCGCCCCTTCTGTGAGTTCTCCCCTCCTCTAACTCCTCCTAGGACTCTACTCATGTTACTCCTCTAACTCCCCTCCTCTAGCTCCTCCTTTGACTCCTCTTACTCCCCTCCTCTGATCCCTCCTAAGACTCCTCTATTCTACCTCCTTTAACTCCTCCTTTGGCTCCTCTATTTTGCCTCCTCTGACCCCTCCTCTGAGACCTCCAATCCTGTGACTCCTCCCTTGACCCCTCCTTTGAGTCCTCCTCCTCTAACCATTCCTCCTTTTACTCCTCTAACTCCTCCTCAGTTAGTGTCAGCTGAGTGTTAGGAGAAGTTAGCTGAAGGTGTAGGAGGATAGAAATAAAACTTCTAGTCTAAGAGGAAGCTAGTTAGGTCCAAATATGATAGCCAAAAGACTGTCAAACTCAGACAGAGTTTTGTGAGCTAGAGGATGTCAAACAGGGTCCATTGGAGGTCATCTGATGTTAGAGAAGGGGCTATAGTGCTGAATCATTATGGGATCTAAGGTGTTAAAGGGTTTGTAAGTGTTAGAGGATACAAAAGTGGGAAAGTTTGAAGTTAGCCAAGTTAGGGATAAATTATACATGAGTCAGTAGAGCAGTAAGTAGTCAGTAGTGGAGGGGTGTTGACATGATCAATAGGGTTTTGGAATAAGAGATTTGAGGGTTACTAGTTCTAGAGGAAAATCTGGGAGTCTAGAGTACAAGAAGCTGCTAGAAAGTCTAGAGGATTAAGAAGAGATAAGGTAGGTAGTTAGCAGCAAATCATCTAGGGTTAGATAAGGTCAATAGGTTGATCAAAGAAGGTCAACTGAGGAAAAAAAAAGAGTCATTGGCTTGAAAAAAATCTCATCAGAAAAGTAAATATGCTTATACCGTAGTACAAATAAGAGATTAGTTTCATAAAATCTCACCAAAATAGGAAACAACCTCGCTTTTCTCCTTCATAAAATAAACCTACACTTACCCCATGTGATTATTAATGAATGTAACATAATACCTACAACCTGCAATCATTGTAGTCTTGGTCAATCCCCAAATATCTGAATGCATAACATCCAATGGCCTTGCACTGACATGCTTTTTATGCAAAAAAGCATGTTTAGCCTACTTTACAAAGCTAGCATGCTTCAATACGTTATGTACACCATCAACCTTAAACTTTAGCAAACCTATAATAACACTATTTTGTGCACGTGTAGACTTTAGCCATTATATATTTAGTTGACCAATGTGCTTGTTGTCCTATACACAAACATAGCTTTCTTCACCTCATGCATGCTCACATCCAAAGTAAATGTCCTACCATTTTTGTTACCCTTTACAACCAAGTGTTACTAATTTTTGAAGTCTTCCACAAAACATCCTTGAGGATTAAACCTCACTTGTATACTGTGCTTAACCATGTATCCAACATAAATTAGGCTCTTTGTAATATTTGGAACATGAAGTACGCTTTCCATGTTCTTCATTTTTCCATCCTGCATAGATAATGGCACTTTACCAACATGCACAATAACGGGATACTTAGTATCATCACCTATTTCTACATAACTTGGTTTTTCATTTTTTGTACATCTCTAAATACAAATGCTACCCTCAAAGCACATGATATTATCCAAAAGATCAAAAGATCCTTATAAAACCATGGATAAAAGCATAGAAGCTCCTCGAATCCATGAAAACCATAGTTGATCTTAACAATCAATGCATGCTATCTAATGGTCATTAATCATGCCAAAAGAAGCAATAAAATTGGTGCCAACTTATCAATCCGGAGTATATGAACATAGTGACGTTCAAACAAAACTCCAAAGTAAGCAAGTGAAACACATGTGTGTAGCACTCATTAAAAAACCCCTAGACACAAGTGATCTAGGTAGAACCTGATGAGTCCATATAAAACTTGAAAAACATCCAATAAATCTACCAAAACAAACCGATCAACTGACCCATGATAGAATTTGATTTAGGCTTAGAAAATTAAGCATAGACCACACTTAAATAAGTGCAAAATAAATTATCATGTACAAGTGTCAAAGGTGAAACACACTTTGAATAGAGATTCTAACCATAATTGAAGAAATTAAGGAACATGTCCAAAAAGAATGGCTAAACAAAGGCCAAAAATCATGAAAATATCGTTTAGAATTAATCCAAATAAAAATAACTACTAATACGAGGTACAGTCGTATTAATAATATGGGAATAACTCGCATCTATCTAATGTCAGCACAAGAAAATGTACTTCAACATTAAATAACCCTCAAAAATATTAAATTCTCAAGAAAAAAAATTATCATGATTTTTTTCTAATTTTCTAGGGCCTCACAATATAATAATTTTGAATTCCACCAAACCTATCTTATGGTATTCCAAGCCTATATTTTTCTAGAAAATTTTTAGCAATTTAATTTGTCAAAATACCATTGATATTTTAAAAATACCAATTTTTAAGATTTCTAAAAATAATTTCTAGAATATTCCTAATTTTTTCTGACAATCCCATTGTTCACGAAATTTTCAATTCCGTCTGACAATTCTCAAATCCAATGAAAATTTTTAATTTTAATGGATTTTCTAAATTTTTGGGTCAAAAAATATATTTTTAAAGGAATTTGAATGGTCACGGGCGCTCGAATGGACACACCACATGCCAAACACCAACCCCATATTTTCCTGAAATTTAAAATAACCTTTGTCTAATTTTTCACTAATTTTTAAGATTTTTTTGAAATTTTTAAATTTACCCCAAACGCATTTAGAATACGAACGGTCAAAAAATTTCAGAATTCCAATGGTTTTTCCGGAATACAGAAAGCCAAAAGTTTTGGGAAAATAAAAAGACAAAAAAAATCAGAATGTGAAAGGTCAAAAGTTTCAGGAATACGGAAGGTCAAAAGTTTTTTCCGGAATTCGGAAAGCCAAAAGGTTTCAGGAAAGCGGAAAGCCAAAGGTTTTCTGGAAGATGAAAAGCCAAAAAAATTCAGAAATTTCCTGAGATTTGTTTTTTCCAAATGTCGAATTTTTCTCTATTTTTCTAGGCTTTTTTTCAAGCTTTCTTTTGAAAAAAAAATTTAAAAGTTTTTTTTTAAAATTAAAAAACTCATTTAAAAACAAAAATAAAAAAGTAAATTTTATAAGCTTTACTAAGCTTATATGGTTTTTATTTTTAAAGGAGGGGGGTTTCCACCGGCGGCGGCTGCTGCGCAGCCCCCCCCTGTGTGTGTGCAAAAGAGTGGGTGAGGGAGAGTGAAAAAACTCCCTTTCTCTTCTCCCCCCTCTTTCCTCTCCTTCTTCTCCCCTTCATTCTCTCTCCTCCCATCTCTTCTCTCTCTGTTAATAGAGAGGTTAACCTTAATTAATCTTTTGATTAAGGTTTTTAATTAAATTTTTACTTAATCAAAATTAATATTAATTATGATTAATGGTTAATTTAAAAAAATCCTTTTTAAGAGAAATTCACACGAGAAAATCAAAATTGAGAGGCGGAGAGGATCCCACACACACAGGAGAGTATTTCATGCATCAACATGTTGTCCCCTACTGCATTTCAACAGAAAATCGACAGAAATTTGATCGCATACCAGCGGAAAAATCCGCAAAAATGTATTAAAAGTATATTTTTAATCATAAAAATACTCAAAAAAATTCTTAAAAATTATGAAAATTTTTCTAAAAATTATAGATATTTAGGGAATCCATTCTACCAAAATTATTCACAATAAAATATGTGGTATTTTTGTAAACATTTCCATTAATGCTTATTTTAAACCGTAAAAAATAGGAAAAAATAGCATTAAACTCACGGAATTCCCCGCAATGTCGATTCGTCCATTGAATTGTAGTAACACGCGTTCCAATTGCCATATGAATGATCCTCATGCAAATCATCAACACAAATCAACAAAATAACATTTTTATTAGTAAATATTAAAATTTACTTCAAAAAAAAATCAACAACAATTAACTAGAGATTGCTCTAATACCACTGTTAAAACCCTAAGATCTCTCTAGATAGTTGTTACGCATAAACATGCATAAATCAAGCATAAACCCATCCACCCAACCACCCCGAGCCCAAGGGATGCACACATGAATATAATGAAATACATCATACCTCTACCTTGATGTCCCATACCATCAAGGGGTATAACTCCAATCCAATAGCATGTAGCTATAGTGTGAAATGGTAGGTGAGTAGATATGGACCTCTACACAAGAGACTATAGCTATAGTGTGAAATGGTAGGTGAGTAGATATGGACCTCTACACAAGAGACTATAGCCTAAGCCTCCAAGCCCCCAAGCCTCCCTTGAGTGTGCCCCATGCCCCTATTATATAGGAGGGCCCTCAAGTGACTCTTGACTTTCCATTTCCCATGTGTGACCCTTGGATGCTTGACCCTAACCTTAACCTTTAAGGTTAGTCCTAGCCCATGCTCCACTAGAGCTTGTTCCCATGCTCCCATGCTCACAAGCCTAATGTGGGTTAGCCTCCTAGTATATGCACACATAATGTGCATATTACACTTGTCACCAAATTCCAAGTCCTTTATCTTTAAGAAATTTTGTTATGCAGTACTTTCAAATTTGGAAGTTGTTTCTATCATGCTTTGTCCCAGCAATCTTGTATGGATCATCACTAATTTTTCTATGCACAATGTTGACTGAGTATTGTTGTATGGGTTCATATCATTTTTCATCAATTATAGGTAGATCTTAAGAGTATAGGTCCTGATAGTGTGCGAAACCCACTCACAACAGCAACAAGGGCATGAGGGTTACTCCAAAGATAGAAGAAACTGAAGAAGATTCATGATAAATTGACTCTGGAGTGCAGTCACTAGAACCAAAGAGGAGATCTAGAAAGAAGATTAGAAAGCTTCTGGAAATCTCGATGAGATCCAGAATCCAAATGTCTTGAAGGAGCATGATGATGTGGGCCCATCTAAAACAATTGTTTTTCCAAATGCGATGGAAGATGTGGACACAGGATTATTAAAGGCAGATTGTCTGTACATTTCCTAGTGTTCCATCAAAGTCACAGATGTGGTTGTAACTCTAATAACTCAAAAGATGCACTATATAATGAATTAAATTTGTCTAGATCTAAGCTACAAAAGCCTAAAGTAGAGTTAATAGGGCTCTTTGCAGTTCAGCAAAAGGTGCAGACCTTGGAGGTAGAACAGGTGCACTTAAATAAGATCACTTGAACTCACACCCATGGAAGTAAGTCAGGCTAATCAAGATAAAGCCAAGATGCAGGAGCATATAACAGAGCTTCAATGAAAATACATGGATTTAGAGCTCAAAATCCAACATTTTTTAACTCACCATATATTTTCCATGGATCGGCATGAAAAGGTAGCAGAGAAGTAGATCGAGCCAGTCTTTAAGTTTTGCAGAGCCGTGTTAATGCACTAGTTACTGATGGAGACTTGGAGATTTATGAAATGTCTGCTAATTAAGTGGATAATTGTGAAGCCAAAATCCAAGAGCTGATGAAAATTATTTATGTTGGCTACAGAAGGACTTGGGTGGGAGGAAGAGCTGTTGTATCCTATCTTCCTAGTATGTGCAACAAAGGGTGGTAGGTAGAAAGGAATTGAGTCGGCGGCGATTTAGGTGGGAGTCTCAGTTTGTGGGAGTCTCAGTTTGTAGGTCACTTCTTAGGAGAAAAATTTTGTTATTGATCAATGATATTTGTCCTATCGTAAACGCTGCCTAGTAGTGAAACCCTGGGCAACTTTTCATCTTAGCAGCTTTGGATAGCTCATGTCTTTTTATACAAATACATATTCAGCCTTGGCCTGATTTCAAATGTCTGAGAGTGATCAAGGGCTTGATGTTGGTTCTAAAACATGGTTGAGAGAAAAAATTCATTGTACATGTGATCGATGCAAGGGCTAATATATACGTAACATTGTATAACAATTGACCATGTCCATATATATGGGCTTTATGAGGCATTGACATGAACAAGTGCAAATGATGACATGGAGGAGAACCATAGCAGAGTAATACACAAATGTGCCACACCATTCAATGACATCTGTCAGATTGCAAAAGGTGGCAAGGCTTCAGAGGGAAAACATGACTGAGAATCATCTTCACCAACCAATGAATGAGGTGTCTCCACCATTGCCACCACATGAGGAGGAAGAGGATCTCATCATGGAATACATGGTGAATGACTTCTATGAATGGGAGGTCATGTGGATGATAGAGAGCAAGCTCCAATGTCACAAGAGGAGAAAACCTTGTGTAGAGAGGAAAGTACCCCTTTGTATGAGCAATGTTTGTACTCTACACTATGAGCAAACTTGGAGCTATTAAACTTGCAAACAACTTATGGATGGAGTGATGCAAGCATCACATAGGCAGTATCCAATCAATATATTCTCTTAATTAGAAAAATGTCTCATGTTTTATATAATCTCCTTGTAGATATTTTGACATATGATTTCTTATGTTTTATATACTCTCTTTGTAGATAATTTGACATATGATTTCTTATGTTATGTTGTAGGCTTCTCAAGAAGATTCTTCCCCCTCAAAATCTATGCCAGGCTCACAAGATAGGTCTTGTAAATTTCTCTCTATGCTAGGCATGGATTATACAAAATACATGCATGTCCAAATGATTGCATGCTATTTAGAGGGGTAGTAAAGATGAAACACAATGTCTATAATGTGAAGAGAGATGCTATAGAGATGATTTGCAAGGAGAAAAATTTCCCGAAAGGTGTTGAGACACTTTCCTATTATTCCTCGCATCCAACACATGTTTAATTTTGTAAGGGCATTGCAAAACTCATGACATGGCATGCAACTCGTCACTTAACCAATGGCATCATAAGGATCGTTAGCTGATTCATCGGCATGGTGACATGTGGAGTATCAATTGGCCAAAGTTTAAAGATGTGCCCTGTCACTTACGTCTTGTCTTGTGCATGGATGGCATTAACCCATTTGGCTTCAAATCCACATCATGGTCTAATTGACCTATTGCATTGATGACAACCTCCCTCCATGGGTGGCAATCAAGAAAGGTCATATAATTCTTGCTCTCCTTGTACCAAGCAAGTATAAGGTGGAAAACATGGATGTGTACATTGAGACTTTGATTGAGGAGCTTGAGACACTATGGCAAGGTTTCAAAGTGCATGATGTCTCAAGGACAATAAATAGGCGTGATATAGAGGTGAAATGAGTTTTGGTTTGGATGATGCATGACTATCCCAGGTTCTCAAAGTGCTCAGGTACATACTTAAACTTTATAAATTCTAACTTTAAACTTGTCTTACTGTACCTGTCAATCATCTCAATTTTAAAATAGGTTTGGAAACCTCAAACATCATGCATATCCAATTTGTGCATGTCCAATTTGTGGACCATCAATTATTTCAGAAAGACCCTCTACACCAAAGAAGGTAGTGTATGACAAACATCATCAATTTTGCTTCCTTCACATTCCAAGTATGTGCCACATGATGTCTCACCACTTGTGATGATGCGAGGTAGAGATTGGTTTGAGGCATGGAGAAGCACCCCAAATCCACCACACCTGCCAATGGGATGTCAAGACACTTAATCTTCTTTTGACTTCTATATGGGTGTGATTTGAAGATCAATCACCTCTTAGGTCCCATGCATATCTTCAAGACAATCTTCTTTTGACTTCCCACATGGCCTCAAGACACATGATTGACACAAGATATCACATGTATTTAAATATTTGCTTATTCATTTTCTCTTTATGGTACATAATTTGTAGGCTCATATACTAATCTCCATTTTTTTCTATGCATAGTTTATTCTTCTAATTGCTATAGTTGGTTGTGGAGACAAGAAGGTGAGAGAGGCTATGTACAAAATGGGAAGCTTGGTGAGAGGTATGAATCTTCTCTTAAATTCACTAGCTAAGATATATTTGGTATTTGGTATTCTCATGCAATCAAGTTATAGTACACATGATTGCTATGTATATAGGTACATACCTTCTTATTCTTAAGGGAAAGGGAATGGCTTTCCTATTTTTATGGAAAAGGGAATGGTTAAGGCTAAGGAGATAGATCCTACATCCATTGAGATGGCTCGTCTTAATGCTATTGAGGTAGTGTGTATGATCGAGGAAAACTTCCCTGGAACAATTCTCACTAGCCAATTGCATCTTGTGGTACATTTGGTTGATGAAGTGGTGCTTTGTGGTGTTGTTCATATTCGATGGATGTTTTTTCTTGAAAGGTTTATGAAAACCTTAAAGTACTTTGTGAGACACAAAGAGAAAGGCTAGAAGCAAGCATGACAGAGGGATGGTTGATGCAAGAGTCTCTTGTGTATATCTTAAAACATCTCTCTCGCATAGATCCTTCCATGCCACGATTGTGGAGCAATGAGGAGGATGACCACCTAATCACTAACGTGCCACAAGGAAAAGGAAGGCAACAAAGACTGGATGAAGCATTATGCCAAAAGGTGAATACATTCTACATTCCAAATAGTCCCATCATGGAGAAGTGGATTGGGAGATAGAAGGATGCAATCAATAGACAAAAGGATGAGAGTATAGCTTTTAGAAGAGAAAATAGATGCTTGCCATTCCCGCCCCGCTTAGAACCTCAGACACGCGGTCATTTATGTCTCACACATGTTCCTACCTAACATGCCAGCACATAGCATAGCTGGCTCACACTGACATCGAGCTTGAATCTCAACAGCCCCTCTCAAGCTCGTGATGTACTGCCGATGAAGATGTAGATGAGCTTGGGATATCAAAGCTCTCCACACTCCCCCTCAAGCTCATCCCATGTACTCCCAACATAGTACAGAAGTACTCAAACTTCTCCCTGCTAAGTGGATTTGTAAAGACGTCTGCCACCTGCTCATCAGTCTTCACATACTGTAGATCAACTGTACCATCCAACACCTTCTCTCTGACAAAGTGATAATGGACCTCTATGTGTTTGGTCCTCGCATGAAATACTGGATTCTTGGCCAACTGTATACTGCTCATGTTGTCACAATGAATGACAACTTTGCCATCAATAGGCTCCCCCAAATTTGCCAAGAGATTCTTTAACCATACTGCCTCACAAGTAGCAATGGCTGCACCTCTGTATTTAGCCTCTGTACTGGATAAAGCAACTATAGGTTGCTTCTTGCTACTCCAACTCACCACGGCACTTCCAAGTGTAAAAGCATAACCACTAGTAGACCTCCTGTCATATGAGCTACCTGCCCAATCAGCATCTGTGTAGCCATGTATATCCAAGCTTTTACCACTCTCATAAAGTAGACCATAATGTGCAGTGGTCTTCACATAGCATCCAAATGAGGTTTTCTGGGGCTCTACATGAATTGGCTTACCAGCCCCATAGCATAACTCAAATCCAAGCGTGTGATAGTCATGTAAATGAGACTACCAACCATCTTTCTATACATAGATGGATCATCCAACTCCTCACCAAAATCAGCCCGCAACTTTACATTTTGCTCCAAAGGTATACTCATAGGCTTACACCTTGTCATGCCATATTTTGCCAACATATCCAATGCATATTGGCGTTGCACTAACCATGTACCTGCATGGTCTTTGATCACTTCAATTCCAAGAAAGTATCTCAACTCACCCAAATCTTTCATGTCAAATTGCCCACTCAATGCTTTCTTGACATGCATCACATCTGTACTATGATCACCAATGATAATCAAGTCATCCACATAGTTGACAAGTAAAACAATCCCATGATCTGTCTTCTTCACATAGAGTGAAGAATCTGCTGTAGAAATCTGAAAACCAAGAGAGATAAGATATCTGCTCATCTTATCACTCCAAGCACGAGATGCTTGTTTCAAACCATATAATGCCTTTTTCAATCTGCATACATGAGTGGGATATCTTGGGTGTACATACCCTTCTGGCTATGCAATATACACTTCCTCTTGAAGATCACCATTTAGAAATGCATTTTTGACATCCATTTGATGCATTTTCCAACCATTAGCTGCAGCCATAGCAATGACTGCTCTCACTGTTCCCATCTTTGCCCCACTGGACTGAATGTTTCATCATAGTCCAAACCTTGGGTTTGTGCATAACCCTTAGCTACTAATCTTGCTTTATGTCTTTCAATGGAACCATCAGCACTTTGTAAACCCATTTACAACCAATAACATTTTTGTCCTTTGGTAATGCAACCAAGTCCCATGTGTCATTATGAACCAATGCGTCCATCTCAACATCCATTGCTTTCTCCCATACATGCTTTCCAACAGCTTCTGTATAGCATGTAGGTTCCACATGCTTCACCATAGATGTCATATATGCATAATGCATAGCAAAATCTCGATATGTCAACCTGTCAAAATGGGATATCTGACCCTTTGGGATCTCCGCAATGCCTGCGGATCACTCTGAACACCTATCACTCTAGCATGTGGTGGCACATATCTATCCTGCCTAGCATCAGGTGTGCGTAAAACAGGTATGCCAAGCTCCTCATCCAAACTCTCTGAGCTCGATGCCTCATAACCTGTAATTCCAATGCCTTCAATCTTCTTCTTTCCTTTATCCACAACACTACTCCCAGTGCTCACACTCTCATGCCTCAAACTTCCTGACCATGGACGTACAGTACTACTCTCAGCTTCTGCTCTGCTGGCCCAGACATAGTAGTAGAACTAGAACTTGCTTGTTGCAAGTTCACATGCACATCAGCTTCAAGTGACTCAATGACACCCTCATCCTTTGCTTTGTACCAACTAGCAAGCTCATCAAACACCACATCTCGTGAGATGACCACTTGTCTAGTTTGTGGATTGTAGCATTTGTATGCCTTACGATCCTGTGCATATCCAACAAATACACACTTTTCTGCCTTAACACCATATTGGGGAATATGGGAATTTCCCACAAGTTTGGGACACGTGGTCAAAAGTTTGGGACACGTGGTCAAAAGTTTGGATTAACCATAACTTGAACACCACTAATCCAAAATGAGCGTTTTTTAGCTCTTTAGATTCCATTTTTCAAGCGCTTTCCAATGATAGGTCATATGATAGGGTTTTGAGAAACTTACAAACATGTTATCCATGTCCCCTTTTTTAAGTATTCAAAAATGGGAATTGGGAAATTCCCAAATTCACTAATATGGTGTTCCTTAGGATCCAACTTCCTTCTTCTTTCATCAGGCACATGTACATAAGCTATGCATCCAAAAACTTTGAGGTGTCCAATGTCTGGCCTATAACCTGTAAGCCGCATCTCTGGCGTACTTCCATGTATGGTTGCTATAGGTGTTTTATTCAATATATACACTGCAGTAGCACATGCTTCTGCCCAATAATAATCTGGCATGCTCTTTTCATTGAGCATTGCCCTGGCCACTTCACATATGACTCTATTCTTTCTCTCACACCATTTTGATGAGGTGTATACCTGCAAGTCAATTGTCTTCTTATTCCATGCTTCCTCAAGAAATGCTCAAAAGCCTTTGAGGTGTATTCACCACCTCCATCTGTCCTCAAACATTTAATCCAACAGCCATATTGCTTTTCTGCAAAAGCTTTGAAATCCATGAACTTTTCCAACACTTCACTTTTCTCTTTGAGAAAGTATATCCATGTCATCCTGCTGAAATCATCTATGAATGTCACATAGTATAAACTGCCTTTGATAGATGGGTTTTGTGCAGGACCCCATACATCACTGTGTACTCTCAAGTGGCCTGCTACTCATATTTCCTTCTCTAGGAAACCGCAACCTTGCCTGCTTTCCAAACTGACAGGCTTCACAAACATGCATATGCCCATCATACTTGAATCTAGGCAGCCCACTGACAATGCCTCTTGTCTGTGCATGTTCTTTAACCTTTGTATATTGACATGTCCAATCCTCTTATGCCACATATCAATGTCCTATACCACATTTCTGCTTTTAGAGAACATGGCTGATTTCAACTCGGGAATCCCAGCATCCAACTTAAATACCCTGCCTTCTTTCTTGCCTTTGGCAATGACTACATCCATTTTTGAAATCCTCGAAGCAACCATGCTCGTTGAAACGAACCTGTAATCCCTGTTCCACCATTTGACCAACTGAGGCCAAGCTTTTGGTGATAAAGGCACGTATAATACATCAGCCTTTCACATCCATAGGCTTCATATGCTCAAACCATTCACCATGACAAGTCATATGGTTTGATGCTCCAGAGTCCATATACCAAGTATCATCATTCTCAGCATTTGTCATCATCGATCCCACAACATGTTTCATGGCAAACAAGTGATTTGCAGTGCCATCATTACTGCTTGATGCATAATTTCCACCACCATGTTGTGCATAATTTCCACCATAATGACCACCACGTTGTGCTCTACCCCCTCTCAAATCATTCTATTTGCGGAAACAATCTCTTGCCATATGATCAAATTTCCCACAATAATGGCATTCCACA